>NW_027206612.1:3928582-4528582 GCF_024711535.1 Dipodomys merriami | reverse complement strand
TGTGCAGCTATGCAGGTGTGCAGGTATGTAGCTATGCAGGTGTGCAGGTGTGTAGGTACACAGGTGTGCAGCTATGTAGGGGTGTAGGTACACAGGTGTGCAGGTGTGTAGGTACACAGGTGTACAGGTGTGCAGGTGTGCAGGTACACAGGTGTACAGGTGTGCAGGTACACAGGTGTACAGGTGTGCAGGTGTGTAGGTACACAGGTGTGCAGCTATGTAGGTGTGCAGGTACACAGGTGTACAGGTGTGTAGGTGTGTAGGTACACAGGTGTACAGGTGTGCAGGTGTTCAGGTACACAGGTGTACAGGTGTGTAGGTACACAGGTGTGCAGCTATGTAGGCGTGTCGGTACACAGGTGTGCAGGTGTATAGGTACACAGGTGAGCAGGTGTGTAGGTACACAGGCGTGCAGGTGTGCAGGTACACAGCTATGCAGCTATGCAGGTGTGTAGGTACACAGGTGTGCAGCTATGCAGGTGTGCAGGTACACAGGTGTATAGGTGTGCAGCTATGTAGGTGTGCAGGTGTGCAGGTACACAGGTGTGCAGGTGTGCAGGTACACAGGTGTGCAGGTGTGCAGGTACACATGTATACAGGTGTGCAGGTGTGCAGGTACATAGGTGTGCAGGTACACATGTATACAGGTGTGCAGGTGTGTAGGTACACAGGTGTGCAGGTGTGCAGGTACACATGTATATAGGTGTGCAGGTGTGCAGGTACACATGTATACAGGTGTGCAGGTGTGTAGGTACACAGGTGTGCAGGTGTGCAGGTACACATGTATACAGGTGTGCAGGTATGCAGGTACACAGGTGTGCAGCTATGCAGGTGTGCAGCTATGCAGGTGTGCAGGTTGTAGGTACACAGGTGTGCAGCTATGCAGGTGTGCAGGTACACAGGCGTGCAGGTGTGCAGGTACACAAGCGTGCAGGTGTGCAGGTACACAGGTGTGCAGGTACATAGGTGTGCAAGTGTGCAGGTGTGTAGGTACACAGGCATGCAGGTGTGCAGGTACACAGGTGTGCAGGCGTGCAGGTGTGCAGGTACACAGGTGTGCAGCTATGCAGGTGTGCAGGTACACAAGCGTGCAGGTGTGCAGGTACACAGGCGTGCAGGTACATAGGTGTGCAAGTGTGCAGGTGTGTAGGTACACAGGCGTGCAGGTGTGTAGGTACATAGGTGTGCAGGTGTGCAGGTACACAGGTGTGCAGCTATGCAGGTGTGCAGGTACACAGGTGTACAGGTGTGCAGCTATGTAGGTGTGCAGGTGTGCAGGTACACAGGTGTGCAGGCGTGCAGGTACACAGGTGTGCATGTGCTCTTCTCTATGCTTCAGATGCTCACTCCGAGCCACACGTCAGGCAGCCAGAGTGCTAGTGACAGCTATGACAGGTGCAGAGAAGCTGTCTTTGTTTCCGTGTTTATACTGTGTAAACTAAGTCAGTAGTGGTTTTCCATTATTTTGATAGCATGTAGTATTATTCAGGTCTTTCATTTTCAAAAACCAAATTTAAACAGATGCATCTGAGAGTATCTCCAGTGTATCCGAGAATTTATTTAATTTACAAATTTTATTTTAATTCCAAAGTACAAGCCTCAAAAATTCTTGCTGCCTTTTTACTGATCCTTGAGTGCAGCCTGCTCGTGTGTTTTCCTCTCCGTTTAGCAATTGGACTGTGCAATTTTGAAGGAAGAGCAAACAGTAGGAGCAAGCACAGTAAGAACCTACTGGATGCGTAAAGAGTCATCAAGAGAGTGGAGGCGTGCACCTGTGACTCCAGGCTGCCCTTCGGCGTGGCAGCCTTGATTATGAGCAGAAGCAGTTGGTAATATTTCAGCATCATCGTCTTTGGAAGGGATTGAGCGATTCATTTCCTCATAGGAGTCTTGCCCAGACACAGCCACAGTGGGCCTGAGCCATCCACAGGCACAACGCTGAAGAAGAGCATGCAGCTGATGACCAGCATCTGCTGAGCGGAGCATACTTCAGGTTGTGTGTTACACAGCATGACTAGGCAGGTGGCCAGCCCAGAGTGAGCAGGAACTATCACCAAGACTCCTTAGGGAAACGGAGGAACCAGGGGCAGCACTGTGAGTGCTCAAAGCGGTCAGGGGCGCGCATGCCTTCCTCCTTGGTCCTGCCTCCCTGAGCTGCAACTCGCGGCACAGAGGCCTCCCTCTGGCCTGCAGAGGGATTCTGCATCCCGAGGCCAGGAGACCTCGAAGGAGGAGACACCTGGGAAAAGGTCCGTTTGGATTGCAAGAGTGTTTGCCAAGGAGAAATCCTTACTTTGAGATGGAAACTGACACTCGGTTCAAAGGGGTGAGCATGCGGAGCAGAGACCTCCCTCTTGAGGATGAGGATAGCAACACGTCCTGTCTCCAGGCCTGGATGGTCACCTGTCCAGCAGCACGCCCTGTCTCCGTGGATGATCACGTGTCCAGCAGCACGCCCTGTCTCCAGGCCTGGATGGTCACCTGTCCAGCAGCACACCCTGTCTCCATGGATGATCGCGTGTCCAGCAGCACGTCCTGTCTCCCTGGATGGTCACCTGTCCAGCAGCACATCCTGTCTCCATGGATGATCACGTGTCCAGCAGCACGTCCTGTCTCCATGGATGATCGCGTGTCCAGCAGCACGTCCTGTCTCCGGGCCTGGATGATCGCGTGTCCAGCAGCACGTCCTGTCTCCATGGATGGTCACCTGTCCAGCAGCACGTCTTGTTTCCGGGCCTGGATGGTCACCTGTCCAGCAGCACGTCCTGTCTCCATGGATGATCGCGTGTCCAGCAGCACGTCCTGTCTCCATGGATGATCACGTGTCCAGCAGCACGTCCTGTCTCCATGGATGATCGCGTGTCCAGCAGCACGTCCTGTCTCCGGGCCTGGATGATCACATTGAATTAAGCAATCGAAGGCCCCTCCCCCCCATGTCAGAATGAGAGAGACCACTCACACTGAGGCAATTTGTTACTTTCATGCCAGTCCTGGGGCTTGATCTCATGGCCTGAGCCCTGGTCACTGAGCTCATTTGCTCAAGACTGGTGCTCTGTTACTTTAGTTACCAGAGATGGTGGCAGTGGGGGTGGTTTCCTAGACTTTCATAGACTTTCCTGCCCGGTCTGTCTGGCTTTGAACCGTAATCCTCAGATCTCAGCCTCCTGAGTAGCTGGGATGACAGGTGTGAGCCACTGGTGCCTGGCTGCTAAGTTGAATTTAACCAACCCAGTTAGTCCTCGCGAGTACTCCTTGTGGTGCAAACTCGCGCCTCTCCACAGGCCGCACTGTCGGCTTGCATCCACGGCGGCCACCCCAGCTGTTGGAAAGGGAGGAATGCTCCTCTCAGCACTTACATTCTGTCCATGGAAGGTGCCTCTTCCTCTCATGATTGGGTAAATAAATGCCTGGCAGTCAGACTTTCTCTCTGATCTGCCTACTGCACGCCACTTGCCGAACTTTCAGGCCTCCCAGAAGAATTGTGAAACACAATAAAAGTTTATGCGAGGGTGGTAGGCACTGGGCAAAACCAATCTACTTTTTGTTTTTAAACTCCTGGAAATGATATGGTTTGGAGGAACCATCTAAGTGAAAAATGATTTAGGTATCTTTTAATGGAAAAAAAGAACCAAATTTGAATTATCTGCAGTTAATTTAGTGCATGTCTTGCTTTATTTAATTATATACCAAAGCATTAGCATTCACCAAACAAGTGCTATTTTGCCCGAGGTTACAGTAAGCAGTTCCTTTTGTTACAAATTTATTATTACATTTATATTACACTTGGTAATTAGCTAATGGACTGTGTTTCCTATTATCATTAGACACATAATTGCTTAAAAGTAGAATTAACAGGGCTGGGAAGGTGGCTCAGTGGTAGAGCGCTTGCCTTGCATGCATGAAGCCCTGGGTTCGATTCCTCAGCACCACATAAGCAGAAAAAGCTGGAAGTGGCGTTGTGGCTCAAGAGGTAGAGCGCTCGCTTTGAGCTGAAGAGCTGAGGGACAGCGCCCAGGCCCAGAGTTCAGGCCCCACGACCGACCAAAAAAAAAAAGAAGAAGAATTAGGAGAATGAGTGAGTTAGGAATCCAGCCTGCCCGGCCACAGTCACCTGCACTCAAGTTATGAGCTGCAACTCTCCTTCCATGGGAAGTGTTTCCAAAACGTTAATTCTGGAAACGGTTTTTATTATATATAAAGGATTTTGTTACAAATATAAATTACTTATAGCATGTTACCAATTGTAAGTCTATTTGTTTTTGCTGTAAAATTGTAAAAGAGCTGGTGGCAGACTTCCTTAAGCTTTATCAGTCTAATGCACCAGCAGAAATTGATTTCACTGTTACTTCTCCCTACGTCTCTCCAGAGGCTGACAAGAGAAAAAATGAATTAAAATTCTTGATCATCTGCAATTTTCCATATATCACCAAGCAATAAAAACATCAGCAAAAAATTAAGGATTGTAATTTAGTCTAGTTTTATTACTAATGCATGAGAAATGCATTTAAGCAACTTAAATTAATAGCAAATGCGTTACACAATAAATTGTTGCTTTTTGCTAAGCCACATGTATGCATTTTATAACAGGTTGTAGCTTTTTATTATTTTAATACATAACTTTTCAGAGCACTGTGGACCTGCACCCAGACCAGCCACACTCCCATCTCTTCTCAAAAGCTCCACCTAACCTCCTCTCTGGCTACAGGCCTGCAGTCCTCTCTGCCTGGCCTCAGAAGCTCCATGAAGATAAATTCCTCTCTTCTGTAAATTAATAGCTCAAGGAAGAACAGGAATTTTCCAGTCTGAGTGGAGAGTTGTTATGTGCCTGCTTTTCTATGTGCTCTGCTAGTGACCTTCTTTCATACCTACCCCTCCACACACACACACACACACACACACACACACACACACACACAGAGTCAGCTGACCTTCCTCCATACCTACCCCTCCACACACACACACACACACAGAGTCATATCTACCCCTACACACACACACACACACACACACACACACACAGGTCAGCTGACCTTCCTCCATACCTACCCCTCCACACACACACACACACACACACACACACACACACACACAGGTCAGCTGACCTTCCTCCATACCTACCCCTCCACACACACAACAGCTCCCATCACTCAGGTCTGAGAAGAGCCTCAGGGATTTGTCTGAGCAGGTCAAGAACCCTTGTCCAAGCCCGCATTTCTCATCCTTGTCTTTTATGTGTGATCGGGAATCAGGCCGGGTCCATTCTCCTGAGTAGGTGAGACCCAGCTGTCCCTTCTGTAAGGCAAGGACAGAGTCTAGAGCAGAAGCAGAGCGTGTAACGCCTCAGGGCCTCTGTGCTGCCACACAGTGTCAGGCGGGGGCTGCTCCGTCTCAAGATGGCACCCGGTGGGCATTGGGGCCGGCTTCAACCCCCGGAGCGTCTCCAGTCTGTTCCCCAGGGCTCTGCTCTCATGTCTCGATCACGTGCCAAAGCTACCACTTCCTCCTGATGGTGTTGGCCAGCCTTTGCCAGTCACGCAGTACCTGAGAGCCAGTTCAACGGAGGAAAGGTTCATTTTGACGTACAGAGTCAGGGGTCTTCACCCTGGCACTGGGCCCGGATCAGAAGCTGAGGCAGGATTCTCACACTGGAGACGAGGGAGAGGCATGCTTCTCCTGTCACCGCGGGGCGACGCTGGCCCGTGCCCTGCTGTGCTGAGGATGGAGGTGCTCTGCTGGCTTCTGAGTGGCCAGCTCCGTCGCCACGGAGACTTCACCCTCCGCGGTCTCGTGGGAGCGCGGGAAGACCCTCGTGGCCTCCCCCGCTGGCAGCTGCCCGTCCATCGGCACCTCAACCAGAGCCACCACCCAGGAAGTCGGCCCAGTGAGAACGTGTGTGTGTGTGTGTGCGCACACGCGTGTGCACTGTGGGCAGGATGGGTCCAGGAAGTCGGCCCAGTGATAATGTGTATGTGTGTGTGTGTGTGTGTACGCGCACGTGCACTGTGGGCAGGATGCGTCCAGGAAGTGTGTGTGTGTGCACATGCGTGTGCACTGTGGGCAGGAAGTGTGTGTGTGTGTGTGCATGTGCTGCGGGCAGGATGCGTCCAGGAAGTGTGTGTTGCGTGCACATGCATGTGCTGCGGGCAGGATGCGTCCAGGAAGTCGCCCAGTGAGAACGTGTCTGTGTGTGTGTGTGCATGCGTGCACGCACATGTGCACTGTGCACAGAATCCATCCTGGATACCTGGAGCCTTGCGCCCTGTGCAGGCCCGGCTGGGGCTGGAAGCAGAGCGGGGATCCGGCCACCAGATCACCTTCTCACGAGGATGGGGCGGGCTGGCCTTCGGGTCTGTGCTGGGAAGAGGGACAGTGCGCTCACGCTGTGAGTCCACATTCCCCTGAAGAGTGTGCTGTTTCCTTCTTCTCTCGGCCCAGGATCGCAGCTGTGTGTTCGTGCTGCTGTGTTAAGCAGTGTTATAGAAAGGGACCATGTGGGGCCTTTCCAGGGCTGCCGAGCCTGGCCTCGCCGGCGTCTCAGGTCAGAGCAGCTCCTGCTGATGGCGTTGCTCTGCTCTCCGCGGGTGCTCCTCCCCACATATCCCAGAACTGGATACAAATCCACGTGTCAGAACAGCGCTCTGCCATTCCACCCATCCTCCCTCGGGAGCCTCCCCCAGCGCCGCCCGGGTCCACCGGGGCTCACTCACAGCCCCACGATGGCCCCCAGTCGGAGATCAATGCCTGCAAAACGATTTCCTAAACAGTTCCCCGACAGTGCACGCGGGCGAGACGTTCCTGGCAAGTGGAGGCAGGGAGCGCTGTCCTGTCCTTCCCACACCCCGCCCATCTTCCTTCCGTGAGAGAGTTTAGCCCGTTTTCCTTCCTTGACAACTGCTCAGATACTTGGATAGCCGGGGGACACTCGAACCGCATACCTGGGCTCCAATGTGGTATTGTCCTTTTCACACACACTTGCGTCTCCTAGAGCTCTGCACTGTGATTTGTCACAACCACGCTCATTCGTCCTCCAGGAGGAACTGTGGTCAGCCAGGTGCAGCTGGACCCTGTCCACACCAGTCTCACTGTAGAGTGACCAGCTTCCTGCAGGCTCCCTGGGGATCAGGCTCAAGGTCGCCCTAAATTAACCTCTGACTCGTGGGTGCCCTCACCTGCTGGTGTGTGTGACCTCAGTCCCCAGATCCTCCTAGATTTCAAACCTGAGCGTCCCGGGCCGTGGCTCAGTGAGCAGTGCTCCCTAAGCCGGCCTTGCAGGAGTCCCGCTAGCCTGAGCTCAGAAGGCCGAGACAGGGCGCATGCAGGGCTGGCAGCCAGGGCTGGACGCTCACCGGACAAGGGGCGCTCCTGTCATGGCCACCTGCTCGTCTCCAGGAGTGAGCCGGAGAAGCGCAGGCCTCTCTCCCCAGCCCGGCCACTCCCGAGGGTGAGTGGTTTCAGATTTGTTTCTTTTATCCAGCCACGAGGCACGCACACTCCTTCTGAAGGTTATTTTGGCGATTCTGTTCCCGCACTGCCTCTCTTGGGGTTTTCCAAAGCTGGCAACACCGCCCCAAGCCCTGAGTGGAGGGTGTTCCGGCTGCTTCCGCAGCCCGACTGTCTGCGCCCGCGGTGCGTGCGCGGTGCAGCGTGTGTGGCTCAGCCAGGCGCCCCGAGCGCCTCCCTGCCCGTGTTGCCCTCTGTCCATGCCTCGCTGACCGCCTGGGACTGCAGCTGATGTCTGGGATGAGGATATGCCACCGCCGGGCAGGGGTCTCAGCGTCCCCCCCCCCCACACCTCATGACTCACACCACGAGTTCTCCCGGCCGCCCTCGCCCAGCCTGGTATCCTCGGCTTTTCCGATGGGCGCCCATCCTCCGAAGACAGCACCTCTGCGAACACCTCTACGCAGGACTGCCTTGGCAGCCGGGCACCCTCGCACCCAGGCCCCGACCAGCGCCTTCCCTCTGTTCCACGGGAAAATTGTGGCACAGGAACACGGAGGTAAGAGCTGAATTATTCCCACTTGGACGCCAAACCCTCCGCGAGGGGCGGGGCACACGGGGCCGTTCTGTGAGGCAGCAAGCAAGCAAGAAGATGCTGTGACAGGACCAGGGCTCAGCTGGCTTCTTGGGAGCTTTCTTTCACCAGGATCGCCCCTCACGGAGCTGGCCTTGTCTACTGAGTGCACGTGTGAGACCCGACGCTGGGTGAGGCGTGCGCTGGGAGTCGGGGCATGCGGGCGCCGGGAGTCGGGGCGTGCGGGCGCCGGGAGTCGGGGCGTGCGGGCGCCGGGAGTCGGGGCGTGCGGGCGCCGGGAGTCGGGGCGTGCGGGCGCCGGGAGTCGGGGCGTGCGGGCGCCGGGAGTCGGGGCGTGCGGGCACTGGGAGTCGGGGCGTGCGGGCGCCGGGAGTCGGGGCGTGCGGGCGCTGGGAGTCGGGGCGTGCGGGCGCGGCCTCCTACCCTCTGAGTCTGTGAACTCGCCGCGTCCCGTCGCGTCAGGGTGGAGCTCAGGCTCTGCCGGTGAGGGCTGCCAGGGGGTCGTCACGTCTAAGTGTGCCCAGACCCACGCCCTGGCGCTCTGCGACCTCCTCCTGGGAGACTTCATTTCAATGAGCAACAGACCTGTGGCTGTTAACGCGAAGGACAACAGCATTTTTCCTGATGTGTGTAGAACACTCCCAACACGAGGTATGGCGCTTAGTTGAAAGTTGTACAGATCCTCTGTATTCTGAAGCTGGCCTGACTGGGCATGACGCTGGCGTGGAGCAGGCCAGAAGGTGAGATCAGCTCTCCACCGTTGCCTGGAGAAGAAGCTGCGAGCGGCGCCTCCCACAGGGGCCACAGACACAGACAACAACCGGTAAGCCCGCAAGACACCTGTCTCTGGGACTTACACCAGCTGAGCGTACTTGGAGGCCAGACACAGTCAAATCAGACCACCTGGGGCTGGCGGAGGAAGGCCTGACGGACATTGGGCTGGGTGGGGGGAGCCTGTGCAGAGACACACCTCCCAGACCGGAGGACGGGCCACGCTTGTCACCAGCCTGGCCGAATTCAGGTTCCACGCCTGCAGCCCCCAGGGCCTCGTTCAGGGTCGGGCAGCATTTGGGGTTACAGCCCAAGCTGGGTGCTATCCAGAGACCATGACTTTGCTCTCCTAAGGACACCCTGGAGGCAGCTGCCCAGCGCAGGGAGAGGCAGGGAGGAAATCAGCTAATCTCCCCAGAAAACAGCCACGGGCCTGCGGGGCCCCACGCCTTGGCACCCAGGCTCTGGATAGAAGTCTTCCTTTACCAGGAAGAGACTGACTCTGGCTACTCACTAACACGGAGCATCTCTATTCTTTTTACACCTGAAATCTTATGGATGGGTGTGTTTTCAGTGGATTAGCTGGCCATTCTCTAATAGACTTAAGGGAAAGTTTTATTTCAATTTTTAAACTGGTGTTTTGCCTTCCCCCAGACCACTCGGTGCACACATGTGAGTGTGGCCGTGAGCGTTTGTGGCCATGAGCTCCAGGGGCTGGGGTGGGTCTCCTCTGCACCCCTCCTGGGCTCCAGCCTGGACAGAGGCCTGCTCCCCACTGAATCAATGCATCTGGCATTGACAGAAGTGTTTGCAAACTAAGCATCAGAAGCACTTCTTCTGCACATGCCGGGCATCAATTAAATATGTCACCGTTAGAGGCTTCTCACTAAGAAATTTCAGTTCTATTTTTAGGCCCTACCAAAGCTATAGAGAGAGATAAAACCACACAGTGATGACCCATGATTGTCTTCTGTGGCTTTCATCTACCACTGCTGCTCAGAAATTGGCCATTTTCTGGCATTCTCAAGAGACATTAAAGAAAAATGTTTAATCAAAGGAAGGTGGTTACAACTACGGCTCTAATCAGCATTTAAGACTTCCATTTTGTAACCAGGTAAGTAGCTTGCACACTTGTTTCTTTGTAAACGGACAATGGAGCTATTATTTGTCTAACTGCATTCTAGAATTGGCATTTTCTAAACATCAAGTAGTTCTGCGCGAAGTGGTTCCGATGGCTGGTGCTGCATAATGCGTCTGGCCCAACTTCAAAAGTGAAGAGAAATACACACGTGCATCAAGTCTTCAGGAAAACTCAAGTTGCCTGCTCTGGGAACATGGCCGTCTTCTGCTGCAGGGGTGGAGGAGGAAGGCCTGGGAGTGGCTGGCGCTATCATTAGGGTCCGGAACCCTCCCTCCACATCTGCGTCCAGGGCCAGGGCCAGAGCCTCCCTCTGGGCGAATCCTCCCTTGCGTCTGTCCCTGCCAGCCCGGGCTGGCCCGGCTCTGCTCAGAACCTTGCCTGCCGCACACACCTCTCAGCGCCTGTGCCCGGCTCCCAGAGGCTGGCAGTGTGGACTCCACCAGCACCAAGCACCACTGAAGAGAAAGTCAAGCCAGAGGAAAACACATGAGCGGGCCCAACCTCCGTGGTGGCTGTGGGGACTCCCAACAGATCGGTCAGAGCGATCTTCCCTGGGCAGCGGGTGGCCTGCGTCTCATCAGCAGCGCTAGTTCTGCCCACCTTGCTGATCTCCTCCGAAGACCGGAGGCCCTTTGGCGCGTGTCACAAACCAGGAGGCCCGCCCAGGCGCGGGTGGAGTTGTCCCGTGAGCCCTTCCGCAGCCTCCTGAGCGGGTTTGCCCTGCTCTGAGCTCCGTGTGGAGCCCACGGGGGACCAGGACTCCACCCTGCGTCCCGCAGCACCGTGTTCCCAGCTCTCAGATGTGCCAGAGGACCGCCCCGCCCCACACACTTGCTTTTGGGCAGTCCTACGTCCTTACCAAGATGGCTAAGGGGGGTCTGTGGGCACCAGGATGGGCCGGGGCCGCCGTGACCAAGACTCCCGGGTTTCCACCAAGCCACCGCGTGTGTGCTGCCCTGCAGCACCTGCCAACACTTGGGAATGAAGCGCCCGCTCTGACGCCCGGAGCCCGTGTGACTTGGTGAACAGGTCTCTGAGGACAGAGACCAGAGGGCAAGGTGGGGACCTGTGTGGCACCACGGCCACGGCCAGCGAGAGGCTGGGACGGACCTCAGTCGCGGGAGGGGAGCCGGGAGGGGGCCACGGCTGGATTCTGGACTGAGGTTACAGCTGGGACGGCTGGCATGTTCACTGTGGGGGTTCAGAGCTGGAGGCTGCAGCCAGCCAGACCCTCCCGGGGCCTGGGGTCCAGCCCAGGGGACGCCCTGGCCCCTCTGCCTCCTTACTCTCCCTGCTTCGCATCTACCTGTCCAGACTGGAGCGGCCCTGCTTCCTGCCTCCATCCAGCCCCCCGAACAGTTGTTTTCTGGGATCTCGGCTGGATGAAGGGCAGAGTCCATCTGACTGCTTTCAGAGTCCTTCAGAAACTCCGAAGCCACATCTGGACCTGTTGACCATCTTGGGTCAGTTGTGGGCCCCTGGGCCTCACCTCGACCATAGAAGGAAGACAAACACAGAGGAAATGTCCTGTGCCAGGGACCAGCGCCGCACGGCCTGCCTTCTGCTTCCCCTGAAATCCTTCCTGAGGCCCCTCCGTCCCTCCCAGGGCCCATGGCCACCTCAGAGCTGCTGCCTGAGAATTCAACAGCGCCCAAAGCAATGCTACGCGCTCTCCCTTCACTGTAAAAGTTGACGTGCTATTTTCTTTGAAAGTTCTACTTTATTTGGATATTTATAAGATTTCATTTCAACTATAATTGCTTTATGGATTAATTATCACAATGATCATATGAATATTTAATATAACTTTATGTGTTTACCGAGAGTATCTTGGAAATTAGCTACCATGTATCAGTAGATATGTGAATAATTTATATTCATAAATGCAGTTGACTTTCATTAGCAACAACCAATGAAAATATGTGAACATATTACTAAAAATGTCTCTACTGGGAGCTACTCAAAGTGATTGTTTATATAAATATTCAAACAGTCTAAGTGTCTGAAAATTACTTAGGTAAAAATTTCTTTGCTAGGAAGCTCGATATTCTAGGTGGTTTTAAAGTCATCCCCATGTTTTCCATTTCTCTGGCATTTGCTGTTCCTGGTCGCTGGCATTCCGTGGCTTGTGTGTGCCGAAGGCCCTTGGCGTGAGGAGACACCACCCACCGGGAACACTGACTCCATCTTACCCTCTCCCTTCTGCTCCTGCTCCAGTTTGGACTCAGGATGATTCCCAGAGGAAGGCACAGAGGTCGGCTGCCCACGATCCATCCGAGCGACCGTTCTCATACATAGCGATGCTGTCCCGGTGTTCTCTTCCACACTCCTGGGTGTGGATACCACTGGCTATGGTGTAGAATGTGGGAAAGTCTGTGACTCAAGTCACAGCAGGGGGCTGGTGCTGTCAGGAAGGCCCTGGAATGCTACTAGCGTATGCAGGCAAACGAGTCCTGGCCTGAGCTTTGCAGATAACTCCTGTTACCCGGCCTCCAGGTGCCCAGCGCTCCCACCGGTCAGACATCCCCCTGTTGACCTCTGCCACGCGGCGTCTGGCACGGGTCCTGGACTACGGGAGGAGGCTCAGCAGTGCTGGGGCTGCTGTGCCGCCCTGGCCCTCCCTCCTGCTCACGGCACCCGCACTGTCACCCCTGAGGTGAGGTGAGCCAGCGGGCCCAGGGACTGGACAGGGCCAGCGCTGGCCACATGGGGGGCTTGTCCTTTGAAGGTCATGCTGGCTTGGACTCTGGATCTGGGATGTATGTAACATCCATCTTCCTGAAGGAAGCTGGGGGTGGGGGTGGGGGGTTTCCCCACCGAGGAGGTGAGGCCTGGCCCGTCTGCCCTGTCCTGGGGTCAGTGCCGTGTGTCTCCACACACAGCTGCAGTGAACTGCTCTAGTGCACTTCATGGTGGCCGGTCCCACTGTCCAGACGAGGTGAGGAGGATGCCAAGATGCTATGTCTACGGCTCAGCCTGGAATTCCAGGCGGAGAATCTCCCAGGAAAAGGCCACGTGGTGCCGATTCTCCTTCGAAGCACAAACCTCCAGCAATTCCTCCTAGCCTCACCCCTGCCCCACCCCTGCCCTAGCCCCACCCCTGCCCCACCCCTGCCCTAGCCCCACCCCTGCCCCACCCCTGCCCCACCCCTGCCCTAGCCCCACCCCTGCCCCTCCCCTGCCCCACCCCTGCCTCACCCTGCCCCACCCCTGCCCTAGCCCCACCCCTGCCCCACCCCTGCCCCACCCCTGCCCTAGCCCCACCCCTGCCCCACCCCTGCCCTAGCCTCACCCCTGCCCCACCCCTGCCCCGCCCCTGCCCTGCCCCACCCTTGCCCCTCCTCCTGCCCCTGCCCTGCCCCACCCCTGCCCCTCCCCTGCCCCACCCCTGCCCCTCCCCTGCCCCTCCTCTGCCCCTCCCCTGCCCCTCCTCCTGCCCCTCCCCTGCCCCACCCCTGCCCCACCCCTGCCCTGCCCCACCCTTGCCCCTCCTCCTGCCCCACCCTTGCCCCACCCTTGCCCCTCCCCCTGCCCCTCCCCTGCCCCTCCCCTGCCCCTCCCCTGCCCCTCCCCTGCCCCTCCCCTGCCTGTGCCTGGCCTCAGCTCTCGGCCCTCTCTAGGTGTTTTTCCTTTACTGTTCTCATTCTGAGAGATGACGTGTGCTTATATTCTGTCACAGGAGCTCCAAGGAATTCAGACGCCTTTTCTGTGGAGGAGAAGGTAATAAGTAAGTACAAACCCCACGTTGCCAGGAGAGACCCTGAGGCGGTGGAGCGGACTGCTCTGTGTGAGCGCAAACGCCTCCGTTCCGCCCGGCGGTGACGGGCTTCCTCGCGGCTTCCGGAAAGGATTGCTCGTCTGCCACAAACCCCAGGTGCCCCTGCCCTCCAGAGCCGGTCGGCCGGGCAGTTCTGGCTCAGGCCTCGCTCTGTGCCCGGCAGCCCCGCATGGGGACTGTCCTCCACAGCGCTGGGCAGCTCTGGCTCAGGCCTCGCTCTTCACCTGGCAGCCCTGCATGGGGACCTGTCCTCCACAGCGCTGGGCAGCTCTGGCTCAGGCCTCGCTCACTCTTCACCTGGCAGCCCCGCATGGGGACCTGTCCTCCACAGCGCTGGGCTGGGCTGTCTTCCTGCGTCTGCACAGACGACCACGGAGCACTCGCTGTGAGTGCAGCGCTGGCGGCTGAGCAGACCCCGCTGGGTAGGGGAGGTCGGACAGGGCACAGGCGCGTCCCTGCCCTGCTCATCACCCCCACAGCCGTGACCGCCCGTCCCGAGAGCGTGGTGGACCACGGGCCAGGCCAGCTGCGGACAGCCCAACACTCAGCCAAGAAGGAGGCAGGCTGGGAAGGGGAAGGACACACAGGACAGGAGTGGACACAGAGCTGCGGTGGAGAGCAGAGGACAAGGCTGGCAGCACCAGCAGGGCTGTGGATGGCTGCTGGGGGGCACGGTGTGCTGGGGGGGGCTGGGGGGCGCGGTGTGCTGGGGGGGCCGGGGGGCGCGGTGTGCTGGGGGGCTGGGGGGCGCGGTGTGCTGGGGGGCTGGGGGGCACGGTGTGCTGGGGGGCTGGGGGGCACGGTGTGCTGGGGGGCTGGGGAGCGCGGTGTGCTGGGGGGGCTGGGGGGCATGGTGTGCTGGGGGAGGGCCGGGGGGCACGGTGTGCTGGGGGGGCTGGGGAGCACAGTGTGCTGGGAGCTGGGGGGCGTGGTGTGCTGGGGGGCTGGGGGGCGCGGTGTGCTGGGGGGCTGGGGGGCGTGGTGTGCTGGGGGGCTGGGGGGCGCGGGGGGCTGGGGGGCGTGGTGTGCTGGGGGGCTGGGGAGCGCGGTGTGCTGGGGGGACTGGGGGGCGCGGTGTGCTGGGGGGCTGGGGGGCGTGGTGTACTGGGGGGGCTGGGGGGCGCGGTGTGCTGGGGGGACTGGGGGGCGCGGTGTGCTGGGGGGCTGGGGGGCGCGGTGTGCTGGGGGGCTGGGGGGTGCAGTGTGCTGGGGGGGCTGGGGGGCACGGTGTGCTGGGGGGGCTGGGGAGCGCGGTGTGCTGGGGGGGCTGGGGAGCGCGGTGTGCTGGGGGGGCTGGGGAGCGTGGTGTGCTGGGGGGGCTGGGGAGCGCGGTGTGCTGGGGGGGCTGGGGGGCGTGGTGTGCTGGGGGGCTGGGGGGCGCGGGGGGCTGGGGGGCGTGGTGTGCTGGGGGTTCTGGGGAGCATGGTGTGCTGGGGGGGCTGGGGAGCGCGGTGTGCTGGGGGGACTGGGGGGCGCGGTGTGCTGGGGGGGCTGGGGAGCGCGGTGTGCTGGGGGGGCTGGGGAGCGCGGTGTGCTGGGGGGGCTGGGGAGCGCGGTGTGCTGGGGGGGCTGGGGAGCGCGGTGTGCTGGGGGGCTGGGGGGCGCGGTGTACTGGGGGGGCTGGGGGGCGCGGTGTGCTGGGGGGACTGGGGGGCGCGGTGTGCTGGGGGGCTGGGGAGCGCGGTGTGCTGGGGGGGCTGGGGAGCGCGGTGTGCTGGGGGGGCTGGGGAGCGCGGTGTGCTGGGGGGGCTGGGGAGCGCGGTGTGCTGGGGGGGCTGGGGAGCGTGGTGTGCTGGGGGGGGGCTGGGGGGTGCGGTGTGCTGGGGGGCTGGGGGGCGCGGTGTGCTGGGGGGCTGGGGGGTGCGGTGTGCTGGGGGGCTGGGGGGCGTGGTGTGCTGGGGGGCTGGGGGGCGCGGTGTGCTGGGGGGCTGGGGGGCGCGGTGTGCTGGGGGGACTGGGGGGCGCGGTGTGCTGGGGGGCTGGGGGGCGCGGTGTGCTGGGGGGCTGGGGAGCGCGGTGTGCTGGGGGGGCTGGGGGGCGCGGTGTGCTGGGGGGCGCAGTGTGCTGGGGGTTCTGGGGAGCATGGTGTGCTGGGGTGGCTGGGGGGCGCAGTGTGCTGGGGGGCTGGGGAGCGCGGTGTGCTGGGGGGTGGGGGGCGCGGTGTGCTGGGGGGCGCAGTGTGCTGGGGGTTCTGGGGAGCATGGTGTGCTGGGGTGGCTGGGGGGCGCAGTGTGCTGGGGGGGCTGGGGGGCGCAGTGTGTTGGGGGGCTGGGGGGCGCAGTGTGCTGGGGGCGCTGGGGAGCGCGGTGTGCTGGGGTGACTGGGGGGTGCGGTGTGCTGGGGTGGCTGGGAACCCCAAGCCTGTGCGGCCCGGAGAGCAGGCTCTGGAAGGCTGGTGCGGGGTTTGGACGCATCTCCCACATGTTGGCAGAAGACCGCCGTCAGGGTGCGCCGCGGAAGCCCCCAGAGCCTCTGTGTCCACTGCTACTTTTCTCTGACATCTGAAAGTATTTCAGTGTAAAATGTTAAAAAAACAAAAAATACAGTAAGGCGTTTAGAATCTCTGTGGCATGGGAGGAAAAAAGTTGAAAAATTTAAACACTCAGATAAAAATAAAAGCATGAAAACAAATTCCATTTCTAACCCAGGAGACCAGAAATGGCGAAGAAGTAAAATAATGCAGCAGCGAGAGGAATAGTGCGGTAATCAATAAAGCTAATTCTTGGGTTTGTGGAAAAGCTACCCAACTGGATAAGTGAGTAATTGATTTAGCTGAACATCACAAAAGAGGCGAAGTCTCAAAACATCTACAGAACAAGACAGAAGCCGAGCGGCCAGGCAGCTGCGGGAACGGAGGTGGGTCAGGGTTCGAGGAGGGCTGAAGAGGACCAGCGGGCTCAGAGTGTGTGGCCTGTGGGCAGAGCACCGTGAGCCCCATACGCATGCCAGGTATAAATGCTTGGGTATAGATTCGAACTCAGGATCCTATGCTTGTATGGCTGACTTCCTTACTCAGCTGGTGCTGAGAACAGAAGCAGAGGGCAAAGGTCTCCTTGGGAGCAGCTGGAATCAGAACACTAAAAAGAACAAAAGAAATGGCTTCAGTATCATTCAAGCTTCCGAACATTTGTAAGAAAAATATCTAATAGATTCAAAAGGTACTTTTAGTGCTTTGATACAATAGAATGCGTTGGAAAGGTACTTAAATTACATTACAACTATAATTCGGTTTTTATAATAAATTTTCAGCTGAACTTTGTTCATTGGTCTAAAAATACCTTCTTCTGAAAGCCAATGTCATCAGCATCTTTACATAAAATTTTTAAGGGATCATGATGAACATTTCTCATTTAAATTTTAAGTGAAACGGCAATATTTTTCCACTGCTTTCTGATGGTCATATTTAGACCTAGACCTGACTCAGTAGAAATGCTTTTGCAATTTGTAATTTTGAGAAATATGAAAATCAAATAGGAAACACTTTATCTTCTTATGTTCCTAATCATGCACAAAGCCTCAGCTTCCATTTACTATTTGAAGTAGGCTATCTGAAGGCTGATAGCTATGCTGTTGTCTCTCCCGATTGTTCAGGGAAAATGGATTTAATGATCCGATACCTGGAATCCCGTGAAGTAGAACCAGAGAGCAGAAGAGGCGTCTGGGCCTCACAGGGCCTGCTGATACTACCCTGAAGACCGCAAGGGACAAGCCATGCCGAGTTCTGAGCCGCTCACATGCATCCTGACATCCACACCACCGACCGCTGCAGGACCTTCTGCGGGAAGCACAGGAGCCAGAATCGAGCGGACAGAGAGCGACACAAAGCACAGAATGGTGCTTTCTACTCTGCCAAATTGTCAACCATTTTTTAAAAAGCTCATCTCTACTAAAAGGTTCATTTACCTTTCAGTGTTGAAAGAATATAAGATGGTAGTGACAGACCTTTGGTAGTGACAGACCTCTCACACTAGCACACGCGCGTGGGACAGGTGTGTTATTCTTCGTCACGTCGAGTTTTGCTGAGCAATGAAATACCTGTGCCATCCCTCTCCACAAAGCAAACACAGAGAGAATTTCACTGTTACCATTTCTAACAAATATGCACCACTTTAATTCCTAATGAACGTCTACCAGCCTAATTCTTCACGAACATCCACCGGCCTTAATTCCATATGAATATTCACAGTCTTAATTCCTAACAAAACTCACTAACCCTAATTCCCAATGAGTGTCCATTAGCCTTAATTCTCAATACGCATTCACAGCCTTGATTCCTAATGACATTCACAGATTTGATTAATTCATAGCCTTAAGCCCTAATGAAAGTTCACTACCCTGACTTCCTAATGAAGGTTCACCAGCCTTGATTCCCAAGGGACACTCATCGCCCGATCCTTCCACCGCCTGGAAAATCTCGCCAACTTCATTTCTGTGAGTTTCTCAGAGAGAAATAAATGACAAAGTTTTAAATTCCATAGCCAGCTGACTACATTTCATAGACGGAGTAGTTGACTTGTTCATGACCTAAACACAATTTGTCTTATTTTACAAGAATAAACTATTTCCCACTAGTTTAGCAAAATAACAGGTGTGAATTCCCTCACAAACTACAATCAAGTAATACCTGATCTTGAAGGTTGAGGTCAACGGTTGATCGTATGGACGGAACATGTGACTCTTCAGGTCAGACAGTGCTTTAGAAGGTCCAGTCCTTGTTCACAGAAGCATGTCTGCCAGGACCCTCGCCTGTCCAGGACCCCCATCCAGGACCCTCGCCTGTCCAGGAACCCCGTCCAGGATACCCGTCCTGGACTCTCCATCCAGAACCGCTGTCTAGGACCCCCGTCCAGGACCCTCCATCCAGGACCACCGTCCAGGATGCTCCGTCCAGGACCCTCCGTCCAGGACCACCGTCCAGGATGCTCTGTCCAGGACCCTCCATCCAGGACCACCGTCCAGGATGCTCCGTCCAGGACCACCGTCCAGGATGCTCCGTCCAGGACCCTCTGTCCAGGACCCCGTCCAGGAGGGGCTGGCTTCCCAGGAGAGCTTGTGAAGGCCACCCCAAGTCCCCTACCAGCTGTAACGTGCTTTCCACCTGTCCACCACAGGTGACAGGGACAGCAAGATTGCTGGGCTGATCATTCTCCAGACTCAGAGGAAGTTGTCCCCTGGAGGAGAGGCTCTGCGTACTGTCAGCTACCTGGGCCCTGAGTCTGTGACACAGCCCAGCAGTGTTTCAGCAGCGGACACCATCAAGTACAGCCAGGGCCACAGACTGCGTTCCCGTGACGGTGCTGCAGCCCCAGCTCCCCGGGGAGCAGAGCCGCCATCCTCAGGCAAGTGACGGCTCCTCTGACCTGCTCCCTGATAGATTCCGAGTCACCCGAGGATAGGGTGGCCAGCCTGGCACCCAGGGTCCCCGTGATCAGTGCTGCTCACCAGTGACCCGAGACACCATCCAGCATGGGTGGATCAGCAGAGCTGATCTGGCTGAGGCCGAGCTCCAGTCTCCAGTCCACTGGTGATCCGACTGCCCTTGTGGAAATGAGTATTTGATCAAGAAAGAAGGAGGCAGGGGCTGGGAAGTTGGCTCAGTGGTAAGAGCACTTGCCTTGCATGCCTGAGGCCCTGGGTTCGATTCCTCAGCACCACATAAGCAAAAAGAAAAAAGCAGGAAGTGGTGCTGTGGCTCAAGTGGTAGAGCGCTAGCCTTCAGCTGAAGAACTGAGGGACAGCGCCCAGGCCCAGAGTTCAGGCCCACGACTGGACCCAAAAAAAAAAAAAAAAAAAAAGAAGGAAGCAGTTAAGCTGTGCGTGGAAACACCAGCCCACCTGTGTGAGCAGGGCCTTCCCACTGCCAGAGGCCTGCTCTGCCACTGTCTGCAGACTGAACGCCACCCAAGAGAAGAAGTCAGCCAGGAAGAGGACTGTGCTTTGCGGACTTGAAAACAGAACGACGTGACAGGGGACAGTCAGGGAGATGCCACCGGTACAGGGTCCAACTGTACAAGGTCCCGGGGGACCCTGTCACACCAGCACATGTCATCCTGTCACACCAGCACTGAGACATCCTGTCACACCAGCACCGTGTCATCCTGTCACACCAGCACATGACATCCTGTCACACCAGCACCGTGTCATCCTGTCACACCAGCACCGTGTCATCCTGTCACACCAGCACCGTGTCATCCTGTCACACCAGCACCGTGTCATCCTGTCACACCAGCACCGTGTCATCCTGTCACACCAGCACCATGACATCCTGTCACACCAGCACATGACATCCTGTCACACCAGCACATGACATCCTGTCACACCAGCACCGTGTCATGACATCCTGTCACACTAGCACATGACATCCTGTCACACCAGCACCGTGTCATCCTGTCACAGCAGCACATGACATCCTGTCACACCAGCACATGACATCCTGTCACACCAGCACATGACATCCTGTCACATCAGCACATGACATCCTGTCACACCAGCACCGTGTCATCCTGTCACACCAGCACATGACATCCTGTCACACCATCACATGTCATCCTGTCACACCAGCACCATGACATCCTGTCACACCAGCACCGTGACATCCTGTCACACCAGCACCGTGTCATCCTGTCACAGCAGCACATGACATCCTGTCACACCAGCACATGACATCCTGTCACACCAGCACCGTGTCATCCTGTCACACCAGCACCGTGTCATCCTGTCACACCAGCACCATGCATACCGTCTTTCTGGACTGCTCCTTACGCTCAGGTCTCTTTGCCTTTGGTCTCCTCAGCACCTCATAGATGAGACCCTACATTCTTCTTCGGTGTCATCTGGGCATATTCAGTGTCTCCCGGATTGTTTTTTATTATTAAATCTTACCTGACTGTAAAGGGGATCTGCAGAGGGCTTACCATTACATACGTAAGGCACTGCGTACATTTCTTGTCAAA
Source organism: Dipodomys merriami (assembly GCF_024711535.1). Classification (NCBI taxonomy): domain Eukaryota; kingdom Metazoa; phylum Chordata; class Mammalia; order Rodentia; family Heteromyidae; genus Dipodomys; species Dipodomys merriami. The sequence goes on along the minus strand of NW_027206612.1, from coordinate 4,507,904 downwards.
CAGTGCTACCCCTCCCTCGATTTCTCCCATTTCCTCCCCCCACCAAGTTGTAAAGTTCGTTTCCAACAAAGTGCTATCACTGCTGCGTTGGTTCACCCTGGCCCTTTGTCTCAGCATTTTGTGATTCCCCTTCCATTCCCCAAATCTGATCAACGTAAGTACAAGACACAGGTGCCAAAATCAAAAGTGGTGACAACAGAGGATAAAACAAAGGGGGAAAGTTAAAGAAAAAAGGAATCACATTTGGCAATAAAACTTTAGCTAAGGTTTTGTGAGCATCACAGGAATCATGCAGGCCTTGCTCGGGTCACTCCAGACTCTTGTCCTGAAAGGAAGAGGCCAGGGTCATGTCTGCCAGCTCCACACCAGGCCTCACACACAGCTGGTACACAGGGAGCTGCTTATGTTAACTTATTACCAATTAAAAATAAATATTCACTTGTGTTTATTTTTGTAAGGTAAACTCATGAATAAACAAGCATTTTAATGGCAGTGAATCTTTCCTTCCCTCCCCTCGATGTACATGAGCACACTTTACAATTCCATTCAAATAAAAGATTTGTGGAGAGTAAATAAATGTGACTATAAACAAGCATTTCTTCCCTTTAGAGTCAGAATTACCTGACTCTACTCTGGCAATATTTCATCCAGTTTAGTTAGTATGTAGTGTTCATTGATGGATTTTTACTATCATACATTTGCTGTACAAAGTGGGTGTAATGGTAACATTTCTCTGTCCAGTGTTGGAAGGAGAGTGATGCTGGATGCATAGGATGAATTCAGTAGCGATCTTCTCTTCCTGTTTTATGGAAGGGTTTGAGGACTTCTGTAAGAACAGAAGATAGAATGTGGCAGGGAGGCTGTCTGCTCTCTAGGTTTTCTTTGCTGGGAGAAACCTTATTACTGCCTCAAGTCTATTGCTTGTTATAGATCTATTGAAGTGGTTTATAGCTTCTTGGCTCTGTTATGGTAGGCAAATTGTATCTAGAAATGTATTATTTATTTTCCAGATTTTTCATTTTATTTGAGTATATGTTTTCAAAGTGTTCCTACATAATCCTTCACATGCCTTTGATGTTTATTGGGATATTCCCTTTTTTTTTATCTCTAATTAATGTGAATCTTATTCCTTCTTTTGGCCAAATTATCTAGGTGTTTATAAATCTTATTTATTTTTTTAAAAATCTAATTTTTTTTGCCGATTTTTGTATAGTTTTTTTTTAACTACCATTTCATTCATTCCTGTCTTAATCTTTACTGTTTCCTGCTATCTGATAATTTGGGGTTTGGCTTGCTCCTGTTTTTCTGGAAGCTTTAAGAATTTTGTTAAGCTATTTATCATTTATTTGGTTGTTTATTATATGGAAACTCTCTACTTTTGATATGGGCATACACGAGTATAAATTCTCCTCAGCATTCCCTTTGCTGTATCAAAAAGGTTTTGATACTTGATTTTCATTAGATTCCAGGAACTTTTGATTCTTCCCTTTATTTCTGTAGTTACTTACCATTCAATGATATGTTGTTTGGGCTCCATTTTTTTGTTATTTTCTTTGTCATCTTTTGCTGTTGAGTTCTACTTTAATTCCATCATGGCATAAGAGAATACAGGGACTTACTTTCATTTTCTTGTATTATTTAAGACTCGTTTTAAATCTTAGACTATGGTGTATTTGGGAGAAGTTCCCGGGACTGCAGAGAGGAATGTTCATTGTATAGCTGCTGGAGGAAATGCTCTGCAGATGTCCACTAAATACATGTCACCCCCGATGACTTATTTTTGGACCTCATGAAAAGGGGCGTGTGGGTGCTGAAGTCACGCTAGAATCCCATTGGGTCTGTGTGCTCACAAGTGTCTGTGTGGGTGCTGAAGTCACGCTAGAATCCCACTGGGTCTGTGTGCTCACAAGTGTCTGTGTGGGTGTTGAAGTCACGCTAGAATCCCAGTTGGGTCTGTGTGCTCACAAGTGTCTGTGTGGGTGCTGAAGTCACGCTAGAATCCCATTGGGTCTGTGTGCTCACAAGTGTCTGTGTGGGTGCTGAAGTCACGCTAGAATCCCACTGGGTCTGTGTGCTCACAAGTGTCTGTGTGGGTGCTGAAGTCACGCTAGAATCCCATTGGGTCTGTGTGCTCACAAGTGTCTGTGTAAGGAAGTGGGTGCACCGCTCTCTACCTTCAGGAGTGCAGTTTCCCCGTGATCAGTCGTTCCCTTTAATAGTAGGATGCCACCTTCTTCGTCTCTTCTGACAAAGGTTCACTTAAAGCCTGTTTTATCAGACATGACTGTGGACAGTCCTGACTACTTTCCAGGCCCATTTAATTGGAAGACCATTTCCTGTGCTAATCAGTGAGATGTGTTTCTTGTAGGTATGTTTGGGTCTTGCTTTTTCACCCAAGTTGCTGTGCTGTCTTTACACAGAAGGTTAGGACATTGACAGCTGCAGTGGCCTTGAAAGGGACTCAGGTTTACCCTCATTTTGCTGCTGTCCTTTCCTTGACTGCTCTTTCCTGCATCTGACAGCTTTGTGTTGTATTCTACGGATAGGATTCCATTGTGTATCTTCTGCAGTGCTACCTTAGTGGTATAAATTCCTTTAACTGTTGTTTATTGTGGAATGTTTTTATTTCTCCCTCAAATATAAAGAATAGTTTCACTGTGTACTGAATCTAGGCTGTTAAGTATTATTTTTAGAGTTTGAATTATGTCCTTCTATAGAGTTTGCATTGCAAAATCAGCTGTTACTCCTATGGGATTTCCTTTGTAATTATTTGTGTCTTTTTTGCAGTTTTAAATACGCTCTTCTGTATATCTAGGCTTTTTTACCTGTAATGGGTCTGGGGGAATTATTCTCTCATCCTGCCCATTTGCAATTCTGTAAGCCTCACCCACAGGGATGACCTATTCTCTCCCAAGGTTGATGTTTTCTGAAGTTGATTTGTTGACTGGGTTCTCAATACCTTTGGTTTTATTTCTTCTCTTTCTCCTAAACCCATGATTTATAGGTTTGATCTTTTGATGTCATCTTGGGGATGTAGCAAATTTTATTTAAATCCTCTTAGTGCTTTTAAAATATCTTTGGGTGTTTGATCCAGTTCCTCTGCTTTTCTGCTTTTGCTTCTATTCCCCCTCCTTTTTCCACCTTTTTCTGCTCTATTAGCTAAGATTTCTACCTGAGTTCTTTTATTTGGGTGACTGTGGTCTTCTTTTCCAGGATTTCAATTCATTTTCAAGATTTGTTTATCTTCACTGAATTCTTCTTTTGGATCCTGCATTGTCTTATTTATTTTATCTAGCTATTTGTCTAAAGTTTCTAGTTGTTTGTGTCCTCTTTGAATTTCTTCAGCTATTAAGACATCAGCTCCTTTATTTTATTGAACATTCTTGTCCTTATTTTATAGAGCTCATTGTTTGAACTTTATCTTCATTGTCACTTAAGTCCTTTGATGTTTCCCTGTGATCTGAGAAGAACACAGTTAACACTAACTGGAGGGAGATAGTGGTTATTCTCCTAATGAATAATACTAGATGCTTGGTTATAAAGGGGGGCAATGGCAGGGACACGCCTAATTGAAGAGTTTACTGAAGAAATCACTTGGTGCCATGGTAGCTCCCAAACCTCAGTTTCTAGGCTGATGATGGCACGTCCCTGCTCTCCACTACCTGGTATGACTGGCAAACCCAGCACACACAGCAAAATGTCCTGTGAGCCACTGAGCCCGACTGCTCCTACTCCCAGCTCCCCAGCTCCCCAGAGCCACTGAGTCCCAGAGGCCCTGTCTGACGAGGCTGATTCGCTGTCACTGTCTGGGACACAAGAAGCCACACAGCGCCCTTCCCTGGCCCAGGCTCGCCTCCCACAGCAGCGTGGCCACTAACTCACAAGTCCGTGAACTGGGACTCACGCTTGAGGTTGGCATGGGCCTCTCTCAGAGAGACGATGCCTTACAGTCTCCAGCTTCCCTTCCCTGCCGGGAGGGCCAGGGACCAGTGCAATGGCTCTTTGCTGCTTTACTTCTGTCGGGACATTTTCTCTTCAGTATCTATCTTTCTCCTAAAAAGTACTCACCAAATATTCTGTCATCCTAAGATTCATAATTCATAATTTCCACAGCAAGATTCTATGGCACATTAAATCCACACGTTATTCAGGGGAACTTCTGAGTGGCTTTCTCGCTAAAAGCCAATGAGCAACACGTTTAATGCTTAGTTAAAATGCCTTCGTATTTGAAATGCAAATGCAAGCAAGTGTTTCTACTGGCTCTTCCACGGGTACTTTTCACTAATGTGATGTTTCGGCTTCTAGAGCCCAGGGAATCTGCTTAGGAAATGTGAGCAGCCCTGAAGAGCTGGGACTCAAACTCCTCCCGCTTAGAGCTCATGCAGAGCTCTTCAGAACAATACCCCTCGGTGCTGAGGGCTGGATTCTTACATCGGTGGAACTGGTTTTCCCTCTAGCCACCTGCAAGGTTACTTTGTCTCCATAAATAATCCACATAACTGACTTTGATCAACTATTCACCTTGAAGACACAGGTGTTGGGAAGGGGTCTTGGACTCCTGTGTCCCACCAAGCCAGCGGTATTTCATTGACATGAACGACAGCTTTGGCCAGTAAATCTACTCACCGAATTATGCAGTGAATTCAATATAGCTCTTGGAAGTCCTTTAAACGTTCTTCCATTCTAAAATATAAAGCATCTCATAAACATGAATAATCTCTCTTTCCATTAATGTGTCATGACATTCATCTTTGTCCATTAAGAAAATGAGTCACCTGGCAACACAGCCCTGGGGTGAACGGCGGCCATGTTCTGAGGACGCCAGCACTGGGGAAGCGCCGGACCCAGGAGAGGACAGCGTGAAGCACTTTCCAGGCCACCGCATGGATTCAGGATTATCTGTAGTGAGCGAGGGAGGCTGCTCCTAGCTCAGCCGAGTCCTCTCGGCAACTGTGGTCAGCTTCCTGCGGCCGGGCTGTTTGCCTCGGGGACCCCAGCCCGCCTTCAGACCAGCTCTGCCACCCCTCCTACTGACGCTGTCCCAGACACCCCAGGAGGACCCGGTGGTCAGGCTGGTCTGCCCCGGCCGCCAGACAGAGCTGTCAAGGCAAGGCTTTGTGGGAAACAGCGTAGGAAAGGGTTTACAGGGGCTGGAGTCACAACGTGCCACAGATAGGATCTTAAATTTCATTTCTCACAGTTCTGGAGGCCAGAAGGCTGAGATCTGGAGTCAGCCAGGGTAGCACCCCACAAGGCCTTGAGGAAGGGGTCTGCCTGGTCACGTTCTGTGGCTGCCCTCTGCCCTCTGCCCTCTGCCCTCATCTCGCCCATCGGTGCATGTCATGCTGTGCCTTTGGGTAAGGACACCGTCACTCTGGAGTGGAGGCCGGGCTCATTCTCGTATTACCTTCGCTCCTCTTCAGGATGGTGCTCCAGGTAGGCCACACTCTGATGTACCTTGGAGAACACATCAACATCAACGCAGGGACATGGAGGCCCCGCTCACCGCACACAGGAGGAATTTTGGCAGAATTCAAACCCCAGGCTTGGGGTTCAGTGGGCTCCCGTGTGAGTGGGAGTCGGCCAAGGAGGGGCAGGAGGAGCTGTTAACCGACAGGCGTGTGTGGGTAAAGCCCCAGAAGAAAGGTCTCAGGGCGGGCAGGGACAGGTCAGCGGTGCCAGGGGGTGGCCTGGCCACCTGGGCCAAGATGGACTCGAGAGACACTTGAAAGCAAGCAGGGCGGTGCCCTGCCAAGCGCGGCCCCTCTCATGGGCACTGGAAGCCCGGCCTCTCCGCCCCGGCTCCTGTCTAAGGTGCAGCCCCCTCCCCCACCCAGAGGTTCTCCAGCCCCAGAGCCCCAGGGCCAGCCTGGGGGGGACCCCATTCAGATGTGCAGTAGGCCACTTGAGAAGATGGCTCCCGTTGTCTTTCCAGCTGCTACAGAGAGACGCGCTGCCTTCCGTTCAGAGCGTGGTCAAGTTCAGTGTGGCCACCGATCGCAGAGTGCTCCTGGCGGTGTCTCCCCAGGCTGGGCTCTCCACCTCGGCGACGAAGCTGAGGTTTCCCCGTCGCGCCCCAGCCTTCTTCTGTCTTTTCCCTGGACCCCCACGGAAGTCCAGGCTGAGCTGGATTCCCAGTTCGCAATGCTCCTGCTGTCCTGTGTGAAACCCACAGCCTCCCCGCCCACCATGGGCTGGACAGCGCGGCCGCATGCGTGCCGGCTGCTGTAGATCTGAGCCCTTCAGGCCCTGGCCTGCGCTCTACATGCCCTGCACAGGGCCTGGGGTCAGGGCCTGACCCCAGCTCGGAGCACGCCGCATCATGCAGCGCAGTACGCCTCTCTCCACCCCATGTGAGCCTGGCCAGCGATGTCAGCCTGGCAGAGAGCACACCGCGCACATCCCACCACCCCGTCCAACGTGGACACAGAAGATCCCACCACCCACGTCCCACGCAGAAACAAGATCCCACAGAGGAGCCTTCATGGTTCAGCGGCTTTGTTGGCAGGATGAAGGACTCAGCAGCAGGAACTCCAACAATGCGCGGCAGACGCCGGCAAGGAAACGTGGAGATGGGACTGGTCCGGCCTGTGCCGCCTGTGCCGCCTCGGTTCACCGCGGAGACGTTCTCTTGTTGAAATGGCCCTCTCCTTTCAGGTCCTGATCATTCTTGAATCTTGTGTGACCCCCACTGGGAAGCCATGCTGTCAGGTGTGACCCCAGATGCCCGTTGAACTCGGAGGAATGCCTCAGTCCAAACTGCCCGTGGGCACTCTGAGTTCACCATGCAGACGGTGCACCACCTTTCCTGCTCCAGTATGTTCTCTGGGAGACCAAAGGCAGGATCCCATAGCCCCTCAAGACCTCTGCGGAGGGGCTTGTCCTGCGACTGCCTTCACTGCCCGGCGCCATTGCTGGGTCCTGGCTCTGGAGGCTGCGGCCGTGCAACGCGGGCCGACGTGGAGCTGCAGACAGGTGGGGGCCTGGGTCTCCTGCCGGTGTCTCCCGCCCTCCCCTGTGAGCACACGCCGTCTCCCGCCCTCCCTGCTGAGGATGGATCATGCCCACATCCCTGTGCAGTGGTCATGAGCCATCTGGGGCAATTAGGATGGAGGAGCAGAAGGAGCAGACTCGGAATGGGCACACCACTGTGTGCAAGCCTGGGAATGTCTCTGTGTGTAAAGCCTGGGGGATGTCTCTGTGTTTAAAGCCTGGGGAATGTCTCTGTGTGTAAAGCCTGGGGGATGTCTCTGTGTAAAGTCTGGGGAATGTCTCTGTGTAAAGTCTGGGGGATGTCTCTGTGTGTAAAGCCTGGGGAATGTCTCTGTGTGCAAGCCTGGGGGATGTCTCTGTGTTTAAAGCCTGGGGAATGTCTCTGTGTGTAAAGCCTGGGGGATGTCTCTGTGTAAAGTCTGGGGAATGTCTCTGTGTTTAAAGCCTGGGGGATGTCTCTGTGTTTAAAGCCTGGGGAATGTCTCTGTGTGTAAAGCCTGGGGGATGTCTCTGTGTAAAGTCTGGGGAATGTCTCTGTGTAAAGTCTGGGGGATGTCTCTGTGTGTAAAGCCTGGGGAATGTCTCTGTGTGCAAGCCTGGGGGATGTCTCTGTGTTTAAAGCCTGGGGAATGTCTCTGTGTGTAAAGCCTGGGGGATGTCTCTGTGTAAAGTCTGGGGAATGTCTCTGTGTAAAGTCTGGGGGATGTCTCTGTGTGTAAAGCCTGGGGAATGTCTCTGTGTTTAAAGCCTGGGGGATGTCTCTGTGTTTAAAGCCTGGGGGATGTCTCTGTGTTTAAAGCCTGGGAATGTCTCTGTGTGTAAAGCCTGGGGGATGTCTCTGTGTTTAAAGCCTGGGGGATGTCTCTGTGTGTAAAGCCTGGGGGATGTCTCTGTGTGTAAAGCCTGGGGGATGTCTCTGTGTTTAAAGCCTGGGGAATGTCTCTGTGTGTAAAGCCTGGGGGATGTCTCTGTGTAAAGCCTGGGAATGTCTCTGTGTGTAAAGCCTGGGGGATGTCTCTGTGTTTAAAGTCTGGGGGATGTCTCTGTGTTTAAAGCCTGGGGGATGTCTCTGTGTTTAAAGCCTGGGGGATGTCTCTGTGTAAAGTCTGGGGGATGTCTCTGTGTGTAAAGCCTGGGGAATGTCTCTGTGTTTAAAGCCTGGGGGATGTCTCTGTGTTTAAAGCCTGGGGGATGTCTCTGTGTAAAGTCTGGGGAATGTCTCTGTGTTTAAAGCCTGGGGGATGGCTGCATCTGTGACACGCTTTGGGGCAAACACACTCAGGATTTCTCACACTTTGGAGCTGAGCAGAAACCTTGAGTATCTCAGTGTGATGACGTCTGTCTGCAGAGCTCAGAGGGAAGGGAAACAGCAAGTGTTCTTTTGGAAAATCACATCTTTAAGAAAATGTAGTTTCAAAAGGACCGCATTGGTTAAACATGTGAAAAGGCTTAGAGAAAGGAGTTCCGTGAATTCTGAGTGGGCCTGTTGGCGTTGGTGTCCTGGGCTCTGGCTTGAAGCCGCGTTGATGCTGTGGGTGACGGATGGTCCGGGAAGCAAGAGCGAGGAGCGCTTTCTGTGCATCCGACGAGCAGCCCCATCCAATCCTAATGAACATCTGTCCTCTACGCCTCTGTGATGATTTGCTCGCAGGTCACTTCTCAAGTCTTTGCATGTCTGAGCACAGTGTTCAGTCTGTGACCAAGGCTCCCTATCTTGCCCAGGCCCTCACATCTCTGTCTGTGTTGCTTCTGATTGCCTGTCAGGGCACTTTTCAGGGCTCCTTGGTCTCAGCCCTCAGACCTCCCCAGATGCACCCTGGGAAGCGATCTGTGATGAAAATGTCCCTCCTGCGGTTCCAAGACTCCCCTCCCTCCTCTCTGCACCTGCCTCTCTGGTCCCTTCCAGGTGGCTCAGCAGGACAGGAAGCTGGCCAAAAATATCCAGTGGTCAAGGTCAACCCCAAGGTCAGCACAAAGAACGGGAAACTGGATGTGCATCTGAAAGACAGCCCAGTCCAGTGTTCCCAGAAACCAGAGCAGACTCTGGGCGGGGGGGGGGGGCTGTTCTGGGTGAGAGGGCGCTGGAGGCCAGGGCTGGGGACCCCTGACCAGCTCTGAGAGCCAAGTGCTTTCACCTACTTAGTATGAAGATCAATTTTGAGCAGTCCACCTGCACTCAGGCGTTTGTCAGTCTCTGAAGACTTTATATCTGTATGAGCATTCAATTTTGCTAATGATTTAGATTTAAGAAGGTAAGGGTAAATGAGTTGAAACTACATAGAAGATCAACTTTACTACTTTTAATATCAAATGTTCTAAGAGCAAGAACCGCAGCCGTCCAGAAAGAAGTTTTAAGGTAAGAATTTCGCTGAAGTAAATAAAACATTTTAGCCTAAGGTATAGCAGTGATGTAGAGGAGCTCACGAGATCTTATCATGAAAAGGTATGTCTGCAATTGCCGGTTTACCCTTCCTGTCTTGCCCTGTGCCCACTGCCCCTTCCTGTCTTCCCCTGTGCACTGCCCCTTCCCGTCTCCTGTGCCCACTGCCCCTTCCCGTCTTCCCCTGTGCACTGCCCCTTCCCACCCCCTGTGCCCACTGCCCCTTCCCGTCTTCCCCTGTGCCCACTGCCCCTTCCCGTCCCCTGTGCCCACTGCCCCTTCCCGTCTCCTGTGCCCACTGCCCCTTCCCGTCTTCCCCTGTGCCCACTGCCCCTTCCCGTCTCCTGTGCCCACTGCCCCTTCCCATCCCCTGTGCCCACTGCCCCTTCCCGTCCCCTGTGCCCACTGCCCTTTCCCATCCCCTGTGCCCACTGCCCCTTCCTGTCTTCCCCTGTGCTCACTGCCCCTTCCCGTCCCCTGTGCCCACTGCCCCTTCCCGTCTTCCCCTGTGCCCACTGCCCCTTCCCGTCTTCCCCTGTGCCCACTGCCCCTTCCCGTCTCCTGTGCCCACTGCCCCTTCCCATCCCCTGTGCCCACTGCCCCTTCCCGTCCCCTGTGCCCACTGCCCCTTCCTGTCTTCCCCTGTGCCCACTGCCCCTTCCCGTCTTCCCCTGTGCCCACTGCCCCTTCCCATCTCCTGTGCCCACTGCCCCTTCCCGTCTTCCCCTGGTGCCCACTGCCCCTTCCCGTCCCCTGTGCCCACTGCCCCTTCCCGTCCCCTGTGCCTACTGCCCCTTCCCGTCCCCTGTGCCCACTGCCCCTTCCCATCTTCCCCTGTGCCTACTGCCCCTTCCCATCCCCTGTGCCCACTGCCCCTTCCCATCCCCTGTGCCCACTGCCCCTTCCCGTCCCCTGTGCCCACTGCCCCTTCCCATCTTCCCCTGTGCCCACTGCCCCTTCCCGTCCCCTGTGCCCACTGCCCCTTCCCGTCTTCCCCTGTGCCCACTGCCCCTTCCCGTCCCCTGTGCCCACTGCCCCTTCCTGTCTTCCCCTGTGCCCACTGCCCCTTCCCGTCTTCCCCTGTGCCCACTGCCCCTTCCTGTCTTCCCCTGTGCCCACTGCCCCTTCCCGTCCCCTGTGCCTACTGCCCCTTCCCGTCTTCCCCTGGTGCCCACTGCCCCTTCCCGTCCCCTGTGCCCACTGCCCCTTCCCGTCCCCTGTGCCCACTGCCCCTTCCCATCTTCCCCTGTGCCTACTGCCCCTTCCCATCCCCTGTGCCCACTGCCCCTTCCCATCCCCTGTGCCCACTGCCCCTTCCCGTCCCCTGTGCCCACTGCCCCTTCCCATCTTCCCCTGTGCCCACTGCCCCTTCCCGTCCCCTGTGCCCACTGCCCCTTCCCGTCTTCCCCTGTGCCCACTGCCCCTTCCCGTCCCCTGTGCCCACTGCCCCTTCCCGTCTTCCCCTGTGCCCACTGCCCCTTCCCGTCTTCCCCTGTGCCCACTTCCCCTTCCCGTCTTCCCCTGTGCCCACTGCCCCTTCCCGTCCCCTGTGCCCACTGCCCCTTCCCGTCCCCTGTGCCTACTGCCCCTTCCCGTCTTCCCCTGGTGCCCACTGCCCCTTCCCGTCCCCTGTGCCCACTGCCCCTTCCCATCCCCTGTGCCTACTGCCCCTTCCCATCTTCCCCTGGTGCCCACTGCCCCTTCCCGTCTTCCCCTGGTGCCCACTGCCCCTTCCCGTCCCCTGTGCCCACTGCCCCTTCCCGTCCCCTGTGCCCACTGCCCCTTCCCATCTTCCCCTGTGCCCACTGCCCCTTCCTGTCTTCCCCTGTGCCCACTGCCCCTTCCCGTCTTCCCCTGGTGCCCACTGCCCCTTCCCGTCTTCCCCTGTGCCCACTGCCCCTTCCCGTCCCCTGTGCCCACTGCCCCTTCCTGTCTTCCCCTGTGCCCACTGCCCCTTCCTGTCTTCCCCTGTGCCCACTGCCCCTTCCTGTCTTCCCCTGGTGCCCACTGCCCCTTCCCATCCCCTGTGCCCACTGCCCCTTCCTGTCTTCCCCTGTGCCCACTGCCCCTTCCCGTCCCCTGTGCCCACTGCCCCTTCCCGTCTTCCCCTGTGCCCACTGCCCCTTCCTGTCTTCCCCTGTGCCCACTGCCCCTTCCTGTCTTCCCCTGTGCCCACTTCATGTCTGTAGGAAAACGGCACAGCTCAGCTGTTCCACCAGCCACTCACTCCTGGCCCCCACCTGGATTCTTGAGCAGAGGGCCGGAGCTGGGGCAGCCACCTCTGCCGCTAGCCGCTCCAAGGGATTCTGGCATGCTTTGGGATCTAGTCAGCTGACCGTGAGAACTCCCCAGGGAAACAGGTGGCTGGGGCTAAAATCATGAGAAAGAAACTTGAAGCCACGTTGACAGAGCAAATGAGACAAAGCGGCTGTGTTGGCAGAGAATGACTCTGTTATTCTGGGTAAAGTCTGCACACCAGATTCACAAGTACGTGCGTGTGCGAGCGCGCGCGCGCGCACACACACACACACACACACACACACACACACACGGCACACTGTGGGCCAGATGGTTCTATTCTGCTGTGTGATTCAAGTTCATCCAGGTTTGAGGAACCCAAAAGCTACGGGAGGCTGGACAAGATCTATAATCTAAGACAGGACACCCATTTCCACCAACCGCAGGGCTCTGGAATTAAACATTACACGAGGTCCTGGATGACGTCTTACTGAAATTCCCGCAGTGGCACTAGACCACTGGACGGATGTTGCCCTTCCCACACCTAGAGGAGGGCAGATCTAGCAAATGGCATTTGCACTTTCTTAGACACAAGTTGCCTCTCCTGCCACTTAACACACAGTGCTAATCAACAAATAGACTCCTGGGGATTAGGGGTGGCTCAGGGGTAGAGCACTTGCTTAGTACACAAGCTGGATTTAATCCCTAAATTCTCTGGTTCTTTCCTATTTCCAATTATTCAGTTTCACCAATGATCACATTTTATCAATGATCCCAATAATTCTATGACTTTTAATTTGACAACTCAGGCCAGAACTGAAGCTCTGTTCCAAGGAGTAGGCTGACAGACAAGTGTCAAGGTGAAGGAAGTCAGAATTCGGGGTAAAATACAAAAGGCAGGTAAGAACGTTAGAAAGAAAGCACTGCTGTCAGGCCATTATTGAAGACAATGCCGAGCCGGCCATGGGACGGGTCCTCGGGGCCCTGTGGATAGGGGTTTTCACAGAATGATCACCTCACACTGACGTTTGGAATCTGTGGATGTCTGGCTGGTGATTCTGAGAAGCCATCTGGCATCCGACCCTCAGAGAGTCAGGTCAGGAGCCCGAAAGGCGAGGTGGAGTTGAAGGGACAATGCCAGCACAGAGCCCTGCAGACTGGAGCCAGGGCGGGCATTCCACCGACATTAAAGCTGTCTTCTGGGGGAAGCAAGAATCAAGTGACAACACATCCTGCCTGATACACGCGCTTGGCTAGTTTAGCTCTGTCACCAGCCAAATAAAAGTCACACCAGAAAATACTTTGGAGCCTTCTCGCTGGTGCCTACATTCGACATTTTGTAAGCCTCTGTGGAAGCTATATTTTTGGCTGAAAAGTTACTTAAAATGTTGAAGCAAATAAGACACAAATTCTTCAAGCATAAACTTATTTAAAGTGAACAGCCCTGTTTTAAAAGTAGTTATGTCTCTAGAGTGGTTTTTCAAGAATAAGTAGCTTTTTGATTTATCTCCAGATTCTGCAGGTAAAGTTGCCTTCTTGGATGTTCTGGCTGGTTTTACTCATTTATTTGACAAGAATTCTCTGAGTCCCGAGTGTGTGAAAAACATTTTGTTTAATGCAATCAATGAACAAAGCACAAGTTCTTCGTTTAGGTTTTAGGATGTAGAGGTAGGTAGCATCCAAATGTCAAAACAGAAACAGAAGGATAAATAAACTCAGAGAGAGAGGAATCCACTTCCAAGAGTATAGAAAAGGGAATTTCTCTCTGGTAGAGGTGCCTTAAGCAGGGGTTGTGATGTGAGCCACATGTGTGATCACTTCAAAATATGTGATGGATGAATCCAGTTTTTAGTATAGTTTCTATTGTTTGTGTTGCTACTTACACTCCTGATTTTTAAAAAACATTTTATTGCCTTATTGTGATCCTCTCACTTCAGACTTAACAAATTGCTTTAGAAAAACATGAAGATAGAAGTCCCATCTGTCTACTGATTTGTCAAATATTCACCATGAATTTTTGCTGGTCTTGTGTTGTGCTAATGAAGGGAGCTCTAAAGATGGACAGATGGATAAAAGACCCACAAGACTTACAGTTCCTTGAGTAAATCAACACGTAAGTGGACAGCTACAGCACAGATGAGATCTGCTAGTCAGTTCTCAGATGTCTAAGGAATTCTGCATGCTTTCAGCAAAGATGGCCATCTCTGTGTTCAGAGAACGTGGAGGAAGAGAAAAACACGTGTTCAAGGATCACAGCCCTGAGAGCAGCAAGCCTGGTGCCCTGGTCCCTCCAGCCCTGAATGCAGGCGTGTGCTACAGACACCCTGCTGCTGCGGTCAGGAATACACACCCCTGCTGCTGCGGTCAGGAATACACACCCCTGCTACCTGTGGTCAGGAATACACACCCCTGCTGCTGCGGTCAGGAATACGCACCCCTGCTACCTGCGGTCAGGAATACGCACCCCTGCTACCTACAGTCAGGAATACACACCCCTGCTACCTGCAGTCAGGAATACACACCCCTGCTGCTGCGGTCAGGAATACACACCCCTGCTGCTGCGGTCAGGAATACACACCCCTGCTGCTGCGGTCAGGAATACACACCCCTGCTACTGAGGTCAGGAATACACACCCCTGCTGCTGCGGTCAGGAATACACACCCCTGCTACTGAGGTCAGGAATACACACCCCTGCTACCTGCAGTCAGGAATACACACACCCCTGCTACTGAGGTCAGGAATACACACCCCTGCTACCTGCGGTCAGGAATACACACCCCTGCTACCTGCAGTCAGGAATACACACCCCTGCTACCTGCAGTCAGGAATACACACCCCTGCTACCTGCGGTCAGGAATACACACCCCTGCTACTGAGGTCAGGAATACACACCCCTGCTACCTGCGGTCAGGAATACACACCCCTGCTACCTGCAGTAAGCACCAGGGGCTCAATTTCCCTCATCACCATCTCCAGAGTGACCACTTCCTGCAGATTTTATGAGATTTAGACGGGAATGAACACTAAGTATGTGATGATCTATTTGCTGAAATGAGATGCCCTCAGCTCCTATTCCCAAGGCATGTGTGTGCATGTGTGCACATGTGTGTGTGCATGGGTGTGTCTAATTTGTACTCATCCAGGCATTGAACTTAGGGCCTGAGAGATGTCTCTGAGCATTTTGCTTATGGCTGGTGCTCTACCACTTTAGCCACAGCTCCACATTGGCTTATTTCTGGTGAATTATTAGAGAGACTAGTCTCACTGACTTTCCTGGTAAAAGTCAGCTTGGGCTGGCTTTGAACCACAATCCTCAGATCTCAGCCTCCCAAGTAGCTAATATTACATGGCAAGATTTATCTTCTTTACACATTACCCATTTTTATATGCTTTTTTATATTTGTATTTTTGTACTTTGGGCAGCCGTGGTAAATTCATAGAGGTACTGAAAGGTTAAAGTTTGAGGCAGTGACCACCACGTGTTGCTTGTTTCTGTCTAGCAAAGCAACACGTGGTGGTAATCAAAACACCTGGTTGATTGTGTGCCTTTATAAGACCTGCAAATCCTGAGCTTGGGGCTCTCCTCCTGGGCTCCACTGTGTCGGAGGAGGCCCCAGCTGCAGCCCGTTTAAATAAAACAGCTGTAGAGTCTGACTCTCGGTGATCTTCTTGCCGAGGGGGGTCCTGCGACCTTGGCATAACAGTACAATATGTATGAAATGATTGTTTATGTACTCAACAGTTTCCAGTAATACACGTGACATTTTTTAATATGTGCATTATATAGAAGAAAAAATTCACATTAATTGTTGTATTTGCAGGAACGATCTTAACATCGAAGTAGGCACAGCAATGTAATCACTGTTTGCCTACCGATGGGATTAAGCTTCTGAGATCCAGCCCGTGGGAAGCGCGGATTCCCGCTGAAGGGGTGGATTCAGCTCGGCTGGCCGCAAGCGCCCAGCTTTGGCTCTGTCCTGTCTTCCTCACGGGTCACCTCTGGCCTGTCACAGGGCAGTGAGTACACAGACGGTCTCTGAGCCTGGGGTGTCGGGGAGATGAGGCCTGAGCGCTGGCTGCGGCTCACGGTGCGGGGGTGCGGGGTTGGGAGCATGGCAGGAGGCCTGCTGGCGGAGGGCTGCCGCGGGCGGAGGGCGCAGGCTCAGGGCTCAGGTCGCAGGGCTCAGGCCACAGGGCTGAGGTCGCAGGGCTCAGGTCGCAGGGCTCAGGCCACAGGGCTCAGTTCGCAGGGCTCAGGGCTCAGGTCGCAGGGCTCAGGCCACAGGGCTCAGGTCGCAGGGCTCAGGTCGCAGGGCTCAGGGCGCAGCCGCAGGGCTCAGGGCGCAGGGCTCAGGCCACAGGGCTCAGGTCGCAGGGCTCAGGCCACAGGGCTGAGGTCGCAGGGCTCAGGGCTCAGGTCGCAGGGCTCAGGCCACAGGGCTGAGGTCGCAGGGCTCAGGTCGCAGGGCTCAGGCCACAGGGCTGAGGTCGCAGGGCTCAGGGCTCAGGGCTCAGGTCGCAGGGCTCAGGGCGCAGCCGCAGGGCTCAGGGCGCAGGGCTCTGGCCGCAGGGCTCAGGTCGCAGGGCTCAGGCCACAGGGCTGAGGTCGCAGGGCTCAGGGCTCAGGGCTCAGGTCGCAGGGCTCAGGGCGCAGCCGCAGGGCTCAGGGCGCAGGGCTCAGGCCGCAGGGCGCTTCCTGGCTGGGAAGTCAAGTGGAGGGGGTGCTCACATCAGCGCGGCCCCGCCTGGTGGGGGGGTGTCGTCGGCTCGGCGGCCCGAGGCCCCGCGCAGGGGAAGCAGCCCGGTGGGGCCGAGCCCCGTCTGTGGTTAGAAAACGGGTCAGCAGCACGAGGCCCCGGGCACGGTCGTTTCCAGGCCGGAGACGGGCCGAGGGGCCGGGCCGGCCGGGCTGGGGGGGACGGGGAGGGGGGAGGACGGGCCGGGAGGGGGCGGGGCGCCGGCGGGGGGCGAGGGCGTCCGTGCACGGGCGAAGCCCGGCTGGGCAGGACGATCTCAGCCAGGCAGGCGATGGCCCCCGGGGCCCCCGGCTGTCCCCGGACTCGGGGAGCCAGCCTCCTCCAAGCTCCCTGCACCCCGCCCCCGGGGAAGGCTCCTGGGACCCCCCGATCGCCGCCCTCCCGCCCCAAGGGGCGCAGAACTGCCGGAAGCTGGCGGAGCGCCAGGATGTGGGCGGCGCTTCCCGGTGGGAGGAGCTTCCGGTGGGCAGAGCTACAGAGTGGGCGGAGCTTGCGGAGGGCGGGCTGCGTGGCGGGCGGAGCTTCGCGGAGGCGGAGCTGCGGGAGGTGGGCGGAGCCCCGCCGCCCGCCCCGCCCCCGCGCCCTGCCTGCCCAGTCAGAGCGCCTGGAGAGCCGGGCGCCTTCAGAGCCAGCGCGGGAGCGCGGCCCCGAGCGCCACGGCCCGCGCGCACGCCCTGCCGCCCGGCGGCGATGAGCGCCGAGGGACGGCCGCCCCTGGCCGCTGCCTGCGGGCGCCCCGGCCGCCTGCTGGTGCCCGCGCGGGTGAGTGGCCTCCGTCCCCCGAGTCTCCGCCGGTGCGTCTTCTCCCCGGTCTCCGCGCCCCGCGCCCTCCCCTGCCCGCGGCCGGTGCAGCGGGCTTGGGTCCCCCGCGCCCCGCCGACCCCGGGTCCCCCCGCGCCCCGCCGACCCCGGGTCCCCCCGCGCCCCGCCGACCCCGGATCCCCCCGCGCCCCGCCGACCCCGGATCCCCCTCCCTGCCGACCCGGCCCCCGCGCCCCGCCGACCCCGGGTCCCCCCGCGCCCCGCCGGCCCCGGATCCCCCCGCGCCCCGCCGACCCCGGATCCCCCCGCGCCCCGCCGACCCCGGATCCCCCCGCGCCCCGCCGGCCCCGGATCCCCCCGCGCCCCGCCGGCCCCGGATCCCCCCGCGCCCCGCCGAACCCGGATCCCCCGCGCCCCGCCGAACCCGGATCCCCCCGCGCCCGGCCGACCCCGGATCCCCCCGCGCCCCGCCTGCCCCGGATCCCCCCGCGCCCCGCCGGCCCCGGATCCCCCTGCGCCCCGCCGATCCCGGATCCCCCCGCGCCCCGCCGACCCCGGATCCCCCTCCCTGCCGACCCGGCCCCCGCGCCCCGCCGACCCCGGGTCCCCCCGCGCCCCGCCGGCCCCGGATCCCCCCGCGCCCCGCCGACCCCGGATCCCCCCGCGCCCCGCCGACCCCGGATCCCCCCGCGCCCCGCCGGCCCCGGATCCCCCCGCGCCCCGCCGGCCCCGGATCCCCCCGCGCCCCGCCTGCCCCGGTTTCCCCCGCGCCCCGCCTGCCCCGGATCCCCCCGCGCCCCGCCGGCTCCTCCCCCCGCGTCCCACCGGCCCCGGATCCCCCCGCGCCCCGCCGGCCCCGCGGGAAGCCTGTGGGATTTCCTCTCGGCGCTCCCCGTGTTCGAGGCCCGGTGCTTCTCCTCGGGGCGGCGGCGCGCCCGGCCGCGGTCCGGAGAGGTCGGAGGGACCCCGACGGCCGGCGGGCCCTGGCGGGCAGGGCCGGCTCCGCTGGGCGCCTCCCGCGCCCGCCCCCTGGCCCGGCCGGCCCGCCCGCTCCTGCCCTCCCGCCCTGGTTTAAACAACCGGAGGAGCGCAGGATAAACCGACCAGTGGCCTCGCACCGCTGCCGAAAGTTCTGGGAAACCTACAGTTGCTGCCTACAGTGTAACCGAAGGTTCAGGAAACGGACGAGGACAGCAGCTGCCCACTCGGTCTGTCCTGCTGTCCACCCCGGCCTGTGCCGCTGTCCATCCTGACCCGTCCCACTGTCCACTCTGCGGTCCACCCTGACCTGTCCTGCTGTCCACCCTGGCCTGTCCCGCGGTCCACCCTGGCCTGTCCCGCTGTCCACCCTGACCTGTTCCGCTGTCCACCCTGACCTGTCCCAGTGTCCACATGCTGTCCACCCTGACCTGTCCCGCTGTCCACCCTGGCCTGTTCCACTGTCCATCCTGCTGTCCACCCTGACCTGTCCTGCTGTCCACCGCAGCCTGTCCCACTGTCCACCCTGCTGTCCACCCTGACCTGTCCTGCTGTCCACCCTGGCCTGTCCTGCTGTCCACCCTGGCCTGTCCCACTGTCCACCCAGCCTGTCCCGCTTTCTACCCTGACCTGTCCCGCTGTCCGCCCGGCCTGTCCCGCTATCTACCTGACTTGTCCTGCTGTCCACCCTGACCTGTCCCACTGTCCACCCTGCTGTCCACCCTGACCTGTCCCGCTGTCCACCGCGGCCTGTCCCAGTGTCCACCCTGCTGTCCACCCTGACCTGTCGCTGTCCACCCTGGCCTATCCCGCTGTCCACCGCGGCCTGTCCCAGTGTCCACCCTGCTGTCCACTCTGACCTGTCCCGCGGTCCACCCTGGCCTGCCCCGCTGTCCACCCTGCTGTCCACCCCAGCCTGGGCATCTGTGGGCCCACTGTCCTGCAGGTATTCTCAGGGCACCTTCCTTGAGCTCACCCCTGCACCCTGGCCCGGGGAGTGGTGCACCTGTGGAGGCCCTTTTAGAGTGTGGAGCCCTCTCTGGAGACTTTGCTGGGGGGACCTGCAAGTTCTCAGGGAGCCGCTGGCCTGAGCCGTGGCAGCCTTGACCAGTGTGAGGTGTCTTGATTTTTAAATTTATGTTCCACAGATACGGATATGGTTTTTTGTTCAGGTGTGCCATTCCATGAGCTATTCCCACACTATCTTTAAATTTTGTGCAACATGTGGGTGTTTCTATTTTCATGCATGTAATACAGTTACCCAACTCTTGCAGCGCGGACTCAAGAAAATGTATTTTAATTACTTAGGGGGGGAAAAAAAACTTCAGATAAAAGCGCAGAAGCTCTGGAGATACTGGCTGTCTCTTGTGTTGTGCTGTGAATTTTAAACTGGCCGGCCTCCCATGGTTAGCGGTTGTGCATTTTGGAGTGGTTGTGCATTTTGGAGTGGTTGTGCATTTGGGAGCGGTTGTGCATTTGGGAGCGGTTGTGCATTTGGGAGCAGTTGTTCATTTTGGAGCGGTTGTGCATTTGGGAGCAGTTGTTCATTTGGGAGCAGTTGTTCATTTGGGAGCGGTTGTGCATTTTGGAGCGGTTGTGCATTTGGGAGCGGTTGTTCATTTTGGAGTGGTTGTGCATTTGGGAGCGGTTGTGCATTTGGGAGCGGTTGTTCATTTGGGAGCGGTTGTGCATTTGGGAGCGGTTGTTCATTTGGGAGCGGTTGTGCATTTGGGAGCAGTTGTTCATTTTGGAGCGGTTGTGCATTTGGGAGCAGTTGTGCATTTGGGAGTGGTTGTGCATTTTGGAGCAAGTCTTTATAACTATGGTGATTATACTAGAGGAGTTGAAGTGGTTCTTCAGACTTGACCCTGTTGATGAGTTTTGGCAACACCTTCATTTTTATTTTTTTAAGCTTCTAATTAGCATGTACTGGCTGTATATATATATATATTTTGGCATATATTGGTTGTATAAGATGGAGGGGGCAGTGCCCTGGTGACATTTCCATGCGTGCATACAACGTACCCTGTCAGTCTCACCCCCTCTGTCGCTTGGCGTGTGTTTGAATAAATGCGTGGAGCTACATGTTGATTATAGCACTAGAATATGGGATGCAAGGCTTGTGCTGCGTTTACTGCCTTTTTTAGAATAAGAAGCTTGATGATGTGAAATACTCCATCAAACTGTCCTGGGAGACAACAGTTGTCACCGCAGATTCCAAGTGTTTCAGTAAACATGCAGAGCACTCTAAGAGCCAGACTCTGGCGCCGGACTTTTGAACCGAGGTGTGTGTTCTACTATGTGGTAAAGTGTGGGATAGATAACTTAAAATGAATCTGTTAAGACACAGATTTGCGGGTCCATCTTACAAACATGAATATTGACAGCGATGATTTTGTTCATGGCCCTGCGCTTTGAAGCATCATAAACCTTGAATAGTCAGTGATTTCTTTTATAACCATTGGGCCACAGCCTTGCAAAATCCCCAATTTTCTTACCAATAACTACACTTAATATTATTGAGCCTGTATGGCTGTGTAATCAAAAATAACACAGAGATGATATTGGGTCCATTATATTTCTTTTGCAAAAAAAAAAAATTAGAACACATTGCATGGTTGTTCATTTCAATCATGTGAATTTGTCCAGGCCTGACATCTCCAGTTTTTCCTCTCTGAAGTAATTCTGGGTGAAGCAGGTCCCAGTGTGATCTTGACAGCCTCTGTGCATTTGTGGTTCTCACATGGGGGAGAATTACCCATCCAGTGCCCTAAGCGGCTCTCCCCACTGCCCTGGCTAGCGATCCTAGGGGGTGGGAAGCTGCTGCCGCTCATGAGCCTGCCCGCCCACAGGTGGTGAGAGGTGAGCACTTCATGATGTAATCGTCCATCCAGAAGGGGGTCTCCTGCGTAGGGTTTGGAATGTACTTCCAGCTCCTGAGAAGTCGAGCCTTGGTTTCATGTGTCCATCATGTATTCCTGGTTCTTGCAGACATGTTTGAACTGTAGTGTTTCTGTTGATGTCTGTACCATCGTAAGCCAAATTTGCACAGTTTGACCCTGGCAGTTCCCTGAGGAGACAGGCCAGAGCTAAGTTAGAAAAGTATGCTTGTTTCTGAGAATATCAGATATCAGAACTGCCTACATATAGCTAAAGATATACGGGGGGAGGGAGGAGGGTTTTTATAGCTATACATCTGTGTAGATTTCAACTTCAAGTTCCTATGACGGCCATGCAATGCACTTTGAGAGAGAGGTGGTGGCATCGCAGAGCCTGTGAAGAGGGCGCCCAGAACACGGGGCCTCTTGTGATAAAGTGGGTGCAGGGGCTGGGAAATCTGGAGCCTGTGTCACGGTTGGAGCACATGGTCTTGCCCGGTAGAGACGGCCGCTCCATGGTACGTTGTGTGGCACCCTGGAGGGCGTGCTGAATATAGGCCAGTGCCAGAGAGCCCGAAGGAACTCCGAAGCCCGTGGGCCTGACTCACCTGTGGGCAGGGAAGCCCGTGGGCCTGACTCTCACCTGTGGGCAGGGAAGCCTGTGGGCCTGACTTGCTCTCACCTGTGTCTGTTCGGGGACATTCCAAGGTCTCTTTGATTTTCCGATACCAACCACCCTTAGCAGCCAGCTCCATTTACGCGTCCTGGGGGGGTAAAGTGTGAGCATGTGGGAGGACTAAATCTGTGCAGTATCTGTCTCAGAAACCGCTATCTAATTAGACGCCAGAGGTGTTTGAATCTGAAAGTGCAGCAGGCAGATGGCTGTTTATTTTCCTGCTTTTGGGGGAAGGCGACCGCTGGAACTTCAGGGTTAAACTGGAGCCCACTCCTCCCCTCTCCCCGTCCATGGTTGGTGTCCATGGTTGGTGCCGGGCCCTGTGGCTTGAGACCAGGTTGGGTTGCTGCCACTAGGCAGCGCTGTTCCCGCTTCTCAGGCCAGAGGCCGCTAATCCCTTCTATTTCTGCTCTAAGCTCTCAGATGCTGATGTGGTCCCATCCAGGCTGACCCTGTGTCCCAGGGGATGTCAGCAGTGCCCCCAGAGAACTGACCCGAGGAGAAGACTCTTGAGATGCCCCCAGGGATGGTGACCTCTGCCCCCCAGGGATGGCGACCTCTGCCCCCATCTTGGTTTCATTCCAAACAAACAGGGCTGTGATTAGATGCATTTTGATTAAGGAACAGGTAGGGATTTCAGGAAGACGGCTAATCTTCAAGCAGCTGTACGGTGTGAGGTCTTGCTTTTACCATAAACAGGCACAACGGCAGAGACCTCTGGCTCCAGCCTGTCTGAGAGTTCATTTTGTGTGACTCGGCTTAGCTCTGCTAGAAGCCAGGCACAGGTGTCAGGTATTACTCACATAGTGCTGTTTATTTAAAGAATAGCACTATTCTAAACTGTCAGCATTTTGAGTATTAACTCAGTTTGGACAGGCACCCAAATCCATTTGACATCGGGGTGGATATCACTCGATCATGGCACCGAATTGGATTGCTATAAATACGGTCTCGTGAGGTATTAAGTTGTCAGGTGTGTCGTTGTGCTCATTGTCCATCCTTTTGTGGACTTGTTTTTCCTGGCACTGGGTTCTGGATCCTCGTCTCAGGAGGCAGATGCCCTTCTTGCTCCTACCAACTTTATTTCAGCAGGAACTACTAAGATTATATTAATGAGAATAATTTAAATGGCAAACACTAGGTGAGAATTGAATTCCATTTCTAGAACCAATGCTTTTAGCAGGCAGAAATTTGGATGGCCATACATCATTGTAGGTAAAAATACAGCTACAGGAATGTACCTAGATTCCATAGTAGATTTTTTTTTGGCCAATGTTAGGAAAAGAATATACAACTATGGTCTAATGATCAGTTATCTATCAAAGCTAAGCCTTTTCCATGGAAATGCAAATGGTTTGCATCTGGCTGTATTTCCACGTGTGTTGGATGGTGTAGCCTTGAGAAGCTGAGCAGGCGCAACAGCAGCCTTTCTAAGAGTGGGAGGAAAGGCAGGCTCCCGCCTCTGACATGTCTCCCCGAGCTCCCTCGCCGTGCCTCCTTGGTCCACTAGCTTCTCTAACGGCCTCTGAGGACGGGGTGACCCCAGGCCGCCGTGTCTGCCTCTGCGCTCGGGGGTCACTCCTGACGGTGTGTGTCCCAGCCTCTGAGGACGGGGTGACCCCAGGCTCCCAGCTCCAGGCCGCTGTGTCTGCCTCTGCGCTCGGGGGTCACTCCTGACGGTGTGTGTCCTAGCTTCTGAGGACGGGGTGACGGGGTGACCCCAGGCTCCCAGCTCCAGGCCGCCGGGTCTGCCTCTGCACTCGGGGGTCACTCCTGACGGTGTGTGTCCCAGCCTCTGAGGATGGGGTGACGGGGTGACCCCAGGCTCCCAGCTCCAGGCCACTGTGTCTGCCTCTGCGCTCGGGGGGTCACTCCTGACGGTGTGTGTTCCAGCCTCTGAGGACGGGGTGACCCCAGGCTCCCAGCTCCAGGCCGCCGGGTCTGCCTCTGCGCTCAGGTCTCACTCCTGACGGTGTGTCTGGGGATGGGGTGACGGGGTGACCCCAGGCTCCCATCTCCGGGCCACTGTGTCTGCCTCTGCGCTCGGGGGGTCACTCCTGACGGTGTGTGTCCCAGCCTCTGAGGACGGGGTGACCCCAGGCTCCCAGCTCCAGGCCGCCGGGTCTGCCTCTGTGCTCGGGGGTCACTCCTGACGGTGTGTGTCCCAGCTTCTCTTCTGCTTCTCTTCCCCTTGGGTTGCTGCCCAGCTCCTCCCTGCTCTGCCCCCACGCCTTGGTGTGTGGAAATGCCCTGGGAGGTCATGAATCTGCTACCTACAGGGAATCGGATGATTCCCTGCCAGGATCCCTGCCAGGCAGGGATCAGATGACCCCAGAGCAGCCTACGCCCCTGCACGGCCAGCTGCAGCTCCGCCGGGCCCGGAACACCTGGCTGATCCTTCCTTACAACCTGGAACGGGGCTTTCCTGTACGAGGCTGGTGTCGCCACACGGTCGTGCCCTGACGAGTCCGCGCCTCCGGAGCCGCTGGCTGGGTGGGTTCTTTTTGCGGCCTCTGAGCTGGGCAGTCTTCTTTGCTGGCCACTCACCCAGCCCTGGTGATCTCTGGTTTCCCCTTTACCTGGCTGATTCCTGGTTGTGATCGAAGCCCTGGCCTCCTCCCACTGCCTGCTGTGTGCAGGTGTGCACTGCAGACCTTCCTCTCTCTCTCTGTCTCTCTCTCTCTCTCTCTCTCTTCTGCAGCCCTTCCTCTGTCTCTGTCTCTGTCTCTGTCTCTGTCTCTCTGTCTCTCTCTCTCACCCTGGGGCTGTGTGCACTGCCTTGCTGTGTGCAAGTGTACACTGCAGGCCTTCCTCTCTCTCTCTCTTCTGCAGGCCTTCCTCCCTCCCTCCCTCCCTCCCTCTCTCTCTCTCTCTCTCTCTCTCTCTCTCTCTCTCTCTCTCTCTCTCTCTCTCTCTCTCTCTCTCTCTCTCTCCCACCCTAGGGCCATGTGCATGTTTAAGTCCACCATGGCCTTCAGAAAAGACCATGTGGTGACATAAAGACAATGGCTCTGGGCTGGGAAGGTGGCTCAGTGGTAGAGCACTTGCCTTGCATGCCTGAGGCCCTGGGTTCAATTCCTCAGCACCACATAAGCAAAAAGAAAAGCCAGAAGTGGCGCTGTGGCTCAAGTGGTAGCGCGCTAGCCTTGAGCTGAAGAGCTGAGGGACAGCGCCCAGGCCCAGAGTTGAGGCCCCACAACTGGCTCTGAGCCAGGGGTGGAGCGAGGTGAGACCTGGGATGTCAGAGCCATGGGTATGAGCCAATCTGTTTGTACTTACTGAGTGAACATCATGTACCGCGGTGAGAAAGTCTCATTCTGCTTCTTGAACAGATTATTTGGGTTTAAATAAAATTATGTTTTTTACTTTTTTTTTTTTTGTCGGTCGTGGGGCTTGAACTCTGGGCCTGGGCGCTGTCCCTCAGCTCTTCAGCTCAAGGCCAGCGCTCTACCACTTGAGCTACAGCGCCACTTCCGGTTTTCTGGTGGTTTTATTGGAGATAGGAGTCTCATGGTCTCTCCTGCCTGGGCTGGCTTTGAACCGTGATCCTCAGATCTCAGCCTCCTGAGTAGCTAGGATTACAGGCGTGAGCCACCAGCGCCCGGCTGTTTTTTACTTTTATAGTAGCTAAATTTTAATCTTAGGCATCAACATAACTATTAGTGGTAAAATGTAATTTATTCTTTTCCTCATTTCTACGCTGCTGAAGATTATTCTTAATGATTTCCCTTTAGGTAATTGTACTTTACCACATGGCTCTATCAGTTGGCGTTTCACAATGTAATTATCTTGAGTTTCATTATGTTTTCAGGAATGTGAACTTAGGTCTCATGCCATGAACTGGGGTATTCAGATCCCAGATGGGCCAGAAGTGGTCCATTTAGAGATGTATGCTGGTGTTGAAACAGCCCGGGCCGTGTGCTCTTGGTGCCGGGAAGGAAAGCCTGCTTGTCCTCTTCACTCTGTCATGATGACAGCAGGATGGAGAAATCCAGCTTTGGTCCTGTGCCCTCAGAGATCCTAGCAGTGGAGCTGCTCCCTGGGCAAGGGGGCTGGGGCAGGGGTGAGAAGCCCCAAGGTGGCAGCACCGGCCGCGTTTCACGAGGCGGCGAGGTTTCAGTGGTGGATTCAGCACCGTTTAGAACAAGTGCTTTGCAACAGTTTACACACAACTGACAGAGCAAGGATTGAGCTCTGCCCGCTGTGCTGGGAAGTAGCAACACAAACGTGGAGCAGGCTGCTGCTCCCCGACACTGGACTCCCTGGTCCTAAGCACGCAGCGTGGATGGTTGCAGTGTGGCCATGGGTTTGCCCATCCCGTGACCAGGCTCCATCAGGAATGTGTTCTGGTTCTTCTGAGACATCTGGGTTTGGACAAAAGCAAATGAAGGACACACATTTTAAGGCTGCTGTAAGGGAAAGGAGAAGGCTTTACTTGTCCAGATGCAGACTGTGAAGTAGCAGGGGAAGCCCAGCACCTGTGGAACCTGCTGGTAAGGCCTGCGGGATGGGGGTCAGGGGGCACCTGTATGACGTAGGGGACAGGGAGGAGTCAGGGGGTATATGTAAGGCCTAGGGGACAGGGCGGGGTCAAGGGGCATCTGTATAACCTAGGGGACGGGGAGTGTTCAGGGGTCATGTGTGCAACATGTCAGTCACAGGGGCACACAGCACATGTATGCATCATGTCTCACCCATGAATGTACACAACTGTCTACATATGTGTGGACACAACACACACACACCTATGTATGCACATCCCCACCTCAAATGTGCCACTCACCTGTGAATTATGTGTGTATATGCCACGCACATACACGTGAATTGTGCATGAATATGCCACACAGACATGTGAATTGTGCATGTATATACCAGACACAGACATGTGAATTGTGCATGCATATGCCAGACACAGACATGTGAATTGTGCATGTATATGCCACACAGACATATGAATCGTGCATATACATGCCACACACATGTGTGAATTGTGCATGTATGTGCCACACCCCTGCATGTGAATTGTGCATGTACATGCCACACACAGTATTGTGAATTGTGCATATACATGCCACATGCACATGTGTGAATTGTGCATGTATATCCACATACATGTCAGCTGTGCACATATATGCCTGCACCAACAACGCACATGCATGTGTGTGCACATGCAGAGCTGGGCATGGTTGGGCTTCTCACAGGTGCTGGTGCTGGCATCACTGCAGAGATGGCCGTGGCCAGGGAGCGGGACACCCAGGGCCTTCCCTGTGGACGAGCGCTGGAGGGCTGAGGCGCACGGAGGGGACCGCTGGAGATGACGCAGGCACGGGTCACGCAGATGCACCGTGTCTTGTGCTCTGTGGGGCCGCATGGACAGGCTGTGGTGTTCACTGTCATTCTCCTTTAAAGTAACAGTAAAGCCAGACGCTTTATTCAGTCTCATAATGTTAAGTAAAGAAATGTAGGAAATCAGACAACTGCAGACAGGAGATTGGTGATCCAGGTCCTGACTTCTGGTCTGAAAAAAAAGAGGGAGATAATTGGAAAACCAGAATGCTTCAAGCAGAGATCAGAAAGCCCGGTGCTGACCCCCTCCCCAAGCCTGCGTGGGGTAAACACACTCCTCCACCCATCGGGCAGTGTGGCTGGCCGATTCTGGCCTATCTTGCAGGATAGCCAGGGTTGTCTGCTCCTTCACCTTAAAACTGGCCCAGGGCTGGGTCATGGCAATTCCTCTAGAGCAGATGCTGAATCGCCAGCCATTGCTAAACCGTCCTACTTCATCTGTGTGACTAAGATCAAAACACACACCCACACAAATATGCTTCACCACTTGAAAGTAATTAACATTAACATGGGGATTTTCTAGACATGAGTTGGGCACTTTGAAAATGCAAAAAAAAATAAAGCTTTATGTAAACTGAAATAATGTATGAAATTGTAAAATATGTTAACACAGAAAGTCTACTTCAACAGGCCAGAAGTACAACATGCTAAAAAAGATAACCATGTACATAATGCTCCATTTTCTAGGCACTAGCAACCATTTGGTGAAAGTACTAAAAGGCGAGTAGGTGGTTCTTACATTACCTGGAGAATTTTGGTACTTGTGCATGGTTAGACGGCTCAGTCCTGACATTAAGCAGATGTATACATAAAGGAGGTAATGACATTAGTTACTAAAAACTTACTCCCAAGGATCAGCTCCTAAGAAGTATTTACCCAGAGACGAAAGCACTCAGAATATACCAACTGTGATGCTAGCTTCTGCAGGTAGCTAGCGTGGTTTACTCCCTGGTCTACTTCTTGGCCATGCTGCATTCTAATTAATACTAGATGCCTGCTGAAAATTAAGTCATAAATTAAATTATTTCCATTTCAAACTATAGAATTAAAAAAAACTCAAACATGTTTTATTAGCTACGGAGGTAAGTCAATTGGAAAGTGACTTGTGAAAATTTTAACAGCTGGGAAAATCTACATGTGTGTTGTTAGAATTATCACTTCATCTGCTTAATTTTGTTTCAGAAGTGACTCTCTCATTGTTACTAGAAAAGTCTCCATGTCCAGTTTTCTTTGTGACCTGGAGCTGAAACTGCCCATCCTGACCCAGAAAGGCTTTGCTGTTCTTGTGGCACACATTACCTTGTTCCTGGAGTCTAGCGTCACACAGCGATGTCCCTCTTAAGGAAGGTCTAAAGAGATGAGCAACTCCATCGTGACTGTAACTTTTTTTGTTTTGTTTTGGGTCCGGTTGTGGGGCCTGAACTCTGGGCCTGGGCGCTGTCCCTCAGCTCTTCAGCTCAAGGCTAGCGCTCTATCACTTGAGCCACAGCGCCACTTCTGGCTTTTTTTTTTTTTTGCTTATGTGGTGCTGAGGAATCGAACCCAGGGCCTCAGGTATGCAAGGCAAGCACTCTACCACTGAGCCACCTTCCCAGCCTGTGACTGTAACTTTTAAGAGGGCAACTTTATAAAAGAAATTGCTCACTAAAATGAGTCTTCTTGTAATTGTACTTAGTCTTTTAATCTGCACGTAGAACTTAACAAAAGTGCTTATGGTTACATCTTTAAGGTGTCACAGTAACAACTTTTGGAAGTCCATATGTGATTGAGCTCTAGCCCACATTTCCTTCTCTCTTCCACGGCTTTGTCTTTAGAGTTCCAGTTGAGATCACAAAGAGAAGAGAGTCAGTGTTTGCCATTTTACTGTGAGAAATCCTCTCACACAAACCCTCCATTTCTGTGCTGTTTCGTTTCTGGAAACAAGCTCTAAGAGGAAGGTGTGTCCCCGAGTCAGTCTGGGAGACTCTTAGAGCCGCCCATGTGGAAAGGACAGGAGGGAAAGAGGGGCGAGCGGACCCCGGTGGGGAGGGGTGAAGCTGCCACACGCCTGCATGTTCTGCTGGGAGGAGCCTGGGATCTGCCCTCAGGGAAGGCATACTTCCAGCACGGAGTATCTCTCGAATATGTCACTTTGAACTGCTCCTTCTCTGCTCAAACACCAATGACCAGCCTCTCCTCTTCCCAGACACCCCATCAGCCTCTGCCCAGACACCCCATCAGCCTCTACCCAGACACCCCATCAGCCTCTACCCAGACACCCCATCAGCCTCTCCTCTGCCCAGACACCCTGTCAGCCTCTGCCCAGACACCCCATCAGCCTCTGCCCAGACACCCCATCAGCCTCTGCCCAGACACCCCATCAGCCTCTGCCCAGACACCCCATCAGCCTCTCCTCTGCCCAGACACCCCATCAGCCTCTGCCCAGACACCCCATCAGCCTCTCCTCTTCCCAGACACCCCATCAGCCTCTGCCCAGACACCCCATCAGCCTCTTCCCACACACCCCATCAGCCTCTACCCAGACACCCCATCAGCCTCTACCCAGACACCCCATCAGCCTCTCCTCTGCCCAGACACCCCATCAGCCTCTCCTCTACCCAGACACCCCATCAGCCTCTGCCCAGACACCCCATCAGCCTCTGCCCAGACACCCCATCAGCCTCTCCTCTGCCCAGACACCCCATCAGCCTCTGCCCAGACACCCCATCAGCCTCTTCCCACACACCCCATCAGCCTCTACCCAGACACCCCATCAGCCTCTACCCAGACACCCCATCAGCCTCTCCTCTGCCCAGACACCCCATCAGCCTCTCCTCTACCCAGACACCCCATCAGCCTCTGCCCAGACACCCCATCAGCCTCTGCCCAGACACCCCATCAGCCTCTACCCAGACACCCCATCAGCCTCTCCTCTGCCCAGACACCCCATCAGCCTCTCCTCTGCCCAGACACCCCATCAGCCTCTGCCCAGACACCCCGTCAGCCTCTACCCAGACACCCCATCAGCCTCTTCCCACACACTCCGTCAGCCTCTACCCAGACACCCCATCAGCCTCTCCTCTTCCCAGACACCCCATCAGCCTCTGCCCAGACACCCCATCAGCCTCTACCCAGACACCCCATCAGCCTCTTCCCACACACCCCATCAGCCTCTTCCCAGACACCCCATCAGCCTCTTCCCACACACCCCATCAGCCTCTTCCCAGACACCCCATCAGCCTCTTCCCACACACCCCATCAGCCTCTACCCAGACACCCCATCAGCCTCTGCCCAGACACCCCATCAGCCTCTCCTCTGCCCACACACCCCATCAGCCTCTCCTCTGCCCAGACACCCTTCCTTTCCCTGGCACCCTCTGCAGGGGCATCCAGATCTGGCAGCAGCCTCTTCTGCTGCAGCGAGGACTGCTTGTGAGGGGCTGAGGGCTCCAGGTTCCCACAGACCCACTGTGTCCTGTGTGCCCCTAGGGGGACGTCTCCTAGAAGAGCCAGCCTGCCTCTGCTCACAGTTACTCCCTGCTCACAAGCACCAGGGGGTTATGGGTGTGTGCCTTGAGTGCCCGGCCCTCAGTTCTACAACTTTGCGTCTCACCTCCAAGTAGCCTGTGACCATCCCTACTTCTGCTTTCCTCTGTTACCACATCATCCACATCTTAATCCCGAACCTTTTAATCAGACACCTGCAAGGTGGCTGCTGCATTAGTTTACATGTGGAGAAACTGAGCCAAAAGAAGTTAAATAAGTAGCACAAATCAGTCACTTAAGTTTAGGGCATGACTGTAGGGGCTGAAGTTTACATCTTAATCTCTTTCCGCATCTGTAATGACTTCACTCTAGGCTGCTTCTCATGTGCTGTTTTTGCTTCTGCGTGGCCTGTTCTGTCGTCCCAATTTTCATAGGCAAGGTTTGTTTTGTTTTGTTTGTTATCTGAGAATTGTGGCCATCTACAGGATGCACAATCAAAGTACAGGAAAAGAACAGCTGTGTTCTCTGTGGTAACAGGCATCCATCCGCGAGCAAGTGGCCAGGAGGGAGATTTCGAGCTTGGGTGGACTTCATTTACATGTGGTCCGCTCTCTGTCTTAGATTTTGCTGTGTCTACTTTCTCTACTTGCTCTTTTTTCAGCCTGCGTAGAGGCACATTACACACATTGATGTGTGCCCCCATGTACACCCATGTATATGCACATGTATGTACATAACCATGCAAAGATGCACACGTGCGAACCAGGCATACTCGATGCAAGAGAAAGCCCCTCACATGCACACACATGTACACATGTACAACCAGATATTCAACACATAGAGATACATGTGTTCTTTCCAGTTTGTACACAAGGCACACACATGCAAGCCTACACGTGTACACCTAGAGATGGACACCTGCACAAGGTATTGATGATTTCCTTGGTTTCTAGCCAGGAGACTTGTGACTTTTGCCAGTCTGTGAATTGCTAAGAGAGCTTGCTTGACAAGCTTGAGTAGGTTAATATGGACTCATGCTTGTAGGAACTAAATCTTACTTTCCACATTAGGTGGGAGAGAGAAAACCAGCAGCTTCTAACCCTATAGCAAGCATTCACATGTGTGTGACACAGCACCTGCATCTACCAACTGACTACTGCCCTGCTTGTCTAAGACCTGAGCAGCAGGGACAGAGAGTGACCTGGCCTGCATAGGCAGAACCACCTCTCAAAAATGTGGTTCAGGAAACACCTGTTAAAAAACATACACACACAGCACTCCCTCAGGAGCCTCAGCAAAGTAATACGGTATTTCATGACTACTGTACAATTCAGTCCCTAGATATCTGCTCTAAAATGCTTACCAGTTGACCAGTTTTCCTAGTACTCTCTAGAATGCCAAGAACACTTTCTTTAAGCAACACAATCTGTGCTTTAATTAGAGTGGACTGCACTTCATCTTCTTCACCGTAAGAACAAGCCCAGGGAAGCCATTGCCTCCCAGGTGTCCGTGGGGTCTCTGGGGCTTTTAAGGATTTGCAGGCCTTTTTTTTAATGTTTTTTTTTTAATTGTGAAAATACCATACAGAGGGGTTACAATTACATGAGCAAGATAATGAGTACATTTCTTTTTATTATTATTACTGTGAAGATACCACACAGAGCGGTTACAATTACATGGGCAAGATAATGAGTACATTTCTTATCAAGCATTGTAGCCTCCTCCTTTGTTTACCCTTCCCGTCCCTTCCCATCCCCCCCCCCACCAAAGTTGTAAAGTTCATTTTTCCACATAACGACTTGTACATCTCATTGTTGCAATGGGTCCACCTGTATTCCTATTTAGACGATTTGTTTTTTTCCCTTCCCCTCCACAAATTATACCAACATCAAATACAGTGACAACAGGGGTTATACTGTGGGGGAGGGACATACAAAGCAACAAAGAAATCATCTTATAAATATGTTAGAAACAATAGCAAGAAAAGCCATTTGAGTCCGTACCTTGGGGTTCATTTCACCTCACAGGAACTTACCTGACCGTTTCTTCTCTTCTCAGACATACACTTTTTTTTTTTTCCTTTATAGATACAAGTGTTAGATTCCGCCAGGTGCCCAGCTGCTTTCTGGGACTCGGGGCCTCCTGGCAGCCTGTGCACTTCCTCTGGTGTTCTCTCTTTTGCCAAACGGTGACGGTTTCTCCAAGCAGCTGTTGGAGGCTGTCTTCTACCCAGGACACGCGTGTTGAGGCCACTGCCTGCTGTGCCCTTCACCCACCTCCCAGAGCACCTTCCGGAGATCTTCTCTTTACGAACATAAGCTTGCTTTTGTCACTGCCTTCTGCGAGCCTCAGGAGCTCACGAGGAGGGTGTGGGTTGTGCCAACCTGGAGAGGGGCTGGCACGCCACATTGCCCACCACGCCCGCCCTGTTTGAGAATGAGCGGGGGGGGGGGGGGAAGGGCCCGGGGAGCTGGGGCTCTGATGGACGTGTGCTGTGCGAAGAAAGTAAGTCACGTTTCCCTAAAATGATTTAAAAAAACAAGTAAAATATACTTTCCTCTTCACTCTTCTTCACCGAACTTGGTTTCTCAGAAAAAGAACGAATAGGTCACACATCTAAACTCAACGCTGTTTTTTTCTCTCTCTTATTTCTTGTCTGTGTTCAGTGCTCGCCTGACTTGATATTAATAATTCTCTAAGACAATGAAGACACATGGTAGCTGTGATTCAGTATAGCTTACACCTTACTTTGTGTTAGAGAGAATGTTCTGTGCACTGTGTGTGCAGTGGACCGGGGTGGATAATTTTTTCATATACCCACCTGACTGCTGTTCTGATCATGTGACTCGCTTTCCCGTTGCCTTGAGCTCTCCAAGGAATCGGCGCATCTTGTGTGGGGCGTCCGTTAGCGATATTAGTCTGGGATGGATGTGATGCTGGGGGTCTTGTAGGAAAGGCGGGGTGGGCGTCTGTGAGTGAGGCGTGAGCTGGGCCATCAGATCAGCGGAGAAAGCCATGTTTGTGCAGGAGGTGGACACTCGCTCTTCAGCCCATCTCTCTCTTGCAAACCATCCAGGTCACATTGTCTGACATTAAAGCAGAAGCGGCCTTGGGCTGAAGATGTCACCCTTGAGGTGACCCTAGGCCAAGCACCAAGAGCAGAGCGAAGAAGCTTAGAGCAGGATGCCCGCCAGGCCCAGGGCGCCTAAAATCCACGTGCAGAGTTCGGTGGCTGAGGGGAAAGGGAGTCACACAGCTCAAAGGAAGGAATGCATGGCTTTTCTAAAATAGGAATGAGGACCTTTGCTCTTAACAACATCACGGACTCACTCTCCTGATGCTGACAGGAAGGAGTGTGTCACAGCACTCACAAGGTAGACATGGATGCTTTTCTCTCTTATCATAGCTTTCCTCCTGCCTCTGGTTTACCCAGAAGTCATTCCCATCACCACAGCGTCAGGAGCCCAACATGAGCCAGGGTTTGTGTCTTTCGGCACCGGATGGAGCGGGCAGTTCCTGCTGGTGTTCAGATAATTCGTTCCTGAAGGCGGAGGACACCAGACGGACATCTAACTTTTATTCATGGTTATAGGTTCTCTCACCGACTTCACTGAAAATCTAAGCATCAGTTTCCAATGACATCACCTCAGAGAAATGGCTCAGTTTCCTACATGATGCATGATTTAACTATAGTCATCAGATGGAGGAGGGCAGAAGTGAGTCCCATAGTATTTTAGAAAACGCCCTTAACGCAGCACCTTAGTCCTGACGCCACAGCCGCCGCAGGCGCCCGCGAGACCGGGTTGTGCGGGCGTTTGTGTGATACACAGGGCCTTCCTCTCAGAGAGCTCCTCGTTCACGTCACTTTCCACAGTCCTGTTACGAAGTTGCCTTCGTGTTCACGCACTGAGATGACAGGCAATTTTTGTCTCTGCAGACAGCACCCTGGGCGTGCTGAAACTGCAGGTGGGGTGGGGTGCAGCTCTGGGGGTGACGCACCGGCCCTGCCCAGGCGAAGGTCCAGGCCGCTGTGAGGCCTGCGCTCCTGCGGCCAGTGGGCAGGGGTAGATTGCCTTGCTTGCCACGGTGGAGACGCGAGTCCCTCTCAGCTTACTGCGGCTGTCCGCACGATCAGAGGTCCCTGAGAGGCTGCAGGCGAACGGCCCTGGACCTCAGCTCTGGGGGAGGGAGCTGTTCCCTGGGTGGACTAGCTGGCAGGCATTCCTCAGGGTCCAGTCAGAGGGCACAGCAGCCGTGGTAACTTTCTGTCACGGGGCAGGTGTCCCACGCAGACGAAAATCATCACTGAGTAGGATATACTGTTTAAAATTCTTATTCTTTTGAAATAAATGATTGATCAACACTCTGTACTGAACTGGAAAATACGATATTTTATTTAAAAATGGAAAGGCATTACTAGAAGTACATCAGCAGAAGACATACATCCTTTAAATTCATATTTTATTTAAAAATGGAAAGACTACTAGAAGCAGATAAGCAGAAGATATACATCCTTAAAATTCAATCAGTGATATTAAGAAAACTAAGATTTATAAGAATACAAGTAAAGGCACGGGAGGGGTGGCAGGCTCAGGAGACAGAACGCAAAGCAGATATTGACACCAGAGAGACTCACGACATGGGAAAGAAACAAGAAAGCTACAGTTGTGCACTTTCTTGGTGTGTGTTTATTTCTGCCACCCTCAGAGACACACCACTGATAACAGGAATTTATAAAATATATGAGAAAGGAGACTTCAGTATCCTCTGCAGAGAAATGTGAATGAGCGGGAAACCCAAAATCTTCACCACCCAGACTTGTTTCTATGAGACACAGACTCCGCCGTATGGGAGCAGCTGATGAACACGGGTTTTCCCTTACCAGCTTGTGCTTCACATGTGCAGGCAAAGACAGATACTGAAGTGCACATTAAAATGCACTGCAAACTCCTTTGTTAAACTACTTTAAGATAATACTGAAAGAGTTATTATAAAAAAGAAAAGAAAGCAACCAGCACGTGGCCGCTGGGTCCTGGCAGACGGCACCGGCCTGTCCACTTTGGATCCATGTAAGCCAGTTTACTTGTGGCCGCTCTGTTGAGAAGCTGTGTGCTCGGCAGTGTGCAGCCCTGTGGTCTAACACACTCCTCTGTGTGTGCAGCCGCCACCAACGTCTAAGTCTCAGCAAAGCCCAAACCCATGAAATGGCCAGGAGTGACCCTGCAAACCCCCCTCCACTCTGTCTGCACCTGCTGTTCTGACCACGTTTTACTTACGTGTAGTCACACATCGGTCTTTGGACTGACTCCTTTTGCTCTGTATAATAATTTCAGGTTTTATCTACAGTGTAGCCATGAGAAGACATCTTCGTTATTACCTAAAAGATTCCTTTGCCATTCACGTTTTGCCAATCTCTTCAGATGAGTTGGTGGACTTAGAGCTTTCTAGTTAACTATGTCAAATAATGGTGCGATACACATCTGTGTACACACCTTGGTGTGGCATGCATTTCCACTTGCACATAGCCCAGCTGTTCTAGAAATTTGTTTCCCTCTCAATGAAATTCCTAAACTAAGTATTGCATAATCTGGTGTGAGGAGAGCTGACCTGAATCCAGAAACATGGCAGCCACCAGGGTGCCAGGGCTGCACCAGGGCGGTGGCAGGGCAGCTGGGTGGTGACAGGGCAGCCGGGAGGTGACAGGGCAGCCGGGAGGTGACAGGGCAGCAGGGCGGTGACAGGGCAGCAGGGCGGTGACAGGGCAGCAGGGCGGTGACAGGGCAGCAGGGCAGCAGGGTGGTGACAGGGCAGCCAGGAGGTGACAGGGCAGCCGGGTGGTGACAGGGCAGCCACAGGTGACAGGGCAGCCGGGAGGTGACAGGGCAGCAGGGCAGTGACAGGGCAGCAGGGCAGTGACAGGGCAGCAGGGCGGTGACAGGGCAGCAGGTTGGTGACAGGGCAGCAGGTTGGTGACAGGGCAGCAGGGAGGTGACAGGGCAGCAGGGCAGCAGGTTGGTGACAGGGCAGCAGGGTGGTGACAGGGCAGCAGGGTGGTGACAGGGCAGCCACAGGTGACAGGGCAGCAGGGAGGTGACAGGGCAGCAGGTTGGTGACAGGGCAGCAGGGTGGTGACAGGGCAGCAGGGCAGTGACAGGGCAGCAGGGCGGTGACAGGACAGCAGGGCAGCCACAGGTGACAGGGCAGCAGGGCGGCCACAGGTGACAGGACACCCGGCGGTGCAGGGCTGCACCAGGCAGCACCAGCGCGGTCCGCCCAGAGTGCCAGGGCTCCTGTCTCTGCTGTCCCCAGGACACCCTCGTGTTGGTTATTGTTTTCTCGTGAGTGTGGGCTGACATCTCACATTGCTCTGACTTGCGCTCGCCTGGAGTCATGATGGAAAATGTCGCCTCCTCCTTGGTCCGCTGGCTTTCCCACACTCTCCAGTCCTTCCTGTCCGCTGGCTTTCCCACACTCTCCAGTCCTCTGCTCACGTTGGCTCAGTTTTCCTTGTTGGTCATGCTCTCGTGTTCTCTTACAGATGTCCTCTTGTTCTGTAGGGTTCTTCTTTTCCTAGATGGCATCTTTTTGGGTTGTTGTGGACTGGACCAGGACTGAGTCATCTTGTTCCTGCTGAGCCTGGCCACATTCCTCCTCCTCTTCCTCCTTCAGGGAAGGATTGTAATTTAGGTGATGTCCTCTTTTATTTTGCTGTGTTTATTCTGTGTCACATCTAACACACATCTAACACAGACCAAAGGTCATGCAAGTTTATTCCCATGTTATTTGTTCCTGAAACTTTCTCTAGTTTGAACTCTTGGTCTGTTACAAACATCCATTTGACCCTTTTTGGTGGTTCTGAAGTAAACTTTAGGTGTTTATTACATGCAGTTTGCATTTAACCTGGCAAGTCTCTGACTGAGCTTCAACTATCTACAGCTCATTGTGAAGCTTGGACCACAGAGGTGAACCACAGCATCTGGCTTGACACTTGAGATGCAGTCTCTAAATGTTTGCCCAGGCTATCTTAGGGCCAGGCTCCATTGCTGGGATTATATGCACAAGCATCTGACCCTTGAGTATTTCTTTTCTACTGAGGATGAGGTATATACATTCATTGTTCAAATGTGTGTATCAAGTGCTGTAATGCCACAAGTGAAAAGTCTGTTCTTTTCCCCTCTGGATTATTTGGCCATCTCATTGAAAAACGAATGCCCATATCTGCTGTGGCTCATTTCTGGATCTTCACTGTGTCACTCGAGGTCACGCCATCTCCATTTCTGGGCCCTTTGCTGTGAATTTTGAAGTTGGAAAATCTGAGCACTGTTCTGCCCGTACTGGGTCCTAAGCATCTCCATACTACTTTAGGACCAACCTTTCAGCCTCTGCGAAGAAGCAGCTGGTGCTTGGATAAGCCCTGTGTTTCCTCTGTAGGTGGGGAGAATTGTGAAGTTGGAATATCTCACACCCTCCAAACCATGAGGGTGAGCAGCCTTTCTAGTGGCTGAGTTCTTACGCTTATGTGAACAATGATCTGTAGCTTTCAGTTTTGCTTTGTATAACCAAAATTACTTTAAGATTTTGTTCTTCATTTTGCTCTTAGGAGTGTAATTACTTTTTTTTTGTCAGTTATGGGGCTTTGTCAGTCAGGGCCTGGGCACTGACCCTGAGCCTCTTTGTGCTCAAAGCTAGCACTCTACCACTTGAGCCACAGCACCACTTCTGGTTTTTGAGTGGTTAATTGGAGAGTATAGGGGCTTTTCTGCTCAAGCTGGCTTCGAACCATGATCCTCAGATCTCAGCCTCTTGTGTAGCTAGTATTACAGGTGTAAGCCACTGACACTTGGCTAGAATTACTTCTATAGTTTTATTCTGGATCATTCATTATAAGAATATGTAAATACAATTGATTTTTTTTGCATTTTGGTCATGTATAGTCCCACATTGTCCAAATTACTTTTAACATATTCCTAAAACTTTCTGAATATAAGATTACATCATCTGTAAGTCGTGCTAGTTTTAATTTATAATTTCCAATCTACCTGGGCTTTATGGTTCCCTCCTTCCCCTCCCCCCAGGACTCCTGGCCAGAACTTCTAGTCACATGACACAGGTGCCTGGCAAGGGTAAATGTATTTGTTTCGTTTTTGGATTTAGCAGAAGGCATTCAGACTTTCTTCCTTACGTATGATGTTAGCTGTGGACTCTGCATAGAAACCTTTACCCGATTAGCAAGGCCTATTTTTTTATACATTTTTTAATTGTCAAAATACTGTACAGAGGGGTTACAGTTACATGAGCAAGGTAATGAGTACATTTCCTATCAAGCTTTGTTGTCTCCTTTGTTTTCCCCCTACCATCCCTTCCCTCCCTCCTCCACAACTACACTCCCCCCAACCAAGTTGTAAAGTTCATTTTCAACATAGTGTCTTGTGCATCTCATTGTTACAATGGGTCAACCTGTATCCCTATTTAAGCATTTTTATTTTTTCCTTCCCCTCCCCAAATTAGAGAAGTGTATATACAAGATGCAGGGCACCGACATCAAATACAGTGAAAAAAGGGGTTATACCGTGGGGGAGGAACATACAAAGAAACAAAAAAAATCACATGGTACATTATAAATACGTTAGAAACAATAGCAAGAAAGAAAAAGGTTATTTGTGTCCCTATCTTGGGATTCATTTCACTAACATCATCTTACCTGGTCATATCTACATAGCTTTTGACCTTTTCTGCTTGTCCCAGACATATACTAGTTATTGCAAATAAGGGAAACCATGGGACCTATGTTTCTCTGGGCCTAGCTTACTTCACTTAATATAATTTTTTCCAGGTCCTTCCATTTCCTAACAAATGGGGCAATGTCATTCTTTCTGATAGAGGCATAGAATTCCATTGTGCATATATACCACATTTTCTTGATCCATTCATCTACTGAGGGTCATCTGGGTTGGTTCCATATTTTAGCTATGGTAAATAATGCTGCGATAAACATAGTTGTGCTGGTAGCTTTAGTGTGGTCTTGTTTGTGATCATTTGGGTAAATGCCTAAAAGTGGGATTGCTGGGTCATAGGGGAGCTCTATGTGGAGTCTTTTGAGGAACCTCCATACTGTTTTCCAAAGTGGTTGAACAAGTTTACACTCCCACCAACAATGCATTAGGGTTCCCTTCTGGGCAAGGTCTCTCTATAAATAGTTTTGAGGTGCTTTTTCCCAGTTCTTCTGCTTCTGTTGAGAGAATCATGTGCTGCTCTTCTTCCGTGCTTATTCTCTCCTGCAGGAGTGTGGCTTGAGTTCACTTCCAATGCTAAACCAGCCACACCAGCCACTGGAAATGCTGGCAATATTTGTAGACTGGATTTGCTAGATTTCTGCTCAGCATTGAGAGGTGCTGCCTGCAGGGTCCTTGCGATACTCATGTCTGGTGTTGGCATCAGGATTGTGCTTTCCTCTCATAACTATAGTTTTGGAAGAATTTGTGAAAAACTGGTGCCCTGTAAATATATAGTAGAATTCAGAAATTGCTATTTCAGTCTGTGTATTTGCTTGATAGGTATTTAAATCAGGTATTAAAAACAAGTGTGTCAATGGTTCTTTCTAGAAGTTGTCCAGCCCATGTAAGTATTTGTTTACCCATACTTCCTTTTTGCCAGGCTCCCTTGATCAAGTCTCCTTTCCAGAGAGCAGCAACTTCCCACAGGATGAGGAAGAAGAGTCAAAATTAGAATTACATGCATACAGTATTCACTTATGTAAGACAAACAGAATTTTGAGACCAACTGGCCTGCGTTGCTTTTGGTATTTCACAAGGATCAGACAAGATCTCTGCAGTTCTTCTCAAGTGGATGTTTGCTCTTGGGCCTTGGGACCAGGTCATGTTCATTTCCTTTCATGGCCTCGAGTTGCAGAGGAATTGTAGAAAATAACTGCAAACAAAATTAATTATGAACTTCTGTGGGGACAGCTATTGGACATTGGGAGGAACTCCATCTTGGTTGGCTTCCACCCTGCATCACAATTCCCATGTTTCTCCTGAGTCTTCTCTTCCCAACCTGCCCTTCTGATCCTTCTGTTCCCAGCCTGTCCTTCTCCTGAACCTTCTGTTCCCGTCCTGTCCTGTCTTCCCCCTGATCCTTCTGTTCCTGTCCTGTCCTTCTCCTGATCCTTCTGTTCCTGTCCTGTCCTCCTCCTGATCCTTCTGTTCCTGTCCTGTCCTTCTCCTGATCCTTCTGTTCCTGTCCTGTCCTCCTCCTGATCCTTCTGTTCCCAGCCTGTCCTTCTCCTGAACCTTCTGTTCCCGTCCTGTCCTGTCTTCCCCCTGATCCTTCTGTTCCTGTCCTGTCCTTCTCCTGATCCTTCTGTTCCTGTCCTGTCCTCCTCCTGATCCTTCTGTTCCCAGCCTGTCCTCCTCATGATCCTTCTGTTCCCAGCCTGTCCTCCTCATGATCCTTCTGTTCCTGTCCTGCCCTTCTCCTGATCCTTCTGTTCCTGTCCTGTCCTTCTCCTGATCCTTCTGTTCCTGTCCTGTCCTTCTCCTGATCCTTCTGTTCCTGTCCTGTCCTTCTCCTGATCCTTCTGTTCCTGTCCTGTCCTTCTCCTGATCCTTCTGTTCCTGTCCTGTCCTCCTCCTGATCCTTCTGTTCCCGGCCTGTCCTTCTCCTGATCCTTCTGTTCCTGTCCTGTCCTCCTCCTGATCTTTCTGTTCCTGTCCTGTCCTTCTCCTGATCCTTGTGTTCCTGTCCTGTCCTTCTCCTGATCCTTCTGTTCCCGGCCTGTCCTTCTCCTGATCCTTCTGTTCCTGTCCTGTCCTTCTCCTGAGCCTTCTGTTCCCATCCTGTCCTCCTCCTGATCGGTGCTGTCTTTGAGCTTCGTTATGCTAGCACTCTACCACTTGAGCCACAGCCCCACTTCCGGCTTTTTTGGTAGTTTATTGGAGATGAGTCTCAGACTTTCCTGCCCAGCCTGGCCTCTAATGGCAGTCCTCAGATCTCAGCCCCCTGAGTAGCTGCAATTTTAGGTCTGAGCCACTGGTGCCCAGCTTACCTTGGTTGGCTTTTGATCCCCACTGGAATTGGGACTCTGTGGGGATATTTACTTACAGGCTGTGTTCACTCCAGAGCTACCAGTGCAATCCTGGCATGCTCATTAAATTCATGAAAAACAGAAAACTTATACCCACTGAAGGTATGTGTACATTTCAGTCATCCCAGCAAAGACCTCCTGTGCACATGGCCACAGCACTGTGGCAGAGTGCCTCACTGTCCCAGGTGGTGGTGAAGCCTCGATTCCTGATGCTAACAGAGCTACAGGCTTTGGTTTGAAGGAATCTAAGGATGAAGACTTTTTTTTTTTTTTTTTTGTCAGTCGTGGGACTTGAACTCTGGGCCTGGGTGCTGTCCCTGAGCTCTTCAGGTCAAGGCTAGCACTCTACCACTTGAGCCACAGTATCACTTCCGGGTTTTCTGAGTGGTTTATTGGAGATAAAGTCTCACAGTCTTTCCTGCCAGGGCTGGCTTTGAACCTCGATCCTCAGATCTTAGCCTCCTGAGTAGCTAGGATTACAGGCATGAGCCACCGGTGCCCAGCCAGGATGAAGAATTCTTGAACCAGCCCTGTACCAAGTTTTTCCTAAATACTTTTGTTTTTTAGTGTGGATACTAGCTGGGAAATCAGAGAGGTTGCAAGCTAGTTTGATATTTCATACGTTTGAACTTCGTAAACTTTCTGCCAAACAGCCAGTTTTCTACATACTTTCAGGAACTTTTTTTTCTTTTTCAGAAATTGATCACAATGTGTTACGTAGTTAATTTTTCAAGGTAAATATTTGGTTCAAATATTTTGTGTATCAGAAGGTTTTCCAGTAGCATTAGGAAGGAAGACAGTAATATGTGGTAAATGTGGACTATAAGACTTCTAGATTTTAGGTATGGTCTTTCCTAAAGACATTGAACTGTCAGGAATAGTTCTGTGGCTAATTGTAGAGATCCCCCCTGTCTGAGGTACCATGTGCTGAGACCCCAGTGGATACCCGCAGCCTCAGAATACAGAATTCTACACATGCGGTGATTTCTCCCACACATGGACCCTATCATAAGGAGAAAATCATAATTTAGGTGTAGCAAGAGAGTAATAAGGATAACAATAAAATGGAATAACTATAATAGTGCATTTAAATGCAGGCGTGGTTAAATAGACTGTGGTTGATCCCAGAATGTCTTACTATACTATAGACATTGAAAATAGCCTACGGATATTTTTCTTTTCATATTAAGTGACAAACTTTCATTCTTTAAAGGAACACTTCATGGTTTTCCTGGCAGATCCGAGTTTCCACACTTTCCGAGATTCTCACACTTTGGGACAATAAGTAATCAAACTATGGGTTTCTTGAACACAAGTACTATAAAACTCCAAGATCTAGTTGTGGGCATAACTATTGAGTAACAGGACTGCGTAGCACATTCACTGTGGGTAAGCCGCCCGGGGTGTGTGTCATGTCCCAGGAGGATGGAGCAGAGCACTGACATTTTATAGTGCTACTTGGAGCAGGTTGGTATTTAACATTTAAGATTGCCTATGAAATTGTCCATTTAATATTTTTGAACAATAGTTGGTCACGGGTAAGTGAAACT
Organism: Dipodomys merriami; assembly: GCF_024711535.1. Classification (NCBI taxonomy): domain Eukaryota; kingdom Metazoa; phylum Chordata; class Mammalia; order Rodentia; family Heteromyidae; genus Dipodomys; species Dipodomys merriami. The sequence continues at coordinate 4,464,796 of NW_027206612.1, read as the reverse complement.
GTGGTCCAAAAGTATTAAAATGGAAAATTCCTGCAGTAAACATGAGGTGGCACAAAACTTCATTACAGTGTTTTCAATGATCAGTTATTGTTACTATAGATTAAGTTTTACCGGGGTGCAGACACACATACATGCACATGCTCACACACGTGCACACACACGCGTGCACCCACCACTGGCATCTTAATTCTATCTCTGAGGTCAAGGAGGCACGTTTTTACCATCTTTAGCCTTATTTGATTTAGGATTTCAGGAATTTAAGAAAATTTTAGAATGTGTTTATCTGCATAAATATATCTGGATGGACATTTCCAGTTGAGCCAAAAATCTGTAGTGGCATCAAAAGCTATCCTGATAAATCTTAAAATATGATTTATACTGAGATATAAAGATCTATGCTCAGCTTCTGAAGTGCCAATCGATGTGTGCTGGCAAGTCAATGAACAGGTGTGCACAGCGAAGGGTTCATCTCCATGCAATCAGAAGCTGAGAGAGTCAGGCTGGTCTCATGCAGTCAGAAGCCACAGAGTCAGGCTGGTCTCATGCAGTCAGAAGCCGAGAGAGTCAGGCTGGTCTCATGCAGTCAGAAGCTGAGAGAGTCAGGCTGGTCTCATGCAGTCAGAACCATGAGAGTCAGGCTGGTCTCATGCAGTCAGAACCATGAGAGTCAGGCTGGTCTCATGCAGTCAGAACCATGAGAGTCAGGCTGGTCTCATGCAGTCAGAACCATGAGAGTCAGGCTGGTCTCATGCAGTCAGAAGCTGAGAGAGTCAGGCTGGTCTCATGAAGTCAGAAGCCACAGAGTCAGGCTGGTCTCATGCAGTCAGAAGCCGAGAGAGTCAGGCTGGTCTCATGCAGTCAGAACCATGAGAGTCAGGCTGGTCTCATGCAGTCAGAAGCTGAGAGAGTCAGGCTGGTCTCATGCAGTCAGAACCATGAGAGTCAGGCTGGTCTCATGCAGTCAGAACCATGAGAGTCAGGTTTGTCTCATGCAGTCAGAACCATGAGAGTCAGGCTGGTCTCATGCAGTCAGAAGCTGAGAGTCAGGTTTGTCTCATACAGTCAGAACTGTGAGAGTCAGGTTTGTCTCCATGCCGTCAGAAAGCCATGAAAGCCAGGCCGTGGTTTTCATCAAACCCAGTTTTCTGTCTCAGTGTTTAACTAAGAAATTGTAGGCGTTGTATGATGTGAAATACTGTGAACTATTGATCTTAGGTTGTAGATACAGGAAAGTAGCAGAAGCACTTTCAAAGTGATCATTAGGAAAATTTCAAAGTTGTCCCAGAGAAGAGGCTCTGTATTAAACAGCTAAAGCCCTGGGCAGCCTGTGCCAGCTCACCCCCTCCAGCACCCGGCCAGCCTCCCTGCAGTGCTATCTGCGCCATCAGTCAGGGAAATGCCCCGTGCAACGCCAACCATTCCCACACACATGTTCAAGAAGCAGCATCACAGTACCGATGTCACAGGGAGCCACTGGGTCTGCAAGGATGAGTTTTTCAATGGAAAAGCAATGGCTTGTGCTCCCAAATGAGTCTTTACACCTTGATTGCTATTGCTATATTAAAGTTTGGAGTAAAGTGCCTATTAATTAAAAAGCATACCAAGTATCGGGAAGAATAAATACTATCAAGTGATGATTGGAGAATATTGCTTATTAAATGGATGTAGAAGAGAATACAATAAAAATGCCTGGGGATGAGCAACATACAAAGTATAGCGAAGCGTGCTCGGGAGTATGGACCAATGACACAGCATTGAATACAAGATCTAGATCTTGTATTCAGGTGGGAGGACAGTTGGAATGCACAGGTGTGTCTGCCGCGAAGGCCGAGGCTGGGGTCGTAAGGCCTGACTGTGTTGTAAGGCTTTCTCATTGGAGACTGCCATGCGGGGAGAGGGAAGGGACTTCCAGGGGCAGGGTTGTGCAGGAGCTGAAGGGAACAGGCACAGACAGGCATGGTGACCCCTGGCTGGTGGTCTCCAGGAGGGGAGCCTGTGTTTCCTCACTTGCCCCCAATGCCCAAGGCAGATCAGCGCCTCCTTCCTGCATTGTTCAGTGGGTGAAGCAGTTGCAGGCTGAGGTCGATGCCACAGTCTGGCCCCAAAGCGCAGGTGCTTACCAGGAACTACAGCATCAGACTCTTTCTTAAGGTTTACCCAGAAGGTTCTTAAGACTGGATGCTGAAGCAAATTTACACTTTAAAAGCAAGTGTTCCACTGCAATCGATGTATGCATGTTTATAGCTAATGAGTGGTGTGTCTGAGCAGACATATTTACAAGGTTGTGACTCAGCTATGTGGCCCCATCAGCTCTGGGCAATTTGTGCTGCACCGATTTCAACACATAATTACCACTACTTTAGAACAAGAGGTACGTAATTTTGGAGCAGTAATCTTCACAGTCAGACATGAAAGTTATATTGCAATTTAAGCAGATGATTACTCAGAGTTGTGTTTTACAGTTATAAATAGCATGAGGGGAAACCTGTGATTACTTTAAGATGTTGAATTGTTTGTCTAATTTGGAGCTGATAACCATAGGTTATGAAAACATTTAAAAATAATTACTGCCATTGCTAAAGATTTATGTAAGAAAGAAATATATCCTTTCCTTTAAATACCCTAAATATTTTTAAAAAATGGATAACATTTAAAATACTAAGTTCCTAAAGATTTTTTTTTTACAGAATTCATTTAATGATGAACTTATTGTAATAAAATACTAGGGCTTTGGAAGTTACTTTTTTCTTTGGGCTCCTGATAGCATCTCAGAGGTTATTTATTTATTTTTTGTTCAATATTGAGATTTAAACTTGGATCCCATACATGCATTCTCAGCTGGTGCTCTGCCACTTGAATCCCGCCTCCAGCCTAGCTTTTTGCTAGCTATTTTGGAGCTGGAGTTTCACTGACTTTCTGCTCACCTCGGTCTCAATCCTCTGTATCTCAACATTCTGGTTATCTAGATTACATTAATTTCCACCATTGTGAGCTTAGTTTGTTCTTTTTTTTTTTTTTTTTTTTTTTTTTTTTTGTCGGTCGTGGGGCTTGAACTCTGGGCCTGGGCGCTGTCCTTCAGCTCTTCAGCTCAAGGCGAGCGCTCTACCACTTGAGTTGGTTTTCTGGTGGTTTATTGGAGATAAGAGTCTCATGGTCTAGTTTGTTCATTTTTGCTGCCAAAATATGCTTCTGTGGGAGAGAGCTGAGAACACAGTTGTCTGCTCTTCCGTGTCAGTGCTATAACCACGCTTTGCCTTTATCCTCAGTCCTAATGTTCCGTGGCCACCTTCCCCCAGAATTCATGGCGTCAGAAGGTATTTTTCTCTTTTTCTCATGGTTGAAACATAATGCACAGAACGATTTTTCATGGTGAGGAAAAAGAATGTGAAGTTCACAGTTGAGTGTATGAAACGCTCTTTGGACATGACCTTGTACATTTATCTGCACACGACTTCATATCACAAAGTCCAATGCTCTGATTGCTTGCACAAAAGACTCACTGCTCTTACCAACGTGTAGAACCATTGCCGTTTCCAGGTAGCTGGTGTGATCAGGCCAGGGCCAGGAGAGCACCAGTCTGCTCCACAACAAATCCAGGGCCAGGATTGCTGGGGTCGGCTCCACAAACCTCCACACAATGGTCCACTGGCCCTAAGGGCACAGCAGCATTGTGCAAGGGTGAAGGACATAAAAGTTTCAAGGAAACAGTGTTTTTTCTTTCTCAACATCCATATGAAGTTTCTCCAGGGTGCGCTGCCTGAGAAAGTACCAGCCCAGGAGCGAAGCTGGCACCCCTCCACCCGTCTCCTACAGGGTGCCTTGCTGCAGAGTCCCTGGCAGGGCGGGCCCGCCCTCCAGGCTGTTCCGGAAGGCAGAGAGAAAAGGGCTTCGAGTCTTGGTGTGGACGGGTGGCCCAGAGTCGCAGCGGAAAGAAGGGCATGAGATCATAGCTCTACCCTAAACCCAGCTCCCTGCCACAGCAGCTTTCCTTCAGGTGATGGTGTGGGAGACATTTTTAGTTACAGAAAAATCTGAGTACTTCCCACCGTGTTCTTGGCTGAGAATCTTTAGAAGCGTTCATAATTGGAGGAATTATTTTCTTAGTTATTCAGATAAGCTTTGGTGAAACAGGGAGACAAAATTAAAGCCACACCATTTAAGAGAGAAACTCAATGTCCTTTTTGAACTCAGCTGTTAACTAGTTCTTGTTTCTATTGGTTTTCTGGTGGCCCCATCATTGTGTAAAAATGTCTATGATACTCCTGTAAGATTGCTACTTCAGAGCTTAAGACAGTCCCAAATACATTTAAATTGCTTTATGTTAATACAGTTGGGTGTTTTCTGTAGGTATGATTCCAGATTCCAGGTGTGGTTTTAACATCAGCTTGTGTGCTTAAAGTACCATTTCACCTTTGATTGTGACCAGTCCCTGTAGACACAATACCTGTGATGCGACAAGTGTAGGAAAAGGAGTTGCATGCTGTTCACTTCCGGTATCAGCACGGTGGTGTGAGCTCGGCTGGGTGCCGGCACTCAGGCCCAGATGTGGCTGTTGTTGGGGTCCACGAGGTGGCCAGCCCTGAGAAGAACAAGCACTCTTCTCACTAGACTGGGCAGGTGGTCACGTCACGGGCTGAGCTGGCGTCTGGTCCCTGCTGCACACATCGCTTGCTCAGCTTTCCACTGATGGTGTGTATTTGTAATTCAGCCTAGTCAGGAGGAGACATAGGGATCTCACGGTCTGAGGCCAGCCTGTTCAACGTCAAGAGACCATATCTGAAGAACAATCGGAGCTAGGGTGTAGCTCAGAAGGTAGAGCGCTTTCCTAGCAAGTGGGGGGTCCTGAGGCCAATCCCCAATAGTACAAAAATTAAGTAAACAAATAAGCATGGGCGTTTCCATTGCTGCCCAATGGACTTCCACAAACTCACATGCAGTTTTGAAAACCACCAAAATGGTTGTGAGCAGTAACTGGCTAGAGAAGCTGAGGAAGGCAAAGCCTTCGGACAGAACTCACCCATGCAGACAGACAGAACTCACCCATGCAGACAGGTCCCTAGAAACCTCTGGTTCTGTGCAGGGCGTGTGAGGCCTGGGCAGGTGTGTAACCACCACACCTCCCCACAGAGCCCTGCCTGAGTGCTCATTTGTGATCAGAGTCTTGTTGCCACAGGAAAAGACAACGGGGAATGCCTGCGCTCTGCAGGGGCCCCTGCACCAGGCGCACACGCTTTGCTGTGAAGGGAGAGGGCTTGTCCTGTCTCCATCAAGGTCCGATTTATATTTATTTGCCACTGACTGGCGAAGATGGAGCAACTTAGTCTGACACCTGTCCATCATTTCGCCAACACGCAGCTTCCTCTGGAAAGAATCTTAGATAATTATGTCTTAGGAGGCCTGAAGAGGTAGTTCCCAGTGCATCTTTACAGAAGTGCCCCCACCCACAAGCACCACGTGTATACATCACACACACCAGAAGAACGTCCAGCACACGTGTCACACGCATGTGCACAGACCACATTGCACATGTGGATGCACAAGATAGACTTACACTTTGCCCAGGAGCTCACACAGGAACACACGAGCATTTATTTGAATACATTCTCTTGTAATCATGAGAAGCTACTCCCTCTGACTCCTTGTGAGTATTAGAAACAGAACACAGCTGTAGCTCTGAAGGACATGGCACAAAGCAGGCAGTGTGAGAGTGGCGGGTTGAAAGTTAGTGATGTGGTGTCTGTCCTGTCCCTGCCGATGGCATTGCCAGACACTGCCTGGAGCTGGGGCTCTTTGAACCTTGAGGGCCTGTGTGGTTTTCTCCTATTTCTGGCATCTGTAAATACTAAGTGAGTAAATAATTGCTGGTCACTGAGTTGTCTCACCAGGTACATAGCCTTGAGTGTAGCAATGAGCTTCTCAGTCCCCAAAGTGGCAGGTGGCTGTATTCCAGAAGTCTCTCAAAGCCAGCTGATTTCTGAAGTGGCTGCAAGCACTGCTCAGTGCCGGGCCTCTCAGGAGAAGAAAGGCTGCAGCTGTCGGGTAGAAGGAGCTCGTCAGAGCCACACGGGTGGTGCTGGGGCGCTGGGGCTGGAAGCCGGCAGGCACGGTGTCCACGCTGGAGACCTCTCCCTCCCCCCAGGGAACGCCTGTGTGGTGCCCCTCACTGATTTGGGCAAAGGAGCCTGTGTGCAGCCTACCTGGGTGGATGGGCTGTGACCAGGGAGGGAGGTCTGAAGTGGGAGGAAGAAGATAGTTCCCATCTGGAGAAACAGATAGCACAAAGTTTGGAGTGGAGTTGGGGCTGGGCCGTCAGAGCCACAGACACAGGCCGGACAGCACACTCTCGACTGCAGGAAACTTCACAGCGTGGCTGCCCGGGGGGCCGGGGAAATGACAGTGTGGGGCAGCAGTGAACAGTGAGTTTTGTGGCGCTGCTCAGTTGGCACTGCTGTGTGCAGTGCGTCTCTACCTCCAAATGCACCGTGCCGTCTCAGCATCACATTCTCGGCCCTGTAGGCCCACGGGGGGCTTCCTCGGACCTCCTGGGCATGGGGACAGCTAGCAGATGCCCAGAGCCCTCTCCGGACAATTCCCCCACCAAGAGGGTGCAACACATCATGGGGGCCCACAGGACAAATGCCTGTCTACATGTGAGGACGGTGGCTGGAGGAGCAGCCTCCAGGGACAGGGCAGTGGTCCAGAGGGCGGCACACCTGGCTGTAGACCGCCCGCTTCCCACCTTGGGCGGAACAGGTGTCTCCCTGCAGCAGTTGCAGGGCTGACTGTAAAAATGCCCACCAGTGGGTATATCTACCACATTTTCTTGATCCATTCGTCTACTGAGGGGCATCTGGGTTGGCTCCGTATCTTAGCTATACTAAATAATGCTGCAATAAACATAGTTGTGCTGGTAGCTTTAGTATGGCCTTGTCTGTGATCATTTGGGTAAATGCCCAAAAGTGGGATTGCTGGGCCATAGGGAAGCTCTATGTGGAGTCTTTTGAGGAACCTCCATACTGCTTTCCAAAGTGGTTGAACAAGTTTACACTACCACCAGCAATGCAGTAGGGTTCCCTTCTGTCCACATCCCCTCCAGCATCTGTTGTTGTTAGAGTTCTTGATTTTAGCCATTCTAACTGGGGTGAGGTGGTATCTCAATGTTGTTTTGATTTGCATTTCTTTTATGGCTAGGGATGTTGAGCATTTTTTCATGTGTCTATTGGCCATCCTTCTTTCCTCTTCAGAGAAGTTTCTTTTTAAGTCTTCAGACCACTTATTTATTGGGCAGTTGTTTCTTTGAGGATTTGTTGTTGGGGGATTTAATTTTTTGAGTTCCAGGTATATTTTAGATATGAGACTCCGTTGCATGGCTAGCGAAGATCTTCTCCCAATCCGTGGGCTTTTAAGATGATTTTTTTTTGTTGCTTTGTATGTCCCTCCCACATGGTATAACCCTGCTTTCACTGTATTTGATGTTAGTATAATTCGTGGAGGGGAAGGGAAGAAACAAATCGCTTAAATAGTGATACAGGTGGACCCATTGCAACAATGAGATGTACAAGTCGTTATGTCAAAAAATGAATTTTACAACTTTGGCGTGCGGGGGGGGGAGGGGAAGTGGGGGGAGATGGGAAGGGATGGGAAGGGGAAACAAAGGAGGAGGCAACAATGCTTGATAAGAAATGTACTCGTTACCTTGCCCATGTAATTGTAACCCCTCTGTATGGTATTTTCACTATAAAAAACAAACAAACAAAAAAAACCCACCCACCCACCTGAGCGTTTGCCAGGGGAGTACAGATTCACCAGTGATTGGAAGGGCGGGAAGCGTTTAGACAGACGAGGCCGTGGATATGCTGAAGCATGCATAAGGAATGACCAGGGGTGGATGGAAAGGAAATGGAGCCAAACTGGAATCTCTGTGCCTGACCTGGGAGAGACGGTAGACATTCTTAGACAGAATGCCACAACTGTCTGTTCACGGGTGGGGCGATCTCCGTGCTGCTCCCCCTGGGGATTCGCCACAGGGTCAGGCAGCTGTAGAGGGGCCGCATGGCCTGCGGAAGCTGACATCGGCAGCGGCAGTGACCGACCCCCCACGGCCCCCGAGGGCCGTCCTCACAGAGCGGCTCAGGTGTGACACATCTCCGCTCAGAACTCGCAGCTACCTCTCACGCACAGGTGTGCTCAGCTCCAGGGCTGTGACTGTGTAGCTGGAGGGGTCATTTGTCAGACAGCTCTCTACCACTCCTACTTGCCCCTCCTGACTCCAGAGTTGGCCTCTCGGCTCCTGCACACAGTCCCTGGACTGGCCGTTGGTCTTGGAGAGAAACCTGATGTGCTTTAGTTTGTGACTGGGCCTCCCGGGACGCTGGGCCCAGGACTTCCAGAGTGAAGCTTACAGACGCTGCCCTTGCGTCCAGTCACCGCGGGCACCCTGCATGCGGCCCTGTACACAGGTCCCCACAGACCTTCTCTGCATTTGCAATACGGAATGTTTTATAAAGCACAGAGCAGGTGAAAGAATAGACCACACTAGCTCGTTGTAACATCTATTTTATGCTAAAACAATCCTTCTACTCATAAAGGAGGAGGAATTTGAATATTCCCAAACTTCTGACATTCTGGAAACAACATCCAGAAAGGCTAACAACATAAATTAAAGACATTTTGAATACTAGCCTTCCTGCTTTTAACTAGGTATGTTCTAAATCTAGTGAAGAATAATACATCTTTGCAGTTATTTATTCTATTTTAGCTTGAATATTTAAACCACTTTCCAATATTTGTATTTTGACATTTTGCTTCTGATTTGAATTCATTTTGGACTGTGTAAACATTTATAGTGTACACTGTTAAAACTCTGTTAACAAAAGACACCTAGGAAAGCTTTGACAGTGTTCCTCAACTAGACATCGATTAAATACAGCAGCTGGTATCTCTTCTATCCGGTTTCCCTGTGTGGACGTGTGCAGTGACGCTCAATTCCAGATGAGGTCTTCGGGGTCCATAGCACAGAGATCTGTGAGACACTGAGCGTTTCTGTGTCTGCGCAGCCTACTCCTGCGGCGTGTTCCAAGGCTCCGCCCCCCTCCCAGGCTCGGAACCGATTCCTGATCTCTCAGCCGAGGGCTCTCCCTGGCTCTGGCTCCACTGTGCATTGTCACATTCTACTGCGGATGTGAGTGAGTGTATCCTGTTATATATTCCAGTGTATCCTGTTATATATTCCAGTGTGTCCTGTTATATATTCCAGTGTATCCTGTTATATATTCCAGTGTATCCCGTTATATATTCCAGTGTATCCCGTTATATATTCCAGTGTATCCCGTTATATATTCCAGTGTATCCTGTTATATATTCCAGTGTATCCTGTTATATATTCCAGTGTATCCTGTTATATATTCCAGTGGGTCATTTTATTTGTTCTCCTGTTGACCTCTGGCCTTCTCTAGACTGTGTCTCCAGTTCCAGTGTAAGGAGATCTCAAATTATCCAACTTGTACAAAGAAAGTTCATTGCTCTTATGCTATCGTTTGATTCCATATTGGCCACACAGGCTTGGTGGTATACGTGTTGTAATATAAAAATGTGTTCCGTGGTGTCTGATAACCACTCTCTTCCATCTGTAAGATTTTTGTAAGTTCACAGTGTCCTGTGAGAAAGGCAGGTGAATACAAAGGGCATAGAAGACAAAATCCATGATAATAAATAGGACAAAGAAAATGTATTTGATTCAATATTATAAGACTTTGATGATAAGTAGTTGTATAAAGGAGTTGCCATTTAACAAAGCAGTTTATGAGTTAAATATTTAAGTCATGGGTTTGAACTCAGGACCTGAGCACTGTCCCTGAGCTTTTTCAATCAAGGCTAGTTCTCTACCACTTTGAGCCATAGCTCCACTTCTGGTTTTCTGGTGCTTAATTGGTGATAAGCGTCTCATGGGAAAAAAAAAACAAAACCAAATCATTTAAATAGGGATACAGGTGGACCATTGCAACAATGAGACGTACAAGTCGTTATGTCAAAAACAAACTTTACAACTTTGGTGGGGGGGGAGGGCTGGGTGGGGAGGGGGGGATGGGATGGGAAGGGGAAACAAAGGAGGAGGCTACAATGCTTGATAAGAAATGTACTCATTATCTTGTCCATGTAATTGTAACCCCTCTGTACAGTATTTTCACAATAAAAAAAAAGAGTCTCATGGACTTTCCTACCCAGGCTGGCTTTGAATCGCGATCCTCAGATCTCAGCCTCCTGACTAGGAATACAGGTGTGAGCCCCTGGGTCCCTGCTGAATACACTGTATTTTTATCAGTGTCACCCTTGTCAGCATTCCCACATCAAGGGAATTTTTTCATCTTACCCTGTCAGCATTAGAGTATTATTTATATTATATAAAACAGCCTTTCATGATGTTAGGGCTGACTTAGAAAAATCATTTCAAGAGAATCAAAAGTTCAGAAATACTCAAGTTCTTTCATTGATTATAAAAGAAGTTAGCAAGAAAAAATAAGTGGTATAATGAAATGACATGGGTTTGGACTCTGTGAGTCACCATATACTTGGAGATTAAAGTCACATTTATTTCATACTTCACATTCTGTGTGAATCTATAGTTTGTGTTGATGGAGGACCCTCCTGAGGATCGGGGGTGTTCACACCCTGCTGACTGCCACATCTCTGGACATGTAACAGCCAGAAACTTGAGATGGTGACTATGAAAGAATATTGAATTTTGTCAAGGATTTTCTGCATTGATTCAGATAATCATGTATTTTTTGTCTTTGGTCTTGCTTATATTTTTATCAATTTGCATGTATTGTACCATCCTTGCATCCCTGAGATGGAATCAATCTGTGGTATAGGATTTGTGTGTGTGCGCGCTGTTGAATTCTATTTGCAAGTATGTTATTGAGAATTTTTGCCTCAATGTTCATTGGTGAGATCGTGTATAATTCTCCTTTATACTGCATAGAATGCGCATGGTAGCGCTCCTTCTCTGACTCATGGGAGAGTGTGAGGAGTATTGATACTGGGTCTCCTCTGGCAGAGTCCACCTGTTGGTCATCTGACCTGGGCTTTTCTTCATTGAGTCTTTATTATGCTACAGTCTCATTGGTTGTTAAAGCAGTGTTTGTTTTACTTGTTGGTTCCATTTTGGAAGCTCATATGCATCTAGAAATTTATTTTTTTCTAGATTTTCCAGTCTATTTGTATATAGGTTTTTGAAGTATTCCCTCTGTGTTTACTTACAGATTTATGGACACATTGTAGTTACCACAAATGAGGGTATACAACCTTCATTTCTCTTGGTCTGACTTACTTCACTTAATATAAATTTTCTGATGGGTGAGTAAAATGCCTTTCTGTATATATACCACATTAAACCCCCTGGATGTTATGCAAATGGTGACAAATGTATTAACTGAAGGATGATGGACCATGGCAAGCTCAAATTGTGCATTACTCTTTAGAGTAAGCACCAGGAAATGGGTATTTACAAGAGAGGGTCAAGGGGAGAGGGGTGTAGGGGTGTATGGATTGAGAGGGAAGGGGGAGGGTGCAGTCAAGAATTTATTGTACATGACGCAACATGAAGAAAAAGAAGGGAGGGGATGGGTGAGGAGGGATGCAGACTTCTTTGATAAATGGCAGAAAACTCAATATATGTCCTAAACATTGAGAAAAGTGAGGGCAGAAGGGTGGGTGGGAATACGTACTACATCATATGGTTTGTTCAATGGCACCTCCTTTGTACAACTATTTAAACATAATAAAATATTCAAAAAAGAAAGGAAGGAAAGAAGCATTCTCACAGTCTTTTGAATTTCTTTGGTGTTCATTGTGGTAATTCCTTTTTCATTTCTAATTTTATTTATTTGAAACTCTCTTTTGTTCAGATCAGTTAGGGTTATTTATCTTATTTTTTTCAAAGAACCAACTTTTTATTTCATTGGCTTTTTGTAAGTTTTCTTAATCTTCTAGCTTTCCCTAGTCTCGTTGCCAGCTAAGCCTTTAGGTGCTGAGGGAGGTTAAGGGGTGGGGGCAGGGGCAGGAGAGAGTGTGAACAGATGAGTCGCACTGGTAGACATAAGGATAGATGGGGAAGGGAAGGAGGCCAGACTATGATGCAGTTTCACTTAAAAGGAAGGGGCAAAGCAAACTCCAAGACTAAGTGCGAGAGGGTAATGGATCCATGCTAGAATGAGAAACTGAAAGTTAAACGGCCCTTTTCTGATTTAGAGATGAGAGAAACCATAGAATTAAACAAATGCAAACCCAAATTAGCCAAACCAACAAGGGAACGAAGGCAAACACGTTTACCACAGTTATGAATTTCTGGTTGTTCTTATATATACCCACGTGTGTATATTTATATAGAGACTTCTGCAGGTTAGAATCACGTTAGCAAATGTGGCAGCCTTGACCCTTCAGAAGACCTTAGAGAGGAAGGGGTCAGAGGTGGCGCCCATGGGGCTGCCTCTGTTGTCGGGCTCCACCCCGAGGCCCAGGCTGCTCAGCAGCAGGAGTGGCCCGGCTGCCCTGACCCAGTGGCGGGTCAGCTGAGGGACGGCTGCGCCCACACAGCATCCCTGGGGACCCTCGGCTGCTGCCAGGAGCCTTTGCTGCCCAGCTCAGTGGAATCCCCAAGCCTCCTTCTGATGGAGGCCCATGCCAATATCTAGGGGTGGCCTTACTTCCCAAAGCATGGACCGTCCATGCCTGTCCCTCTGGGTCATGGGGTCATGGACCGTCCATTCCTGCCCCTCTAGGTCACGGGGTCATGGACCGTCCATTCCTGTCCCTCTGGGTCATGAGGTCATGGACTGACCATTCTTGTCCCTCTAGGTCATGAGGTCATGGACCGTCCATGCCTGTCCCTCTGGGTCATGGGGTCATGGACCGTCCATTCCTGTCCCTCTGGGTCACGGGGTCATGGACTGACCATTCCTGTCCCTCTGGGTCACGGGTCATGGACCGTCCGGTCCTGTCCCTCTGGGTCATGGGTCATGGACCGTCCGGTCCTGTCCCTCTGGGTCATGGGTCATGGACCGTCCATTCCTGTCCCTCTGGGTCACGGGTCATGGACCGGTCCTGTCCCTCTGGGTCACGGGTCATGGACCGTCCATTCCTGTCCCTCTGGGTCACGGGTCATGGACCGTCCGGTCCTGTCCCTCTGGGTCATGGGTCATGGACCGTCCGGTCCTGTCCCTCTGGGTCATGGGTCATGGACCGTCCGGTCCTGTCCCTCTGGGTCACGGGTCATGGACTGACTGTCCATTCCTGTCCCTCTGGGTCACGGGTCATGGACCGTCCGGTCCTGTCCCTCTGGGTCATGGGGTCATAGACTGTCCATTCCTGTCCCTCTGGGTCACGGGTCATGGACCGTCCGGTCCTGTCCCTCTGGGTCACGGGGTCATGGACCATCCATTCCTGTCCCTCTGGGTCACAGGGTCATGGACCATCCATTCCTGTCCCTCTGGGTCACGGGGTCATGGACCGTCCGGTCCTGTCCCTCTGGGTCACGGGTCATGGACCATCCATTCCTGTCCCTCTGGGTCACGGGGTCATGGACCGTCCGGTCCTGTCCCTCTGGGTCATGAGGTCATGGACCGTCCGGTCCTGTCCCTCTGGGTCACGGGTCATGGACCGTCCATTCCTGTCCCTCTGGGTCACGGGTCATGGACCATCCATTCCTGTCCCTCTGGGTCACGGGTCATGGACCATCCATTCCTGTCCCTCTGGGTCACGGGGTCATGGACCGTCCGGTCCTGTCCCTCTGGGTCACGGGGTCATGGACCGTCCATTCCTGTCCCTCTGGGTCACGGGTCATGGACCATCCATTCCTGTCCCTCTGGGTCACGGGGTCATGGACCGTCCGGTCCTGTCCCTCTGGGTCACGGGGTCATGGACCGTCCGGTCCTGTCCCTCTGGGTCACGGGTCATGGACCGTCCCTTTTATATCATGGTGACACCATGTCTGCAGTGTGCTCCCCTTCAGAGGCGGCTGCTGGCTTTTGCATCAGTGGATTCTTCTTGATTTTGATTTTAAACATAAAATACTGAAGTCTGGTTGTGAGAGCTTGTTAAACTATTTGAACAGTTTGTTGAAACTTTAAAAGTATTTAATGTGACGTTCTCAAAGTTAATGCTGTAAGAGATTAGATAAAATTAGGCTTGGAAATCAACTGAATTTTGACATGCACGTTTTCCTAAAGATACTTTGGCAATGTATAGAAACTATGTGCCTCTAAATATGGACATTTTTCTTCTTTTTTTTATTGTGAAAATGATGTACAAAAGGGTTACAATTACACAAGAAAGGTAATGAGTACATTTCTTATCAAGCATTGTTGCCTCCTCCTTTGTTTCCCCTTCTCATCCCTTTAGAGAACACACACTTGTGTCATGATCCGCACAGCGTGGAGAGAGGTCAGAGAACACACACTTGTGCCACAGTCCACACAGCGTGGGGAGAGGTCAGAGAACACACACTTGTGCCACAGTCCACACAGCATGGAGAGAGACAAGAGAACACACACTTGTGCCACAGTCCACACAGCGTGGGGAGAGGTCAGAGAACACACACTTGTGCCACAGTCCACACAGCGTGGAGAGAGGTCAGAACACACACTTGTGTCACAGTCCACACAGCGTGGAGAGAGGTCAGAACACACACTTGTGTCATGATCCACACATCATGGAGAGAGGTCAGAGAACACACACTTGTGTCACAGTCCACACAGCGTGGAGAGAGGTCAGAGAACACACACTTGTGCCACAGTCCACACAGCGTGGAGAGAGGTCAGAACACACACTTGTGTCACAGTCCACACAGCGTGGAGAGAGGTCAGAGAACACACACTTGTGCCACAGTCCACACAGCATGGAGAGAGGTCAGAGAACACACACTTGTGCCACAGTCCACACATCATGGAGAGAGGTCAGAGAACACACACTTGTGTCACAGTCCACACAGCGTTGAGAGGGATTAGAGAATTACTCCGAGCTCTACTGTTCTAGATGATTCCTTCCTGTCACAGGTGCTGAGGTCCATGGCCGGTGGGGCTCTGGGCTGTGGCAGTCAGGGCCCCGGGACCCAGGCCCTTGGGAGCTGTGACCTTATGTGCTTGGCTCTGGTGCCTGGACATCCAAGCCCTCACACATGAGCCACACCCACAGAGGCAAACTTGCATGGGCAAGTGATGCTCCAGATGGATCGACACTTCTCAGAACTCCAGGCGCCCCTGCCTCCTCCTTCTCAAATGTGGAGAAGCTACCTTCTAGCCAAGGCCTAGAGTTGAGGCCGAGAGGCTGAGTAGCCACGTGAATCTTTAGATCTCAAAACAGAGGTCTACAGAGTGCAGCCAGGGTTAATATTCACTTTGGAAGAGGTAAAACGAAAGAGTCAGGAGAGGAAAGATGAGACGTGAACTAGCAGCGAGGGAAGGCCAGCGGGGATGGAGCCAGCAGACGCAGGGAATGCGGTGCGGAGCTGCGCGGCCGCTGGGTCAAAGAGAATCTTCTCTGTGAACGTTTTCCCTCATCTTCTTCATTCTCTTTGCATACTGCCTTTTGTATACTGTATATATTAATTGTATGAAGTGGTTTCTAGGCACAGAAAGAGGAATCATTTTTGGCCTTATTAGTTAAGGAAATTTGAGTTGTTTTCATCAGGGCTGTGTGTAGCTCAGCAGTAGAGCACGGAACAGGCCCAAGTCCTTGGGTCCCATCCAAGCCAGAAGCCAGACGAATCGCTTCATTTCCGCTTGTTTCTGGGCTGTGCTTCCGTTGTGCGCGGGGCCAGACCATCCTGCCTCCAGCAGCTCTGTGAGCGTCATCTCAGCCGGTGCCTGGTGCTGCCTCCTCTCCTGCACCAGACTGAGCCTCGGTGTTTCTTCCCCACTGGTTTAATTGAGGCGAGTGTCCCTAACTTGGGCTGAGCTGCCCAGGCAGGCCGCCTGTGGGCAGGTGGTAATCAGGCTATTTTTAAAGCCATTTTCCGCAGTCAACATGTAAATCAATGATGTAGTTTTGTTTATAACTAGAAAAATCAAAATATCCTTTGTTTCTTGTTTTCTTGCTTAAAGACAACATTTTATGCCTGATAAGAGTATGCTAATTCCAGCTACTCTAGAGGTAGAGGTCAGGAGAGTCATGGTTTGAGATCATCCTAGGCTAAACGTGTGCAGTCCCCCTCAGCCGGTTAACCAGACGTGATCTCCCAAGCCCGGGAGGCCTTCCACGGGAGGATCAAGGCTGGGGTCATCCCCATCAGGAAAACAAGCACAGAGGGACTGGGGACATGACTCAAGTGGTAGAGTACCTACCTGGCAAGTACCATTAAAAACAATTGGTGAGATGTGAGTTTTATACTGGGGTGGACAATGGATCCTTTTAGAGCGGCATGATGGTTTCCTACTGTGGATGTTGTGTGCCAAAGGTCAGTCCATTCCCCCATCTTTGGGCCCTGTGGGGCCCCCGGCGGTCCAGGCACCCACAGTTCAGTCTTCTCTGAACACCCTGAGGCCCTGCGATGCCTGGGGTCTGAGCGCTCCTGGCCAGCAGGGTCTCTGGTCTTTAGGCATCTGCGGTAGTCAGACAGCCACGGCAGCCAGGCCCAGCACCTTCCCGCCCTGTCAGGGGAGTGGGGTACCCCTGCACCCCAGAAGAGCTGCAGCTCTGCTCCTGCACCTCCCATTTCTGGGACCTGGCGGAGGAAATGCTCCCAAACGTTTTGCAATGCAAGGAGAGCCTGACCGAGTAGTTGATGGTATGGAGGCTGCATTAGTTACAGGGGTTGGCACACTTTTCTTTCAGAGACAGATAGCAAATTGTTTAGGCCTTCTTGTATCCAGCCAGCTGTTTACCCTACTTAACTGGAGAAAAATCAGCTACCGTGCGTAGAGAGTATGTGTGGTGACGCCAGTGTGTCTTTACCTACACACCAGGTCTGGCCGTGGGCCATGGCTCTCAATCTTCATCCAGAAAGTAAAAAATCACAGCAGAAGTGAGGAGACAGCATGAATACAATATTTCAATAAATATCACAAGTAATATGATAGTTTATTATGCTTTCTCCATAAATAGCAATATATTCCAAATATAATTCTAGTAAGAATACTGAGTGTTCAAACTAAAAGATTAATTCTGATCAAGTTTATCTGGAATGAGCAGACAAGAATTGTTTGAGCAATAAACTTTCCAGTTAACACTGACTTGGGCTAACGACTGAACACACATTAGACGAAGTCTAGAGAGATTGTCAAACAGCCCAGCACAGTGTCATACACACCAACTCTGCAGAATCAACAGGAGAGGCTCACCCTCACCTCATGAGAAACGTTGTATCTTGTTTTTCTCGTTGATATGTTTAAAATGTATATTTTAAAACCAGTCCCAAAGAAGCGAATTTAATGTAACCTGCTAACAGGACCTGGTGAAGCAAACAGCTCTTGTTCATCACTGGATAGTTAATTTTGAACGTATGTCTGCCCAAACCTTGACTTTCATTGGAAACCACCAAGCCTGCTCCATGGTGACCTGGCCGATCATTCACGTCATCACCGAACACAATATGGCCTGGACAGGTCCGCCCTCACTGTCCATCCACTTGCTGCTGTTAGTTTCAAATCTGCTCGATGCCAACCAATATATTAGGGTTCCAGGACAAGGCGCCGTGACCGTGGAGGTAGGAAGTCTGTGTGGTACCCCTGGACCAGGGGATCAGAAAGCCAAATTTCCTGGACCATGGGAGGTTAGGAAGTCAAAGCCCCCCAAGCATGGGGGTCAGGAAATTGTGTTTGAGACTCCATGATGTCACAAGTCAACTTTTAAGATCACTTAAATAAGGTAAAATTCACACACACTGTGGTTCACTTGTTTTAAAGTTAATAATTCAGATTTTTATTTTATCACAGAATTGTACAATCATCACTACTGACTGTAGAACATTTTCTGCAACCCAGAAAGAAACCTGGTGTCCATTCTAAGCAACTGTCCGCCCCTGAACATGCTGGTCTCCTTTCACTCCTTGTAGAATTGAGGACATTTCACATGACTCGACTGCACAATAGGAGATACTTTCTCATCCAGCCTGTTCCTCTCAGAACATTTGTGTGGTTCATCTGCAGTGTAGCATGCAGGTACACTTTATTATTTCTGTGGGCACTGACACCACATTCTTTATCTATAAGCCACACTTAATTCATCCACCATGTCATAAGCATTTGGATTTTCCCATCTTTTGCCAATTTTTAGAATGTATGAAATAGAATTCTACTTTGTTTTTATTTGCAAATTTCTCATGTTTAATTATGTTAGTATCTATCTAGCTTGCTTTCTTCATGGAAATTCACATTCAAAATCTTTGCCTGTCTTAAAATTGGGAGGTTTTTACTGTAGAAATAGAATTATAGAACTGATTTGTCATGCATGATTTTCAATTTTCTTCACATTTTGCAGGTACTTTTAAAAATCCTCATCTTAGTGTAATCTCTTGAAGCACAGGAGATAAAACCCACCTTGCCAGTTTTCATTTGGTTTTTGTGCTTTAAAAGTGTCATTCTGCTGGGTGCCAGTGGCTCACACCTGTCATCCTAGCTACTCACAAGGCTGAGATCTGAGGATGGCAGTTCAAAGCCAGCCTGAGCAGAAAAGTCCATGAGACTCTTATCTCCAATAAACTACTCAGAAAAAGCTGCAAGTGGGGCTGTGGTTAAGGTGGTAGAGTGCTAGCCTTGAACACGACGAAACTCAGGGACAGGGCCCAGGCTCTGATTTCAAGCCCCAAGACTGCCCAAAACAAACAAACAAAAAAACCCCACAAATGTCATTCCAAGAAACCATCACTAATCTATTGCCCACACAGTTTTCTCCTGTAAAGGCTCTACATATTCTACTCTTACCCTCAGGTAACAGTCTTCCTACATTAACTTCTGTGCAGGACTGTAGTGTGGAGCAGGGCACAGATACATTGTTTGCATGTGCATCTACTTAACTCTTTCACTTTATGTCTCTTTCTTCTTTTCTCCTCTCGTTTCTCCCCCCTTCCTTCCTTTTGTTTTCTTGGGGTCTTGCCGTGAAGCCCAGGCTGACCTGGAGCTCCCTGGGCAGCCCACCCCACGCCTGGAGCTCAAGCCCTCCCGCCCTGGCCTGTGGAGCGCTGGGGGTGCGGTGTGTGCCCTGTACCCAGCTCTCCCTGGGTGATGTACATTCTTTCTGCTGAGTTGTCTTACACTCGGGTCAAAAATTGACTGACCGTGAAGCGCACACGTGTGGATCGTCAGTGCTGTTCCACTGATGCATTGATTGATGCTCCTTCCCGAGTCATTGGCTTTTGTGGTTTTGAATTGGCATCCAGCCTGTACCGGCTGCAGTCCAGGCGGGAAGGCAGCACCGAGCGTCCCCTCCCTCGGGGCCACGCCCCACAGGAACTCTGCTTCTGTTCCCGTTTAACGGAATCTGGAGAAACGGTGGAGCCATTTTCTTTGTAATGTGAGGTAAAATCCACAGGGACTCACAAAATGGCTGTAGGGATTTGGTGTAGATGAAGAGGGCCTTAGCCATTTGCAGCCCTGAGGTCCCAGTTCATCCTAGTCACATTTGAGGGTGGTATCCAGGGGGTGCCGGGGAGCCTGCTAAGTCCAGCACTGAAGCTTTGCTGTTGAAAAACATGAGCAGCTCCTGCCTGTCAGAGGTGACATCTGTAAAACAGGCGACAAATTTGGAAAATTTACACCTCTCACCATGTTTCTTCATCCTGTTTATACCTGTAATTATTTTTCCTACCGGGGCCATTATTTTATGTCTTCAGCTTTTAGAAACAAGGTCATCTTTACTCAGGGGTATTCATCCTGACATCTATTCTTCACAAATCTTCATGTCCAGGCGGAGGCTATGAAAAGCCCCCTCAACGCCACTTCTAAAGGCAAAGCCCCCACTCAGAAGGGGAGTCAGCCTTGAATTTTGTTTTTAAAGTTGTTGGTGAATCCTATTAAAATAGGAAAGACTTGTGCAGGACGGGGCGGCTGCCCTCCGCATGGCTGACGTGTGGGTCTTTGTGGATCTGCAGTGAGGGTGACAATATGTGGAACCCAGAAAGACAACTGCCCACACATTCCATTTCCTCTGTGCCCCGTAAGAGGTTGTGTGCTGACAATTTTCTTACATTTTCTCGCGTTTCAGATACCATTCAACTGGGAGATGTAGTTCCAACAGCATCAAAATGCTGTGTGTCAAACTCTGTCACTCAGTGGAGAGGCAGACTGTGAGCGTGACTGCTGGACTCAGGCTCACATTAGTGTCTGATTGTGCGTGAATAGGAGTCCTGTCTGTCCTGTGCAAAAATTGTCCCAGGTAGGTCATGACCTACAGGTTTGGCCTTTTCCTTTGCTGTGGGTGTCCTGAGGACGGAGACTCGATCCCGTTAGACCATGGGCAGCTTGCAGGGCTATTGCTATTGACTAAACGCTGGGTCTCTCCAGATTTTGAAGCAGAAGTTCAAAAGGCATACTTTAAAATACTCCTGAATAACGGGAAAATGTAAGTCCTTCTATGGATGCCACAGGGCGCAATGTGATTCTCTTGTTTCTCTCTTCCCTTTTTTGTTAGTTTCTTTTTGTTCATTTTAATGGGTTTCGGCATGACCTTTTCATGTGTGTGTGTAGTGAACTTTGACTCAATGTGATTCATAATCCTGTCTCCTTTACTTTCTCTTGCTCCCTCCTTTTTCTCAAATACTCTCCTACTTTCATGTCAGTTTTAGGGGGGAAAATCGAGATTGCAGATAGAAAGAAAACATGTGATATTTGTCTTTGTGAGTCTGGCTTATTTTGCTTAATATGACAGTGCATTTTACTGACAATGAGGTAATTTTGTTGTTATTGGTGGCTGCGTAGGTCTCTGAGGGTCCACCGCACGATGCAGGTCCATCCCTGACAGTAGTGAATGTGCCACAGTGAACTTGGATGTGCACGTGTCTCCATCATGTGGGATGAGATTGTGTTCTCAGCCTGGTCACTGCTGCTAGAGAGAAAAGCTGTAGATTTTTACATGCTGATTTCTTTTACTTTGCTGTTTTGCTACAATATTTATCAAGCCTGAGAGTTTTCTAGATGCGTCTTTAGAATATTTTAAGTATATAGTGTATCATAAATAGAGATAATGCAACTTTTTAACTTTTTTCCTCTTTTATCCCTTTTATTGCTTTTTTTGTCTTTATTTATCTGGCAAAGGTTTCAAGCACTATATTAAATAAGAGTGGAGAGAGAGGAAACTTTTCTATCATTCCTGATTTTAGATTAAATGCTTCCAACTCTTCCCCATTTGGTATAATGTTGGCTTTGGGTTTTCATGGATTGATTGCTTTTTATTTTTATTTTTTTTGCAAGGCAAACTTTACTTCTGCTGAAGGCTGCACCATCAGCCAAAATCCAGCAGGCAGGCACACACCATAATCATGTATTGTCTTTTTTGTGTTGAAATGTGATCTTTCCATCTCTAGATTCTGTAAGGTTTTAGGCGACAAAAGAACAGGCAGGAGGAGGTAAAGGTGAATAGAAGAAAGGTTTATTGGGGTACGCTTCCGGGCGAAGTCCCTGGTCAGGATCAGAGAGGTCACGCAGGGTTCATATGCCTGGGCTAAACGCGGGACATTTAGTCAGCAGGAACTTTCAGCGAGGAACTTGTTTTGCCAGTGTGAGCGGTTTCAGACCTGCCCCTGAAGAATGGCGGGGCAGGTGAGGTTTTGGACAGGGCAGGGGCTTTTCTCAGCGGTGGCCTGGCAGGTTCTTCCAGGCTTTTATCAGGAACCTGTCAGATTCACTCTGGATCTGTTGGAATGATCTTTTGACTTTTGTTCTTGGTTCTATTTGTACACTTTATTGTATTTATTGACTTATATAGGCTGAATTGTCTTCAATCTCTTGATCATGGTATAGTCTCATTTTTAGTGTATTGTTGAACTTGTTTGCAAATATTGAGGGTGTAAACATCTGTATTCATCAAGTGTCTCTAAAATTTTCTTTTACAGTGGGTGTATGTTCTTATGAATACTTATTTTCTTCTTTGTGTAATAGTCCCCTAAGTATCTTCTTTAAAACTGTCATGAATTCTGTCAGTTCTTACTTATATCGGGAGGTCTTTATTTCTTTTTTGAGTTTTAAAAGGATAACTTTGTTGCTTATAATATTGTGGTAGAAAGTTTCTTTTGTCTCAGCAATGGAAATACAGCTCTGCTGGCAATGTTGGTTAGTGTCGGCAGGTGACAAAGACCATTAATGGTGTCCTGTCCAGTCATCGCGTGGAGTGCTCTGCTCCAGATTGCATGACTACTGTCCCGTCCAGTGATCAGATGGAAGATTCGACTCTAGAGTCAAGCCATTTGTGAAGGTCTTCATGAGTGCAGTCACTTGACTTGGAAAGTTCTTACCGTTATCCGGGATCTGCTGTGTAGCCTTTGTCTCTGTTCACAGTCATGGCTGCCTCTCGCTGGCCGTCTGTTTCCAGCCACTCCTCGTTTCCTCATCCTGTCTCTGCTTTCTGCTTTTGTGTCCAGTAGAATCACCAACACAGTACAGTCCTCGAGCTCACGTTGTGACACGGGTCCCCATGTCCGGGAACCCCGGCACCAGCAGGTTTCAGTCTTATCAGATGGTGATTTCAGTGGCCACCTGAGTTTGGGAAGCCCTCCATTTTCCTGGCTGGCCGCTGGTCCAACTGCCCTCGCTCTTCACACCGTTGGTTTCTAGCATCTTCTCTCCGTGTCTCTCTGTCTCTCTCTTCCTAGCTCTTCCCCCTCCTGATGCGTTTTCCTTTCACCTTTGCCCATGGCCCTTCTTTCCCTTCCTCTGGCCCCCAACTTGGGGTTCTCATAGGTATAGAAAACCTCCCCACTCCTTGGCCTTGGACCGTGTGATTCTACAGAGTTCAAAACAAATTTGCATATATTCCTTAAAATCAGTATCAGTCCTGATGGTGTGAGGCAATTCAAAGGCGTGATGGAAAAATACGTTTTTGAGGCGTCTGAATGGCATAATGACGGTGTAGGCAGCAGAATGCATTCTCCTCAGCCCGCCCTTGACATTGATGTGAATTATGTTTCAAAAATACACCTGCGTGACAGGGCCTGGCTGTGCATCAGTCAGATGAGGGGCAGGGTTCTGAGTGGGTCCCTGTTCACGCCTCTTGTTCTGTCAGCTCTCAATCAGTGACGGGGTCGTTTTTCAGGGGAAGCTGTGGTGATGTGAGTTGAGAGGCTGGTGTGGCGTCGGGCAAAGGCTAGGGGGTACACGGGTCCATTCAGCAAGGACCAGGCCTCTGGGGTCACAGAAGCAAGCAGAGTCGTCTCCTGAGTCTTCCGTGTCTTCATGCCTGCCCTCAGCCTGCCCGGGACGCGAGCGGCTAGCTAAGCTGTCTTCATCAGTCTTTGCCTTTCCTGACTTGTAAAGCGAGAGAACTATCTGTCTTAAAGTCTTCATGGCCAGACAGTTTCCTCACGATGTAAATGGTTTCTCTGCGTGGTGGGACACTGGTGGGGCCACTTTCCTGTTCTTTGAGTTGCTACTTCTCACCCCAGCCCCATTCTGATAACTGCACCTTCTCCCACGTGCTCCCCGACCCGGGGAGCACCCACCCTTTGAAGACATTTGGGTGATGCCACTTGGGAGAGTTAGTTTCTCAGTTGCTGCCAGGATGTGACTTTGCTTCTTCCAAAGAATGCATCCGAGGATTAGATGTTGTTTATTATAAATTCATGAAATTTAAATATTCAAGTTATTTTCAGGGGGAGAATGTTCACTTATGGTACAAAATTGAATTTAGCAGTCATTTCAATTTATGAATTTTCTTCCTAAGTTCTGTTTTATATAATTATCCTCAGCCCTGTCATCCTGGAAACTTTCAAATGCATTTTATTGTGTACATTGGTAGAATACAATATGGCATGTGGAGTTATGGACAGAAATGTTGAACTCTGTCTTCTACAGCTACACCATCTTCTTTGGCAGGAGCAATTCAAATTTACTCAGTTAACACGAATCCAATAACACACAGAGTGAGCCATAAGTCCCTGTGTTGTTTATTTCATGACAAAAAATTACACTTGGATGTGATTGATTGAACGGGGTTCTCAAACAATGGAAACAAAGGAGGATATTCTTAAGAGGGGATCACAAAGCCTCAGTGGCTGTGTGCATATGATCATATAAAATGATGCTTATCAGAATGAACAAGAAATGGAAAGGAGTTCTTCATTTTACTGTGTGTGTGTGTGATTTCTGTTTTCCCCCCTTTGTCGCTGTTTTTGGTTTCTGTACTATTTGTCTTTTATATGTGTTTATCTGATTTGGGGAGGGGTGGGGAAGCGCAGAAATGGATGGACAAAGGGAGAACTAATTCAGCAGTGACACTCACTAGACACTGTGAACTATACAGCTTGGGGAGAGGGGATTGGGATGGAAAAAAACACAGAGAAAACGAGAGAGGGGCGATACTGCTCAGAAATTAATGTCCCCATTACCTGACGTGTAACTGCAGTCCCTCTACATGACCGCTACGATAACAGTAATTAGCAACAGGAAGAAACAAGTCTGGCCGGCTCATCCCTCTGTCTGCTTCTGTTGACTATGACCCATAGCTCAACTTTTCTCTGTTTTACTGCTGGTCACCACTATTCAGTTCTAGTCTTGGTGTGCTGCATTTTTTCTGAGATTCCACATAGAAATGAAATTATGGTGTGCACCTGATTAACAGCAAGATATCTCTGTGTTGTGGTAAATGGCAGGATCCTTTCTCTCTTTCTTTTTAAGGTTGAGCTGGGTGATGGTGGCTCACGCCTGTAGTCCTAGCTACTCAGGGGGCTGAGATCTGAGGATCTTGGTTGAAAGCCAGCCCCCAGAGGAGAATTCTTATCTCCAATTAACAATCAAAAATGCCAGAAGAGGCACTGGGGCTCAAGTGGTAGAGCACTAACCTTGAGAACAAGAGCCCAGGCCCTGCGTGTGGTGACTCAGCACCACAAATAATAAATAAGTAAATAGATATGTTCATAAATAAGAGGTTGGATAATATTTTATTGTGCATGGATGCATCTGTGACTTTATCTATGTATGCACTGACAGGCATGCAGGCTACTCCTGTAGCTGGTTCTTGTAATGGACATGGTCGGTGCTCTATGCAGTGGTCTTTTCTTTTTTGGGGGGGAGGGAGATCTGGTCATGGGCCTGAACTCTGGGCCTGGGCGCTGTCCCTCAGCTCTTCAGCTCAAGGCTAGCACTCTACCACTTAAGCCACAGCGCCACTTCCGGCTTTTTTCTTTTTGCTGATGTGGTGCTGAGGAATCGAACCCAGGGCCTCAGGCATGCAAGGCAAGCGCTCCACCACTGAGCCACCTTCCCAGCCCCTGCAGTGGTGTTTTCATTTGCTTGAGTTAGCCGCATGCACAGAGAGTGGGAGTTGGGTGATTTTATTCCCAGGTGCTTTTTTGTTGTGGTCTTGGGGTTTGAACTCAGGTCCTTGACCTGACTAGGTAAATGCCACCAGGTAAGTTTGTTTGTATTTTTTGAGGACCCCCATGCTGTTTTCCCCAGTGAAGGCACCAAGGTGTGTTTCCAGCACGGCGCACGGATGTTTTCCTCCTCTCACCCCCACCATATAAGCTCTGACTTGATAGCAGCCGTCTTGTGGTGTGAGGTGGTCTTCCCTAGCGTTTTGGCTTTCCAGATTAACAGTGCCGGGTACTTTTTCATGTCCTTCTGGGCTACTCAAGACCTTTGCCCATTCTTTCATCAGCTTATTAATTTTTAGCTGCTTTGTTGTGTGAGGAACTCCCTCTCAGCTATAATGGCTTTGAGCTTTTCAATCCACAGGTTGCCATTTCATTCGTTTCAATGACTGTTTCAGTGCAGAATTGTTGTCATTCCATTTATTTTGTCCCTTTATTTTGTCTGAGGTTTTGCTGTGATATCCAAAAACAGTTATTGTCAATTCCAGTGACAAGGCACTCTTGCCCTGTCTTCCAGGAAGTTTATTGCTTCAGCTCTTGCATTCACACCTTTTGTGTAGTTGGGATCTATCTATCTATCTATCTGTCTATCTATCTATCTATCTATCTATCTATCTATCTATCTATCTATCTATCTATCTATCTATCTATCTATCTATCTCTATATCTATCTATCTCTATATCTATCTATCTATCTATCTATCTATCTATCTATCTATCTATTTTGGTCAGTTGTGGGGCTTGAACTCTGGGCCTGGGTGCTGTCCTTCAGCTCTTCAGCTCAAGGCGAGCGCTCTACCGCTTGAGCCACAATGCCACTTCCAGTTTTCTAGTGGTTTATTGGAGATAAGAGACTCACAGACTTTCTGCCCTGGCTGGCTTTGAACCTTGATCCTCAGATCTCAGCCTCCTGTGTGGCTGGGATTACAGGCGTGAGCTACCAGCCCCTGGCAGGATGTATTTTTTATATAATGTAGCACGGGGACCCAATTTCATTCTTTTGCATGTAGAAATCCCATTTTCCCAGCATCACTTACTGAGTAGACTATCATTTCCCTTTAGTAAACACCTATTGCCATTGCAGAAAATTAGTTGACTTAAACATCTGGGTTTATTTCCAGGCTCTCCCCACGGTCGCACTTGCCTTTGTATCTGCTAGGCTGCCGACACTCCGTTTCTTTGGTTTCTGTAGATTTGCAATATAATTTAAGATCAGGAAGTTTGGTGTCTTCAACTTTCCACTTGTGTTGTTTGTTTCTTAGAATTAATTTGGACATTTGCAGTCTCTTCTGGTTTTGTATATATATTTTCATTTTTTTGCTGTTTCTGCAAAGAACACCACTGAGGTTTTTATTGAGTTTGCAGTATTTTTCTGATACATGAACATAGATATTTTCCCAATTATTTGTGTCTCATTAACCGTCTTTCATCTACGCTTTATAATTACCACAATATAAACTTTCCACTTTCTGGTTCAACATATTCTAAAGTAGCTAATTGGTTGGCCATTTCACTCACGTATATGCCATTGCAGGTGGGATTGTTCTTTTGATTTCATTTTCTATTACACCATTGCTTATAGAAATGCTACTGACTTTTGTGTGTTGATGTTATAGTTTGCAGTTTTACTCAATTCATTTCTTAGCTCTACTGTTTTTATGGCTACTTTTGGGATTTTGCATGAGGGACCATGCCATCTTTGAGCAGAAATCATTTTATTTTTTCTTTTCCATATTCCGTCCCTTTCATTTCTTTCTGTGTGTGATGATTCTTCTGGTACTATGTTGAGTGGAAGTAGTAGAAGTCCTCCTTCCAATCAGGTTGTAAAGGACAATTTTTCAGTTTTCCTTATTCACGTTAACTGCGAGTTTTTGCCAAATGACAATGTTTGTCAGTGTCCAAGCTGTTGCTAGCTCTGTGAAGAAAGGGTGCCATGCTTTGTGGATACTTGCTCTGTGTGAATTTAAGATGTGCAGAGAACCCTTCTTCTTCCCCGGCTCATTAGATATTTATAGTATCACTCACAGGCCATACATCATTTTCAAGGCAGGCAGACAGGACACAGAGAGCCAACAAGGGGCATATGAGAAGCATTGCTCTCTACTCTGTCCTCTACCAAATGACTCTGTAGGCTGTGTGTCCCACTTTGATTGTGACAGCCATTCGTTTTATCTTTCATGTTGTTTATATGATGCTCCACATTGATTGACACGTGTTCACTTAACCTTGCATGCCAGGGGCGTGCCCTACTTTGCCTTGATCTACACTGGTTGTGCAGCGTGGTGAATCTGGTTTCTGATGTTTCATTCATGAGTTTTGCACACTTATCACAGAAATTGACCCATAGTTTTAACTCCGTGTGGTGTCTTTGTCTGGCTTAAATGTAAAGGTGATAGTGGCCTCACACACTGCATTTAGAAGTCTTCCTAAAAGCTCTGTTTACTAAGAGTTTGAGAACATTCATTCTTCCTTGAAAGTTTGGTAGAATTCAAATGTAAAACCATCTGGTCCTGGGCTTTGTTTTTGGGAAGTTTTAATTAAGGCTTTAGTCTTTTATTTGCTATTGGTCTGTTTGAGCTTCTATTTCTGCCTAATTAAATCTTGGTAAGCTGCATTTATCTAGGATGTATTCATTTTCATCAGGAAACTTAATTTGTTGGCATGTAATTGTCCATAAATAGCCCCTTTTATGTTCTTTTTATCCAAGGCATCTGTTGTAATGTCACCCTTCACTTCTGATTTTATTCATTTTAATCTTCCTTCTTATCTTTCTCTTTTTATCTCAGTTTTAGAAAATTTTGCTTTCATTTTCAAAAAAAAAACTCAGCTTCATGGATTTTCTGTGGATTTCTATGGACAAATCTCTGATTTATTCCTGATTTGTACTTTATTATTTCCTAACATTTGCAAAGTATGAGTTTAGTTGTTTTTGTTTTCCTTTGAGGAATAATTTCAAACTATGTACTTTGGAGCCAACTTCCTGTACACAATACCCTGTGAGCCATCGTTTTGAAGATAGGCTTTCCTCCTTAAATAATTATTGAGTAAGCAGAGTTTTATATGAGCAGAGAATAAAGTGCTTGGCTCCTTTTCTACTGAATGGTCTCTGCTATGTGTATTTTACAGAGCACGTGGATGTAATTTCCACTTAAAGACACTGCATACAAGGAAGGAGCTGAGAAACAAGATAGTAAAAAGTGGTAAAATGCTGAAAATTTCAGAAATACATAAAAGTTTAAATTAGAAAAGTGTTCTATTTTTACAGCCTTCTAATGTTTTATCACTTTTATATATTCATCTGCTATATTTTAGCTACATTACTCATAACAAAGGCTGCTTTGACAGTTACTAAAGGTGCCTGCACTTACCTTAAATTCAGCACCTCAAGCACCAGTGAAGAGCACAGAGCAGGCGTTGGTGCTGAGGGCTGTGCAGACCAGCGAGCAGCTACCGGGAGCAGCTGTGACACATCCTGTCTCCAGAGATTGAATGTGACACCAGCTTATCATTAGGATTCTGAAACCTCAGCAGCATGCCAAGTGCCTCTGCCCAGGAAAATACTGCTCGTCGTCCTCAGGGCTGTCTACACAGAGCTGCCGTTTTAACAGGCTAAAGCAAATGTGCATTTAATAACGTCTTTCAATCACTGTGCTATATAATCACAATGAGAAGCATGCTGTAAAGTTTTATAGCAAGGAGAATGTTTACTATAGCTACTCACATAGAGCATATCTATGTTTTGAACTTATATTTATGTTAAAAGTACTAAGTGCCTTAACACTGAAGTAATTCCAGAAAGACTCATTATTGCACTAAGACTCTGGCTTTATCATAAACTGAGCAAAACATATGACTTGAAGTATTTAGCTAGCTATACTTTCTTCCAGTGTGAGTGGAGAAATCATTCTGTCATCTGTTTACATTTCGATAATCATTTGGCATGTGTGCAAAAGAAGTCTATTCTCTTCAAAGTCTTAGTCTAAAGCAGTTATGGTTATGAAGCAGGAGATATCCATTACTTAGGCTGAAGAAAAAGACAATTAATGATGACTCGGCCCTGAGCTCTCTCACTGTTACAACTTCTCCTGCTCTGTGCACTTGAGTAGCACTTTTAAAGAATTATCTCAGCATGTGAAGTTCATGCTTTAATTCAGTTAAGGTCTATAATTCAGTGAAAATGACATGCTCATTTCTGCTTTAGCAATGGAAAACAAATTGCAGCCATTAGTATACCTTTTCTTCACACTCTGAGTAATGAAATGGTGATAGAGATTTGGTGAATCTTAGTGTCTGATCTTTTTTTGTCAAATGTGTTCTGTTTTACAAAAAGCCTTCTTTTGTCTGAACTATTAACAAGCTTTAGTATGCTGTCATGTAAATGCATTCGTGATCCTTTGGGCATGTGTGTACTCAGATACATACATTTAAAAGCTGTAAAATGGTGAAATGTAATGTGTATGATTTTTTTAATTAGCACAGGCCCACTTTAAATTTTTTTAAGGGGAAATGAACTTTGGTGTCAAAATGTGGCACTAATGAAATAGAACGTAATGTTCTAAAATAATAGTAAATGCTATATACTAATAAAATTATATTACAGATATCTATATGTTATATTGTGTGTGTGCACATATGTGTATGTGTGTGTGGTGGTCCTGGGGCTTGAATTCAGGGCCTGAGCACTGCCTTGAGCTATTTTTATGCTCAAGGCTAGATCTCTATCACTTTAGCCATAGCTCCACTTTGGGCATTTTGGTGATTAATTGGAGAAAGAGTCTCATGAACTTTCCTGTCCAGGCTGACTTTAAACTGTGATCCTCAGATTTCAGACTCCTGAGTAACAAAGATTGAATGCATGGGCTGCTGGTACTTGGCTTATGATATATAAATTTAATAATTAATTTTTGCATTTCTAAATTCTCCCACACATATGCATATGTGTGCATTCATATGAAAGCGTAATTTTTAAGATACTTGTTATGGTCATATTCTTACTCCTCAGGCATTGATATTCTTGGACACTTGCTTGTGAAGTCAAGAGCTGAACAATGTAAGCAGCATGTCAGCATTACACACACCAGCCTCACTTTACAAATGAAAAGTGGAGGTGAACATCTATCAGTAATCAGGAAGCCATGTCCTTGTCTGATTAAGTCTGCACAGATACCTCTGAGAAGAAATGCCTCCTTTAAATCTTGTTACAGCGGATGTTCATTTTCTTCACATTTTCCAGAGATAAGTAGGTCACACACACACACACACACACACACACACACACACACACACACACAAGCACATGAGTACATACACACACGCATACATGCCACATACACACGCATGCATGCCACATACACATGCACGCACACGTGCACACACACAAGCACATGAGCACACACGCATGCATGCCACATATACATGCACGCACACATGTGCACACACACAAGCACATGAGCACACACACATGCATGCCACATACACATGCACGCACACGTGCGCACACACAAGCACATGAGCACACACGCATGCATGCCACATATACATGCACGCACACGTGCACACACACATACATCTGTATGTACTACATATGATCCTCATATCCTTGCCCTTGCAAACACTGGTGCCCCTAATCTTTTTTTTTTTTTTTTTTGGATCCGGTTGTGGGGCCTGAACTCTGGGCCTGGGTGCTGTCCCTCAGCTCTTCAGCTGAAGGCTAGTGCTCTACCACTTGAGCCAAAGCGCCACTTCCGGCTTTTTTCTTTTTGCTTATGTGGTGCTGAGGAATCGAACCCAGGGCCTCATGCATGCAAGGCAAGCGCTCTACCACTGAGCCACCTTCCCAGCCCCTGGTGCCCCTAATCTTAAATAGTAACTAGTCATATTTTTATAAATCTTAAATGATGTTTGTGGTCACTGTGAATCTAGGTGATAGTGAAGTTGGCTTCCCCTTTGCTCTTCTCTTTCCTTCCCTCCTTCCTCCGCCTTTCCCCCTCCCTTCCCCTTCCCCTCCCTCCTCCTTCCCTTCTTTCTTTCCTTTATGTTCTTTCTTTGGAATTTAACTTAATTTGTGGTATGAAGAAGTTTTGTGACATTTCCATATACGCACAGATTGCACTTTGAACAAATTCATCTCTCCCACTGGCTTCCTATTCCTGCCTTCCCCCTGTACTTCTTTTTCAAACAATATTTTCATCACTCTGTCTAATGAAACCCACCATACACATACACACATACATACACATTTATTACACACATAATGTCATTCAGTTCTAAATATTTCTTACTATACCCTCTTGATGTTTTATTTCAGACTTACTGCTCTTTTAACATACATTTTTATGCTCTTCTAGCAATTTCTTTTCATGCTCTGTGCTCAATTGAAAATGTATATTCATTTCTATCTTTATCTGAAAAGCTCTTTAACCCCATGTTTTATGGTGTTTTGTGATAGAAATGTTTTATGTTCTATACAGCAAATGTGAGTCCTCTCAAGAATTTCTGGCTTTCAAGTCAAGATAATCCCAAATAGTTCACTAATACACACACACACACACACACACACACACACACACACACACACACACACACACACACACACACACACACACACAGAGATTTTCTTCATGGATGTTTAATTTCTGTAATTGTGGATAACTAGAACTTAGTCTTTGAATTAGATGTGTTTGAAGCATACTGGTTGTTATAAAATTGTGAAGAAATATCTTAAGATCTTTTCCCGAGGTGTTGGCTCTCTGTGCAATACGTCCCTTTATATAGTCCAACTTATTGACCTGATACTTCTCCAGGGAAGCCCAGGGCTGAGATGGGTTTACTGTTTGTGGAACAGGCTCCCCCTGGGCAGGGGTGGGGACGGAAGGGGCGCAGTAAGGAAGGTACAGGTGTTGCTGGACAGTGCAGAGCGTTTATAGTAAAGTGCGTTGTTATCCCTGGAAAAAACTCTTATCTGGACATAAGATGAATGTTTTCTATAGAAGAACATCATTATAAAAAATACAAATTGAATTGGGATGTGTAATGATTTCCGATTTGGTTTTTCTCCTGCCTTTGATTTTGTGACATTTTTAAGCGGAAGCTTGGTTTGTTTTGGGAGCGTTGTGTGTTTTGGTGACAAAGGACTGCAGCTTCAATGCACGTAGAGTTTTTCTGAGTTGCTTTTGCTGTTTTGCTGCCTTCCAAATGTGTGTATAATTAAATATCAAAATGGGCAACTTAAATGTTACGCTCGCTAGTTGGAGGCCCAGCACCCTTTCCTTGACTTGACCCTGGGCAGGGCCTGTTTCCTCTGAACACCAAGTTCGTCTGCCTCCTTCCTGGATTCCCCTCATGCAGATGACCCAGCGGTACAATGGAGCTGGTCCCTGATGGATTCATGAAGCTTGACAGCGCACTCATGTGGTACATACTGGCTTGCTGGTCAGTATGGCTCCTCAGGTGTCAGCTGAGAAGTCGGCGTGTCCGGAGCAGCGGGTGTGGAAGACCCTCTTCTCACAGAGGCATCTGCTTGGCTGTCATTCTGGTTACTCACAGGCCCTGTGTCATGTCACCTGCCACAGCCCCTGCCTGGTCCGTCCTGACCTCCTGTCCTAGAGTGGAAGGCCCTGGTCCCCCCGAGGACCTGTTCTCACATGCCCAGAGTCTGTCCTTCCAGCGTGTTTACACTGTCTCCCGTGGGTGTGTCCTGTGTCCTAGCAGCTGTGTGTGCTGGGACTGTGTGGAGGACAGTGGGATTTACACTGCCCCCCGTGGGTGTGTCCTGTGTCCTAGCAGCTGTGTGTGTGGTTGGACTGTGTGGAGGACAGTGGGATTTACACTGTCTCCCGTGGGGTCGGGTGTGTCCTGTGTCCTAGCAGCTGTGTGTGCTGGGACTGTGTGGAGGACAGTGGGATTTACACTGTCTCCCGTGGGGTCGGGTGTGTCCTGTGTCCTAGCAGCTGTGTGTGCTGGGACTGTGCGGAGGACAGTGGGATTTACACTGTCTCCCGTGGGTGTGTCCTGTGTCCTAGCAGCTGTGTGTGCTGGGACTGTGTGGAGGACAGTGGGGTGTGAAGTGGATCGCATGGACTTAGCAAGCTTGAATGCCCTGAGTGCGGTGTTCCAGAGTCTGTTTTGGCTAACGGGTTGTGTTTCTACAAGCCATACGAGCACAGGTGTCAGCCAGTGAGGTGTTGCCTGTGGTCGAGGAGGCTGTCAGCCAGGGTGGGCACTGTGTTCCCTCAGGGCGACTGCACTCAGGCCACTTGTACCAGCTTCTGCCTTCTCTCCACAGAGCAAAACGTCCCTGGCCCTGCTGTACGACGAAGCCTCAGACAACACCTATGATGTCCGCCTAAAACTGACACCCGAGGCCCTGACCATTCAGCGGCAAGACATCGTCTGCATAGGGGGCAGCCCTCCCGGTGCCAACGTAAGTGCCTGCGGACTGCCTGGGGCAGCCCACCCGGGACAGTGTGCATGTACACGTCACCTTCAGGGACAGTCCTCCCGGGACAGTGCACATGTACACGTCACCTTCAGGGACAGTCCTCCCGGGACAGTGTGCATGTACACGTCACCTTCAGGGACAGTCCTCCCGGGACAGTGCACATGTACACGTCATCTTCAGGGACAGTCCTCACAGGACAGTGTGCATGTACACGTCATCTTCAGGGACGGTCCTACAGGACAGTGCACATGTACACGTCATCTTCAGGGACGGTCCTCCTGGGACAGTGTGCATGTACACGTCATCTTCAGGGACAGTCCTACAGGACAGTGTGCATGTACACGTCATCTTCAGGGATGGTCCTCCCAGGACAGTGTACATGTACACGTCATCTTCAGGGATGGTCCTCCCGGGACAGTGCACATGTACACGTCATCTTCAGTGACAGCCTTGCCAGTTGACCACCATATATGCCTGAAGTGGAGCTTTGATTGAAGTGATAGACACTAGTCTTGACCCAAAAAAACACAGGAAACATAGGGGACAGTGTCCAGGCCTTGATTCAAGCCCTAGGACTAACCGAAAAACAAACAAAAAAACAACAAAAAGAATTCATCTTCTGAATTTTAAGGGGATGCAGTTCAGTCCATTGAAACTTCCTACACAGTATACACTCTTCAGGAATAGAAACAAGTTTTAGAGATACTTAAATGGATAGTTCGTATTTATAGAAAGTAACGTTGTAACTCCCTTTATACAATAAATATTAAAAAATCTCTTTGGCTTACCTGGAAAATAGACAGTAGTTTCATCCAGTTTTCTTAAACACATATTAAAGGTATTTTTCTAACTCATTTTGCTGAAGATGATGAATTATTATCATATTTCCTTTGAAATATTAAGAATACTCAAGTTATCTCAAGATTACTCCTGGAAATTCTAAATGTCAATAATGTTATGTTAAAATATGATAATTTGATAAGGATTTAAAGGGAGAAATATATTTTCTCTGATATATATATACCATTGTGCTATCACTGAGGTTCAGATGATAGTGAGTGACTCTAGTGGGGATGACTGTGAGGGGTAGAGGTGGAGGTGACTGCTGGGGATGACTGAGCAGTAGTGGGGTGACAATGGTGGGGATGACTGTGAGGGTGGGGCTGACTCTGCTGGAGATGACTGTGAGGTGGTCTGACTGTCTGCTGGAGATGACTGTGAGGCGGTCTGACTGTCTGGTGGGGATGACTGTGAGGCGGTCTGATTGTCTGGTGGGGATGACTGTGAGGCGGTCTGACTGTCTGGTGGGGATGACTGTGAGGCGGTCTGACTGTCTGGTGGGGATGACTGTGAGGCGGTGTGACTGTCTGGTGGGGCTGTGAGGTGGTCTGACTGTCTGGTGGGGATGACTGTGAGTTGGTCTGACTGTCTGCTGGGGATGACTGTGAGGTGGTCTGGCTGTCTGCTGGGGATGACTGTGAGGTGGTCTGACTGTCTGCTGGGGATGACTGTGAGGTGGTCTGACTGTCTGGTGTGGATGACTGTGAGGTTGTCTGACTGTCTGGTGGGGATGACTGTGAGGTGGTCTGACTGTCTGGTGGGGATGACTGTGAGGTGGTCTGACTGTCTGGTGGGGATGACTGTGAGGTGGTCTGACTGGTGGGGATGACTGTGAGGTGGTCTGACTGGTGGGGATGACTGTGAGGTGGTCTGACTGTCTGGTGGGGATGACTGTGAGGTGGTCTGACTGTCTGGTGGGGATGACTGTGAGGTGGTCTGACTGACTGGTGGGGATGACTGTGAGGTGGTCTGACTGTCTGGTGGGGATGACTGTGAGGTGGTCTGACTGTCTGGTGGGGCTGACTGTGAGGTGGTCTGACTGTCTGGTGGGGATGACTGTGAGGTGGTCTGACTGTCTGGTGGGGATGACTGTGAGGTGGTCTGACTGTCTGGTGGGGATGACTGTGAGGTGGTCTGATTGTCTGGTGGGGATGACTGTGAGGTGGTCTGGCTTTCTGCTGGGGATGACTGTGAGGTGGTCTGACTGTCTGGTGGGGATGACTGTGAGGCGGTCTGACTGGTGGGGATGACTGTGAGGTGGTCTGACTGTCTGGTGGGGATGACTGTGAGGTGGTCTGACTGTCTGGTGGGGATGACTGTGAGGTGGTCTGACTGTCTGGTGGGGATGACTGTGAGGTGGTCTGACTGTCTGGTGGGGATGACTGTGAGGTGGTCTGACTGTCTGGTGGGGATGACTGTGAGGTGGTCTGACTGTCTGGTGGGGATGACTGTGAGGTGGTCTGACTGTCTGGTGGGGCTGTGAGGTGGTCTGACTGTCTGGTGGGGATGACTGTGAGTTGGTCTGACTGTCTGCTGGGGATGACTGTGAGGTGGTCTGGCTGTCTGCTGGGGATGACTGTGAGGTGGTCTGACTGTCTGGTGGGGATGACTGTGAGGCGGTCTGACTGTCTGGTGGGGATGACTGTGAGGTGGTCTGACTGTCTGGTGGGGATGACTGTGAGGTGGTCTGACTGTCTGCTGGGGATGACTGTGAGGTGGTCTGACTGTCTGGTGGGGATGACTGTGAGGTGGTCTGTCTGGTGGGGCTGATTGTGAGTTGGTCTGACTGTCTGGTGGGGATGACTGTGAGGTGGTCTGACTGGTGGGGATGACTGTGAGGTGGTCTGACTGTCTGGTGGGGATGACTGTGAGGTGGTCTGACTGTCTGGTGGGGATGACTGTGAGGTGGTCTGACTGTCTGGTGGGGATGACTGTGAGGTGGTCTGACTGGTGTGGATGACTGTGAGGTGGTCTGACTGTCTGGTGGGGATGACTGTGAGGTGGTCTGGCTTTCTGGTGGGGATGACTGTGAGGTGGTCTGACTGTCTGGTGGGGATGACTGTGAGGTGGTCTGATTGTCTGGTGGGGATGACTGTGAGGTGGTCTGACTGTCTGGTGGGGATGACTGTGAGGTGGTCTGACTGTCTGGTCGGGATGACTGAGGTGGTCTGACTGTCTGGTGGGGATGACTGTGAGGTGGTCTGACTGTCTGGTGGGGATAACTGTGAGGTGGTCTGATTGTCTGGTGGAGATGACTGTGAGGTGGTCTGACTGTCTGGTGGGGATGACTGTGAGGTGGTCTGACTGTCTGGTGGGGATGGCTGTTTGAGTGTGGGTTGACTCTGGGTCTCCCATGCTCTCTTGTCTGGAAGCTTTTCTTATAAGCCTTGAGAGAATTTCTTGTAGGTTGGTCCCTGCCGATTCTTCCCTTCTAGACCCCTGAAAATGCTGAAAGTGGTGACATTGGTTAAAATATATGGTATTCATAAACTTTTGTTATATTCTGCTTTTGCAATTACTTTCAGAAATTAAAATAGCTACATGTGTATTGTGCATTTTCCTTTTTTCAGATAACATATTTGAGCTTAACCTTCCTTTTTTCTTAACGTTTTCTAAAGCACAGAACTGTGACTCTTCGGCGACAGCCCGTGGGTGGCCTGGGCCTGAGTATCAAGGTAGGGCAGAGCTTTGTTTCCTTCCTCCCTTGCTTCCCGGGAGGTGCCACCTGCCAGCCCTTTGACCAGCTGCTTTAACGATCTCTCTTTCAGGGTGGGGCTGAGCATAGCGTTCCTGTCGTCATATCCAAGATATTCAAAGGCCAGGCAGGTAAGGGTCGCAGCTGGTGGTCAGGTAATGAAGTATTTTAAGTGATAAAAAATGCAAGATGTTGACTAGACCATGTCTTTATTTTTTTTATTGTGTAAATACTGTACAGAGGGGTTACAATTACCTGGGCAAGATAATGAGTACATTTCTTATCAAGCATTGTAGACTCCTCCTTTGATTCCCCTTCCCATCCCTTCCCATCCTACCCTATCCCCCCACCCAATCCCCCCCCACTAAAGTTGTAAAGTTCGTTTTTCCACATAACAACTAGTACATCTCATTGTTGCAGTGGATCCACCTGTG
The DNA here is from genome assembly GCF_024711535.1 of Dipodomys merriami. Taxonomy (NCBI): domain Eukaryota; kingdom Metazoa; phylum Chordata; class Mammalia; order Rodentia; family Heteromyidae; genus Dipodomys; species Dipodomys merriami. The sequence continues at coordinate 4,426,877 of NW_027206612.1, read as the reverse complement.
TCCCTATTTAAACGATTTGTTTTTTCCCTTCCCCTCCACAAATTATACCAACCTGAAATACAGTGAAAGCAGGGGTTATACCATGGGGGAGGGACATACAAAGCAACAAAGAAATCATCTTGTAAATGTGTTAGAAACAATCACCTGCAGCATTATTTACCATAGCTAAGATATGGAACCAACCCAGATGCCCCTCAGTAGAGGAATGGATCAAGAAAATGTGGTATATATACACAATGGAATTCTATGCCTCCATCAGAAAGAATAACATTGCCCCATTTGTTAGGAAATGGAAAGACTTGGAAAAAATTATAATAAGTGAAGTAAGCCAGGCCCAGAGGTTTCCATAGGTCCCATGGTTTCCCTTCTTTACAATATCTAGCATATGTCTGAGTCAAGCAGAAAAGGTCAGATAAGGTGATGTTAGGGAAATGAACCCTAGGCTGTGTCTTTAAATTGCCATCTTTTGTAGCTTCTGAGGATGTTTATTTTCCTGAGAGGTGCTGCCCTTTTTGGTCCTGCTGGTCCTTCCAGCCTTAAGGGACATATCGATTCCCTCTTTGATGCATCCACTCATTCTCCTGGGTACTGGTGACCTTCGTGGTTTGAGGGTGTAAGGCATGTTTAAAAATTGAGGGGGTTAGCTAGTGGCAGAGAGCTCAGTGGAGTCACTACAGTCCGTGAGTATCAGAGGGTAACAAACCTACGGCAGACTGCAGACCGAGGGAAGGGCTGAGCATGCCACCACGCAGTGTCCGGGCACTGTCACGATCCCGTAACTGCCGCTCTGTCCCTCAAAGAAGCGCTGCAGGGCAGTAGACACGGACTAGGGACAGGAGACGCAGGGCCTCAGGTGTCCAGTGGGTTCGGGGCAGAGGCAGAAGTTGGCGGTGTCCCCAAACCAGCAATGAGTTCTGCACACGAGTGGAGCGTGTTCTTTCTCCTGCGTGTTTCATTAGCATCAGTTAGTTGTGTGAGGGGTTTCATTGTGATTTGTCTACATGGACAGTGTTACAATCAGGCACTCCTCACCACCTTCCCCCACGAACCCCGGAAAACCCCGTTTTCACAGGCGTGTACGCAGTACCTTGCCCTTGCTCTCCCTGTCGGCCCCCTCGCACCAGCCCCTGCCCACAGGACCTGACTTGCATGCTTTGATGGGGTTTGATTGAGATTTTTTATGCTGTATTCCGGTCAGTTTCACCTCCTCTCTCACAGTCTCGCCCCGTCAGCTTTACTAGCTGCAGGTAACTTACTTCAACAGTCTTCCACATTCTTCTGCCTCCCTTAGCCCAGGGCCCTCACCAGACCCTGCCTGGCCGGGTCTGATTCCTGCCCTTCCCTCCACCCGCCATCAGTTTCGTTGTCCTTGTATGTACTTGAGATGTGTTACACAGTTTGGCAGACTCTTCCTCTTCCTGTTCTCCCCTCTCCAACTCCTGAGTACTCGCAGCTTCATTCGAGGACTGTGTTTTATCATCTAAGTAATTATGCATGTGGATAGATTTAGACTTACGTGCCTGTCCAGGAATATACATACCTCGCTTCCATATATATATATGTGTGTGTTATTTTGGTTTTTGAGCTTGGCTTGTCTCAGTATGATGCTGTCTAGTTGTGTCCATTTTCCTGCAAAGGATAACATTTTATTTTTCCTTATGGCTATGTAGCATTCTAGTGTGTGTGTGTGGGGGGGGGGCAGAGAGACAGACAGACCAGACAGACAGACAGAGATCTTCTTTATCCATTCATTTGTTGCTGGGAACCCTGGCTGATTCCATTATTTGTCTCTTTTTGTCCATTGTGACATTGTTATGATAAATGTGGCTATGCAAGAGTCTTTCTGGTGCATGGATTCACTCTCCTCCAGGTACAAACCATAGTGGAGTGGGAGGGTTATAAAGAAGATCTACTTCTTTGAGGAAGCACCATATGAATCCCACCAGTCTACACCAGTTAACATTCCCACAGTGTGCAGAATCCTCGTTCCGAGCATCCTCTCCATGATGCACCATTTCATGTTCTTCATGGTGGCCATTCTGACCGGATGAGATGGGTCTCAGTGTGGCTTCGATTTGCATTTCCTTTATGGCCAGGGATAGCAAACACTTTTTTCCCATGTATTTCTTATGAGAACTTTCTGCTCCGTTCTCTTGCATTTGTTGGTAGGATTGCTATTTTCTTGCTATCTAATTTTTTTTTTTGAGTTCTCATGTATTCTGTTGACTGGCTGGAGATTTTCTCTCATTCTGTGGGCAGTCACTTTGTTCTGATAGTTGCTTATTTTGTGGTACAGAAACTCTTTAATTTGATATTGCCTCCTTTGTCAATGTTAGATGCCACGCTCTGGGTGTCTAGAATATTATTCAGCAGACATTGACGTGCACCTACATATTCTGGTGATTTTGCATACACTCTTGTAGTAGATTAAAGTTTCAGGACTTAGTTTGGTGCCAGTGGTTGGTCCAAGTGGTGTTGATTTTTGAACAGGTTATAGATAAAGGTTCAGCTTCCAGCTCCTGAGGGCAGATACCTCGTTTTCCCAGCAGTATTGGTTGAAAAAAACTGTTTTCTCCACTGTATGTTTTGGGCTCCTTTGTTGGCTGTGAGTGTCTGGTTTAACCTCTGGAGCTTCTACGTTGTTCTGTTGATCTTCATGCCTGTTTTTATGCTACCATCATGCTGTTTTGTTTCTGTGGCTCTCTAGTATAATCTGAAGTTTGGTATTGTGATATGTCTAGCAATACTCATTACTTAGTTATTGCTTTTGAAATTCAAGATCCTTTTGCCTTCATATGAACTTTTGTGGTAATGAATGTAATTCTATGAGGAATGATATTGGAGTTTTATAGGTATTCCACTGAATTTACAATCTGCTTTTGATGAAACAGCCAAGTCAGTGCGTGAGGCCCTGGCTCGAGTCTACTACTGTCACACATATAAAATATGAAAAAGGAAAAGGAAATAGAGGCGTAGTTATAACTGTCCATGGAAGGATAGGTTAACAATTAATTGCATGGTCATTCTTTCTGAAGTCTTTAAAGCATTGCAAAACCTCATGTTAACCACATTGTTGTTACCTTGAAATGAAATAGTCCGATTGTGTGACACTCTGTGGGAGCTACAGGCTTCAGTGCACTTGAACAGAAATCCTGCATACAGGAAATAAATCAATTTGTTCTTGCAATAGCACTGTGTAATTCCTGCAAGCCATCTGGTTGACTGATTCATAATCGAAAGGAAGATCGCCCGAGTGCATTGTTGGCTCCATCAATGATCTCTGAGAACATTTAAGTTCTTTTTCATTAGTATGTTTTTACTATTCGTGGATGTGATCCTGTCTCAGAAAAGAAGGAGAACAGGGAATCAAATTAAGAGAGTCGGTGAAAGATTGTGTGCCAAATTCAGAAAGAAAACTTTTATCTGTCCAGGGATGCATGTGTTCAAGGGCCACACATGGGTCATGAATAGGGGCATGCAGCTGAAGTTTTCAAGCAGGCGTGTGGAGAGAGAGGTCTGATCCCTGTACCCAGAGAGCCATGGTGTGCAGAGGGAGAGAGAGAGAGAGAGAGAGAGAGAGAGAGAGAGAGAGAGAGAGAGAGAGAGAGAGAGAGAGAGAGAGAGAGAGAGAGAGAGAGAGAAATGCTGCATCCCTGTATCCAGAGAGCCATGGTGTGCAGAGGGGGAGAGAGAGAGAGAGAGAGAGAGAGAGAGAGAGAGAGAGAGAGAGAGAGAGAGAGAGAGAGAGAGAGAGAGGCCTCACTCTGTTCCTAGAGAGCCGTGGGTGGGTGAGGGTGACCAGAGGGCCTGGAGCCGTGACTTCCAAACTGAGCTCTCAAGGAGGGGGCCACGTCAGTACAAACCCACTGAGAAGGAAGTCCTTCATCCAGCTGCCAGGGAACCTCCAGCAAATCCGGCACAGCAAGACCAGCACGGCCAAGCCCCTGGCGGGACGGACTCCATTGCTCTGTAAACACTTGCCTCTCAGGTCGAATTTGCTCACCCCCAAAAAGCGTACCACTCCTCAGAGTGAAAATGCCAAGCAAATACTCATGGCAAGAAGGGAATGCATCAAGCACAGCCTGCGGCCGAAAGCACCCTCAGTCCCCTGACTGAGGACGTACAGCACCGGACGCACTGCCCTGCGTGACAGCGGTTTGCACACTGTGCTACCCGGTGCACTGCACTGATCTACATGATTCTGAGACACAGTCATTACCCACAGTGCTAGCTTAAAACACAGTCACTAATGATAGGGAACGTAGGAAACGTGGGGCTTTGCAGAGTGAATACATTAATTATGAAATGCGTCGTCATTCCACACAGAGTATGAATCAATCACAGAGTCAAGACCATCAATGCCACAGTAAAATTCAAAGCAGTAATACGCATAGTGAAACATCAAGCACAGAGTGGCTCCAAGATGTCAGTATTGATGCACAGCAGCCCCTGGGGCGAGGGCGTCAGGCACGTGGTGGGTGTGCAGGGCGGAAAGCATCAACATGAAATGACAAGCCGGAGCGGAAGTCTCAAGTGCAGCCTGCACCGCGAATGGAAGCATGGGTACAGCTGGTGCCACCCAGAGCGAAGCATCAAAACTGCCAGTAACTAGGAAGAAATATCAAGCACACATTTTGTGTTCAGACATTTAAAAAGAAGTGCATGGACACCCTAACCAGAGCCAAAGCGGGAAGTCCAGCCGCCAGCAGAATGAGAGCGTCCGACACTCAGCCACTGCAAGACGGAAAGCGCCCAGTGTGAAGCACAAGCACTCGCACTGCCGGAGAGGCGCGGTCAGACACTTTGTCACTCGTCAGCGTGAGCACATGAAGAGCGACACTGTGACGTGTGACGCAGATGGCCAGATGAGTGCACCCAGAATGAACACTCCAGCACACGACCACCACCAAGATTAGGAAGTGGGGATAATGCCGGCGAGAATCCAGTACGAATCCTACAAAATGCAGGGGTGAGGGGAGAGGGCTGTGAGGGGGGTGAGGAGGAGGACGCAGTGTGCTCATACACTGCCGTGTTGAATAGCAACTCCTCTGTACAGCTGCTGAAATTTAAAGGTGATCGCGTGCCTCGGGCAGAGCACTGAGCAGAGTGAAATCGTGAAACAGCCACTACAGATTCAGAGTATATGAATCATATTCAAGTGAAAACTTCAAGCACACTGGCACTCCCGCATGAAGATACCAAACGAGCCACGGCTCAAAGTGAAACTGTTGCGCACACATCACTACCAGAGCGGAACATCAAGCACATAGCTGCTACCAAGGACCGCACTGAGCAGTCTCCACCAGCCAGAGGATAACTTTGTGCAGAATCCACAACCCAGAGTGCAGGTGTCAAGAATGGACGACGGGGATCAAAGCCTCAGTACCCACCCACTCACTGCAGGGAATGCACCAAGCACACAACCGGTGCCTGCTCACTCACCCAGCACAGAGTCCACCCACAGGGGGAGCATTCTGTACAGCCACCATCTGGCGTGACCTCTTAGAATGGAACTACCACGAATGGTCATCATCTAGACTGAGAGCTCCAAGCACGTAGCACTACCCAGAATGAATAAGCTGCCACTACGAGCGTTGTCCCAACACAGAACGACAACTCAACTGCACAGTGTCTTCATGGAGAAGACAGCTCCGTACAGAGTGAAAGCGCATAGTTACAACTCACTGGGAAGCACAGAGATGATTAATGCCGAATAACATGAGCAAATGCATTTAGCACAGCTGCCACTTGGTATGAAAGCATCCAGAAACAGATCAGAACGGAGTGGCACGTCAGACATCTGAACACTACAGAGACGCTGAAATCATCAAGCGCGTAGTCACTGCCCAGCACAAAAGCATCCATCACAAAGTCAGCACCCAGAGAGAAAACCTCAACCAAACCACCCGCAGTAAGAAGGCAAGCGTGCGGCCAGTGCCTGGAGTGAGAGCGTCACGTGCAGTCACGGCCCTCAGCGAAAGGGCAGCACCTCGTGGCTGCCCAGAAGGGACGCCTAAGTACAGCCCCCAGCTGGAGTAGAAGCACCAAGCCCGTGCCGTCCCCTGAGGGGACCCAGAGTAAAGCAGGAAGCAGACCTCCCCTGGACGGAAGAAGGAGGTCATGGCCACTGACACCGTGCACACAGTGACTGTTCAGAGTGAAAACGTTGGCTACCCAGAGGGGAATTGCCGCTCATCAGTGTGAGCGCACCAGTGGCACACTCTGCGCTCAGAATGAAGACCTCGCCTACACTCCTGCCACTGAAGCGGGGACATGGAGCACTGCGCAGAGAGCAGCTCCCCAGCACCCGGCACCGACTGCGAAGCCGCTACCACTCAATGTGGCCAGCGTGTGGTCAGCACGTGTGGTCAGTGTGTGGTCAGCGCGTGGTCAGCACGTGTGGTCAGCATGTGGTCAGCACACGTGGTCAGCACGCATGTCAGCACGTGTGGTCAGCACGTGTGGTCAGCATGTGTGGTCAGCGTGTGGTCAGCATGTGGTCAGCACGCGTGGTCAGCGTGTGGTCAGCGCATGGTCAGCATGTGGTCAGCATGTGGTCAGCATGTGTGGTCAGCGTGTGGTCAGCATGTGGTCAGCACGTGTGGTCAGTGTGTGGTCAGCGCGTGGTCAGTGTGTGGTCACCACGTGTGGTCAGCATGTGGTCAGCACGCGTGGTCAGCACGTGTGGTCAGCGTGTGGTCAGCGCGTGTGGTCAGCACGCGTGGTCAGCATGTGGTCAGCACGTGTGGTCAGCGTGTGGTCAGCACGCGTGGTCAGCGTGTGGTCAGCGCATGGTCAGCATGTGGTCAGCATGTGGTCAGCACGTGTGGTCAGCGTGTGGTCAGCACGTGTGGTCAGCGTGTGGTCAGCATGTGGTCAGCACGCGTGGTCAGCGTGTGGTCAGCGCATGGTCAGCATGTGGTCAGCATGTGGTCAGCATGTGTGGTCAGCATGTGGTCAGCACGTGTGGTCAGTGTGTGGTCAGCGCGTGGTCAGCGTGTGGTCAGCACGCGTGGTCAGCGTGTGGTCAGCACGCGTGGTCAGCGTGTGGTCAGCGTGTGGTCAGTGTGTGGTCAGCATTTGGTCAGCATGTGGCCAGCATGTGGTCAGTGCGTGTAGTCAGTGTGTAGTCAGTGTGTGGTCAGCATGTGGTCAGCATGTGGCCAGCATGTGGTCAGTGCGTGTAGTCAGTGTGTAGTCAGTGTGTGGTAAGCATGTGTGGTCAGCGTGTGTGGCCAGTGTGGTCAGCATGTGGTCAGCGTGTGTGGTCAGCATGTGTGGTCAGCATGTGGTCAGTGTGTATGGTCAGTGTAGTCAGCATGTGTGGTCCGTGTGGTCAGCGTGTGGTCTGTGGTCAGTGTGTGTGGTCAGTGTGTGTGGTCAGTGTGGTCAGCATGTGGTCAGCATGGTCAGCATGTGTGGTCAGTGTGGTCAGCATGTGTGGTCACCTGTGATCAGCATATGTGGTCAGCGTGTGGTCAGCATGGTCAGCATGTGTGGTCAGTGTGGTCAGCGTGTGGTCAGCATTTGTGGTCACCTGTGTGGTCAGCGTGTGTGGTCAGTGTATGGTCAGCGTGTGTGGTCAGCGTGTGGCATTTGGTGTTGGAGGTTAGGCTGTGTGTCACGGAGGGTCTTGTGTCTGCCTACCCGTTGGTCATCTCTGCAGTCTGTGAGGTATCCAGCCGCCTGTTAGAAGCTCAGAGTCCACACAGCGAGTTAAACAGATGTGTAAATATGGCAGCCTACCATCAATGCTATGGTTCTTTCCGACATGTTGACTAGGGCTAGTTAGAATGTGTTGACTACTTGCTTTCTCTGTTTTTATCGAGCAGCATGCAGTAAGTAGTAACACACAGGCGTGTGCCTTGAGCCCCGCCTTGCGCCAGTTCTCACGTGGTGCTTCCCCTGACCGGGCAGTGGTGCCGGCGCCTTGAGGCCTGTGCTCCTTTTGGTATTGAGATGGAGTAACGGAGATGCTCGGCTCTGCACTGCTCTGCCTTGGACGGATTTGCCCAGTAATTCCCGGCAGAAGTGGGCACGTTGAGGGCTGTGCCGGGCAACTTGGCAGCTGCATTTGTTCTTGTGTTGCTGGGTTTGGGTTCTGTTCCTTGGCGGTGGGAGGAGGCGTGGAGACAGAGCAGGGGCGGCCCAGCCCCGCTGTGGGGCTGGTGACCATATGGGCCAGATCTGTGGACTGCAGGGGGTATTGCCGAACACATGCTTTGCTCTGAGATTCCAATGTGCCCAAGGACACGGAGGAAGGACTCTGAGGGAGGCCCCCACTGTCCACCCGAATGCTGATAACGACAGGACTCGGTCAAGACTCGGTGTGAGGCATGGCATTGATGAGGACCCATTGTACTTACATGTACTTGACACGTTGGATTCAGGGTGTATTGTACTAACATGTACTTGGTGTGTTGGATTCAGGATGCATTGTACTAACATGTACTTGACATGTTGGATTCAGGATGCATTGTACTAACATGTACTTGGAATGTTGGATTCAGGATGCATTGTACTAACATGTACTTGACATGTTGGATTTAGGGTGCATTGTACTAACATGTACTTGACATGTTGGATTCAGGATGCATTGTACTAACATGTACTTGACATGTTGAATTCAGGGTGCATTGTACTAACATGTACTTGGTGTGTTGGATTCAGGATGCACTGTACTTACATGTAGTTGTCATGTTTTATTCAGGGTACACTATACTTACATGTACTTGACATGTTGGGGTCAGGGTGCACTGTACTTACATGTACTTGACACAGGGGCTGGGAAGATCGCTCAGTGGTGGGAAGAGCGCTTACCTTGCATGTACTTGACATGTTGAATTCAGGGTGTATTGCACTTGTATGCACTTGGCATGTTGGGTTCAGGATGCACTGTACTTACGTGTACTTGACATGTTGAATTTAGGGTGTATTGTGTATTTGGCATTTGGATTCAGGATGCACTGTACTTACATTACTTACATGTTGAATTCAGGGTGTATTGCACTTGCATGTATTTGGCATGTTGAATTGAAGGTCTTTTGTACAAATACTTAAGGTACATAAATGGAAAAAAGATTTGGTTTGAAGCATTAACATTTTAAGTGGGCTGATATGTGTATTTAGCAAAGTATGAATTTTCCAAAACGTTTACAGGGATCAGGTTATATCTCATAACACAATTGTGCTGCAAGCAATGCTTGTGTTGTTTTTTAATGCCTCAGATAACACTTAAAGCAATAGCATTTTCATGCAAGGGCAAGTATTACAATAAAATTGCTATCTCATTATGACAGTTGTACAGAAAGTAGAGTGTGCATGTGGATTACAGTACCGTAGGCTTTACTTCAGTTTTATGTTAGGGCACAAGGGCACTATTACCCCAGATAAAAACTGACATCACTGTTCAATTAAAATCCATAACCCTCGGCTAACAAAGTGAATGTTTTATTTAGGAACATTAATTAAAGTTATAAAACATTTGTGATTTTATGTTATCATACATCTTACCGTCTTTAATTTGCTCTATTAAAACAAAAGGAGTCCCTTGAGTAGGAAACATTTCCTCGCTTTAATTGGAAAGGTATTTGAAATTAATTTCACTCAGCCACCAACAGTGGTTCTCGTTCCAGTTCCCTCCACTGAGATTAATCAGCACCTAGCCAAGACTGTGCAAGGGACCACACATTTTTGTGGTACTTTTCAACTTAGTCATTAATAACATTATCAGCAAGTATGCAGCTGCATGGTTTGCAGCCATTTCTCTGGTATCTATTCCCTATTTTCCTATTTACTTCCAGTAAATCTACAGCAAAAAATTACTCAAAGTTCAGTGAAATTGTTGGTAACAGCTGGACTATTCCACCTCAGTCTTGCCAGTGCTCTGTCATCTGAAACCACAAACTTAGGGCTTCCTTGGAGCCTAGTGACCCAGCTTCTGCCACAGAGAGAGAAAGGAAAAGGCACAGGAGAGGCGTGTGCAGCTGTGCAGTCTGTGTCCACCTGGAAGATGAGGTAGGAGGTTGACGCCCTTTGTCTGGCCTTGAAAAGTTGGCATGGACTGAATGGTCAGCTCCTGACAGGGAGGCACGGCCTCTACCGCAAGAGAGGAGGGCGTGGGGGGGTCATCCAGAGAGGAGGGCGTGGGGGGGTCATCCAGAGAGGAGGGCGTGGGGGGGACGTCCAGAGAGGAGGGCGTGGGGGGGACGTCCAGAGAGGAGGGTGTTGGGGACGTCCAGAGAGGAGGGCGTGGGGGGGTCATCCAGAGAGGAGGGCGTGGGGGGGATGTCCAGAGAGGAGGGCGTGGGGGGGTCATCCAGAGAGGAGGGCGTGGGGGGGACGTCCAGAGAGGAGGGCGTGGGGGGGTCATCCAGAGAGGAGGGCGTGGGGGGGACGTCCAGAGAGGAGGGCGTGGGGGGGACGTCCAGAGAGGAGGGTGTTGGGGACGTCCAGAGAGGAGGGCGTGGGGGGGTCATCCAGAGAGGAGGGCGTGGGGGGGACGTCCAGAGAGGAGGGCGTGGGGGGGACGTCCAGAGAGGAGGGCGTGGGGGGGACGTCCAGAGAGGAGGGCGTTGGGGGGGGACGTCCAGAGAGGAGGGCGTGGGGGGGTCATCCAGAGAGGAGGGCGTGGGGGGGACGTCCAGAGAGGAGGGCGTGGGGGGGACGTCCAGAGAGGAGGGCGTGGGGGGGACGTCCAGAGAGGAGGGCGTGGGGGGGACGTCCAGAGAGGAGGGCGTTGGGGGGGGACGTCCAGAGAGGAGGGCGTGGGGGGGTCATCCAGAGAGGAGGGCGTGGGGGGGGTCATCCAGAGAGGAGGGCGTTGGGGGATGTCCAGAGAGGAGGGTGTGGGGGGGACATCCAGAGACGAGGGCGTTGGGGGGGTGTCCAGAGAGGAGGGCGTGGGGGGGGACGTCCAGAGAGGAGGGCGTGGGGGGGACGTCCAGAGAGGAGGGCGTGGGGGGGACGTCCAGAGAGGAGGGCGTTGGGGACGTCCAGAGAGGAGGGCGTGGGGGGGACGTCCAGAGACGAGGGCGTGGGGGGGACGTCCAGAGAGGAGGGTGTTGGGGGGGGACGTCCAAAGAGGAGGGTGTGGGGGGGACGTCCAGAGACGAGGGCGTGGGGGGGACGTCCAGAGAGGAGGGCATTGGGGGGGCTCCAGAGAGGAGGGCGTTGATGGGGGGGACGTCCAGAGAGGAGGGCGTGGGGGGGGACGTCCACAGAGGAGGGCGTTGGGGGGGGGACGTCCAGAGAGGAGGACGTGGGGGGGACGTCCAGAGAGGAGGGCGTTGGGGATGTCCAGAGAGGAGGGCGTGGGGGGGACGTTCAGAGACGAGGGCGTGGGGGGGGACGTCCAGAGAGGAGGGCGTGGGGGGGACGTCCAGAGAGGAGGGCGTGGGGGGGACGTCCAGAGAGGAGGGCGTTGGGGGAGGACGTCCAGAGAGGAGGGCGTTGGTGGGGGGGATGTCCAGAGAGGAGGGCGTGGGGGGGACGTCCAGAGAGGAGGGCGTTGGGGACGTCCAGAGAGGAGGACGTGGGGGGGACGTCCAGAGACGAGGGCGTGGGGGGGACGTCCAGAGAGGAGGGCGTTGGGGACGTCCAGAGAGGAGGACGTGGGGGGGACGTCCAGAGACGAGGGCGTGGGGGGGACGTCCAGAGAGGAGGGCGTTGGTGGGGGGGACGTCCAGAGAGGAGGGCATGGGGGGGACGTCCAGAGAGGAGGGCGTTGGGGACGTCCAGAGAGGAGGACGTGGGGGGGACGTCCAGAGACGAGGGCGTGGGGGGGACGTCCAGAGAGGAGGGCATTGGGGGGGTCTCCAGAGAGGAGGGCGTTGGTGGGGGGGACGTCCACAGAGGAGGGCGTGGGGGGGGGACGTCCACAGAGGAGGGCGTGGGGGGGGGACGTCCAGGCAAGTCAGCAGGCCCCTTTCCATACTCAAAAATTAAAAAATATCCTTTGCTGTTCAAACTCATGGATTCCACTTAAAAAAAGAGTTTGCCAATGTTTCTTAAGGATTTTCACATTTGTTTTAATTTTACTCAAAGCCGTTAGAAGTCTCATACAAGTGCTGTGCTATTTACCTGTCTCGCTGCTGACATTTTAATTTCGTCTCTTCGGAGTGTATGACATGCTATTTGTGGGCGCCCAGTCTCTCCCACCGCTCAGCCCCAGGAGGTTCCCACGACGGCATGGCTGAGAATATAGCGCTGTCTGTACTGCGGCCGAGAGCTGGTGACTGCTGAGCTCAGAGCATGCAAGTCTGGGCAGACCAGCCCCCAGTCCAGCGCTGCCCCACACAGGACGCGCTCCCTGGGGCTGCACTGGCTCAGCTGCCTGGGCGACGTCTGCGGTGGGCCGCGGCTCATCGGGGACCAGGGCGTGGCATGACCAGCACAGGCCCTGAGGGACACAGCGGCAGCAGGGCACAGAGCACGGTCCTGCATCAACTCTGCTTCTCGCTCTCCAAACATCAATGGTAGTCTCTGGCCATCTTGGGAGCAAAACAAACCTTTTCACTGTGTTCCACATGGAGGACGTAGCCATGAACCTATAGCTTCTTACAGCTTTGAATGCTTCTGCGTTGTGTGTGATTTATACTGTTGAACACTGAAAAGTCAGGTGTGGGGTTCTATTGGATTCGACTTAAAGTTCAGTGTTCCAGATGAGAGGTCCTCCTTCAACATGGCCCTCCCTGGTGCACGTGTGATCAGTACCGCATAGCGCAGCACAGTGCAAAGAAGAGAGCAGGAGACAGATCAGAGAGACAGGGACAGGAAGGGACGATGGCCAGAGACACACAGAGAGGTAGAGAGACAGGGACATGGCCAGAGAGGACAGGGAGAGACCCACGGACAGAGACAAATAGAGACCGAACAACAGAAACAGAGACAGTAAGAGGAATGGAGATCGATGGAAATAGAGATCACTAGAGACTGAGATGGACAGAGGGACACAGAATGTTAACATCGGTAGGAGCCACAGGGAGCCACTCATATCACTAAGTGGGTCGTGGCCTGCAGAATCACACCACTGCATGGGGCCTGCCTGCAAGATCACACCACTGCATGGGGCTGGCCTGCAGAATCACACCACTGAATGCGGCCAGCCTGCAAGATCACACCACTGCATGGGCTGGCCTGCAAGATCACACCACTGCATGGGCTGGCCTGCAAGATCACACCACTGCATGCGGCCAGCCTGCAAGATCACACCACTGCATGCGGCCAGCCTGCAAGATCACACCACTGCATGGGCTGGCCTGCAAGATCACACCACTGCATGCGGCCAGCCTGCAAGATCACACCACTGCATGGGCTGGCCTGCAGAATCACACCACTGCATGGGGCCTGCCTGCAAGATCACACCACTGCATGGGCTGGCCTGCAAGATCACACCACTGCATGGGCTGGCCTGCAAGATCACACCACTGCATGTGGCCTGCCTGCAAGATCACACCACTGCATGCAGCCTGCCTGCAAGATCACACCACTGCATGGGCTGGCCTGCAAGATCACACCACTGCATGGGCTGGCCTGCAAGATCACACCACTGCATGCGGCCAGCCTGCAAGATCACACCACTGCATGGGCTGGCCTGCAGAATCACACCACTGCATGGGGCCTGCCTGCAAGATCACACCACTGCATGGGCTGGCCTGCAAGATCACACCACTGCATGGGCTGGCCTGCAAGATCACACCACTGCATGTGGCCTGCCTGCAAGATCACACCACTGCATGTGGCCTGCCTGCAAGATCACACCACTGCATGGGGCCTGCCTGCAAGATCACACCACTGCATGGGCTGGCCTGCAAGATCACACCACTGCATGGGCTGGCCTGCAAGATCACACCACTGCATGGGCTGGCCTGCAAGATCACACCACTGCATGCGGCCAGCCTGCAAGATCACACCACTGCATGCGGCCAGCCTGCAAGATCACACCACTGCATGGGCTGGCCTGCAAGATCACACCACTGCATGCGGCTAGCCTGCAAGATCACACCACTGCATGGGGGCTGGCCTGCAGAATCACACCACTGCATGGGGCCTGCCTGCAAGATCACACCACTGCATGGGCTGGCCTGCAAGATCACACCACTGCATGGGCTGGCCTGCAAGATCACACCACTGCATGTGGCCTGCCTGCAAGATCACACCACTGCATGCAGCCTGCCTGCAAGATCACACCACTGCATGGGCTGGCCTGCAAGATCACACCACTGCATGGGCTGGCCTGCAAGATCACACCACTGCATGGGCTGGCCTGCAAGATCACACCACTGCATGTGGCCTGCCTGCAAGATCACACCACTGCATGCAGCATGCCTGCAAGATCACACCACTGCATGGGCTGGCCTGCAAGATCACACCACTGCATGGGCTGGCCTGCAAGATCACACCACTGCATGGGCTGGCCTGCAGAATCACACCACTGCATGGGGGCTGGCCTGCAGAATCACACCACTATGTGAGGGGTGGCCTGTGGAATCACACCTCTACGTGGGGGTGGCCTGAGGAATCACACCTCTACGTAGCAGGTGGTCTGTGGAATCACACCATTATGTGGGGGTGGTCTGTGGAATCACACCTCTACGTGGGGGTGGCCTGTGGAATCACACCATTATGTGTAGGTGGTCTGTGGAATCACACCTCTACGTAGCAGGTGGTCTGTGGAATCATACCTCTATGTGGCAGGTGGCCTGAGGAATCACACCACTATGTTGCAGGTGGCCTGAGGAATCACACCACTATGTTGCAGGTGGCCTGAGGAATCACACCTGTACGTGGGGCTGGCCTGAGGAATCACACCTGTACGTGGGGCTGGCCTGAGGAATCACACCACTAAGTGGGTGGCAGCTCTGGCCTGGAATGATAACTTAAGTTCACTCGATATCTGTGCCTTAGCATGCAGGAATATACGTAGTCTATATTTTATTCTCAACATGATCTAATGCTGTTAATGACTAGAAATAACATTGACCATTAACATTAAATCTGCTTACTGTTTTACATAGCATTCTGTCATGCAAAGAAACCTATTCTTATTTGCTTCTCGGTATTTAATCAAAGACATAAAACTAATGCTAACCCATACAAAGGAAAAATGGCTTTACATTCGGTGCAGATATGCTCAGTCTTATCGAAAGGATCTTTCCTTCCCTTGACAAAGAAAATGTTAATTGAAACTACACTGTGCATATTACATCCACTTTAAATGCAGTTCTTTCCTTGGCTTTGACATTCTGGCAGTCTTTTTAATTACATTTATGCATATCTGTGTGTGTATATTTGTTCTGCACAATGAAGGAGATGCTAAATGGCTTCTAGAAGTCTTTAGGTTTTGTCTGTCTGGACTTAGGTGTGAGTCCGACTTTCCACACAATGTGATGGGATCTTTCATTCCAGCAAATGGCATGTGTGTTTCTCATCACACAGTAGCTGTCTTGAAAGTGATTCTGTTACTGTGCTGGTAAAGGGACTGACGGCAGAGCTCACCAGTTACTGCTTGTTGTTGTGTGCTGCATTTTCCCTGTTCACACAGACACATGCACACACACAAACACAGATTCTCTCACGCATGAATGCACAGGATGCGCACATCTGTGTGCATGCCTTAGCTACTCCAGGAACACGCACCATATAGGTATGTGTGCATGTACACATGTGCACACACAGTAATTCCTGTGCCCTACCAATCACATTCACATCTGTGCATACATTCACCAGTACATACACATGCTTAAATACATGCACACATACCTGCCTTTCAAGTACAATGCTGCTTAAAAACTGCAGAAACAAAGCATCATATCACTGAGATCTCTCCTAACATTTCTGCTGCCTTTGCAACCCTGCAGCTGACCAGACAGGGATGCTGTTCATAGGAGATGCTCTTCTGCAGGTCAGTATTTTAGTTGTGAACACTTGAATCTTTGCCTTTTGATTTTAGACAATTATTCTAAATACTCTTACTTTGTCATCTGTTCAGGTTAATGGCATTCATGTAGAAAATGCGACCCATGAAGAAGTGGTAAGTGCATTGTCTTATAGTTTTCAGATACTCTTTTATTCTAATTAACTTGCTCTCCATACCTACCTTCGATTGAGTGTGCTTTTAGGCACAGTTACAGAATGAGAGAGAACACTGATGTCTAGGTATTCATGCCAGACTGGGCACCGGGAAAGCCCACTGTGCAGCTGGGCTGCCAGTCTTCACGGATGCCAGGCAGAACACAGACTGATCGTTCGCACGGATTGTCCCCATTTGTGACCCCTCTGGTTATCCCCACTGGCTATCTCCAGTAGCATTGACAGCGGAATGGTAGGGTCGGGAGAGATGGGGGAGGTGACTGTGGTGGAAACACATTATACTCCCGCACTGACATTTGGCTTAATTAAGTACAGTTACTTTATTTTGCCTTTTTTGGTAGTTTAGTGGAGATAGGAGTCTCACAGACTTCCCTGCCTGGGCTGGCTTTGAACTCTGGTCCTCAGATCTCAGCCTCCTGAGTAGCTAGGATTACAGGTGTGAGCCACCTGCATAAGGTTGGCAGGTTTTAAATATGTTTACTTAAAAAATTCTGCAGTTAAAAAACAAAGATAGAGCTGTTTTCCACCTCAGAACTTTGAAGAAAGAACAACAAAATAACTTGTAAGCACAAAAGAAAGAAAATGACACAGGTTTGTGAAAAAGAAAACAGAGTATGGAAGAAGGGAGTTAGCAGGCAGCACCTCCCACAGGCTTCCTCGGAGAACACCACCACAGAGCCTCTGAGAAAAGGGGCAAAGAGATGCCAGGGGCACGCGAGGGCCAGGGAGAGGGGACCGGGTGGACCGTGCAATCCAGGACTGCTGGACACACCCATGCAGAAGAGCTAGGACGTACTAGTTGGTGCAGATGTGCTGTGAGGTGCACGCTCTGGACAAAGAAGGCATGTTGAGTGAGGCAGGCCTCCCGCACCTGCCGGGGGCTGAGGCGGGGTCGTCTGCGTGGTGCGTTAGGCACCTGGCACCACCTCTCTGCCCATGTGCTCGCGGAGCGGAGTGGGCTCCAGACCGTGGGCCAGTCTGACAGACCTGACCAAGCCGCCCGCAGAGCAAGTCTTCTGCTCCCTGCCGGCCTCAGTGTCCTCAGCGGGCCAGAGCAGGAAGGGACAGGTAAGTGTTTTCCTTGCACACTTCTGGCCTGGGCTGCAGTCCAAACTAGCCAATGTGCTGTGCATTGAGTGGATGTTGTACGGCTTCACACCTCTGGCCATGCCCTGTAACCTGTGGAGAGCTCCCTGGGGAGCTTGCTGATGTCCCCAAGACCCTGGACTGTGGGCTGAGTCCTTGTATTCCAAGAATCTGCAGGGGGTGGTGATGGATCCCTGAGGAGGTGACTCAGGCTCCAGGAAGCCTTGAGCGAGACGTGTGTAGGCCTAGAGCAGTGTGCAGTGTGCATGCTCTCTCCTGGTGAACACACAGCACTTCTGTCCCTGGCCGCAGGAGCCAGCCCTGCTGCACACCAGCTCCAGGACCCTGAGGCGGTGGTGATGTGCATTTGCCGCTGGTCTCTGGTGGCCCGGGAGGGTGTCCAGGGCCTGCCGACCACGTGGAGCCACGTCTTGAGTGGCATTTAGAACATGGAGATGGATTCAGGTGTAGCGCCGTTTCTGAGAAGATGCATGCCTGTGTCTCAGCTGTCAGAGTCAGACAGCACAGCTGGAGAGATGGAAGCTGGAGGCAGCCTCCACCCAGCGGGGAGCCAGGTCTGCCTCAAGATCAGGACCCGCCCGGAGGTGAAGAGGCTGAGCAGGCTGCAGGGCCTCCATGTGCTGCGGTTGGCAGAAGAGCTTCCTCTCATAAGCCACCGGGTCAGCTCTGTCTTCCATCCCCGGCTGGAGGAAGGCAATGAGGAGAGGAGGAGGAGGGGGAAGAGGGGGAGAGGGGGAGGGGAGGAGCAGGAGGAGAGAGGAAGAGGAGGAGGAGGGGGAGGAGGAGGAGGGGAGGAGCAGGAGGAGAGAGGAAGAGGAGGAGGAGGGGGAAGAGGAGGAGGAGGAGGAGAGAGGAGGAGGGGAGAGGAGGAGGGGAGGAGCAGGAGGAGAGAGGAAGAGGAAGAGGAGGGAGAAGAGGAGGAGGAGGAGGAGAGAGGAGGAGGGGAGAGGAGGAGGGGAGGAGCAGGAGGAGAGAGGAAGAGGAGCAGGAGGGGGAGGGGGAGGAGGAGGAGGAGGAGCAGGAGGAGGAGAGAGGAGAGGAGGAGGTGGGGGAAGAGGGGGAGGAGGAGGAGAGAGGAGGAGGGGAGGAGCAGGAGGAGGAGGAGAAGGAGGAGGAGGAGCACGAGGAGGAGGAGGGGGAGGAGGAGCAGCAGGAGGAGGAGGAGGAGCAGGAGGAGGAGAGAGGAGAGGAGGAGGAGGGGGAAGAGGGGGAGGAGGAGGAGAGAGGAGGAGGGGGAGGAGCAGGAGGAGAGAGGAAGAGGAGGAGGAGGGGGGAGGAGGAGGAGGAGGAGGAGCACGAGGAGGAGGAGGAGCACGAGGAGGAGGAGGAGCAGGAAGAAGAGGGGGAGGAGGAGGAGAGAGGGGGAGGAGAGAGGAGGAGGGGAGGAGCAGGAGGAGAGAGGAAGAGGAGGAGGAGGGGGAGGAGGAGGAGGAGGAGCACAAGGAGGAGGAGGAGGAGCAGCAGGAGGAGGAGGAGGAGCAGGAGGAGGAGAGAGGAGAGGAGGAGGAGGAGGAGCACGAGGAGGAGGAGGAGGAGGAGACACCCTTGTTTGCAGCTATTAGAGGCCAGGGCTGATTCCTTCCAGACACACCACCTCCACCTTGTACCCGATTAAAAAGATGTTGATGAAGTGAAGGTTGTAGTCTCATATTTTTTTAAAAACAAAAAGCAAGATCTTCAAGATTTGAGAATTTATTTATTGCCATTCCTGGGGCTTGAACTCAGGGCCTGGGCGCTGTCCCTAGCTTCTTTTGCTCAAGGCTAGTGCTCTACCACTTGAGCCACAGCACCACTTCTGGCTTTTTCTGTGTATGTGGTACTGAGGAATCGAACCCAGGGCTTCATGCATGCTAGGCAAGCACTCTACCACTGAGCCACAACTAGAAGCTAATCATTGACTGGAAGTGTCTTTCAGGCACAAGATCTACTAGCCCTTTGAGATGCACAGGCTCATGTAAATATGGAGGCTTCCATGCTTGAATTCATGCTTTTTCTCCAGGAAGACTGACTTAAGAAGGTTGCCGAATAGACTGAAATTAGATTTTATTTAAAAAGTTAATAGGATGCGTGCACACTCGTGCACACACATTCACAGAGTTAATAGGATGCATGCACACTCGTGCACACACACATTCACAGACAATAGGATGCATGCACACTCACGCACACACACATTCACAGGCGTTGGTTAAGCGTGGGTTCTGCTGTCCTGCTGGGCAGGCAGCCTGTGGGGACCCAGCACCTTCGTTTGCATGAGGCTCCGCTCGCAGCCCGTCCCCCAGGGACGCTCCAGGGTTTCAGAACCGGTCGCCAGGAGCGCTTAGGTCCCAGTGGCACCGTTAGCATTCATCCGCTGTCTGGACGCAGCTGGCCAGTGGCAGCCATCGTGGGCAGCTGTCCCCAGGAACAACTCGGACTCGGGGCAGAGTTTTAGGACGCCCTCGGCTGTGGCAAGGGCACCATCGCCAGGTTGAGTCGCGGGGCCCTGGTGGTCAGCCCCACAGCGACGAAGCGGGCCCTTCAGCGTTTGGTGGAATGAACGGCATCTCAGTAGCTACTGATGTGGGTCTGGAGTTTCACAGAGCCTTAGAAGGAGTGAGCTAGGGCCCTGGACACGTCGTGACAGTTGAGGGATTGGTCTGAGGCCAGAGTCTGGCCGGAAGAGGGCCTGGGGCAGAGTGCGTGACTGACTGGAGAGACAGCGTGCCAGGCAGAAAAGCTTGAAGATGGCCCAGAACGGGCCAGTCTGGGATGCTGCTGGGTACTGGGGACCCTGAGCACCCCCCGAGGTCTCTAGTCCAGGTTTCACCGTCTCCCAGACCTGCTACGCTTGCAGGCAGCGTTGCTCACAGTAATTTTCAGAGGAGAAATAGGCTCACTGGGGGTCATAATGCATTCTGCTGAGCTCAGCTTCATAGCCTATTGACATCCAGTGTCTGAATCAGTTTACCTGAGCACCTACACATAAACTGCATGACAAGCCAGCCTTAGAGTATGTCGGCTTTCTGTAAGTGGAGAAGTGCTGTGTATGGTGCTGAATGCCTGACGTCAAGTCCGTGGAGCAACCTGGAATCGCAGCATGCTGTGCATCGCATCACATGGAGTAATGCCCAGACACTCCCTGAAAACGGAAATGGCACCCAGATTTGGAAATTAGCACGGACGGTTGGTTTTCTTCAGTTTATTCAGCTGGCATGTGTTCTGTCAATATCTCCACATTGGCGGTGTATACTTATAACTTGACTTCTTGTGGGATTCTATTTCGAGTAGGTTAAACAGAGAGTGTAGAGCATTTTGTCTTATGGGTGGGGAAATGGGAGGTTTGCACACACTTACGGAGAGGAGGAGGCACTGGAGCTGGTGCCTTGGACATGTGCATCGCTGTCTCTTGCCCCATTGCAGTCTGGGAGCGTCTTGGTAACTGAAGTGCATTCTGGGAGCAGGGGTGGTGTGTGGGCGTCGGGGCTCACTGCCCTGTCCCCTTATGTGATGGTGCGCTGTCTCTTCACTTTGGCAGGTGCATCTTCTGAGAAACGCTGGAGACGAGGTCACCATCACTGTGGCATATCTCAGGGACGCACCTTCGTTCCTGAAACTCCCACTAGGTGAGTGAGAAGGGGGGACGGATGTCCCGTGGCGTTCCTGTCCCCGCCGCATCATTCGCGTGACACGGCACGGCACTGGCCTGAGCTGTGTGTACGGGCACAGCAGCTTGTCTTCCATAAGCTTTCTCCACTTCAGCATCCTCACAGGATTCAACAGAGCATGATCAGATGGTGGCCTGTCAGTTAACTGAGTCTGTGTTCCCATTTAATGTACTGACTGCAACTCTGTGTGTGCATGTGTGCACATGCGTGCGCGTGCACACACGCACACATTTAAAACACCTGCATAGATTTACCTAAGAATTTTTAATTCAGGCTGTGAAGTATGTGCTAGGACGCAGACCTGTCATCCTCTAGGAATGTGATAAACCCTGTTGTTCCCTGTGTTGAGACCGAAAGTAAGGGATGTTTTAAAGTGAGGCTTCTGTAGGCCTTTCCTTCCTTCTCTTAGGGATGGAGCAGCGGTCCTGGGCAGAGGGAGAGGTTTCTGGAGCAACTGTTCTTCGTGCTGTGGAGGTAGAATAATTAAGTGTGAACAGGAGCATTTCACGCCTTCTGGCTGAATGGAACACCTGTCTTAAACGGCAGGTGCTGCATTTTCCTGTCCTATCGGAGCGGCTGTGGACTCCGGAGCCCCAGCCTGGTGTGGGGTCCTGATTGTGGTGCTGGCTGCTCTATGGCTGAAACCCAGCCAGGGTGGGCTCATTGGCTGGGTGCTCACTGCTGAGTGTCTGAGCACCGTGTCCAGCTGGATCGGACCCGAACGGGTGGCTAGAATGTGCATGCACGTTAGGAGGAGGGGCGTTGGCAGGGACTCCGGTGTCGACCATGAGGTCTGTGTCCCCACGCTGCAGGGGCCAGCTGTGTTCTCAGGAGTTGAAACATCCCCTGTGCTGTAATTTGTTTAAAACCCACCAATATTAAGATCTTCCTACCCGTGCCAATTGAAACAGTGGTCACAGTCAGGCCACCTTCAGGTAAAATGCCCTCTTGTGGAAAAGTACCCCATGAAGCAGCACAACTTCTGCCCGGGCTGCCCCATGGGTGGGTGGTTTGTGTGAAGCAGACGTTCACCTCGCTCCAACGGGGGATGTAGAAGAGAGTCCTGACAGATGCGTAAGGAAGGTTTCCAGCCGCAGCACTGGATTTGAGTCAGAGGGAAAATGAATGGCATTGGGGCGGAAGGAAGTTCTGGCTATCGTTCTGTGAAGGTGCAGTTCATGTAACATGCACTCACTTGTTGAACGTGACACCTCCCAGTTCAGTATCGCACCACGCTCCGCAGCCATCCCCCGTGACGAACTTCACAACCTTCTCAT
Organism: Dipodomys merriami; assembly: GCF_024711535.1. NCBI lineage: Eukaryota > Metazoa > Chordata > Mammalia > Rodentia > Heteromyidae > Dipodomys > Dipodomys merriami. The sequence goes on along the minus strand of NW_027206612.1, from coordinate 4,404,754 downwards.
TGCCACCAAGCTAGCCCCCGTCAGGCGTGGTGGTCTCTGCCCAGCGGCTGGCAGCTCTGCTCCCCTTCCCCGGGCCTGCCTTCTACGGGCATGTTACCAGACGTAATCGTGCAAATGTGTCCTGTGTCTGGCCTCCACCAGCGCAGCATTCTCAGGGCTCGTCATTCGTAGCAAGCCCCAACACGGTGTTACTTTCGTCTGAAAGCATTCCTTTATATGGTCACACAACGTTTTTATCCACTCATGGGCTTTGTTTCTATTTCTGGGCTGCAATGATGTTGTGAACATTCCTTTAGCGAGTTTTGTTTAAAAGACATCGTTCTTTGTTGATTCTCCCTAGCAGTGGGGTCGCTGGTTACAGGGTACACACCACTCTGGGAGTGGACTGGGGCTCTTCTCATTTCTGAAGGCACACTTGGTAGATCATGCTTCCAAGGTGTTTTTTTAATTAATGTTTATTATAAATTATAGCTTGCAGGTTTTTTGTTTCTATAACAACTATTTTGTTATGAGTAATTGTTAATACCTACCATTTGGGTTTGTGGTGATAAACAGAAGAAAGAGATTGTAACTGTTCATATTTCCCTTTGTAGTTTAGAGAAAATATAGCAATCATCAAGAAATTAATGGATAGGAGTCTAGTACTTTCTCGTGACTGCCTTTGTCCTGTGTCTGTGATGCTGCCTGTCCTGCATCTCTACACGCAGCGTGACCCTTGGGGTTTCAGGAAAGTGAAAGAGTTGAAAATGCTTTGATGGTACTCTCAAATTAGTGAGAGCTGATCATGGTCAGAGGCGGGAGGCTTTGGAAAGAGTTCTACACAGTGTCCTAAGGTGTGCGTGCAGATGCTTAAGAACAGGTGAGGGCTGTTCAAACATAGTGCCGGTGGTGGAGAGCGATGAAGTCTGGAGCTGAAGTCCTCCCCCAGAAGTGTGCAGCGTGTATAGACCTGGACAGGCAAAAGGGAGTCCAGGTGCTGACACAAAGGGAAGAAACTGTTTTCAGGTGGGAACATGGTGCAGTGCTTTAAATGAAGATGAGAGCCACAGATTTGTGCACACTAGGTAGGACACCGAGATGCTCTGCCCAGGTGTGCTGCACAGCTTGAGGTCAGAGGGAAATGGCCAGCCACAGAGGTGAATCAAACTGCGTGACATCTGCCTGAGGGGCATTGGGGAGGACGGTGCTCCTGTGGGCATTGGGGAGGACGGTGCTCCTGTGGGCATTGGGGAGGACGGTGCTCCTGTGGGCATTGGGGAGGATGGTGCTCCTGTGGGCATTGGGGAGGACGGTGCTCCTGTGGGGTGTCTGGGGAGATGGGCTCCTGTAGGATGACTCTGTACGGAGTCTTGTGGGTGTGACTAGTCTGAGCCCGTGAATCCCTTGAGTTAGTTCAGAGCCATGGCCCCTGGACCTGAACCACTGAGGTCTCAGAGTGGCTGGGCCATGGAACGTCAGTGTGACCCTCTTGTGATTGAGCAGTACACCAGGACAAGGAGGGCTCTGGATATTAAGTGAGGGTGCTGGTGCTGCCCTGCTCCCTGAGCCTGCATTTCCGATGTCTTACACCACTTGCCCGCAGAGGGCAGCCAACGTCTCTGAGAGTGGACATGTCCATCACACTCTGCAGAGCTGCATGGGGGCTCCATGCAAGCACGGGCATCTCGGTGGAGTGGGTAGTGGCATCCCCAGAAGCTGGGCCACAGGTCCCTTCTTTCCTCTGATTGAGTGAGGACAGGGTGGGGAGGGGGGATGGCCAGGGTGGAGGTAAACCAGCCCGGCCCTTAAATCCAGGTTAAGTCTCAGCTCTCAGACGCACTGGAAATGCGAGGTCTGCGCATCCCATACCTAGATCTCCTGAAGTCACACACATGTCGGAGTCACGTGGCATGAACACCTTTCTTTCCTTTCAGGGTCACCGGGGCCAGCCAGTGACTACAGCAGCAGGGCCTCTTCCCCGCTCTTTGACAGTGGCCTGCACCTGAACGGACACTGCAGCCACACAGTAAGCACATGCGTCCTGCACCACACACAGCACAGCAAGCACGTGTGTCCTCACGGGAGATGTCACAGTACACATGCATGCCTGTGTCCTCACAGGGGATAAGAATATGTCCTGTGTCCACACAGGAGATACCCTACACCATAGGGCAGTATATATTTGACAGAAACAGACTTTATATTTGACTTTGCTTGAGCAACCTCACAAAAACAGTAAACTTAAAAAACTCAAATTTTAACAAAATATTTTAGTTTCCATGTGTGCTTTGCATGGTTCAGTTGATGTGGAACTCTCAGTGCCATATTACTTAGCTCTGATGTCATTGTATGATCAGCTATTTACCTGCTCCTAATTTTGTGAAAATAATCCTCTTCAAGAGTAAATGGGGCAAAAAAAGAAAAAGTAGTGGTACATGTGCTTCGGTGATGAGACCAGAGCTGTAGACGGTGGGAAGATGGCTGTAATCAGACATAGAGCTGTAGACAGTAGAAAGATGGCTGTAGTCAGACATAGGGCTATAGACAGTGGAAAGATGGCTGTAGTTTGACATAGAGCTGTAGACTGTGGGAAGATGGCTGTAAGATGAGAGCTGTAGACTGTGGGAAGATGGCTGTAAGATGAGAGCTGTAGAGTGTGGGAAGATGGCTGTAGTCAGCCATAGAACTGTAGACAGTGGGAAGATGGCTGTAGTTTGACATAGAGCTGTAGACTGTGGGAAGATGGCTGTAGTCAGAGGAGAGTTGTAGACTGTGGGAAGATGGCTGTATTCAGACACAGAGCTGTAGACTGTGGGAAGATGGCTGTAGGAAGACATAGAGCTGTAGACTGTGGGAAGATGGCTGTTGTCAGACATAGAGCTGTAGACTGTGGGAAGATGGCTGTTGTCAGACATAGAGCTGTAGACTGTGTGAAGATGGCTGTAGTTAGACGAGAGCTATAGACTGGGAAGATGGCTGTGGTCAGACATAGAGCTGTAGACTGTGGGAAGATGGCTGTGGTCAGACATAGAGCTGTAGACTGGGAGAAGATGGCTGTAGGAAGACATAGAGCTGTAGACTGGAAGATGGCTGTAGTCAGACATAGAGCTCTAGACACTGGGAAGATGGTTGTAGTCAGACATAGAGCTGTAGAGTGTGGGAAGATGGCTGTAGTCAGACATAGAGCTGTAGACAGTGGGCAGATGGCTGTAGTTAGAGGAGAGCTATAGACTGGGAAGATGCTGTAATTAGAGAAGAGCTGTAGACTGTGGGAAGATGGCTGTTGTCAGACATAGAGCTGTAGACTGTGGGAAGATGGCTGTTGTCAGACATAGAGCTGTAGACTGTGGAAAGATGGCTGTTGTCAGACATAGAGCTGTAGACTGTGGGAAGATGGCTGTTGTTAGACATAGAGCAGTAGACTGTGGGAAGATGGCTGTGGTCAGACATAGAGCTGTAGACTGTGGGAAGATGGCTGTAGTCAGACAGAGCTGTAGACTGGGAAGATGGCTATAGTCAGAGGAGAGCTGTAGACGGTGGGACGATGGCTGTAGTCAGACATAGAGCTGTAGACTGGGACGATGGCTGTAGTCAGACATAGAGCTGTAGACTGGGACGATGGCTGTAGTCAGACACAGAGCTGTAGACGGTGGGAAGATGGCTGTAGTCAGACATAGAGCTGTAGACTGGAAGATGGCTATAGTCAGAGGAGAGCTGTAGACGGTGGGAAGATGGCTGTAGTCAGACATAGAGCTGTAGACGGTGGGAAGATGGCTGTTGTCAGACATAGAGCTGTAGACTGTGTGAAGATGGCTGTAGTCAGACACAGAGCTGTAGACGGTGGGAAGATGGCTGTAGTCAGACATAGAGCTGTAGACTGGAAGATGGCTATAGTCAGAGGAGAGCTGTAGACGGTGGGAAGATGGCTGTAGTCAGACATAGAGCTGTAGACTGGGACGATGGCTGTAGTCAGACATAGAGCTGTAGACGGTGGGAAGATGGCTGTCTGCAGACATGGAGCTGTGGACTGGGAAGATGGCTATAGTCAGATATAGAGCTCTAGACACTTGGAAGATGGCTGTAGTCAGACATAGAGCTGTAGACTGGGACGATGGCTGTAGTCAGAGGAGAGCTGTGGACTGTGTGAAGAATGCTCTGGTCAGCAGAGCCTCGTCGGTGTGTGATGAATGAGTCCAGCGTCTGCAGTGCTGTGCTCGCTCTGTGCATCCTTTCCATCAGTGAGGCCCCAGAACCATACTCTGTGGACACCGAGGGTCCGCTGTGTTGGACAGCCTCTCTCCTATCCCCTGAGGTCTTGGGACTGTTTCAGTAACAGTCACCCACTAGTGACTGTCTCTCAGCTCTCTGAAACCAGGCAGCCCTGATGAGTTGACAAGTTTGTCTTCTGCATTCAGTGGCAGACTGCGTGTGCTGCCTTTTACCACCACACATTCATGCTGCATAGAAGGGCAGGGCAGCAGGTTTGGGGGCATGATCCAGCCCTGGCTTTTGGGTCTGACATGGAGGCTGGATCTTGGGGGTTTCAGTGACCCTAGTGAGGATGAGAAGGGCTTGGTGGGACATGTGATCAGGATGGAGACAGGAGGGGAGCTGATCTCTGGACCAGAGGCTCGTGGAGGGACAGTGGTCTCAGAATTACCAGGCATTGTAACTCCTCTGTACAGTATGTTCACAAATAAAATTAAATTAAATTAAAAAAAAAGAATTACCAGGCATTTCGTTGCTGCAGCTGATCTGATTGTCAGTAAGAGTGGTTACCATGACAGCCAGGGCAAGTCTTGATGACTTGACGAGACTGACTAGGAAAGTTTTCTCTTGTGAGAAAATGAAGAAAATAGTAAAACTTGAAGTGAATTTTTTACTTTCAGCTGCTATTTAAGTCTTTTTTAATTACCCTATCACAATTACAATGCTTGTCTATATCTAAATTTTAGTAACATTCAATTTGTCCACATTTTCACTACAATTACTTAAATAATAGTATTTCAATTAAATACATATTGTTGTACAAGCAGTAGCTAAAGTCACGATGCTTTAATGCTGAAAATGTGGATAGAATAAATTACCTACTATCCTACATTCAATATTTTTGCATTTGTCTGTGTTTTATTGCTATTGCATAGCAAAGTGAATATGTGTAAAAAAAAAGCTAGGTTCATTGTCAGTAACTGTCCTAGTGTTTCATTAAGAGTGAGTGGTACACAGCGGTGAGCAGTGTGAGCAGTGTGAGCAGTGGTGGGCAGTGGTGGGCAGTGGTGGGCAGTGTGAGCAGTGTGAACAATGGTGGGCAGTGTGAGCAGTGGTGGGCAGTGTGAGCAGTGTGGGCAGTGCTGGGCAGTGTGAGCAGTGGTGGGCAGTGTGAGCAGTGTGAGCAGTGGTGGGCAGTGGTGGGCAGTGTGAGCAGTGGTGAGCAGTGTGAGCAGTGGTGGGCAGTGAGCAGTGTGAGCAGTGTGAGCAGTGGTGGGCAGTGTGAGCAGTGGTGGGCAGTGTGATCAGTGTGGGCAGTGTGAGCAGTGGTGGGCAGTGTGAGCAGTGGTGGGCAGTGTGGGCAGCAGTGAGCAGTGTGAGCAGTGGTGGGCAGTGTGAGCAGTGGTGGGCAGTGTGAGCAGTGGTGGGCAGTGGTGGGCAGTGTGAGCAGTGGTGGGCAGTGTGAGCAGTGTGAGCAGTGGTGGACAGTGGTGGGCAGTGTGAGCAGTGGTGGGCAGTGTGAGCAGTGTGAGCAGTGATGGGCAGTGTGAACAGTGTGAGCAGTGGTGGGCAGTGTGAGCAGTGTGAGCAGTGTGGGCAGTGGTGGTCAGTGTGAGCAGTGTGAGCAGAGGTGATCAGTGGTGAGCAGTGTGAGCAGTGGTGAACAGTGGTGAGCAGTGTGAGCAGTGCTGGGCAGTGTGAGCAGTGTGAGCAGTGGTGGGCAGTGGTGAGCAATGTGAGCAGTGTGAGCAGTGGTGGGCAGTATGAGCAGTGTGAGCAGTGTGGGCAGTGGTGGGCAGTGTGAGCAGTGGTGGGCAGTGTGAGCAGTGGTGAACAGTGGTGAGCAGTGTGAGCAGTGTGAGCAGTGCTGGGCAGTGTGAGCAGTGTGAGCGGTGTGGACAGTGAACAGTGTGAGCAGTGTGAGCAGTGGGCAGTGTGAGCAGTGGTGAGCAGTGTGAGCAGTGGTGGGCAGTGTGAGCAGTGTGAGCAGTGGTGGGCAGTATGAGCAGTGTGGGCAGTGGTGAGCAGTGTGAGCAGTGGTGGGCAGTGTGAGCAGTGTGAGCAGTGGTGGACAGTGGTGGGCAGTGTGAGCAGTGTGAGCAGTGATGGGCAGTGAACAGTGTGAGCAGTGGTGGGCAGTGTGAGCAGTGTGAGCAGTGTGGGCAGTGGGCAGTGTGAGCAGTGGTGGTCAGTGTGAGCAGTGTGGGCAGTGGTGAGCAGTGTGAGCAGTGTGAGCAGTGGTGGGCAGTGTGAGCAGTGGTGGGCAGTGTGAGCAGTGGTGGGCAGTGGTGGGCAGTGGTGAGCAGTGTGAGCAGTGGTGAGCAGTGGTGGGCAGTGGTGGGAAGTGTGAGCAGCTGTGGGCAGTGGTGGGCAGTGTGAGCAGCTGTGGGCAGTGTGAGCAGTGGTGGGCAGTGTGAGCAGTGGTGAGCAGTGTGAGCAGTGGTGGGCAGTGTGAGCAGTGTGAGCAGTGGTGGGCAGTGTGAGCAGTGGTGGGCAGTGGTGGGAAGTGTGAGCAGCTGTGGGCAGTGGTGGGCAGTGTGAGCAGCTGTGGGCAGTGGTGGGAAGTGTGAGCAGTAGTAGGCAGTGGTGGGCAGTAGTACACAGTGGTGGGCAGCAGTGGGCAGTAGCTGGCAGTGGTGGGCAGTGGTGGGCAGTAGTGGGCATCGGTGGGCAGTGGTGGGCAGTGTGAGCAGTGGTGGGCAGTGGTACACAGCAGTGGACAGCAGTGGGCAGTGCTGGGCAGCAGTGGGCAGTGGTGGGCCCAGTGATGGGCAGTAGTACACAGTAGTGGGCAGCAGTAGGCAGTAGTGGGCAGTGGTGGGCAGCAGTGGGCAGTGGTGGGCAGCAGTGGGCATCGGTGGGCAGCGGTGGGCAGTAGTGGGCATCGGTGGGCAGCGGTAGGCAGTAGTGAGCAGCGGTGGGCAGCGGTAGGCAGCAGTGGGCAGTGGTGGGCAGCAGTGGGCAGTAGTGGGCATCGGTGGGCAGTAGTGGGCAGCGGTGAGCAGCAGTGGGCAGCAGTGGGCAGTAGTGGGCAGCGGTGGGCAGCAGTGGGCAGCGGTGGGCAGTAGTGGGCAGTGGTGGGCAGCGGTGGGCAGCAGTTGGCAGTAGTGAGCAGCGGTGGGCAGCAGTGGGCAGCGGTGGGCAGCAGTGGGCAGTGGTGGGCAGCAGTGGGCAGTAGTGGGCATCGGTGGGCAGTAGTGGGCAGCGGTGGGCAGCAGTGGGCAGTAGTGGGCAGCGGTGAGCAGCGGTGGGCAGTAGTGGGCAGCAGTGGGCAGCAGTGGGCAGTAGTGAGCATCGGTGGGCAGTAGTGGGCATCGGTGGGCAGTAGTGAGCAGCGGTGGGCAGCAGTGGGCAGCGGTGGGCAGTAGTGAGCAGCAGTGGGTAGTAGTGGGCATCGGTGGGCAGTAGTGGGCAGCGGTGGGCAGTAGTGGGCCGCGGTGGGCAGCAGTGAGCAGCGGCTGGCAGTAGTGTGCAGCGGCTGGCAGTAGTGTGCAGCGGCGGGCAGTAGTGGGCAGGGGTGGGCAGTAGTGGGCAGGGGTGGGCAGCAGTGGGCAGCAGTGGGCAGTAGTAGGCAGCGGTGGGCAGCAGTGGGCAGCGGTGGGCAGTAGTGGGCAGCGGTGGGCAGTAGTGGGCATCGGTGGGCAGTAGTGGGCAGCGGTGGGCAGTAGTGGGCAGCAGTGGGCCGCGGTGGGCAGCGGTGGGCAGTAGTGGGCAGCAGTGGGCAGCGATGGGCAGTAGTGGGCAGCGGTGGGCAGTAGTGGGCAGCGGTGGGCAGCGGTGGGCAGCAGTGGGCAGCGGTGGGCAGCGGTGGGCAGTAGTGGGCAGCGGTGGGCAGTAGTGGGCAGCGGTGGGCAGCGGTGGGCAGCAGTGGGCAGCAGTGGGCAGCGGTGGGCAGCGGTGGGCAGTAGTGGGCAGCGGTGGGCAGTAGTGGGCAGCGGTGGGCAGCAGTGGGCTGCAGTGGGCAGCGGTGGGCAGCAGTGGGCAGCGGTGGGCAGCACTGGGCAGCAGTAGGCAGTGGTGGGCAGTAGTGGGCAGCGGTGGGCAGCAGTGGGCAGCACTGGGCAGCAGTGGGCAGTGGTGGGCAGCAGTAGGCAGCGGTGGGCAGTAGTGGGCAGCGGTGGGCCGCGGTGGGCAGCAGTGGGCTGCAGTAGGCAGCGGTGGGCAGCGGTGGGCAGCAGTGGGGAGCGGTGGGCAGCAGTGGGCTGCAGTAGGCAGCGGTGGGCAGCGGTGGGCAGCAGTGGGCAGCGGTGGGCAGCAGTGGGCAGCAGTGGTCCTGCATGGTTTGGTTCTGCATAGAGCACTGGCTCTGGGCAGTGGCAACGTTGGTGAGATCTGTTTTCACTCTGGCAGGGATCTTAGCACCAACAGAGGGAGGACAGTGCAGGAAGACATCTTTTAAGCACAAACTCAGTTTCCTTCATTTCGAGGTGCTCAGACAGCAAGTAGAACCCATAACTAAAGCCATCCTGTCATTAAAGCAGAGTTTAACTTCTGAAGCACGGTGTTCAGAGGTGTGTTGATTTTTCACCGCCTATGAAAAGCTGACCTGTTGGTCAGTGTGACTGTGTGTTCAGAAGACCCAGTGGTTCCCAGTAGAAGGCCAAGCCCAGGAGGTTCAGAGGCCAGCTGCCCGTCCCTTGGCATAAGAGAGGAGCTAGAACTGCTTTTGTGGCTGCCTTGAGATACGTGTGTGTGTGTGTGTGTGTGTGTGTGGATGGACTCACAGCCCACACACTGAACTCATTCTCTCCTGATGAGGTGTCGGGGGAATGACCCTTACAAGGACGGGACCGTGCTGGGCGGGGCTTCCGCTTGGGGTGGGTGGGACTTCCCCTCGGGTGGGCGGGGCCGGTGTGGATGGTCTGGCTCCTGAGTGGCTGGAGGCTTCAGGTGCACTGGCTGTGGAGCCCACCGCTGCCCGAAAGACCCTCATTGGGCTGAGCCCCCAGCGAGGAGCCAGAGACACCGCCAGGGTGACGGGCCTGTGTTCTCCAGGTAGAGACCCCGCCAGGGTGACGGGCCTGTGTTCTCCAGGTAGAGACCCCGCCAGGGTGACGGGCCTGTGTTCTCCAGGTAGAGCACTCAGGAAGGAGTAGCTGCAGAGCTGTTGTGTTTACTTGGCCAAGCTGGGGAGTGAGTCCTTCGTCCTCCCCACCGTCCCCAGCAGAGTCCTCCCCACCGTCCCCAGCAGTGAGTCCTCCCCCCTCCCCACCGTCCCCAGCAGTGAGTCCTCCGTCCTCCCCACCGTCCCCAGCAGTGAGTCCTCCGTCCTCCCCACCATCCCCAGCAGTGAGTCCTCCGTCCTCCCCACCGTCCCCAGCAGTGAGTCCTCTCGCCACCATCCCCAGCAGTGAGGCCGGCCAAGGTCTCCCATCCCACACTGCCCTCTGGTGGGAGGCGCAGGAAGTCTGCGCTGGGCTGGGCTGAGCGGCCCGGTGGCTGTGTCGGCTCCCACCTGGCCTGTTCTCACGATGTGCACAGGTGCAGAGCTGAGGGCCGGGCAGGTAGGCGAGTGTCCCTGTGTGTTGCAGGGTGGAGGGGCGGGGAAGTGATGGAGATGGAGATGGAGATGGCAGCGGCTGGCACAAGGCCGCGAGGAGGTGAAAGCACTACGTAAACTACCACTTCAACGTCACTAAAGAAGCCAGAAAAAAAAATGAGAGTGTACAAGCATGATGACACCTTCTCTCCTAAGGGAGGCTGCGTCCACTGCCACTCCAGAATGAGAGATGTAAGATCACGGCAGAGGTGTTAGAAGGGACTGTGAAACTGCAGCCCATCCCCCAATGGCCATGTGCTCGCTGCTGACAGTGAACGTAATAACACGACTCCGAGAGCCCTCCTCAGGAGCCTCCTAAGAGTCATGCTAAGGAACAGAGTCGACTTCCTTGTCTCACTGGTCTTTCACTTCTCAATATCTGAGTCCTAAAAATATACTCACTCTTTTTTCTTTTTTCTTGGTGGGGGTGGCGGTGCTGGTTCTGGGTCTTGAACTCGGGGACTAGGCATTGACCCTAAGCTGTTTTGCTCCGGGCTACTGCTCTACCACTTGAGTCACAACTCCACTTCTGGCATTTGGGTAGTTAATTGGGAATAAGACTCTCACTAATTTTCCTTCCCAAGCTGGCTTCAAACCATAACCCTCAGATCTCAGCCTCCTGAACAGCTAGGATCTGGGATGTGTGTGCCCGGCCACACTTCTGATTGTTAAAACATATTCAGAAGTGCACCCAAAGTTTTCAGCCTGCGCTGGAGGCAGGGGCAGCTGAGGGCTGTCCTGGGGCGGCACAGGTGTTCCCAGTTGGGAATCTCATGAGAATCAGAAGACAGCCTACTGCAGGCCCGGCTCTGCCACCCGTGGTCAGGTGTGCTTGCTTGCTTGTGTGAGTGTTAATTGTTAGAGACTTCAGGTGCAGAACAGGCTACAGGTCAGCTCTCTGCCCTGGAGGTGCACGGTGCCGTCTTGGCACTGGCTGGAGCTGCAGTGAAGCCCCTTCGCAGGGTCAAATGGAAGCACGGCAAGGAAACCAGAGGTAGGACGAGGGTTCGACATGTCTCCTGCCGAAGGTGCAGCTGGGCGCAGCCCCGGGAATGGCAGGCCCATAGACGGTTCTAACCTTAGCGGTGTGCTTAGAAGGTTTTGGAAGCTAGGAGTGGCGTGGGGCTGGAGAAGCAGGTCAGCTGAGGGGAACCTGGGTTGTGCGTGTCCCTGGCAGCCTTGTGCCGTAGGTGTGCTCCACCTTGCTCTTCTGCCTGCTCCCCCGGGACTGCAGCCGCGGAGCCAGCTAACCCGGACCCAGGGAGCCTCAGAAACCATCTCCGCTTGACGTTTGTCTGCTCTGCTGCGTGGTCCCGACTCAGCTTTCAGGGAGAAGTGCTGAGCTTCCTGGGTCTTCTTGGTGCTCTGTCTGACAGGGGCAGCAGGGAGTTCACAGCCCACGGGACACCCACAGAGAGAGAGAGGAGCTCACAGTCCACAGGACACCCACAGAGAGAGAGAGAGAGAGACAGAGAGAGAGAGAGAGAGAGAGAGAGAGAGAGAGAGAGGAGAGAGAGAGAGAGAGAGGAGCTCACAGTCCACAGGACACCCACAGAGAGAGAGAGAGAGAGAGAGAGAGAGAGAGAGAGAGAGAGAGAGAGAGAGGAGCTCACAGCCCACAGGACGTACACACACACACACACACACACACACACACACACACACACAGAGAGAGAGAGAGAGAGAGAGAGAGAGAGAGAGAGAGGAGCTCACAGTCCACAGGACACCCACAGAGAGAGAGAGAGAGAGAGAGAGAGAGAGAGAGAGAGAGAGAGAGAGAGAGAGAGAAAGAGAGAGAGAGAGAGAGACAGAGAGGAGCTCACAGTCCACAGGACACCCACAGAGAGAGAGAGAGAGAGAGAGAGAAAGAGAGAGAGAGTGAGAGAGAGAGAGGAACTCACAGTCCACAGGACACCCACAGAGAGAGAGAGAGAGAGAGAGAGAGAGAGAGAGAGAGGAGCTCACACACAGAGAGAGAGAGAGAGAGAGAGAGAGAGAGAGAGAGAGAGAGAGAGAGAGAGAGAGGAACTCACAGTCCACGGGACATCCACACAGAGAGAGGAGCTCACAGTCCACAGGACACCCACAGAGAGAGAGAGAGAGAGAGAGAGAGAGAGAGAGAGAGAGAGAGAGAGAGAGAGAGAGAGAGAGAGAGAGAGAGGAGCTCACAGTCCACAGGACGTACACACACACACACACACAGAGAGAGAGAGAGAGAGAGAGAGAGAGAGAGAGAGAGAGAGAGAGGAGCTCACAGCCCACGGAGTGCTTCCAGTTACATGTGCTTTTGACTGAATGCTTAGTCCTTCCACTACAATAGCTGTGAAGATAATACAAACGGGAACTCCACTCTAACACGTCAAACTTAAAGTGGGTCCTGACTGTTTTTCTGAGGGGAACTTTGACTTCCCGCTTCAAGGACTGGGAGACAGAGCCCTGCTGAGCCCCGCACAGCCCTCTGCCCTCCCACCCACAGGCCGGGAGCGGTGGGGGGTCAGCCGAGCATAGGGTGGGTGTGGATAGGACCAGGTGTCCAGGAAGCCCCAGGTGCAGATAGTCAAAGACCCAGCTGTCCACAGAGAGCAAGTTGCCCACACATCCAGTGTCCACAGAGCAAGTTGCCCACACGTCCAGTGTCCACAGAGCAAGTTGCCCACACGTCCAGTGTCCACAGAGCAAGTTGCCCACACGTCCAGTGTCCACAGAGCAAGTTGCCCACACGTCCAGTGGCCACATAGCCAACACGGCAGAGCCGGGTTGTCGCAGGTCTGGCTGTTCACAGGGCCACCGCTGACGCTGCTGAGTGTCCACAAGGCCAGTGTGCATGGGGCCGGATCCTGCAGCCATTTCTGTACTAGGTCAGGCAGTGTTTTAAGGTAAACAGTTGGTTTTCATTCTCCGTTTCTCCGAAACCAGTCATCCTCTCCTCAGGAGACATTAAGTCTCTGGTGACTGTGGGTACGCCACGGTGTCATGGGCATCAGCAGGAAGCGGTGGTGTCACAGGTCAGCAGGAAGCTGTGGTGTCACAGGTCAGCAGGAAGCTGTGGTGTCACAGGTCAGCAGGAGGCTGTGGTGTCACAGGTCAGCAGGAAGCTGTGGTGTCACAGGTCAGCAGGAAGCTGTGGTGTCACAGGTCAGCAGGAGGCTGTGGTGTCACGGGTGGTCAGGAGGAAGCTGTGGTGTCACGGGTGGTCAGCAGGAAGCTGTGGTGTCACGGGTGGTCAGCAGGAAGCTGTGGTGTCACAGGTCAGCAGGAGGCTGTGGTGTCACAGGTCAGCAGGAGGCTGTGGTGTCACGGGTCAGCAGGAGGCTGTGGTGTCACGAGTGGTCAGCAGGAAGCTGTGGTGTCACGGGTGGTCAGGAGGAAGCTATGGTGTCACGGGTCAGCAGGAGGCTGTGGTGTCACGGGTGGTCAGCAGGAAGCTGTGGTGTCACGGGTCAGCAGGAAGCTGTGGTGTCACAGGTCAGCAGGAGGCTGTGGTGTCACGGGTCAGGAGGAAGCTGTGGTGTCACGGGTCAGGAGGAAGCTGTGGTGTCACAGGTCTGCAGGAAGCTGTGGTGTCACAGGTCAGGAGGAAGCTGTGGTGTCACAGGTCAGCAGGAAGCTGTGGTGTCACGGGTGGTCAGCAGGAAGCTGTGGTGTCACAGGTCAGCAGGAGGCTGTGGTGTCAAGGGTCAGCAGGAGGCTGTGGTGTCATGGGTCAGCAGGAGGCTGTGGTGTCACGGGTGGTCAGCAGGAAGCTGTGGTGTCACGGGTGGTCAGCAGGAAGCTGTGGTGTCACGGGTGGTCAGCAGGAAGCTGTGGTGTCACGGGTCAGCAGGAAGCTGTGGTGTCACAGGTCAGCAGGAGGCTGTGGTGTCACGGGTGGTCAGCAGGAAGCTGTGGTGTCACGGGTCAGCAGGAGGCTGTGGTGTCACAGGTCAGCAGGAAGCTGTGGTGTCACAGGTCAGCAGGAAGCTGTGGTGTCACGGGTGGTCAGGAGGAGGCCCAGATGAGGGCTCTGTACCCAGTGCTGGCACCAGACCTTCAGGAAGCAGATACTGGTGTGAAATGCCACCTGTCAATCCAGCATCTCCCAGGTTGCAGTTCTCCTGTCATTTTTATTTGATTCCAATTTTATAGGATCAGAGAGGTGTATTCTGCTTATAGAACCCACAAGGAGTACTCAGCTTCATAGGACCTGTGAGGAGCACTCAGCTTCATAGTACCCGTGAGGAGTACTTAGCTTCATAGGACCCGTGAGGAGTACTCAGCTTTACAGGACCCGTGAGGAGTACTTAGCTTCATAGGACCCGTGAGGAGTACTCAGCTTCACAGGACCTGTGAGGAGTATTCAGCTACGTAGGACCTGTGAAGAGTACTCAGCTTTACAGGACCTGTGAGGAGTACTCAGCTATGTAGGACCTGTGAGGAGTACTCAGCTATGTAGGACCTGTGAGGAGTACTCAGCTTCACAGGACCTGTGAGGAGTACTCAGCTTTACAGGACCTGTGAGGAGTACTCAGCTACGTAGGACCTGTGAGGAGTACTCAGCTACGTAGGACCTGTGAGGAGTACTCACCTTCACAGGACCTGTGAGGAGTACTCAGCTTTACAGGACCTGTGAGGAGTACCTAGCTTCGTAGGACCCGTGAGGAGTACTCAGCTTTACAGGACCCGTGAGGAGTACTCAGCTTCATTGGACCCGTGAGGAGTACTCAGCTTTACAGGACCCATGAAGAATACTCAGCTTCATAGGACCCGTGAGGAGTACTCAGCTTTACAGGACCCATGAAGAATACTCAGCTTCATAGGACCTGTGAGGAGTACTCAGCTTCATAGGACCCGTGAGGAGTACTCAGCTTTGTAGGACCCGTGAGGAGTACTCAGCTTTACAGGACCCGTGAGGAGTACTCAGCTTCATAGGACCCGTGAGGAGTACTCAGCTTTGTAGGACCCGTGAGGAGTACTCAGCTTTACAGAACCCGTGAGGAGTACTTAGCTTCATATGACCTATGAGGAGTACTCAGCTTCATAGGACCCGTGAGGAGTACTCAGCTTCACAGGACCCGTGAAGAGTACTCAGCTTCATAGGACCTGTGAGGAGTACTCAGCTTTACAGGACCCGTGAGGAGTACTCAGCTTCATAGTACCCGTGAGGAGTACTCGGCTTTAGTACTCAACTTTGAGTTTCAGCAATATACCTGTGGTTTGAGGGGAGCTGAGGGACATGATTGCTATACAGAAAATCCGTGGCATGTGGGGCCCCTCTGCTAGAGGCCAGGCTCCCCGGCAGCCCCATGTGAGCGCATGCCAGGCTGAGTGTGGCCTCCCATCTGTGCATCTTGACAGAGGTTGATGACTGCACAGTCTGGCCTCATGTGGCGTGGACTCAGGGGTGTGGCCTCTCATGGGGCGTGGCCTCTCAGGGGTGTGGCCTCAGGGGTGTGGCCTCTCAGGGGTGTGGCCTCCCACAGGGCGTGGCCTCAGGGCTGTGACCTCATGGGGTGTGGCCTCTCACAGGGCGTGGCCTCCCACAGGGTGTGGCCTCTCAGGGGCGTGGCCTCCCACAGGGCGTGGCCTCAGGGCTGTGATCTCTCATGGGGTGTGGTCTCACAGGGCGTGGCCTCCCACAGGGTGTGGCCTCTCAGGGGTGTGGCCTCAGGGGTGTGGCCTCTCAGGGGTGTGGCCTCTCATGGGGCATGGCCTCTCAGGGGTGTGGTCTCACAGGGCGTGGCCTCAGGGCTGTGACCTCATGGGGTGTGGCCTCTCACAGGGCGTGGCCTCCCACAGGGTGTGGCCTCTCAGGGGCGTGGCCTCCCACAGGGCGTGGCCTCAGGGCTGTGGCCTCTCATGGGGTGTGGCCTCTGAGCCCTTTGTACACATGCAGCACAACCTATAGTGCTGCAGAATGGCTTCTCCTGTCTCTAGCTTTTTCACACCTCTTGGTTGCCTCAAAAGTTAAGCATAAGGTTGCAGAACTTGGTTTGTGTGTCTCTAGACCCTGTGCGGCGGGTGGACGGGAGGGTCTGTGGGCGCCACAGTGGGGCTGGCCTGAGTCCCAGGTGGCTCTGCTTGTGGTTGGTGCAGAGTGAGCTCCTTCACTCCAGCCTGGCTCTCCTGGTGCCCATACAGAGTGCCAGAGACAGCTTAGGGGAGACAGTCCAGCACTCACGCATGGAATTCGGTGTTGCCGAAATGGTGGGCTCACAGCTTCAGGGAGGAGTGGCTGGGCATGCTCGAGCAGCCGCTTCAGGGACCCGAGTTCAGGGAAGACGGCCTCCCCCAGTGTGGCAGGCGTGTGTGGCAGCACAGAGCACCCACGGCCTTGGAGAGGAGACCTGTGCGTGTGCGCACACACTCACACACTCACACAGGGCCACGTGGCTGTGCCGTGTTTTCTCCAGAATGCACAAGTATTCCGTAAGGAGGTACACACCCAAGCTGACCGGAAGCTGCCTGACCAGAGCTCCTCAAGCAGGGAGCTTCCCATGGCGGGGCGGGGCGGGGCCGGGCGGAGGAGCGGCGCGTCTGAGACTTCACGGGAAAATGCCGAATGTGCCTCTGGAGCTGAAGGTTGCTATAGTGGCAACTTGCTTTCTATCCTGAGTTCCTAAGATGGCCGTGTGAAGGGCCTCTTCTATTTTGTTTATTTAGGTAGCTTGTTTCTACTTGGTTGCCCTACAAACCGTGAGGGTGGATTTTTAGGACGGCTGTGGTAACTGAACAGAAAGCAAACGCGCATGCATTGCTGCTAACGGCAGAGGTCAGGTGGAGTGCGGCTCGGCTCACGGATCAGTCCGTGTTCTCTCAGCCTCACTTGGGCCCGGGTTGAGATCGGGAGCCTGTGGTGAAACCGGTTGCAAACGAAGTCAGAGACTGGCAGGTAGGGAGGAAAGGCCAGGAGACAGGTCCCCTTCAGAGACAGCGTAGACCCCCACCGGCCTCCCTCCAGCTGGGCCCGGCCCCCTGACACCCCCACCAAATTACGATCGGCCGGCGCATTCACCATGGATGAAGGTGGAGCCTTCGGACACACCCACCTCTGGATGCGGGAGTTCGGTGGGCTCTTGTTCCCGGACAGTACAGAAGTAACGGATCAACAGATGGATGGCTGGATTCCTGCGCCGTCGAGCGGTCTCCCGAGACTCTGCTAGAGAAGCTGCAGGAGTGCTCAGTTCACAACTCAGGACCGCAGTTCTGGTCTCCGTGGCTGCTATAACACTCGCCACAAGCTTGGTGGTTTAAGTACTATCCCCTTGCAGCGTGGGTGGCCAGAAGAGCAACTGGCGTGTTGGCAAGACCACCCCCATTCTGAGGCCTGGGGGTCCGAGGCTCCCTGCCACCCCGGGGTCCTGCAGAAGCGCTGGTCAGCGTGCTTGGTTCTGCAGTGTCCCTGGCTGTGGGTGTGTCCTTCCCACCTCTGTCCCCTCCTCTGTCCTCCTCTGTCCACTGTCACCTCCTCTGTCTTCCTCTGTCCACTGTCACCTCCTCTGTCCACCTCTGTCCACTGTCACCTCCTCTGTCCACCTCTGTCCTCTCCTCTGTCCTCTCCTGTGTCCTCTCTGTCCTCCTCTGTCCTCTCCTCTGTCCACCTCTGTCCTCTCCTCTGTCCTCTCCTGTGTCCTCTCTGTCCTCCTCTGTCCTCTCCTCTGTCCTCCTCTGTCCTCCTCTGTCCTCTCCTCTGTCCTCCTCTGTCCTCTCCTCTGTCCTCTCCTCTGTCCTCCTCTGTCCTCCTCTGTCCTCTCCTCTGTCCTCTCCTCTGTCCTCTCCTCTGTCCTCTCCTCTGTCCTCTCCTCTGTCCTCTCCTCTGTCCCTCCTCTGTCCTCTCCTCTGTCCTCTCCTCTGTCCTCTCCTCTGTCCTCTCCTCTGTCCCCTCCTCTGTCCCCTCCTCTGTCCCCTCCTCTGTCCTCTCCTCTGTCCTCTCCTCTGTCCTCCTCTGTCCTCTCCTCTGTCCTCTCCTCTGTCCTCCTCTGTCCTCTCCTCTGTCCTCCTCTGTCCTCTCCTCTGTCCTCTCCTCTGTCCTCCTCTGTCCTCCTCTGTCCTCTCCTCTGTCCTCTCCTCTGTCCTCTCCTCTGTCCTCTCCTCTGTCCTCTCCTCTGTCCTCTCCTCTGTCCCTCCTCTTTCCTCTCCTCTGTCCTCTCCTCTGTCCTCTCCTCTGTCCTCCTCTGTCCTCTCCTCTGTCCTCTCCTCTGTCCTCTCCTCTGTCCTCCTCTGTCCTCTCCTCTGTCCTCTCCTCTGTCCTCCTCTGTCCTCTCCTCTGTCCTCCTCTGTCCCCTCCTCTGTCCTCTCCTCTGTCCTCTCCTCTGTCCCCTTCTCTGTCCTCTCCTCTGTCCTCTCCTCTGTCCTTCTCTGTCCTCTTCTGTCCTCCTCTGTCTTGTCCTGTCCTCTCCTCTGTCCTCTCCTCTGTCCTTCTCTGTCCTCTTCTGTCCTCCTCTGTCCTCTCCTGTGTCCTCCTCTGTCCTCTCCTCTGTCCTCCTCTGTCCTCCTCTGTCCTCTCCTCTGTCCTCTCCTCTGTCCTCCTCTGTCCCCTCCTCTGTCCTCTCCTCTGTCCTCTCCTCTGTCCCCTCCTCTGTCCTCTCCTCTGTCCTCTCCTCTGTCCTTCTCTGTCCTCTTCTGTCCTCCTCTGTCTTGTCCTGTCCTCTCTGTCCTCTCCTCTGTCCTTCTCTGTCCTCTTCTGTCCTCCTCTGTCCTCTCCTGTGTCCTCCTCTGTCCTCTCCTCTGTCCTCCTCTGTCCTCCTCTGTCCTCTCCTCTGTCCTTCTCTGTCCTCTTCTGTCCTCTCCTCTGTCCTCTCCTCTGTCCCCTCCTCTGTCCTTCTCTGTCCCCTCCTCTGTCCTCCTGTGTCCCCTCCCTCCCTCTCTCCCACGTGAAGACAAACGGTGGTGAGGTCTTCCCCAGATGGCCATGGACCCTTTATGCACCCTGGAGCTCTATGGTGGCCATCCGCAGAGCTGTTGCAGCACAAACAGGTTCCAGGAACCAGGATCTGGTCTCTTTCAGTCCTTGGAATGTTTCTGAGAGGCATCACCATGCGTTCAGTGCCCAGTGGGCCAACGTCTCTCAGTCTGTGTCCTACACAGCACCTCCTCACCCCACAGTGCCTGCGTCCTACAGCACCTCCAACCCCACAGTGACTGCGCCCTCCAGCACCTCCTCACCCCACAGTGCCTGCGTCCTCCACAGCCTCCAACCCCACAGTGCCTGCGTCCTCCACAGCCTCCTCACCCCACAGTGCCTGCGTCCTCCAGCACCTCCAACCCCACAGTGACTGCGCCCTCCAGCACCTCCTCACCCCACAGTGCCTGCGTCCTCCACAGCCTCCTCACCCCACAGTGCCTGCGTCCTCCACAGCCTCCAACCCCACAGTGCCTGCGTCCTCCACAGCCTCCAACCCCACAGTGCCTGCGTCCTCCACAGCCTCCTCACCCCACAGTGCCTGCGTCCTCCACAGCCTCCTCACCCCACAGTGCCTGCGTCCTCCACAGCCTCCTCACCCCACAGTGCCTGCGTCCTCCAGCACCTCCTCACCCCACAGTGCCTGCGTCCTCCAGCACCTCCAACCCCACAGTGCCTGCGTCCTCCACAGCCTCCAACCCCACAGTGCCTGCGCCCTCCAGCACCTCCAACCCCACAGTGCCTGCGTCCTCCAGCACCTCCTCACCCCACAGTGCCTGCGTCCTCCACAGCCTCCAACCCCACAGTGCCTGCGTCCTCCAGCACCTCCTCACCCCACAGTGCCTGCGTCCTCCACAGCCTCCAACCCCACAGTGCCTGCGTCCTCCACAGCCTCCTCACCCCACAGTGACTGCGTCCTCCAGCACCTCCTCACCCCACAGTGCCTGCGTCCTCCACAGCCTCCTCACCCCACAGTGCCTGCGTCCTCCACAGCCTCCTCACCCCACAGTGCCTGCGTCCTACACAGCCTCCTCACCCCACAGTGACTGCGTCCTCCACAGCCTCCTCACCCCACAGTGCCTGCGTCCTCCACAGCCTCCTCACCCCACAGTGCCTGCGTCCTCCAGCACCTCCAACCCCACAGTGCCTGCGTCCTACACAGCCTCCTCACCCCACAGTGCCTGCGTCCTCCAGCACCTCCTCACCCCACAGTGCCTGCGTCCTACAGCACCTCCTCACCCCACAGTGACTGCGTCCTCCAGCACCTCCAACCCCACAGTGCCTGCGTCCTCCACAGCCTCCAACCCCACAGTGCCTGCGTCCTCCACAGCCTCCAACCCCACAGTGCCTGCGTCCTCCACAGCCTCCTCACCCCACAGTGCCTGCGTCCTCCACAGCCTCCAACCCCACAGTGACTGCGTCCTACAGCACCTCCTCACCCCACAGTGCCTGCGTCCTCCACAGCCTCCTCACCCCACAGTGCCTGCGTCCTCCAGCACCTCCTCACCCCACAGTGACTGCGCCCTCCAGCACCTCCTCACCCCACAGTGCCTGCGTCCTCCACAGCCTCCTCACCCCACAGTGCCTGCGTCCTCCAGCACCTCCTCACCCCACAGTGCCTGCGCCCTCCAGCACCTCCTCACCCCACAGTGCCTGCGTCCTCCAGAGCACCTCCTCACCCCACAGTGCCTGCGTCCTCCAGCACCTCCTCACCCCACAGTGCCTGCGTCCTCCAGAGCACCTCCTCACCCCACCCATGACACTGGCCCCGTGTCTTGTGAGTGTCAGTTACCCCCGCATCCTGTGTCATCCACATCCTTGAGGTCCAGCGCTGGCTTGTGTGCTGCCCCTTCTGACAGGAAGCCAGAGGACACATTCAGCTTTTCCTTCATCATTATGGCGTTTAGGCCATCGTGTCCATCTGTTTTGTTTTTGCAGCTTGTTGGGGACATATCGTCTGTAACCCCATGCCTTATTTAATTCAAGCATCTGTAAGTCACAGAGGGCTGGGCAGGATGCTTCTAGACTGCTCCCTGGCTGAGCTGCTCTCCCAATGATTCACCCGCTGGCTGGCTGGCACAGGATGTCACCCGGTGACTGCCATGCCACGGACGGCAGGGCTCTGCCCGTCACCCGGTGACTGCCGCGGACGGCAGGGCTCTGCCCGTCACCCGGTGACTGCCGCGGACGGCAGGGCTCTGCCCGTCACCCAGGGCAGGATTCCTGCAGTGGGAGTCCCCATGCACAGATAAAATCCAATCCTGGAACACATCTCATCCATGTGGTGGACAGTAGGAGGACAGAGATGCCCTGGCCCACAGTGGCCCTGGAGCTGGTCAGGCGTACAGAGCCAGGCCCTGGCTGTAGGAGCCCTGATCCCTGGCCACTCACGTTCTTCTCTACCAAGAGAACTGTCCTTCCTGACGGCACAGTTCACACCCAAGCCCAGCTGTCCTGCGTCTGCCCTTCAGGAGTCGGTGCAGTTGGCATTTTCCAAGTTTTATTCTGAGGACATTTTACGCATCAACTTTATCTGCCCCGTGAGGCAGGGTCCCTTTCCCCACTCCTTCCTAGAGGCCCCAGGCACAGAGTTCAG
Source organism: Dipodomys merriami (assembly GCF_024711535.1). Lineage (NCBI taxonomy): Eukaryota > Metazoa > Chordata > Mammalia > Rodentia > Heteromyidae > Dipodomys > Dipodomys merriami. Next base: position 4,383,553 of record NW_027206612.1, on the reverse strand, counting down.
GGCTTGACCTGGGCCCGGGAGGAGGAGCTGAAAGTGGAGACTGGTGTGACCCAAAAGAGATGTCTGGCATCATACGTGTGCCCACAGCCAGGGCTGTCTGTGGAGTCACCTCCACACGCGGTATGCTACAAGCACGGGGTCAGGGCTGTGGTGTGCATGCACAGTGTTACAAGAATGGGGTCAGGGCTGTGGAGTCACCTGCACACGCGGCGTGCTACATGAACGGGGTCAGGGCTGTGGAGTCACCTGCACACGCGGCGTGCTACATGAACGGGGTCAGGGCTGTGGAGTCAGTCACCTGCATGCACAGTGTGCTACAAGAACGGGAGTCCCAGCCTGGTGTGGGGAGTCCAGGGTGTGGGGGGCGCACCCCTGGGGCAGCACTTAGGAGACAGCGTGTGCTTCCTGTCGAGTGCAGAGGCTCTGAAGACTGCGTAGGCAGCTCGTGGACTGTCTAGAACCAGAGTCAAAATGCTGTCGTTTCTTCAGGCAACAGCCGCGTGTGTGCGTGTGCGTGTGCGTGTGCGTGTGCGTTTCTTAGTGCACAGAGGTTTCGATTTACTACATTGGCTTGTGAGTTCAGCACATCGCAACCGTGTCACTGCCGTCCTCCTCTTCCATCTCAGCCCCGGCTCACAGATCACAGCTCACAGATCACAGCTCACAGATCACGGCTCACAGATCATAGCTCACAGATCACGGCTCACAGATCATAGCTCACAGATCATGGCTCACAGATCACAGCTCACAGATCACGGCTCACAGATCACGGCTCACGGCTCACAGCTCACAGATCACGGCTCACAGATCACAGCTCACAGATCATAGCTCACAGATGTTCAGCTCACAGATCACAGCTCACAGATCACGGCTCACAGATCACAGCTCACAGATCACGGCTCACAGATCACGGCTCACAGATCATAGCTCACAGATCATGGCTCACAGATCATAGCTCACAGATATTCAGCTCACAGATCACAGCTCACAGATCACGGCTCACAGATCACGGCTCACAGATCACAGCTCACAGATCACAGCTCACAGATGTTCAGCTCACAGATCACAGCTCACAGATCATGGCTCACAGATCACGGCTCACAGATCACAGCTCACAGATCACAGCTCACAGATCACGGCTCACAGATCATAGCTCACAGATCACGGCTCACAGATCATAGCTCACAGATGTTCAGCTCACAGATCACAGCTCACAGATCATGGCTCACAGATCACAGCTCACAGATGTTCAGCTCACAGATCATGGCTCACAGATCACGGCTCACAGATCACAGCTCACAGATCACAGCTCACAGATCATAGCTCATAGATCACAGCTCACAGATCACAGCTCACAGATCACGGCTCACAGATCACGGCTCACAGATCATAGCTCACAGATGTTCAGCTCACAGATCACAGCTCACAGATCATGGCTCACAGATCACAGCTCACAGATCACAGCTCACAGAACACGGCTCACAGATCACGGCTCACGGCTCACAGCTCACAGATCACGGCTCACAGATCACGGCTCACAGATGTGCACTGACGTCAGGACACATTGACCCTCCATCCTCTTCCACGCATCTCCCTCATTTCCCTCCCAGCTTCCTGGGATTCATTCTGTTGGACTGGGAGTTCATTGTTCAAAGGAGTTACACCGCCCTTTCGTGAATGTGTGTGTGTATGCATTTTCCAGTGTATGTGTACACCCATGTAGTTGAGATCTCGTTCTATGCAGCACGCTGTCACCAGCCCCGATTCTGGAGAGGGCAGCTGACAGGGCTGGCTCACGCCCTCTGCTCCCAGCCCCTCACATGCCGTCCTGGACGCACACTTGCGTTAGCCCACGTTTGGGCTGGCTGGGCCTCTCTGCGCCTGTGTCTTGGTGGTGCAGGGCTGAGTCATGGCTGTCGTGTTCCACACCACAGCCCCCTGTCCCCTTGAGCTTTCTCCCCTTTATGCAAAATGTTGTTAAACAGCACCCCGACATTCTTTTACATTCAAGGAAGAGAATGCGTGGTACCTGGGGTGCTGGAGAGGGTTTTTAATGTGTTCTTCTCCATAGAAGGCAGCTTATTTTTCTGGGACGGGCTGCCTCCTCCCCGGGCGCTGCCCCTGCACCGCACGTCTGAGGATTCGGGGCTGATTGACTCTCGTTTGTTTTGTGCAGGCTCCGCCGTCGCCCTCCTCACCCATAGCTAATGAACCAAAGTTTGAGAAGCACTGGCTGGACAGTGTGTCAGTGCCTCTGTCCGTGGCCCGGATCTCCAGGTACAAAGCTGGCACGGAAAAGCTCAGGTGTGTGACTTCAGGTCCGGGGAGGGGTGACTGCGTCTGTGCCCGGCACAGCGGCCCGTCGGCTGCCCTGTGGTGCGGTGGCGGTTGCCGATTGTGCTGTGATGCTCTGTGGAGCTGGAGTTTGGGGGGATGGTGGAGAACGGGGGGAGGAGGACCACAGCGATCAGAGATGCTGACGCGGATCAGGCTCTGCGCTGTCTCATCGCCGTTGTCACCACAGGAGAAATTCTATTTTCCATTCTAAACGTTCACAGAGTTAGGTTCAAGATGATGACACTGAATCTTGTCTAAAGAGCAAATAATTGCAGAAAAGCCATTTAAACTCCGTGGGCTTTGTTAGTTTAGTAATCATGAGCAAAGCCTGTGGCCTGCTCGCTCTGCAGAGCGGTTTTGCTGTCAGTGGTGGGGCAGCACTCTGTCTGGCTCCACGGAGCCGGAAGCGAGCAGTCAGGGCTCTTCTGCTTTAAGAGGGGAGCGAGACTGCAGCCCACCACCAGCACCAGTCAGCGCAGCAAAGTCTCACTGTTGTAAACAGAGCCTTCGTGAAATGTGGGTGTGTGGTGTGTGTGTGGCTGGAGTGTTTGTGGTGTTCGTGGTCGTGGTGTGTGGACAGCTCTGTTCACTGGGCCTAGGGGCAGGCACTGAGCCACTGGCCTCGCTTTTGAGGAAGGACAAAATAAGAAAACAGGAAGGAGGTGATGAGATTATTATACATATGCACATGCATGCACACATACGTGTATACATACACATGCACATGTGCACATACACAGAACGCCCTCCCCAGGTATGCACCCTGGGAGGAGACGCTGTGGGCCTGGAAGTGTGTGCGTGTGAGGCTGCCTTCCCTCGCCCGTCTGCTCTGGCAGGCAGCCTCTGAGAGTCTGTCTCTGAGGAGCACCGGGGATGATTATGATCTGCGCACAGCACTGCCAGTGTAAGCTTTCAGGAGATCTTTTCTCCTTCACCAAGCAAGATAAGCTCATCACCGGCCCTCTTCTTTGAACGTAAACTTGATGCAACTTTTCCTTGTGTGTGGAGGTTTACTAGGCTTTCAAGATATGAGCTTAAAATGCATAGAAAGGGTTTTAAAGTTTGAGGACCTGAATCACAGTCGATGACAGAACGTAAGAAGGCACGTGCCTGTCCCTGGTCCCGTGCCGGGCTTCTGCCCAGCTCCGGGCTTTGTCTGTCCGTGGAAGCCATGCCGACTCCTGGCGCTGTGACCCCAGAGCTCACAGCGTTGGGCGGCTGCCCGCCCCGGCCAGCCCAGCACCGGCCTCTTCACCTCAGCAAAGCCAGCGCACAGGAACCGACTGCCAGGGCTCGAGGAAAGGACTTGGTAATGGAACGCTTGTCCAGGAAAATTAATACCAGATCAGGGAGGAGCCAAGCTTCTCCGCCTTGACTGGAAGAACTGATGGAGAAAGTTCTAGAAAGCTCAAACGCCAGGGTGTACAGTGGTTCCAGTGCTTCCTCTGACTCAGATGTTGTCACTGTCCCCTGTGGTAGCTGTGACAAAGCACCAAGATGGGGGAGGGGAGGGGAGGGTGGCACTCATATACTGTGGGCCAGTGGTGTCACACAGAGACAGGGCTGCTGGTGTCACACGGAGAGAGGGCCGCTGGTCACAGGGAGACAGTGCTGCTGGTGTCACACGGAGACACCGCGGTGGTGTCACACCTGATGGCGCGGTGCCCGTGCTGTGGTGAGGGCAGGAGGGCCTTGCGTCCTGCAGGCAGCCGCGCCTGGGTTCTGGGTTCTGGGTTCTGGGTTCGAAGGCTTGGAGGTTGTCAGACGCCGGCAGGCCGGGGCGGTGGCTGCACAGAGGCCGCTCCCTTTCTGCTCTGGTTGTGTCCCACATTCTTTGCTCTTTCTAGCCTCGTACCAAACCTCAGGTAAAGTACTTAGCCCAGGAAGTCATTCCCAGTGTTTTTGTCTCTAAAATGATTGGCTATCGGCTGAGCCTTCCTCTCTGCGGTTTCCGTGAAGACTGGAGCCACGTGGGTATGTGAGGAGCGCCACGTGGTTTTACAGGACGCACCAGCCGGCTCTGCGTCGCCTCATATAAACGCGGTTGCTGGGGATGCACACTCAAATTGACACACATTTGATGTCTTCTTGGCCCTCCCAAATTTATTGAATACTTATTCTTAGGTAAATGTGAAGAATGGATACAGTTTTGTTAAAACAGCGTAAGAATTCTTTTCACATTGACCTATTTTAAATTATACAGAAAGGCAGAAGTAAGAGGAGAGAAATATATAATTTTGTCTTCTTGTAGTTAAACTCTCGTGAGGTTTTCTTACTCCTTTTGGTGTTCCATGAAATCAATGGCATACTCGCCAGAAGTGGACACGGGGGTCTCTGGGGCGTGCTTGAGTACCCTGCCGACCGGGACATGATTGGAAAGGAAAGACAAACATCCCTGCCATATCTCCAGATGAAGCAGACATTACAAACACTCACAGGATGTTTCTTATTCTGAGCAGTAAGCAGGTTCTGGAAGCCCAGGTCCTCCAGCTGGGTCCCTGGACTGTGTCAGCTGCCAGCACACACAGACCCCGGGTCCCCACACACACAGACCCCGGGTCCCCACACACACAGACCCCGGGTCCCCACACACACGGACCCCGGGTCCCCACACACACAGACCCCGGGTCCCCACACACACACAGACCCCGGGTCCCCACACACACACAGACCCCGGGTTCCCACACACACACAGACCCCGGGTCCCCACACACACAGACCCCGGGTCCCCACACACACAGACCCCGGGTCCCCACACACACGGACCCCGGGTCCCCACACACACAGACCCCGGGTCCCCACACACACAGACCCCGGGTCCCCACACACACGGACCCCGGGTCCCCACACACACAGACCCCGGGTCCCCACACACACAGACCCCGGGTCCCCCCACACACACACAGACCCCGGGTCCCCACACACACACAGACCCCGGGTTCCCCCCCCCACACAGACCCCGGGTCCCCACACACACAGACCCCGGGTCCCCCCACACACACAGACCCCGGGTCCCCACACACAGAGACCGCGGATGCGAACTGTGTTTGTGGCTCCAGGGACCCAAGACAGACTCCTGTCATGAGTGTCCTGCCAGGACAGACTCCTGTCATGAGTGTCCTGCCACTGTGGAAAAAAGCCTCCCAGAGGAACAAACGTCACCTTTAAAGCTATTACACAAAAATAGAAATTGGAGAACAGTGACAAGGTTGAATGGCTGATTTCCCACCCGATAAGAAATTCTGTGTGTCCAGGCCAGGCCTTCACCTGGCTTCCGGCATCTGACAGATTTTCCTCTGGAGGAAAACCAAGGACACTGCGTACTTTTTAGGAGGGATTTGAAGGGCAGAGACCCCAGGCATCTGTGAGATGCAGGGTCCCCAGTGTGTGTGAGCACAGGGACCCCAGTGTGTGTGAGCACAGGACCACAGTGTGTGTGAGCACAGGGACCACAGTGTGTGTGAGCACAGGACCCCAGTGTGTGTGAGCACAGAACCCCAGTGTGTGTGATCACAGGACCCCAGTGTGTGATCACAGGGACCTCAGTGTGTGTGAGCACAGGACCCCAGTGTGTGTGAGCACAGGACCCCAGTGTGTGTGAACACAGGACCCCAGTGTGTGTGAGCACAGGGACCCCAGTGTGTGTGATCACAGGACCCCAGTGTGTGTGGTCACAGGACCCCAGTGTGTGTGATCACAGGGACCCCAGTGTGTGTGATCACAGGGACCCCAGTGTGTGTGAGCACAGGGACCCCAGTGTGTGTGATCACAGGGACCCCAGTGTCTGTGAATGACCCCAGTGTGTGTGAGCACAGGGACCCCAGTGTGTGTGAGCACAGGACCCCAGTGTGTGTGGTCACAGGACCCCAGTGTGTGTGAGCACAGGGACCCCAGTGTGTGTGAGCACAGGGACCCTAGTGTGTGTGATCACAGGACCACAGTGTGTGTGATCACAGGACCCCAGTGTGTGTGATCACAGGACCCCAGTGTGTGTGAGCACAGGACCCCAGTGTGTGTGAACACAGGACCCCAGTGTGTGTGAGCACAGGGACCCCAGTGTGTGTGAGCACAGGGACCCCAGTGTGTGTGAGCACAGGGACCCCAGTGTGTGTGAGCACAGGACCCCAGTGTGTGTGATCACAGGACCACAGTGTGTGTGATCACAGGGTCCCCAGTGTGTGTGAGCACAGGACCCCAGTGTGTGTGAGCACAGGGACCCCAGTGTGTGTGAGCACAGGACCCCAGTGTGTGTGATCACACAGAACCCAGTGTGTGTGATCACAGGACCCCAGTGTGTGTGAGCACAGGACCACAGTGTGTGTGAGCACAGGGACCCCAGTGTGTGTGAGCACAGGACCCCAGTGTGTGTGGTCACAGGACCCCAGTGTGTGTGAGCACAGGGACCCCAGTGTGTGTGAGCACAGGGACCCCAGTGTGTGTGATCACAGGACCCCAGTGTGTGTGATCACAGGACCACAGTGTGTGTGATCACAGGACCCCAGTGTGTGTGATCACAGGACCACAGTGTGTGTGAGCACAGGACCACAGTGTGTATGAGCACAGGACCCCAGTGTGTGTGAACACAGGACCCCAGTGTGTGTGATCACAGGACCACAGTGTGTGTGATCACAGGGAACCCAGTGTGTGTGAGCACAGGACCCCAGTGTGTGTGATCATAGGACCCCAGTGTGTGTGAGCACAGGGACCCCAGTGTGTGTGAGCACAGGACCCCAGTGTGTGTGAGCACAGAGACCCCAGTGTATGTGATCACAGGGACCCCAGTGTGTGTGAGCACAGGGACCCCAGTGTGTGTGAGCACAGGACCCCAGTGTGTGTGAGCACAGGGACCCCAGTGTGTGTGATCATAGGACCACAGTGTGTGTGATCACAGGACCACAGTGTGTGTGATCACAGGGACCCCAGTGTGTGTGATCACAGGACCCCAGTGTGTGTGATTACAGGGACCCTAGTGTGTGTGATCACAGGACCACAGTGTGTGTGAGCACAGGACCACAGTGTGTGTGAGCACAGGGACCCCAGTGTGTGTGAGCACAGGACCACAGTGTGTGTGAGCACAGGACCACAGTGTGTGTGAGCACAGAGACCCCAGTGTGGGAGGGGTAGGGATCCCAGCATCTCTGGACAGAGCTGAAAGGACAAGTCGGTGTGTGTGCGGTCATCTGTGGTTCTGTTCGTCATGCATGGGTTGGAAGACTTTCTCCTGCCACTGCCCTTTGGCAGATTCCCGTGGTTTCCGATGAGAAGTCAGACCTTCATTGTTGGTGTTCCGCTAGTAGGATCATGGTGTTTGCTTTCCCCCTCCCCCCGGCTTGTTCCATTTCTTTCCAGACTTCTCCCTCCCCCCATTTCCCATGACTCAACTTACATAGTCAACACCTCAGACCAAGCCAGTTCTTTGCCCAGTGCCCTTTTAACTCCTTTGCTGTACACTTGGGATAAGATGTACATCCTTGTTGTGTCCTCAGCAATCATGGGAGTAGGTTGCTCATAAATGCAGCAGAACAGAGAAAGTACGAGTGGGTCAAAGCCGCTCCTGAGGGGTCTAAGGCGGCCGCACAGGGAGACCAGGCACCGTAAGGTCCGAGATGGTGTCAGAGATGGACGGCGTTCGGCCATGAAGAAATTCTGTGAAAGGTTCATTCCACTCTCAGCTTTCTCCTCCTGCAAAGGGCCCAGTGTTCAAAATGCCTTATTTATCGTGCTCAATATTCCACGAGGAAGAAATACGAGCTGGAAGAAATTCAACCTTACATTCTAATTCAAGAAATGCTAGTTAAGGTGGGGTGGAACTAGTCAGGTGTATCTGCTTTAGAAAGAAAGATTGTTCGCTCACGGAGAACCGGTCTGATACACTGGCTCAGAGACATGCAGAGAAGTTTCATAATTCCTCCTTTTTCCCTTCCCTTCTCTTTCCACTTGACTGGCAAAGCTCTGATGAAATTCACTTCAGAGGGGTTATTAAAATACAACTTAGTGTGGACCTTGGTTTTCAAAATGTTGGGTTTTGTTTGTGAGGTTTTGTTGTCTCACAACTCCCTGCTGCAGTCAACAGAGAAACAGGTTACGTGAATTAATCTGCATTATTTTCTTGAAAAGTGAACAGAAGTATAAACAGAATTTCATTTTTGAACGTGGCTTTTGAAAGTCTGCATGATAGAAAAAAGAAACGTGCTGGATCACGTGTCTATTATTAGTGAATTCGCCAGAATGACAGTGGCTCATAGCTAAGTCATGGAGCTGCGATTTCTTAAAGCTCAGCTACAAAGTACCAGGATATGTTCTTCTAGACCCATGGTGACCACAAGCATTGTGTGTGTTCCCAGTCCCCATGGTGACCTGACAGTCCCCTGCCGATGACACGCCTTGTGTGCTCCCAGTCCCCATGGTGACCTGACAGTCCCCTGCCGATGACACGCCTTGTGTGTTCCCAGGCCCATGGTCACACCCGCAGTGTGTTCTCACTGGTCCTGATGATGGGTCTGTCTCGACATCTGTGACAGGAGTTTACCTGCCCGCGACAGCCAGCACACCTAGCGTGAGGGGCCTTCCAAATCATCCCTGCACTGCAAGCCTATAAAAAATAGTAGCTACATGGGCTGGGAAGGCGGCTCAGTGGTAGAGCGCTCGCCTTGAGCTGAAGAGCTGTGGGACAGCGCCCAGGCCCAGAGTTCAGGCACCACGACCGGACCCCCTCCCCCCCAAAAAAAGTAGCTACAGAACTTCTCCACGAGCAAGCCTCTCTTCCCACACAAGCTGCTCTCCACGTGTTCACTGAACGACAGGAGCTCCTGAGATGCAAGGCTTGTCCACCTTCGTCTGTGTAACGTGCTCCGGGTGTTGGCTAGGAATGCAGGTACCCACTGTTGCTTTGGTGGCCAGCGCTGTGCCTCCTCCCCGAGGGCTGGCTGAGCCGCCTCTTCTCCCTCCCACAGGTTAAGTGCCTTTGAGGTGGTGGCGCAGGATGGAGCCAGCTCCGGCGTCCTCCAGTTCTGCTCGGCTCAGGAGTGCACCGAGTGGCTGTGCGCGGTGTCGGCCAACATCAACAGTCTGGTCCTTCACAATGTGAGCACAGCCCCCGGGACAAGACAGTCACGAAGGACGCACGTCACTGCAAATGACCCTCCGCAAGGCTGGACCTGCAGGGCGCGTCTGACCCCAAGGCTAAAGCTTAAGTCATCTAGAGATGTCCAAAGGAAGAGTTCAGACTAAGTCACGTGCGGATATTTCCCCATCCCTTGAGCTTTCTCCTCTCGGCCCCTCCCCTCCTTTCCACACACAAACACAGGAACTGTTTCATGCATACACATTGGCGTGATATGTTACGTGTACTCGAGGATGTTTAATTGGGTTAAAAATGTAATTACCCAAAGATGATGGAAATGTACAGGAAAGCTTCCTTAACCAAAAACACTAATCTGGGCCAGAAGAAAACAAATCTGTGCCCTTGAGTGATGTGTTTGATGTTTAAAGTCAAGAAAACTTCTCAAAGAAGAGAATTAATGAGACAGGGGAGAAGCAGACCCAGCTTCTGTAAGCCTCGGCTATCCCAGGCTGGCAGGGGAGTTGGCAGCACTGGCACCTGGCCAAAGTGGCCAGTGCCAGGCCCCGCCCTACTCCCCCCCAGCACTGGCCAGTGCCAGGCCCCACCTTACCCCTCCCGGCGCCGTGGCCAGCGCCAGTCCCCAGGGCCTTGTCCCTCCCAGCACCTCTACTCTGTTCTCACACCCCATGTCTGGTGTGGAGTGAGCAGCCGGGCTGGAGGGCATACACCAGCCCTGCTGACCTGCATGCTGGCCCTGCCTGCCTGTAGCTGGCCACCCTAGCAGCTGCCAGCGAGGGAGGCATGTGAGATCTCTGGGCTGAAGTAAGATGTGAGAGTTCTATTCTGATGACCTTTCTATTCTGAAATTATATAAGAAAGTTCCTTACTAAAGTTGTAGTTTTCATGTTTTGACACTTTGAATTCCAAAAATATGCGGGTGGATAGAAGTTAAAAAGAAACAGTAGCCGGGCGCTGGTGGCTCAAGCCTGTCATCCTAGTTACTCAGGAGGCTGAGATCTGAGGATCTTGGTTAAAAGCCAGCCCAGGCAGGAAAGTCCATGAGACTCTTATCTCCAGTAAACCACTAGGAAACAGGAAGTGGCGCTGTGGCTCAAGTGGTAGAGCACTTGCCTTGACAGCTCAAGAGCCGAGGGACAGCGCCCAAACCCAGAGTTCAAGGCCCACGACTGACAAAAACAAACAAAAATCCAGTGATGCCAGATCAGCATTTGCATATATGCTGTGTGGACAGGGCTGCATGCGTGGTTCCCCATCTGCTCTGTGGGATGGGGTGGTGAGGTGAGGCGGGGGGGGGGGGGGAGGGGAGAAGAACAGGTACTCTAGTTGTCCCTGGGCTTGTTCTGCTCCTATATAAATCACGGTAATGTTTTAGGAACTAAGATTGACCTCCCAAGGTTTGGAGACTCGGTATGAGCTTTGATCATTGCCGATCACGTTTTCCAAATGCTGAAATCTAACCCTCTGCTTGTGTCACAGCTAGACTTGTATCAAATGCTGAGATTCGGGAAAGAAAGACTGTGATGTGCTTTAGACAGGCTAGAGACCGAAGGCATGAATATACTTGTGTGCTGACTCTTTGCTACCCTTTCTCTACAGATGAAGATGGCAAATAAACGCTGCTCTCCTTCGGACCAGGTAGGAACTGCAGGTTTCACCTTGATTCTGTAACAAATCTCCAAAAGTAATCAGATCCTTTCTTGCAAATGTGAATTGGACATTTTGACAGGAATTAACTATAATATGTACTAGATCAATCTGATTACCTGTGACTTCCATGCATAAGCAACTTGTCTATCGGCAGCTGTAAACATTTTATAAGAAAACACGTTGTACCTGTATAATTTAGGACTGGCCTGTTGGACGGCATCCTTATGATGACAGGAGTTAATGCTGGTGTGATCCTGACCCCGTGCCCCGGTCCTGGGGCTTTGCTCTCACAGTCCTGGTGTCTAGTGCTCCTTCAGGCCCCTCTTCAGACCCACCAGCCCCGCCAGTCATCAGCCTTACTGGCTCAGTGAGGACAGCTCTGTTTTGGTGCAGCTCAATGGAGACCAGCCACAGCCATTGTAACAGAGCCGTTTCAGTGTGAGGACGATTAATTTTAAGCCACTATTATTCTATTTCCTTTCTAATAAACTTCTGGTTTTACTGGATGGCAGTGCCTGGGATTAAGCTATTTTGTACGTTTTCATTATAGTTCAGAGGAAGCAGGCACGGGAGGGCGTCTCTGTTTGATGCCTGCCAACTTTGCAAAGCTCAGTAGCAATGTGAGGATCCAAGACTGGTTTCTAGAAGGAAAAGTGCTCTTCCTATCCAGGTGTACTGAAAATCATGGGGCACTCAGGCTGCTTTGAATTAGACCCACTATCTATATTCTTACCTTAGGTAAGGAACACTAAAAAATGTCCTGAATAGAACTTTTAATGTTTCTCCAAATTAATCAACTGTTTACCTTTTATGCAAGTCGGTGGGGGTTAGACATTTCACAAATGTCTCCCACGTAACATGGGATTTATTTTACACTTCTACAAAATCCGCGTTCTCCGCTGCGTGCTGGCGTCTGAATGGAGTTCTCACGGCCTCCTTGTTCAGCACGCCCCGGCGGCGTCCCTGCTGCTGAGACACCGCCCCCAACTGGCTCTGCCCTCTATGCGGTGCTTTCCATTTGAAGCCTGGTACCTTGTGAGCATCATGAAAACTCACAGACTGCATGTCTGTGTGTGGAAAATCAGCTCCTGCAAGCCCCCGGGTGCCTCAGCTCCCCGCCGGCCTGGAAGGAATCACAGCATGCTCGCAAACCAGGCCACCCGGTGAGCGGACAGGAAGGTGCAAGCCCTCTTTGAGAACAGGCCGTTGGAAAGCACTGCGGTTGCAGGACTTGACTCAGGGGTACTGAGCAACACAGGACTCTCACGAGTGTACGGGAATTACCTGTTACTATGGGAAAAGCATTCCTCTGCAATCAAGCCTTGTTTTCCCACTTTGAAATGGCTTCCCTCATCACCAAGGGCAAAAACACAAGAGGGGTGCCGAGACCCTGGACCGTCAGAAAAGCCGTGGAGCCAGGACAAGACCTAACAGGTGTGAGGTGGTGGCTCAGCTCGCCTCCGCTCCAGCCCCGTGAACCTGCCCTGCGCCTGGCTTGGATGACCCTGGCGCTGACAGCCCTCCTCCACTCAGTCCTGCATTCTAATCCAACCCAAATAAGCATGGCTGGTGGAGCCTCAGCATCTCCATCTCTGCAGTAAGGACGTCACACTGTGGGTCTTTGTAAACTTTGAATTTCCATGTCACTTTGAATTTTCTCCAGGGTTTGAATTCGTCTGTTTGGCATGGACTGGGATCAGGAGAGTCTTGGTTCTGGACCAGCCACGGCAGAGAAGACCATGAGACTCCACAGACCTGCCTTTCAACCTCCATACCTCCACTGTGCACATATCCAAAGGAGAGTACATGAACGTGCCAGAAGGGCACCTGACAGCTGTTTACTGTAGCCCTGTTCACAGGAGCCAAGGAAGGATCAACCACGATGCCAACAACAAACAGATAAAGACGCGGCACTGATGTGTACTGCATATGCACTATACATACAATATACACTAATACTATTCAGACGTGAGACATGGTGTCCTTTTCAGGAAAATGGATGCAAAATAAGGATATCATATTGAGCAAGACAAAACCAGATCCAAAACAAGATATCAAACATGTTCCTCTTGTGTGAAAGCTACATCAAAAAGAAATGCATACTTATGTACATATGTATATATTATGCTCATATACATAATTATGTATGGATAAACATAGAACATGACTCTAAGGGACAATTTAGGAAAAGAAGGGGAAAGGGAAGCAAAAAAAGGAAAATACAGGGTGAATAATTTTGGTATATATTGCTACTATGTATGAAAACAGCACACGGCCTCGATAAAAGTTGTTAGTCACTAGTTGGTTGAGGCGAAGAGAAACAGGCTCTGTGGTGGGTGGGAAGCTGTGGGGTCATGGGATAACAAAAAGGAGGAAAATAGTTAAAGTGGACTATTAGAGTGTATGAAGACAGAGCGATGAATCCTGCCAAAAAATGTTAGAGAGAGCTATAAGTGGAAAATGGAGAGTGCTAGTGGGCATGACTTTCATTAGAATACACAGTATACAAGTGTAGAAGTAATTAATGTAAGTGAATAAAAAGGATAAAGTTAACCTCCCTTAATATTACTTATGAGCAGTAGTCTAAAGGGGAAAAAACATTCATAAAGCAGCCAGTGTTTCCAATAATAGCTTATTTCTGTGCTAATGGAGCTGGACAGTGATATTCTACATAAGCGGTAACTATATTCACATCTAATTGATGATTCAGATATTAACAGCATGACTTACCAACATGCTGTCCAGAAGAGCAGCTTGTTACTACACAATACGTAATTCTTGTTGAATTAAAGTGCCACTCACGGGGCTGGGAAGGTGGCTCAAGTGGTAGAGCACTAGCCTTGAGCTGAAGAGCTGAGGGACAGCGCCCAGGCCCAGAGTTCAGGCCCACCACTGACAAAAAACAAAACAAAACAAAAACAATCAACTGCCACTCACAGTACAACCAGATGTGAGGAGGAGAACCACCTGGATGGTGTCCAGTCAAAAGAGATGGGGGAAGAGGGGCTGGGACGGTGGCTCAGTGGCAGAGCGCTTGCCTTGCATGCCTGAGGCCCTGGGTTCGATTCCTCAGCACCACATAAGCCAGAAGTGGCACTGTGGCTCAAGTGGTAGAGCGCTAGCCTTGAGCTGCAGAGCCGAAGAACAGCGCCCAGGTTCAGAGTTCAGGCCCCACAACCGGACCCCGAAAAAAAAGATGGGGGAAGAGCCAAGCAATAGATGCCGGGCTTCCGGAGCCCCCGCTATGATCCCAGGCCAGCAACACAGAGTGACAGCTAGAGGATCATCTACCCACACAGAGTGACCTCCATGCTAACCAACAGCCAGAGGATCATCTACAACAGAGTGACCTCCACTGTAACTGACAGCTAGAGGATCATCTACAACACAAAATGACCTCCACTCTAACCCACAGCTAGAGGATCATCTACCAATACAGAGTGACCTCCATGCTAGCCAACAGCCAGAGGATCATCTACAACCTCCACTGTAACTGACAGCTAGAGGATCATCTACAACACAAAATGACCTCCACTCTAACCCACAGCTAGAGGATCATCTACCAATACAGAGTGACCTCCATGCTAGCCAACAGCCAGAGGATCATCTACAACCTCCACTGTAACTGACAGCTAGAGGATCATCTACAACACAAAATGACCTCCACTCTAACCCACAGCTAGAGGATCATCTACCAATACAGAGTGACCTCCACTGTAACCCACAGCTAGAGGATCATCTACAACCTCCACTGTAACTGACAGCTAGAGGATCATCTACAACACAAAATGACCTCCACTCTAACCCACAGCTAGAGGATCATCTACCACACAGTGACCTCCACTGTAACTGACAGCTAGAGGATCATCTACAACACAGAGTGACCTCCAGACTAACCCACAGCTAGAGGATCATGTACCATGGCTGCATCTCAAAACTAAAGAAATGTTTGCTGCAGCTGTCAGAGGAAATAATCTCAACTCAAGTTCACTCAGATTCAAGAGTGCACTTTCAACTTGCTGCTCACCCTCCCTCCCCCACACTGTCCTTCCTGTGCTCACCCTCCCTCCCCCACACTGTCCTTCCTGTGCTCACCCTCCCTCCCCCACACTGTCCTTCCTGTGCTCCTCCTCCCTCCCCCACACTGTCCTTCCTGTGCTCCTCCCTCCCCCACACTGTCCTTCCTGTGCTCCTCCATCCCCCACACTGTCCTTCCTGTGCTCCTCCTCTCTCCCCCACACTATCCTTCCTGTGCTCACCCTCCCCCACACTGTCCTTCCTGTGCTCACCCTCCCTCCCCCACACTGTCCTTCCTGTGCTCACCCTCCCCCACACTGTCCTTCCTGTGCTCCTCCTCCCTCCCCCACACTGTCCTTCCTGTGCTCCTCCATCCCCCACACTGTCCTTCCTGTGCTCACCCTCCCTCCCCCACACTGTCCTTCCTGTGCTCACCCTCCCCCACACTGTCCTTCCTGTGCTCCTCCTCCCTCCCCCACACTGTCCTTCCTGTGCTCCTCCATCCCCCACACTGTCCTTCCTGTGCTCACCCTCCCTCCCCCACACTGTCCTTCCTGTGCTCCTCCTCCCTCCCCCACACTGTCCTTCCTGTGCGCCTCCTCCCTCCCCCACACTGTCCTTCCTGTGCGCCTCCTCCCTCCCCCACACTGTCCTTCCTGTGCTCACCCTCCCTCCCCCACACTGTCCTTCCTGTGCTCACCCTCCCCCACAGTCCTTCCTGTGCTCCTCCTCCATCCCCCACACTGTCCTTCCTGTGCTCACCCTCCCTCCCCCACACTGTCCTTCCTGTGCTCACCCTCCCTCCCCCACACTGTCCTTCCTGTGCTCCTCCCTCCCCCACACTGTCCTTCCTGTGCTCCTCCTCCCTCCCCCACACTGTCCTTCCTGTGCTCACCCTCAGCCCCTCTGCACTGTCCTTCCCTCTCCCTCTCTCTCTTTCACCTGTCCATAGTCATTTTGTGTCTGTGAAATGTATAGCTCTGCCCTCAGCCCCTAGTGGGACTACCATAGTTGATAATTTTTCCTAGTGAACTCTCAGTGACAGTAATGGCTGAGCATTTCATGAAGGAAAGAGGAGGTCAGGAGGCTTAGCTGTTGTGGTCAGATTGCACTGTTTTTAGTTCCTTCATGCCTCCTGCCTTCCGCACTTGCTCCCTGGCTAGTGGCCGTCTGGGAGGTGGTCTGGACATTAGGCTGTGGGGCTGCTTGCAGGAAGTAGATCATTGAGGTTCGACTTGAAGGGAAGTTTGGACACTAACCAGCCATGGGGAGAAATGGACAGTTAATGCTCCTACAGTTTCAGATAACAATATGAGGAAATCAGGAGCAGAAGATTTTCAGCTCAGCCCTGCTCACCACGCCACAGACGAGGCTCAGACCCTGAGTGTGGCGTGAATCCTCACCAGACTCAGTGCCCTTAGGAGTTGTAGCAGTGGACCTTGTGTTAACATACAATTGCTGAGGGAACTCTGAACACCTTAGGACACACCCAGATATTCTGGAAACGTGGCTCTGTTGAACACATTGCTACATAAACAGTGATTTTTTTCATTATTCTGTAAAAAATCAGTGTATGTAATTCAGTTATTCTATATCCCCTGCCTAAAATGAATCCTACAAAATAAACTATATAAATCATTATCACCATGTAGTAGTGCAGTGATCATGCATTTAACTCATGTAAGTTTTAAACACATCAAATATCTGCTAGCTCAGGAAAGTGCCTCATTTTAACAGTGAAAATTGAGCACATCTTACAAGTTTAAGCAGCGTTTCTGCCAATATATTCCTCAGAAATTTCAGAAAGGGCAAGTCCGTTATTAGATATGTGTAAGCAACGTGTGAATTGAATTTCAAAGCCAGAGACATTCAAGGCATGGATTATATTTTAGTGGCTGTTCAGAACATTGGTACTATCTGAACAATGCATACTTTGCCCCTCCTGGCTGATATATTTAAGAGGAGATTGTTCAACAACACGTATTAAATTCTCATCATTATCATGTGAGATAAATGATTCAAGTTCTGTTTATTGGGGGGAAAGGTTCTAGTTATGCCATATGTGTCCACGGTCACATCCAAAATAAAATGTATTATTGTAATGTCACCATCTTGTCACATTTATAACAAATGTTATCTTTTGGATGTAAGTATATACATAGAAAAAACACAAACTCATGAGACATGAAATATTTGAGTCATGTAAAAAGCTGTATTTCTTTTCTGAGCCCTGTTAACAAAGCAGTGTGACAATGACATGAAGACCAAGGAAATAGAATAGAAAACTCAGGATAAACTGACACAGCTACAGCAATCTGATTTGTGACAAAGGAGCTGAAGCAACATCGTAAACTTCAAAACTATCACAGGAAGCATGAAGAAAATACCTGAGGATGCTGGCTAGTGCAGTTATTTTCTGAATAGGATGCAATTGCCCAGGAAATAAAAGCAAGAATTGACAAGTTGGATTTCATCAAATTACACATTTTTACATCAAAGAAAACAATTATTAGACATTCTACAGAATAGTAATTACTATGACAATTTTTAGAACAGTAAAGAAAATCTTTCCAGCTATTCAATGGATAGAGGATTAATTTCTATATTATAAAAAGAGCTAAATAAGTAAACAACAAAAGAAGTCCAGTTGATAAATGGGTAAACAAACTGAACAGAGTTCCCTAAAGAAGTACAAATGGCAAAGAAGTACATTAAGAAATGTTCAGCATCCTTAACCCAAAAGGAAATGCAAATCAAATGGTATGGTACTGGGCACTGGTGGCTCACACCGGTAATCCCAGCTACTTGGGGACTAAGGTCTGAGGATCCAAGTTCAAAGGCAGCCCAAGCAGGAAAAGTCTGTGACATTCTTATCTCCCATAATCACCAATAAGCCAGAAGTGGAGCTGTGGCTCAAGTGGTAGAGCACTAGCCTTGAGCAAAAAGCTCAGGGATACCACCCAGGCCCTGAATTCAACCCCCAGGACTGGTGCAAAAGATAATGCATTGTGAATCCAACCTACTTCATGACCATTATCATGTTCAAATGCTGCTGAGGATGTTGGGGACAGACGGACGGACAGCTGTGCACTATTGGTGCTTATGCACCTACTGAAGCTATTGTGGAGATCAGCATGGAGATCCTGCACGTTCCAAAACAGACCTGCGGAAGCCCCAGCCACACCAGCTTTTGACGTAATCTGAAGGGTATAAATCAGCATGCCAGAGAGACACCTATGTGCTGTGTCTGTCCTAGCTCTGTTCACCAGCTGTGCAATGAGCTGAGGGGCTTAACAGCCCGTGAATGAATAAAGAAAATTTGGTACACACAATGGTGTGCTATTCAGCCATAAAGAAAAACAAAATTAGATCATTTGGAGGGAATTAGATGGAACTGGAAATCACCTTGACTGATATAAGCCAATCTTAAAAAAACATAAAAAACCAAAATATGTTTTCACTGAGGAATATAAGATGGTGGTGATAATGGAGATAATGGAGATGATGGTGATGGTGAGGATGATGGTGATGGTAGGGATGATGGAGATGATGGGGATGTGGGGATGATGGAGATTATGGGGATGATGGAGATGATGGAGATGGTAGGGATGATGGAGATGGTGGGGATGATGGAGATGGTGGGGATGATGGAGATGATGGTGATGGTAGAGAGGGTGGGGATGATGCAGATGATGGGGATGGTGGGGATGATGGAGATGATGGGGATGATGGAGATGGTGGGGATGATGGGGATGGTGGGGATGATGGATGATGGGGATGGTGATGGTGGGGATGATGAGGAAGGTGGGGATGATAGACATGGTGGGGATGATGGGGATGATGGTGATGGTGGGGATGATGGGGATGGTGGTGATGGTAGAGAGGGTGGGGATGATGCAGATGATGGGGATGGTGGGGATGATGGAGATGATGGGGATGATGGAGATGGTGGGGATGATGGAGATGATGGTGATGGTGGGGATGATGGGGATGGTGGGGATGATGGATGATGGTGATGGTGGGGATGATGAAGATGGTGGAGATGATGGAGATGGTGAGGATGATGGGGATGGTAGGGATGATGGGGATGATGGAGATTATGGGGATGATGGAGATGATGATGAGGTAGAGAGGGTGGGGATGATGCAGATGATGGGGATGATAAGGATGATGGAGATGATGGGGATGGTGGGGATGATGGAGATGGTAGGGATGGTGGGGATGGTGGGGATGATAGAGATGGTGGGGATGATGGGGATGATGGAGATGATGGGCATGATGGAGATGGTGGGGATGATGGAGATGGTAGGGATGATGGAGATGATGGGGATGGTAGGGATGATGGAGATGGTAGGGATGATGGGGATGGTAGGGATGATGGAGATGGTGGGGATGATGGAGATGGTAGAGATGATGGGGATGGTAGGGATGATGGAGATGGTGGGGATGATGGAGATGATGGAGATGATGGGGATGGTGGAGATGGTGGGGATAATGGAGATGGTGGGATGATGGGGATGATGGAGATGGTAGGGATGATGGGGATGATGGAGATGGTAGGGATGATGGGGATGATGGAGATGGTAGAGATGATGGGGATGATGGGGATGATGGAGATGATGGGGATGATGGAGATGGTAGGGATGATGGATATGATGGAGATGGTGGGAATGATGGGGATGATGGAGATGGTAGGGATGGTGGGGATGATGGGGATGATGGAGATGGTAGGGATAATGGGGATGGTAGGGATGATGAGGATGATGGGGATGATGGAGATGATGGGGATGATGGAGATGGTGGGGATGATGGAGATGGTGGGGATGATGGAGATGGTGGGGATGATGGAGATGGTGGGGATAATGGAGATGGTGGGATGATGGGGATGATGGAGATGATGGGGATGGTGGGGATGATGGAGATGGTAGGGATGATGGAGATGATGGGGATGATGGAGATGGTAAGGATGATGGGGATGATGGAGATGGTAGAGATGATGGGGATGGTAGGGATGATGGAGATGATGGGGATGATGGAGATGATGGGGATGATGGAGATGGTAGGGATGATGGATATGATGGAGATGGTGGGAATGATGGGGATGATGGAGATGGTAGGGATGGTGGGGATGATGGGGATGATGGAGATGGTAGGGATAATGGGGATGGTAGGGATGATGAGGATGATGGGGATGATGGAGATGATGGGGATGATGGGACTGGAATGTGAAACAGGAATGGCTGGGACCAGCATGAGTGTGCGAAAGGAGATGGTCCTAGAGGCTGACACCCACGGTGTGTGTGGTATGTACATGTAGGTGAACCCTGCCCAGCCCTGTCTCACAGTGGAGGGCAGAGGACTGGTATGGAGGGGCTGAACCTGCTCAAGGTGTACCGCGAGCACCCGAGGAACTCCTTGGTACTATAAATTTACTCAAAGGAAATTCAGAAAAGCTTTGCCTATCCAGGAGAGTCGGGTGAAACAAAATGGAAACTTTGCCTGAGGCAGATTGTGCACCATGGCAACATCATCTCCTGGAAGAGGTGGTGTTTTTAGCCCCTCGGAGTTCTTCACCTCTCGGGGAGTTTTTCACTGAGCACCAGAGGGAGTTGGCCAGGCCATCCAGAGAGGCCTGAAGCAGATGCTGCCTCCACTTGGCCGTAGCCATGAGCTCCCAGTGCAGCCGGGGCTCTGTGCACAGGCAGGAGCCGCTGCTCATGCCTGAGGACCCGGCCCGGGCCAGTGCTGCCCTGAAGCTGAACAGGTCTCTTACTCACTAATGGGGTCTGGCGTCTGTCTTGACTAAAGTTTCTTGAATGAGGATACGTTACATGAATGGCTTCCTTGAAATTATGTAATGATGAGGTAAGAGATGGCCGGCCACTGTTGTTTAGTATACACATTCATGTCACATTCAGAGTTTAGGTCTGGCGAGAATCGTTCTTGGTATGTTTTAAACTCATACATTGTGTTCTCAAACAGCATGGCTGTTCCCATGGTCTGTCTGGATCGGGTCTGGTCTGGGGTTACTGCTCTTGCGTGTGGTTAAAGCACTGTCTCCTGGCGTGCCCTCCTTAAGGCTGGCTTTTAATTTTCAGAGGTTTCCCTCTGCAGGTCGTGCACATGGGGTGGGTGAGCGAGAGGCTCCAGGGAGAAGACGCCGCTCTGTCGTTCTCCTCCAAGTTCCTGGCGCTGAAGGGCTCCTCCGTCTACATTTTCCACACTCCTCCGGTAAGGACACCTTCGAGTGACTCCCAGGGCTGTTCAGAGACGAGGCCGTTGGACCCAGGTCTGAGGAGGGCAGAGAGGAGGCTGCAGCCGCCCTCTCCAGACATCAGTGGCTGGCAGGACCCAGCCTCGGGTTCACAGAGGTTCCTGAGGAATTCCATTCCCGGCTTTCAGTTCACGTGTCAACTGGATATTGTAGCATGTCTCTGCATTGGTTTGGAGGTAGAGTGCTCAAGGTTGTGGGCTTACTGCATCTGTTCCCTGGTCGGAGAATCCAAAATGCAACCAAACCAAAACAACCTTTTCCTCAGAATGCAGTGGCCGATCATGAAATTTAAAGTTATTCCCTCATACCTTCCAGACATCTTTACAATAAATATGCCGCTTCAGTGGGGCTGGAACAGAAATGTGGGACTAAACACAAGTTCTTTGGTTTCACTTTCCAACTCCCGCACAGGGGCTGCTTCCCAAACTGGCAGACACAACATGGGGATTCTGGGAAAGCTTAGTTCTTTACGTCATTTTCACTTCTTTGTGAGTCTGAACACCACCAGAGCTGCAAACAGACAATAAAACTTGAAAGCTCAGGTAGCTAAAGAATCTAGACCCACGCCACACTGCATGACCACTAAAATCAAACAGCGTGACACAAAGTGTCACCTCCAGACATGAGGACAGTAACGTATGTGTTTTCTCTTCATTGATAAATAAGTAACTTGGGGTTCTTTTATGAGTGCAGAATTTGCACCATTCCCCCTCTTCCCCTGATGTTCACAGCTCACAGGGCCACTGATGACAGGAAAGGTGACTGACCGGCGGTGACTGCCACCCACAGCCTGCATCCACCTCAGACTGCCTTCTGCCCCAACACACTTTTTCTCCCCCAAGACCAGATAGAGGACACCACCCTGAGTCTAGCTGTGAGTTCCGCTTCTTATTTACAAGCCACAGACCAATGTTGTGCGTTTGCCCACATTAGAGTTACCTTCACACATACTTGTACAAGTGTGGACTGAATAAATACACTAATGTTCCTAGCATTTTTCCTAAATGTAGTTTCTATTGTGTTGCCTGAGAGAGCACTTCAGGGAAGAACTGTTTTTAGAAAGGTTTTTAGTAGAATTAGGAGCCGCGTCTCAGGTTTGCATACCTCAGCCGCGTGGCGTTCTGCGGTGGTGGGGACACCCTGGCACCGCCACGTGTCTGGCTAGAGCAGGACAAGTACTGATGGAGCCATCTGCTTCTGAGGCCTGCGGCTCCTCCTTCCTCCTGTGCCAATCAACACCAGAGCTCACAGGAAGACATGGAAAGGGGAGGGCAGAAGGGTGGATAACTAGTCTCAAGGTTAGAGTCCTGTGACCGGTTTTGTCTGCGCACTCCTGGAATCTCCGCGTGGTTGTGGGACTTCTGGTGGGGTTCTGGCCCTCACGCAGTGGCTCCTGTGTGGAGAACATAAAGCAGATGCCACCCTGACCGTAAAGCAGGTGGTTCGCATGGAAGTCTTCTCAAGTGCCATGTGTTTCTTCTCCAGCGAGCTGGAAGGTTTCTTGACCTTGTATCTACCCTGTTTTTTCCAAATCTAGAATAACCCTGGAGTGAGGGGAAGTTTCTTGCGTATTATGGAGCAAGTGACTTACAGGCATCGGAGATAGAGAAGCTCTGCGGCTTTCGTCCTCTGTGCTGGGGCATGTCGGAAAATCTTCTTTAGAGCGAACATAGAGGGCAGAGGAGAGGGGAGACAGCAAATCTCAAAAGTATTTTGGGGTTTAAACTTTCAACCAAACACAGAGCACATTCCAAGAGAAGGCGATAGACAGTCTAACTCTGAATGCTTCAGAACTTCCTGCAGGTGGGGGGGGGGGAGGGAGGGGGGAGGGGGGACCGAGTGTACCCCATCCAGGAGCACCATCGGCCGGGGCACAGCAGGCCCTCAGCCCCGACGGGACATCTCAGTGCCAGGGCTTCTGCGTGGGGGCCCAGTGAGGCTCACTCGCCAGCTCCCACGTTGGAGGAAATTTATATGATTCTAAGGTAGAAATGGCAGTTGTTTCTTAAAAAAAGTGGCCAGGTGCTGGTGGCTCACGCCTGTCATCCTAGCTACTCGGGAGGCTGAGATCTGAGGATCGCGGTTCAAAGCCAGCCCAGGCAGGAAAGTCCATGAGACTTTTATCTCCAATAAAGCACTAGAAAACTGGAAGTGGCGTCACCTCACCCCTTTCAAGTACCCCGTTTCTAATGTTTTACTTTCCTGAATTTTTATTTTGCCTTTCTATGGAATTTCACTATTTAGGTTCTCTCTTGAATTTGCTATATTTAAGGTAATGCATTTGCATATACTTACATACCACCCATTGTATTTGCTTGTACATTTATAATACAAATCTAGCTTCGTATAAGGAAAAGCATACATCCTTTGTCTCTGGGCCTGACTTTCATCACTTAACATAATTATTTGCAGGTCTTTCCATTTCTTAACAAATGGAACAATATTCTATATTGGATGAGTAAAATTCCATTGTGTATATACAGCATATTTTCTTGATCCATTTGTTCATTGAGGGGCATCTGGTCTGATTCCATACCTTGGCTGTGGTTAATAGTGCTGCAGTGAACATGGTTGTGCTGGTGGCTTTAGTGTGGGCTGGCTTGTGGTCTTTTGGATAAATGCCCAGAAGTAATTGCTGGGTCATAGGGTAGTTCTATGTTTAATCTTTTGAGGAACCTCCACACTGCTTTCCAGAGTGGCTGAACAAGCTTACATTTCCACCAACAGTGTAGTAGCATTCCCTTTCAGCCATATCCTCACCAGCATTTGTGTTCTTGATAATGGACATTCTGCATGGTATGAGGTGGAATCTTGCTCTTGTTTTGGTTTGTATTTCCTTTATGGCCAGAGATGTTAAGCATTTCTCCATGTATCTACTGGCCATTTTTACTTCTGAGAAGACTCTCTAGCTCAAAATTAAGTTCTCTACCACTTGAGCCACAGCACCACTTCCAGTTTTCTGGTGGTTTATTGGAGATAAGAGTCTCATGAACTTTCCTGCCTGGGCTGGCTTTGAACGAGATCCTCAGATCTCAGCCTCCTGAGTAACTAGGATGACAGGGTGAGCCACCAGTGCCTGGCAAGGGTTTAAATTTTTAAGTGATCAGTATATTCTGGATACTTGGACTTTGTCTGATGTGTAGCTGACAAGTCTCCTGTCCTGTGTGCTGTCTGTTTGGCTTGTCGGCTATGTCCTCTGCAGGTCAGCCTCATTTGTTGTGTCTTAAGGTCTCCTCTCAGTCAAAGGATGAGTTTTACCTGATGTTTTTCTTGGCTATTTACTCGAGATGTGTGTACCTGGAGCTCTGAGCACAAGGCTGGAATCATGGCTAGCTACTGTAGCCAGCTGTGAGTGAGACCTTTCAGGTAACTTATTAATAAATGGCTCATTCTTAGCACCTGGCTCTGAGCTCGTTTTGATTTTTCTTTATGCCCTTAATTTTATTTTCTTTAACTTTTTATGTCATCTGCTATGGGCTAGCCTATGTTGGGCTGCTGGTGAGGAGCCACCAATTGATGGCCACATGATGAGATCATGGTTTAAAGACATGATGGGGTAAACTGGATTAATTATACTGGTTGGAAAAAAGGTGTAAGATTGAGAATAAAATTAAAATTTATTACATTGTTGAATACTGTAGATATTTCTGCATGGACTATTTTAGCTTAGAGTTGTAAGCCATAGCATGTCATTTAAAATTAGAGGGTTTTCATCATCATTGTGGTGAACTGTAATAAGTCAGGATTAATTATGAAATATTAACTGTAAATATTAATCCAACTGATTTTGGATTTTTAATCCAAATAATTAGTTAGCTGATAAGTATTTCACTCATTTCTGAAACAGAATTGAACGGTAAATTTAGTCCTAAAGGCCAGTGGCTGCCCCACAGCATCTCTCTCCACCGTCCCAACCCGCACATACAATCAACCCCTTTCACAGAAAGCGCGTCTTAAATTCTCTACACTTAACCTGTAATTGATCCTTAACCTAGGGAGGGTCTAAAATGATTCCTACTATTATACCTGACGGTGAAACAGGTCAGTTCCGGCTTTCACAGAAAGCGCGTCTTAAATTCTCTACACTTAACCTGTAATTGATCCTTAACCTAGGGAGGGTCTAAAATGATTCCTACTGTTATACCTGACGGTGAAACAGGTCAGTTCCAGCTTGCCTGTTCTTGTCTGGTGACACACACAGCCGCATGCCAACAGTGCACACGCATTCCTGGCCCACATGGAGCTCAGTTACGCCGGTGCCCCTGGACACCTACCATGTCATGTGGCGGTCTGGAGGCCCCACAGTGTCCCACAGTGGTGTCATCCTTGTGTAAGACATGTGTGCTCTCAGGCTGGTGTTCCCTGCCTCCCGCCACCTGTCTATTTTGTGTTTCTTGCAGGTGAGCACACTGGACTGGGCACGAGCAGAAAGAGTCTACAGCCTCTGTGAGGTGCTCTTCAAAGTTCACAAGGTGGGCGCCTTGGACACTGAGATACCTTGGGTGCCAGAGCGAGAGGGCTTGGTCACTGGGGTCAGCTGAAATAGTAAAATAATAGAACCTTTCCTGCATGCATCCTGCTGTGTGAGTCAAGAAGGCTGCTGTGCTGGTGTTCACTGGGGGATGCATGGAGGTGTTCCTCTGTGTCACTGCGGCAGGTGAGCGTGCGTGCATGTGTGTGTGTGTGTGTGTGTGTGTGTGTGTCACAGACAGGCGAACCTGCATGTGTGTGTCACAGGCAGCTAGATTGTGTGAATGCGTGTGCAAGTGTACTTTTGAAGGACTTGTGTTTTAGTGTTTCTGATTCATGTGACATATTTGGGGGAATTTTTATTTTGGTGTGGTTATTGGTATCTTTATTGTGGCTGCTGCTATTGGAGATATTTCCAAGCACAAGTACAAATCTGCCTTAAATCCTGTTTTGTGTAAGCCTTAACTGGACTGACAAAGGTAATGTTAAAGAACTCTGACCCCTGTCAGAGGGACAGACTCACTGAGCAGTGAGGGGCAAAGTTTTACACAGGGTGGTTGAGAGCTTTCCGGGCAGCCTGAGGGCACGGTTGCAGAGAAGATTTCCCTTCTAGGATCTCAGACTCTGCTGCTCCTAACAGGCGCTCCGCCTGTGTGCTTCACTGTGTGGCAGGGCTTTGGTAGGAGGAATGCCAGGGCTGCCCAAGGGAGGATGAGCGGCCGCCGGTGCGTCCGGGCAGGGCACAGACCGCGGGTGAGGCCGCAGCCCCGCGCGCACACAGGTGCACAGACAGCCGTTGGGAGCGCAGAGCACATTGTGCTGAGTGCATGTTCCTGAGAGCTAGCAGACCTCCAGGTTTGTAGAGACATGTTCACAGCCCTAAACTGAACAAAGAATGTGAAGTGGCGCCATGGCATGGAAGTGTGCGGACGTGACGACCTCTCCTTAGCACTGGGTGAACTGTGCTGCT
This sequence comes from Dipodomys merriami, assembly GCF_024711535.1. Taxonomy (NCBI): domain Eukaryota; kingdom Metazoa; phylum Chordata; class Mammalia; order Rodentia; family Heteromyidae; genus Dipodomys; species Dipodomys merriami. Next base: position 4,356,754 of record NW_027206612.1, on the reverse strand, counting down.
TGTGTGCTAGAGCTTTACCCCTCCCCAGGAAGGATGGGCATGCTCCGCGACGCAGAACGCAACCCGTTCATCTCCCGAGACCCCACAGTGTTCCGAAGCCAAAGCCCAATTCACGGAAAACTCCAAAAGCAAGCTCTAGCATCCAGCCCTCCATGTCACCGAGTAACCATTACTGTCACAGGGAGGAGGAATCGCGGGAGCACCAAGGAAGCCCTAGACCAAAGTCTAACAGGGCAGATGCTAAGTCCTGCACCTCTGTGTCCAGCACCCAGCACACGCTGTTGGGATGTGAGCGGCCCTGACTCCGTGCCCTGCCGTTTCCAGCCCCATGGCCTTTCCACAGCTGGCTGCACTCGCTAGAATGCACTCCGTAGAGGTTCAGATCCCTAGAACCTCCAGGAAGGTTCCACGGAAGCACGTGCCAGGATGAATGGAAGCTTCTAGCTGGCCTTTGGGCCCGCCTGGCTTGTCTCCGACGCTGATCAGAGCTGGCTGCCTGTCTTTCTCAGGAGAGGATGGACAGATGTTTAGACAAGGGTTCCACTTCTCCAGCCGCTTCTGCGCAGTCCACTGAGGCGGGATCACACCCCAGGTCAGCTCCCGACCTCTGCCTCCGTGACAGATGGGTCTGCCTGGCAGCTAGACACCACCGTTCCCGGGATAGCAGAGCAGTGCAACGATGAACGAACCTCTTTTCCTCCTTCTTATGGGAGAAAATAAAATCCGAGGCGGCCATTACGTACATAAAGTGTAAGTGCAGGACTTAGCTGAGAATTTGATTGCAAACAGCCATCAACCAAAAGTTAGGAGTCCCTAGCTGGGCATCGTGAGCAACTGCACAGGATCATTTTGTAGCTGCATTGCCAGGAATCTGGTGATGTGAGAATAAGCATCAGTTCTCACCCAAATGGCTCAGGACGGCCGTATAAAGACAGCATGATCCCTGTTGAAGAAGATAATTGAACTTCTGCGAGCTGAGGGTGGGTTCCCTGCCAAGCTGTCACTTCAAGCCGTGCAGTCATTTGATTTTGGCTCCATTTCATAGGGGGGGGGGTTGTTTTGTTTGTTTGTTTTTTGTTTTGGGTCTGGTCGTGGGGCCTGAACTCTGGGCCTGGGCGCTGTCCCTCAGCTCTTCAGCTCAAGGCTAGTGCTCTACCACTTGAGCCACAGCGCCACTTCCGGCTTTTTTCTTTTTGCTTATGTGGTGCTGAGGAATCAAACCGAGGACCTCAGGCATGCAAGGCAAGCACTCTACCACTGAGCCACCTTCCCAGCCCTCCATTTCATAGTTTTAAGAGTTGAGGCTTAGAAGTAAATTGCTCAAGGTTATGCAGCTACAGGTAGCAAAGAAGGCTCTCAAATCTTTTTTGTCTAACCTCTTTAATATATTTATATACTTATTTGTGAACGTATCACTTTCCAACGACAACTAGTGATAAGAAAGAAAATGATCTGCCGCTCAGAGTGCCTGGCCCGATAAATGCCCGTGAGAGTTCTTCCCTCATTATCTGTCTTTGACATTTAAGCTTAATAAATTCAAAATTTTCTGCAAAGCAAGGCCAATGACTAATACGTTATTCTTAGTTTATGAGATTTAATCCTCTTACTGAATAGTTTCATGGTATCATTTTCTGGCTTGAAGGATCTCAGGGGCTCCAAAGTTAAGGCTGACTTAAGATTAGTAACACACGCACATACATTTCCAATTCATGCACTCACACCAGAAAGGAGCAAGTGTCTGCATGATTCACGAGATTAAGGGTGCGATCACCAGGCCGCAGCCGCAGAAGACACGCACAGGGTCTCGGGAACCTCCTGCGGCGTCAGCACCCCGGCGTGGGGCATCTGTGTCCCCTGCACACAGTGTCACACGCGTCAGGGGTCACGTTTACGCCAGAGCAGTGCCTCCAAGGCCTGTGTAAGCAGACTTCGGATGAAGTCATTTACCAGCCACCCTCTGGGTTGGCACAGATAAGGGAGTGGACAGCAGTGGGCCATGGCCCCCGCATGTGGGCAGCCGGCCCACCTTTCTGTCACTGCGCATCGGGCTGGGTATTTGTGAATGAGAGATGGAGATAGACAGACAGAAAGGCAGAGGACAGAAAGAAACACAGAGATAGAGGCAGAGAGACACAGCAGAAGAGAGAAGAAAACCCCACCTGGACATGTCACCTTCCGCCATACTGCTGATCCGACGCTGGTGACAGCTGAGAACATGCAGGCCCCGTGTCTTACCCTGAGATAAAAATCTGAAGTTGGGCAGGAAGTGTGTGTAAAAACTCAGGAAGAAGGCATGCTGAGAGAAGACCAGGAAATGGCCTGGTGAGAACGTAGCTTCATGCTCTGTGGGTGTGAAGACCCCGGGAGGAAATGTGGTGAGGACATGGCTCCGTGCTCCACAGGTGTGAGGACCAAGAGAGAAGGCATGGTGAGAACACACTCCATGCTTCACAGGTGTGAAAACCCAGGAGGAAGCATGGTGTGAAGAAAGCTCCAGCTCCCCAAGTGTGAAGACCCAGTGGACACATGGTGAGAAGACGGCTCCATGCTCCAGGGGTGTGAAGACCCAGAAGGAGGCGTGGTGAGAAGATGGCTCCGTGCTCCATGGGTGTGAAGGCTCAGGAGGTGGCATGGTGAGAAGATGGCTCCATGCTCCAGGGGTGTGAAGGCCCAGGAGGTGGCGTGGTGAGAAGATGGCTCCGTGCTCCAGGGGTCAGAAGTCATAGGACAGTGAGGGGAATCTGTGATCCTGGCAACGCAGTACACACGATATAGAGCTTTCTTTACTTTGGAGACTATTTCTAAAACGTTTGCTCTTTTTGTTCAGGATCTTGTGTTATAAGTAGACTGAGGAGGACATGGAAAGTTCAGTGCTGGGGGCAGAATGATCATGGGGAGGAGGGGGATCTTCAGTGCTGGAACGCAGGCTGGGCATGGGGAGGAGGGGATCTTCAGTGCTGGGGACAGGTTGAGCATGGGGAGGAGGGGGATCTTCAGTGCTGGAGCACAGGCTGAGCATGGGGAGGAGGGGGATCTTCAGTGCTGGAACGCAGGCTGGGCATGGGGAGGAAGGGAACTTCAGTGCTGGGGACAGGTTGAGCATGGGGAGGAGGGGGATCTTCAGTGCTAGAGCACAGGATGAGCATGGGGAGGAGGGGGATCTTCAGTGCTGGAGCACAGGCTGAGCATGGGGAGGAGGGAGATCTTCAGTGCTGGAACGCAGGCTGGGCATGGGGAGGAGGGGATCTTCAGTGCTGGGGACAGGTTGAGCATGGGGAGGAGGGGGATCTTCAGTGCTGGAGCACAGGCTGAGCATGGGGAGGAGGGGAATCTTCAGTGCGGGGGACAGGCTGAGTTTTTCTTCTTTGCACGATAGGGAGCCAGTTCTTCCTAGGGACCAGGCAGAGGTACATGCTCAAGTGAGCACTGTCTGCAATGTAGTTGAGTTTATGCCAGTCATCAGCACAAAAGCCTTCCCTCCTGCTTTAACACTACACCTGGAGAAGAAGTCGTTTGGTTACCATTATTTTGAGGGAACGTCACCGGGGATAATCGGAGCCGAGGCATGTGTGTGAAGTATGTATGGTGTCTGTCCTGGAGCCCCGCCCGCCCCAGGTAAAGCCTGCCTATGAAGTATGGCCGGGTGGCCTCTCCCCGCAGTGCCTGCCTCCCTCCTTCCACCTCCTTTTCCTCCAGCCAGACTCTGCTTTCCAGCTCTAACCCACTTTCAATCCATGCTGTTTTCCAGTTCTGGCTTACAGACGACTACTGGCTACAGGCCAACGTATATCTGGGTCTCCAAGACTTGGACGTTGAGGACCAGCGGCCGTACTGCTTCAGCGTTCTTGCTGGCCACGGGAAGAGCCACGTCTTCGGGGTGGAGCTGGGCTGTGAGCTGGCCGTGTGGGAGAAGTCATTCCAAAGAGCCACTTTCCTGGAAGTGCAGAGGACGGGGGTGAGTGGACGGCCCGTCCTTGTCATTGCACACACACTCGGAAACATGGCTGCCGGAACCCATTGACCCGTTACTCAGAAAACTCATGCTGGGAGTGAGCATTACTCAGCTGAGCCCTCGACAAGCAAGGCCTTTCCCACTCAGATTGCTCAGTACGTGGCAGACGCTGTTGTAGGAGAGGTAAGAAGCAGTCCACGTTTGTACACACACACACACACACACACACATTCACACGCATACACGCACTTAACACAAGGAAAGGGGCTCCACAGATGCTAGAAAAGATGAAACCTGGCTGCCTTTGCAGGGGACGGGACGCCGGCCTGCGAGTGAGTGGAAGGCGGCTTGTAGTACCTGGATACGCCATATTGGGAGGCACTTGATGGTGCTTCTCAAGCTTAAGGGTCCAAAGGAGAGTGCAAAACACCTCGCGTCGAGCTGCGTCTCCCTCTTAACGGCAGCTAATCGATCACCCACAAATGTGAAACGGGTGTCCACTGAGTGGACAGAGGGGGATGTGTTCCGTCCATGGATGTGGCGTCCCTTCGGGGGGCGCACCTCTGGGAAGAGGGGTGACAGGAAGTGCATGGAGCATTGGAGAAGAGGCTTACCTTCTCACAGTTCCACGTTCAGTCCTGGCCAGGCGTAGATAGTCGGAGAGGCTGCTGAACCTGGAGACAGAGGCAGCTTTTTTTTTCCAAACAGGAGATAATGTGCGGCGTGTGGGTTATTCATCGGTCAGCCAGGCATGCACGTGCACCGCTCCGTCCCGCGCTGTGCCGGGCGGGACGAGGCTCAGCAGCGCTGCTTCTATTCCTCGTGCATGTGGTCTGCTAGCTCACGATGTGACGTCACAGTTGGAGGTTCACGGGACGTGAGGGACGGCCTTCCTCCCTGGCCCCATCCCTGCGGCTTCCCTTGCGCTGGGTGTCGTTCAGGGATTGCTCACTGCAACCTCGTGTCTGAGGTTCGAGGTCACGGCTCAGGGCGTGGCGCTGGTGGGCAGCCAGCTCAGCCTCCCCACTGGGACCGACCTCCTGTGTGCCGTGTGTAGCCGTGTAGAATTGCCGGTTCCGAACTCAGTGCACTGGAGGCCAGCGTGCAGAGGTGCTTCTGGGGGTGGGGCTTCTGCTTGGAGACACAGCAGTGGCTCTCTTTTCAACACGGCACTTGGCCGTGGGGACAGCACTCTGCCCCTGGCAGGGTGTGCACCGAACAACAGCATCTGGTGTGTGCCGCTGAGAGGACACAGTTCCCAGTGGCATTAGAGGGCCCACACCTCAGAGATGTCCTAAGGAAGTCACAAAACCTTGGCGTGGGGGCAGACGGGACGGAGGTTTCTTACCATGAAAGTGTGAGTTCTGATGGACACACACTGACTCAGCATCTCCAAGGATTAAAGTTGCCCCAAAGGGCAATGGCCAGAGGGTTCTCAGAGTCGCCTTTGTCCAAAGAAGAGGGAGGGCCAGGCGAGGGATGGGAGTCTGGGCATCCGGGGCTTCTGCCCTTGAGGAGGGCCTGCGGCGAGGCTGAAGTGAGGCTGAGGACCGTGGCTGGAGAGAAAGATCCCACGCTCCTGTCGGACCCAGGAGGCAGCGGTGTGTCAGGAAAATCTCCAGTGTCCGGGAGTGAGTCACCAATGTCCCTCGTGGGTGGTGGAGCCAGGGGGAGCCCCCAAACTGACAAGGGTTTGGTGTTCCAGCCCCGCTGTGCTCCCGTCTTACCCGAAGGTGGGCAGTCTTCACCAGGACTCAGAAACCAGCCTGCGTGCCTTCCAAGGCTCGGCTCAGAAAGGGACGCATGCTCCGTGGCCCCTGGAGACCCTCCAGAAGAAAAAGCTCTACATTGGCAAGAGGCACAAGCCTTGACCTCCACTTCCTCTGTGACTCGAGAACGTGGGTCTCCAAGCTGCGTGGTACTGGCTGCAGATTGTGAATTCTAATACATACACAGTCAGTACATACTCTGTGCCAGGATTTGTTCACTTCAAGTGCACCATTGAAAGTTTAAATATATCTAAGATGAAGTTCCTGACTTCTTTTTCATTTCACTGTGGAAAACTCCAGTTCCAGAGGGTGTGCGACGTTTCCACATCCACACTTTACCCCACAGTGGTGCGGTCTGCTCCGGGACGTCTGTGCTGAGAAGTGCGCGCCTCCCGTTAAAATACACGGAGTCTCGAGTGACAAAGAAAGACGCGCTGAGTGAAGCGGTGGACCTGGAGTCCTTGGAGACAGTGCAGTCGGGCGAGGCCGAGACCCAGCCTGTCAGCTCTGAGAGGCCTCCCCGGAAAGCCAGAGAGGCCGGTGGAGAAGGCGGAGAAAGGAGATTTGGTCACACGGCATAGCCCAGGGCAGGAAGAGCATGGGAAACACCAGCCATATGAGCTTCACACCTAAACAGAGGGAAATGGGCGGCAGGGGAGGGCCATCTCAGAGCCACAGAGCCCACTCACTCCTCAGGTCCAGGGCAGGGGGCGACACGTGCGCTCAGGTGGCTGAGCCTGGGGGGGGGGGCAGCAGCCGCTGTTCCCTGGGACAGCCCCCATGCAGTGGTGGGATAGTTATCCCTCAGTGCTCCTCCCGGGCCCCATGCCGCCTGCCAGGTGACTGGAGCAGGGCCCAGAGCTGGGGCCGGGGACGCAAGTGTCCCTGCTTCCCGTTTTTCTGCACACTCACAGTCACGGTCGTGGGCCTGAACTCTGGGCCGGGGCGCTGTTCCTCGCGTCCCTGCTTCCCGTTTTTCTGCACACTCACAGTCACGGTCGTGGGCCTGAACTCTGGGCCGGGCGCTGGTCCTCAGCTCTTCAGCTCAGGGCTAGCGCTCACCACTTTAAGACACAGCGCCACTTTCAGATCAGTCTCCTGGACTTTCCTGCCTGGGCTGGCTTTGAACCATGGTGCTCAGAGCTCAGCCTCCTGAGTTGCTAGGATGACAGGCGGGAGCCACGGACACCTGGGTCCAACTGATTTCTTTTCTCTTTTCTTTTTTGGTAGTAAAAGCTAGTTCTAAGAACTTGTCTTAATTAACAAAGCTGTGTTTTGTTATGCAACTCTGATTTCTGCTTTGGCTTCTTTTACCACTTTTTTCCTCTGGTTTTTTACTTTGGTTTTACTGATAATGTGCAACTTTAGTCTCTGGAGGTTTGCCTGGTTGCCATGTGATGGAGCCGCTGCCCTTCCCTGCCGTGGGGCTGTGGCGGCTCATTTGCCTCTGTCCCGGGCCACGCGAGCCCAGCGCCAGCCTCCACGACCCTTCCTCGCCCATTGTCGGCGTTCTGAGAGGCTGGCAGTGCCCCGAGTCGGTCTTCTCCCCCAACAGCCTCCCTCTCGGTGCCCCGCTCTGGAGTAATCTTTCCAAAAATAGTATCGCGAGTCATGCAGAGCGATTTCAACTCCGCGTGTCACCTCTTCCACCCTTCTGCCCCTGTCTCAGCCACCCCTCCCCTCGGCTGGTCCCGCTCCATTGTCACGTGTGTACCTGCGTATGAAGCCTGCACCCTCCCTCAGTGCTCTGCCATCTGTCTGCCTCCCTCTAACTGTACCATACTTCAGTTAAAATGTGTGTGACGCTGTATGTTTGCATATCTGTTTTGAAATCAGACATTGGAGAGAAAACGTGTGCCATTGTCTCTCTTGGCCGGACTCACTCCACCCAACCTAAAGTTTCCCACGTCTGTCCACTCTGCAAGGCATTGACCATCCCTGTTCCTGGTGGATGGGCAGAGTTCCATGGTGTATGTGTGCACCACATTTCCTTGATCGACCTGTGCATTGAAGGACACTTCAGCCTCATGGGTCCAGAGAACCTGGACCTGCTGTTTTCACTCATCTCTACGTGGTTGTGCAGAGGTGCCGCCACCCAGCAAACACGTTTGTGGGTGCAGGGGCCCTTGCTCAGTGTCACCCAGCAGCGGTCTTTCCCAGCTCTCCAAACGCTACCCTCCCTGCAGCTTTCTCCCTTTTATGTGATATGCAGTAGATATTTGACTACGTCTTCTCCCTCTGCCCTCTACTTCCTGCCCCAGTCCTCACCTTTTTGGTCACCCCTTTCCGGCATTTGTGGACTTGGAGGTCGCCCGCCCCCAGCCCCATTTGAGTGCACATTGAAGCTGAGCAGTTCTGCATGAGCACTATGTAATCTATTTTGGCCACTATGGAGCCTTTGAATTTCAAGGAATTACAACGTTCGACTTCTTGCATGAAAATACTGTATTTCAGTTCATGCATCACTGTGTACATTTGCTACAGCCCCAAGTACTCGCCTGCACACTTATAAATTAGACCTAGCTTCCACATATAAGAGAACATATTTGTCTTTTCCTTAAATGCTCCAATTAATTTTCTAAATATTACAAAAATTCAGTCAAGTTATTTTTAAAAACCCACTAATATGGGGCTGGGAAGGTGGCTCAGTGGTAGAGCGCTTGCCTTGCATGCATGAGGCCCTGGGTTCGATTCCTCAGCACCACATAAGCAGGAAAAAAAAAGCCGGAAGTGGCGCTGTGGCTCACGTGGTAGAGTGCTAGCCTTGAGCTGAAGAGCTGAGGGACAGCACCCAGGCCCAGAGTTCAGGACCCACAACCAGCAAAATAAAAATTAAAAAACCCACTAATATTAGTGAGTTTATAGTAACATATAATATGAAATATTACAAATATGTCATATTGTGTCTCCTAAAATAAACAAGAAGACCTAAGAGAAAATTAAGTGCAATATTAAATGACGCTCAGATTCGACTTGTGAGATCATTTTAAGATAATTATTGGTTTGCTCCCAGAAGTTCTTATTGAGTTCCACAGTAGTTTTAGGCTATTTCTATTATGTCACAAGACGCACTGCAAATCTAGTTTGTCTGGTGGTTTTCAGATGTGGGTTAGCAAGCAGGTTTATTTGAAGTTACCACTCTCAGTGTAGCTGTGTCAATCACCGTGAAGACGTGTAGTTCGTGTGGGGAGCACACACACTGTAGGTGTGAGCACAGAGGTGAGCGCACAGGCTGTAGGTGTGAGCACTGTGTGGTCAGCACACAGGCTGTAGGTGTGAGCACAGAGGTGAGCACACAGGCTGTAGGTGTGAGCACTGTGGTGAGCACACAGGCTGTAGGTGTGAGCACTGTGTGGTGAGCACACAGGCTGTAGGTGTGAGCACTGTGTGGTCAGCACACAGGCTGTAGGTGTGAGCACTGTGGTGAGCACACAGGCTGTAGGTGTGAGCACTGTGTGGTCAGCACACAGGCTGTAGGTGTGAGCACTGTGTGGTGAGCACACAGGCTGTAGGTGTGAGCACTGTGGTGAGCACACAGGCTGTAGGTGTGAGCACTGTGGTGAGCACACAGGCTGTAGGTGTGAGCACTGTGTGGTCAGCACACAGGCTGTAGGTGTGAGCACTGTGTGGTGAGCACACAGGCTGTAGGTGTGAGCACTGTGTGGTGAGCACACAGGCTGTAGGTGTGAGCACTGTGTGGTCAGCACACAGGCTGTAGGTGTGAGCACTGTGGTGAGCACACAGGCTGTAGGTGTGAGCACTGTGTGGTGAGCACACAGGCTGTAGGTGTGAGCACTGTGTGGTGAGCACACAGGCTGTAGGTGTGAGCACTGTGGTGAGCACACAGGCTGTAGGTGTGAGCACTGTGGTGAGCACTCAGGCTGTAGGTGTGAGCACTGTGGTGAGCACTCCCCGCCTCCCCTCCCCAGGCCTGCTTCCCACCCCCCCAGCCAGGCTCCTCCGCTCCCCGCCTGCCCGGTGACTGTGTCTGTGGACCTGCCCGGTGACTGTGTCTGTGGACCTGCCCGGTGACTGTGTCTGTGTCTGTGAACCTGCCTGGTGACTGTCTGTGGGCCTGCCTGGTGACTGTGTCTGTGGACCTGCCTGGTGACTGTGTCTGTGGACCTGCGCAGTGACTGTGTCTGTGGACCTGCCTGGTGACTGTGTCTGTGGACCTGCCTGGTGACTGTGTCTGTGGACCTGCCTGGTGACTGTGTCTGTGTCTGTGGACCTGCCTGGTGACTGTGTCTGTGTCTGTGGACCTGCCTGGTGACTGTCTGTGGACCTGCCTGGTGACTGTCTGTGGACCTGCCCGGTGACTGTGTCTGTTGACCTGCCTGGTGACTGTGACTGTGGACCTGCCCGGTGACTGTGTCTGTGGACCTGCCTGGTGACTGTGTCTGTGTCTGTGGGCCTGCCTGGTGACTGTCTGTGGACCTGCCTGGTGACTGTGACTGTGGACCTGCCCGGTGACTGTGTCTGTGGACCTGCCCGGTGACTGTGTCTGTGGACCTGCCTGGTGACTGTGTCTGTGGGCCTGCGCAGTGACTGTGTCTGTGGGCCTGCCTGGTGACTGTGTCTGTGGACCTGCCCGGTGACTGTGTCTGTGGACCTGCCCGGTGTCTGTGTCTGTGGACCTGCCTGGTGACTGTGTCTGTGGACCTGCCCGGTGACTGTGTCTGTGGACCTGCCCGGTGACTGTGTCTGTGGACCTGCCTGGTGACTGTGACTGTGTCTGTGGACCTGCCTGGTGACTGTGTCTGTGTCTGTGGACCTGCCTGGTGACTGTGTCTGTGGGCCTGCCTGGTGACTGTCTGTGGACCTGCCTGGTGACTGTGTCTGTGGGCCTGCCTGGTGACTGTGTCTGTGGACCTGCCCGGTGACTGTGTCTGTGGACCTGCCTGGTGACTGTGTCTGTGGACCTGCCCGGTGACTGTGTCTGTGGACTTGCCTGGTGACTGTCTGTGGACCTGCCCGGTGACTGTGTCTGTGGACCTGCCTGGTGACTGTGTCTGTGGACCTGCCCGGTGACTGTGTCTGTGGACTTGCCTGGTGACTGTCTGTGGACCTGCCCGGTGACTGTGTCTGTGGACCGCTGCACTGACTTGCCAGTCAGGAAAACTTCCCACAGCCCAGCTTCCAGGGGCGGGAGACGCGATGCGTGGGCTTGTGTGGGAGCCAAAGCCGGGGCTCAGGCGGGCCTGCGCAGCGGTGCTCTCCCTCTTGGGCCGTGGTCTCCCCCCCTTTTGATGTGGCATTTTTCTGATAGGGTCTCCCATTTGTTCCCAGACTGTTCTGGACCGCGCTCCCCGGTTGGTGTTTCACTCGCAGCTGGGGTGGCAGCTGTAAACCATCGCTCCCCGCTTTTTAATTGGTTGGCGGGAGGTCTCACCAGGCCCTGTGTGGCCTGGGCTGGCCTTGCACGTGTCCCCCCAGGCTCTGCTTCTGGACTCCCCTCCCGCGGTGTCCTCCAAATACGGGATTGCTGACACGGTCGCCCCGGTCTTGTCTGCAGAGCCGGGTGCTGGCGCCGCTGCTTCTCTCCTCAGCTGCAGCCCCGTCCATCCTGGGTTGCCCTGGTACCACGTGGGCGCACAAGGGAGGCGCAGCAGAGGCTCTGAGCGGGCAGCGGCTTGCAGGTGGGGCAGGCAGAGATAGCGGTGGAATGCACTGGGTTAGAACTCAGAGGACACTATAACTAGCATAGTCTTTACAGAGAGCACTTGAAAGTCTCACCTGGAGGCCAAGGTCACGGTTAAGGAAAGCACGTTTGCTCCGAGCCCCCGTGCAGGGACAGAAGGCTTCTGTGGCATTTGCGTGTGTGGTCTGTGGGTGCCTCAGGGTCGAGGGCTGGCTGTGAGACCCAGGCTGCTACCAGGCAGCGTGGCGGTGCCGCAGGGTGCCGGGCCGGGCAGCGTGGCGGTGCCGCAGGGTGCCGGGCCGGGCAGCGTGGCGGTGCCGCAGGGTGCCGGGCCGGGCAGTGTGGAGGTGCCGCAGGGTGCCGGGCCGGGCAGCGTGGCGGTGCCGGGCCGGGCAGCGTGGTGGTGCCGCAGGGTGCCGGGCCGGCCTGGCCTCTCTACCACCCCTGGGGAACTGAAGCAGTTGTTCCTAGTTCGTGCCTCAGCCTCAGTGTGTGATAAGGAGAAGGCAGCCGCTAGCTGTGCCTGGAGGGGGGGAGGGCTGGCTGTGCGGGGGGGGGGGGGGGCTGGCTGTTCCTGGGGGGGAGGGGCTGGCTGTGCAGGGGGGGAGGGGCTGGCTGTGCGGGGGGGGGGGGGGGGGGGGGGGCTGGCTGTTCCTGGGGGGGAGGGGCTGGCTGTGCAGGGGGGGAGGGGCTGGCTGTGCGGGGGGGGGGGGGGGGGCTGGCTGTGCCAGGTGCAGAGAGGGGGAGGGGAGGGAGGGGCTGGCTGTGCCTGGGGGGGAGGGGCTGGCTGTGGGGGGGGAGGGGCTGGCTGTGGGGGGGAGGGCTGGCTGTTGCCTGGGGGGGGGGGGGAGGGCTGGCCTGGGTGTGGGACAAAGCCAGTCTCCACACACCGATGGCCGTGGATGGTTCTCAGAGGTGGCAGGGCTAGCCAGCTTTTGTGTGGGTGTGACAAGTCCGTTCAGTCAGGGAGGGCGCTGCCATCCCTGGCTGCTGTTCTGAGGAGCTGGGCCTGCGATGGCTCAGAGAAACCACGGGGAACAGTCACACTCCCCGGAGTGTGACCGGCCACCTCCACGGTGACCAGGGCACGCAGGGTAGAGGGCAAGCCAGGATGCTGCGTCTGCCCCGCCGCCCTGCTGAGTGGTATTTGGGAAAGGTGGTTACAGGAGAAGGTTGGAGGTGGGTCGGGGAGTCTTATACCAAAACAAGATTTAACAGTCGAGAACCAGCAAGATTTTAAACCAAAACAAGTCAGCCCATGGTGCCACATTAAATAGACCAGACATGTCAGGTGAGGGTTTCCAAGTAGCTATCATTATTTAATTTGCTTCAAAAGGCTACTGTGAGTGCGCTGAAACAGATGAGGGAAAAGCCTAAGGGAGACACAGAAACCCAACTCCACCGCAAAGCAATAGAGTTAGTGTAAAACCCAACTCCACCGCAAAGCAATGGAGTTACTATAAAACCCAACTCCACCGCAAAGCAATGGAGTTACTGTAAAACCCAACTCCACCGCAAAGCAATGGAGTTACTGTAAAACCCAACTCCACCGCAAAGCAATGGAGTTACTATAAAAACGGGGAGATGAGAGGTGAACACTGTCATGGTGGAATTAAATGCTTACCCAGTGAGTCTGGTGGCAGAACGGAGGCAGAGGAAAGAAGCAGCGAGAGAAATCTGCCTCCACAGCGTCGTCATGCCCCGTGGAGACCCAGCAGGAGGAAAGCCAGGAAAGACCAGGGTCTGTCCCTGGGGGCCAGGAAAGGCCAGGGTCTGTCCCTGGGGGCCAGGAAAGGTCAGGGTCTGTCCCTGGGGGCCAGGAGAAGGAAAGCAGGAGCAACAAAAGCTCTCAGAAATTATGGCTAGCAGTTCCAAACGTAACACGTGACATAGATGTGCCTCTTTTGGAAGCTGAGCAAACTCCAATCAGAACACATCCATGCCAGGACTCGCCATAACTACATTTCTGAAGTGTAAGGAAAGATGGCATCTTGAAAAGAGCCAGGGAAAAATAATACATGGTCTACAAAGGAAAATCAATTCAGATTCCACGAGAGCCTCTCGTCAGGAGCAGTGAGAGGCGTTGGAAGGCGCTGCTGCATGCTTAGGCGTTGGAAGGGCGTTGGTGCACAGAATCTTGCCTGCATTCAGGACTGGAATGCATTTCAGGAGTGAAAAATACCTTTAAAGCATTTCCCGTGAAGGGCAATTAAGATACTGTGGCTTCGGCCACCCTGTTTAGAATAACGGTTAAAGAAGGTTCTCGAGCAGAGAGCCCTTGGCTGAAGGCCCCTGGAGGCCTCCAGGAAGAACAGGGTAGATAAAGAGGCCATTCCTGTCCTACTGAGTTTTCTAAATTGTACATTTCTCCCACCCCCCCCTCGTGCCAGCACTGTAGCTTGAACTTGGGACCTATGTGCTATCCCCTAGCTTTTTCAATCAGACCTGGTGTTCCGCTACTTTAACCACCTCCACTCCTGGCTCTCTGCTAGTTAACTGGAGATGAGTCTCACAGACTGGTCTGCCGCTGGCTTGGAACCGTGCTCAGATCCCGGCCTCCAGAGTAGCTGGGATCGCAGGCGTGAGCCGTTGCCTCCAGGCCTCCATTGTGACATCAGTGCCTGGCATGTTACAGGCATGTGGAGAAAATACGTACGTGGGTATGTGATCGACGGGAGAGGAAAGGCGGGTGGAGGCTCGGCTCCTGGGGTCGCAGGAGCTGCCAGGGCGGCTGAGCGGCCACGTCAGAGCTCTGACCACCACTACAGCCTGCCAGCTACACATAAATCCGACAGAATGCTGAAAACTGTGCCCACGGCTGTGGTTAGACAGGAAAACAAAACACAGAAAACAGAAAGCAACACGGACGCCAAGGCTTGGAGTAACAAAGCCCCCAGTAAACAGAAGCCGAGCTCAGGCGGCAGCGCGCTCACCGAGGACCCGCGGCAGCAGCTTCCCTGCTTCTAACAGCTCAGGCAGCTTGGAAGGAAAGGGTCAGGGGAGCCTGCTGCAGCTGAGTGAAGGGGGCAGGGCTGCGCCACCAGGCCCAGCCCACTCCGGGCCCAGAGAGAAGTGCTGGGGGCCGGAGAAGAGCTTCAGGGAGGAAGGAGTCAGCCATCCTGGAGAAGCACCCAACAACAGAGCTGCAAAACCCAAGCAAAACTGATGGGACTGAGAGAAAAAGAGAGCTACAGCCACGGCGGAGACTTCTAAACCCCTGTCTACAGATAGCTAAGTAGAAAGCTGCCGGGGGCAGGACTTGGCACCACCGCCAACCAGCAAGACATTGTCACCATTTACAGAACAGCAGGCTGGCCATACAGTACCTGCAAGATAAACGAGAACAAATTTATAAGACCTGAAACCTAAACCAGGCGCCCATGGCTCACACCTGTAATACTAGCTAGTCAGGAGGCTGAGACTTTAGGATCACAGTTCAAAACCAGCCAGGGTAAGAAAGTACGTGAGACTCTTCTCTCCAATAAATACTCAGAGAAAGCCAGAAGTGGTGCTGTGGCTCAAGTGGTAGACCATTAGACTTGAGCAAAAAGAAGCTCAGGGACCATGCTGGGGCCCTGAGTTCAAGGCCAGGCAAAAAAAAAAAAAAAAAGAATTCATTCAAAGTACATTCTCCACCTACAATTGAAACAGATCCTCAAACGATAATGAAAAGACAGAAAAATCTCCAAACACTGAGGAACAGCATGTCTCTAATGAATCAAGGCATCAACGAGAAGACTCGAGTTAGATTATTTTTATGGTAAAAGTAAAATGATCAGATGTGCAAGCCTGCAGAGACACTAACGGAGAAAGGGAGAGAAGAAAGGGAGGGAGGGAAGGAGGGAGGAAGGAAGGAAGGAAGGAAGGAAGGAAGGAAGGAAGGAAGGAAGGAAGGACAGACGACTGAGGAAAATTGAACTTGCCACGTTGCCTGTCATCGACGTTTAGGAGAGAATTAGGACTGGGTCTCCACAAACTTCCAGAAAAGAAACATGCCTTACCACTCACCTCCTGAAGCTGCTGTTACCCTACACCAAGCCCGGGCGAGGATGGCACGCCGGCCGGCAGGTCAGCTTTCTGCAAGTAGAGCTTGTGAGGGAGCGTGAGCGATCTGCCCGCTCAGCCACGCCTCTGCACACGCGCGTGTCCCAGGCCCGCAGGGGGCTCGTGTTACTGTGCGCACACCATTGTTGTCATTGTTCTAAGAGCGGCTTTCACGGTGTGGCCGGGCCGACCTCACGCTCACACTCTCCTGCCCCCACCTCCCAGCGCTGGGCTTCCACACAGCTCCTCCTTCCTGGAAATACGCAGAGCGTGTGCCCACCGCGGGCATGCGGGCGGCAGCAGCCGGCACCCGCCGCCCACGCCTGGCCACGGTGGCGTCTCCACCCTGCCTCGCCATGGGTGGGGCGCTGCGGGCCTGGCTGGCTCTTGGGTTGAAATACAGAATGTTCTCTGCCGCTGCTCCTGGTGTGTTCCGCTTCAAAGCTGACCTACCTGGCCATGCACGTGGAGCTTCTGTGAGTACCTCTGGCCTTTTCATAGGAAGTTTCTCAAACTTGAAACTCTAAGAATTTATTCTAAATTCTGGGCATGTGTGGAGGGAGGAACCCTTTCTAGAACTTACTAATTGATTTAAAAAGCCCAGAGTTGGGGTTGGCAGTGGACCATTGTCTTGTGGGTTACAGTGGACCATTGCCTTGTGGGTCACAGTGGACCATTGCCTTGTGGGTCACAGTGGACCATTGCCTTGTGGGTTGGCAGTGGACCATTGCCTTGTGGGTCACAGTGGACTGTTGCCTTGTGGGTCACAGTGGACCATTGCCTTGTGGGTCACAGTGGACCATTGTCTTGTGGGTGGGCAGTGGACCATTGCCTTGTGGGTCACAGTGGACTGTTGCCTTGTGGGTCACAGTGGACCATTGCCTTGTGGGTTGGCAGTGGACCATTGTCTTGTGGGTGGGCAGTGGACCATTGTCTTGTGGGTGGGCAGTGGACCATTGCCTTGTGGGTCACAGTTGACTGTTGTCTTGTGGGTCACAGTGGACTGTTGCCTTGTGGGTCACAGTGGACTGTTGCCTTGTGGGTCACAGTGGTCCATTGTCTTGTGGGTTGGCAGTGGACCATTGTCTTGTGGGTCACAGTGGACCATTGTCTTGTGGGTCACAGTGGACTGTTGTCTTGTGGGTTGGCAGTGGACCATTGTCTTGTGGGTCACAGTGGACTGTTGCCTTGTGGGTCACAGTGGACCATTGCCTTGTGGGTCACAGTGGACTGTTGCCTTGTGGGTCACAGTGGACCATTGTCTTGTGGGTCACAGTGGACTGTTGCCTTGTGGGTCACAGTGGACTATTGCCTTGTGGGTGGGCAGTGGACCATTGTCTTGTGGGTCACAGTGGACTGTTGTCTTGTGGGTTGGCAGTAGACCATTGCCTTGTGGGTCACAGTGGACTGTTGCCTTGTGGGTCACAGTGGACCATTGTCTTGTGGGTTGGCAGTGGACTGCTGCCCTGTGGGCCACAGTGGGACCTGCTGAGGTAGAGTCACAAGCCCTGGGTGGGGGGGGTGTGGACAGCAGGTATTTGTCCTGCAAATGTTAGGCTTGATTTTTTTCCAGCAAATCTGTGTCACCCAGTAAGTCATTCTTGAAGCCCTGATATCATGTCTCCTTGAGGATGTTTGAATCACTAATTTTTGTAAAAATTGAGCCGTCTACACGGGTATCTTGAGAGGTGCGTGGCGGGCTGTGTGGCAGACCCCACCAAGGGTGTCCGTCAGGTCTTCCCAGGCCGTAAGATGAGCAGGAAACAGGTGCCTGGAAGCACACGGCCCTCTTCCGTGAGGAGGTGTGGCGACCGGGTGGCACTGCGCAGCACCGTTGCAATGTGGGGTTTTCGTTCCGCCCAGCTCCGCAGCACACGACCCTGAGATGCTCTGTGCCTGGGGACCATGGACTGATTCGCATGCCGACTGTCTGTGCAGCACCTCGGCTCCGCCCCTCCTCTGCCCTGGTGTCCGCACGGCTCTCTGCTGCCCTCCGGAGGCCGGGCACCATGCTGGGGTCGGATACGCAGTGCGAGTCACCACCTGCTCAGCCCACAATTCCACAGGCCTCACGATGGCCGCGAGCCAGCCCACCCCGAAGGCCGGGGCGGGCCCTTACCTCATCGCTTACAGCCGCTGCACCACAAAGGCCGTGAGAGGAGAGTTCCTCGCGGGCCTGCCCCTGTGAGAATGTGTGTGGAC
The DNA here is from genome assembly GCF_024711535.1 of Dipodomys merriami. NCBI lineage: Eukaryota > Metazoa > Chordata > Mammalia > Rodentia > Heteromyidae > Dipodomys > Dipodomys merriami. The sequence continues at coordinate 4,339,146 of NW_027206612.1, read as the reverse complement.
CCGTGTCGCCGGGCATCTAGGGCATTTGCTCAGCTGTCAGGACAGAGCCGCAGTGGGTCAAGAAGAGGTGAGTCAGGCGCAGGGCGCTGTCCAGAGGGCACTCGGCCACACTGAGGAGGCTGTGCAGGGGTGAGGCGGCGCCCTGTGCCTTCCCAGGGTGCACTGGCAAGACAGACAGACAGAACCCGGTCCCAGCCTTGTCTGTGGTCCCAGGTCGGGCCAGCCCTCTGCCCTGGTGAGGAGATATTCCCCAATTCCCCCCACAGAGGAAGGCCTCAGCCTCCGCACTGAGCAGAAAGCTCTCCCATAAGACGGGACGATGCTCTGTGCTCGGCTGGAGGCCTGACTGTCTGGTTTTAGGCATTGTTACTGCCGCTGTTTTCCAGATGTTTAAATGTTGTCTGCAAAGCTCTGCAGAGCTGCCCAGAACCACCACACCTGGGTCCGGAACACACCTCTGTGCCAGGAGCAAGAGCCCCGCCCAACTCACAGAAGTGTGCAAAGAAGGAAGTGTATCACAGCAGTGTGCAAAGGAGGAGGTGTATCACAGAGTGTGCAAAGAAGAAAGTGTATCACTCAGCAGTGTGCAAAGAAGAAAGTGTATCACTCAGCAGTGTGCAAAGGAGGAAGTGTATCACAGAGTGTGCAAAGAAGAAAGTGTATCACTCAGCAGTGTGCAAAGGAGGAGTGTATCACTCAGCAGTGTGCAAAGGAGGAGGTGTATTACTCAGCAGTGTGCAAAGGAGAAGGAGGTGTAACACTCAGCAGTGTGCAAAGGAGGAGCTGTATCACAGCAGTGTGCAAAGGAGGAGGTGTATCACTCAGCAGTGTGCAAAGAAGGAGGGATATCACTCAGCAGTGTGCAAAGGAGAAGGAGGTGTATCACAGCAGTGTGCAAAGGAGAAGGAGGTGTATCACTCAGCAGTGTGCAAAGAAGGAGGTGTATCACTCAGCAGTGTGCAAAGGAGAAGGAGGTGTATCACTCAGTGTGCAAAGGAGAAGGTGAATCACAGCAGTGTGCGAAGGAGAAGGAGGTGTATCACAGCAGTGTGCAAAGAAGGAGGTGTATCACAGCAATGTGCAAAGGAGGAGGTGTATCACTCAGTGTGCAAAGAAGGAGGTGTATCACAGCAGTGTGCAAAGGAGAAGGAGGTGAATCACAGCAGTGTGCGAAGGAGAAGGAGGTGTATCACAGCAGTGTGCAAAGAAGGAGGTGTATCACAGCAATGTGCAAAGGAGGAGGTGTATCACTCAGTGTGCAAAGAAGGAGGTGTATCACAGCAATGTGCAAAGGAGAAGGAGGTGTATCACAGCAGTGTTCTGGGCTGGCGAACGAAACGAAAGCTCCGTCATCCAGCGTTTTCCCCGCCACCTAGGCATGGAATATCAATATCATCCCAACTATGATATTTGTTGGTTTGTGGTTTAGGGAATGCCTGCAAAGATGTCTTTTGTCTGTCTAAAGACAAAAGAAAGAACCCTGCTTGAAAACATGTCCATGGTTCCCTGGGACCCGACTCCTCTGTTAGCACGTTGGGAATAAATTTAACACCACCTTGGACTGAAGGAGGATTACTATGTAAGTATGAAAGAGTGCTTACTCAAGCTTCATTTCTTTTCTAGTCAAAAACATACATGTGCAGCTGGCAAGGGGAGGCGCTGTGCTTCGTGGTGGATTTCGCTGTGGGCTTCACCTGCTTTGACAGTGAGTCTAAGGTAAGAGGCCGTCAGGAGTGCACACAGCCACGGAAACGAGCGAGAGTCAACCCCCTGCAGGCCACAGCGACGCCGCACGTGACTCGGGTCACCTCTAGCAGGGCCGATGGGCTTGCACCTACGTGTGGCCTGTCTTCCCGCGATGGCCCGGGCCCCGGGACACTGGCAGCCCAGAGCCCACCGCGGGGACCCCGGTACGGGGAGTTTGGAGCGCGAGTGACATCACCGGGGTCAGCAGGGCGAGGAGGGACACGGCACTCACGGAAACACGGGAAGGAAAAGTGAACTTTGCCTGTGTTTGGGGTAACAGTAACTCTGTATTGCTGAGAGCTTATAGAATACACACCCAAGTTGTGCTTGATTTCAGCCTTTCCTGGCTAATGGCGCCTACGGGGAATTGTCATCAGCATCACTAATTGTTTTCCAAAGATAACACTGATAATCCGCCGCTGTGCTTCTCCATCAGCTGAGTATGTGACTGACAATGAGTAAGGAAGTAGCTGTTTAGTCGATTGATGGAATTACTTTTATTAGAAGTTCCACCTAGGCGGGACCCTGGGTCTAGACCTGAGGGAGCTCCCGGTCATGGAAGGCTGTGCTTCCTGCAGGTGGCCTGAGCAGGATGGGGCCTGGATACAGGACCAGCGGGTGACAGAGGAAGTGACCTCAAGGCAGAGCTGGTGACATCAGATGACAGAGCTGGTGACATCAGATGGCAGAGCTGGTGACATCACATGGCAGAGTTGGTGACATCAGATGACAGAGCTGGTGACGTCAGATGACAGAGCCGGTGACATCACATGGCAGAGCTGGTGACATCAGATGACAGAGCTGGTGACATCAGATGTCAGAGCTGGTGACATCACATGGCAGAGCTGGTGACGTCAGATGGGAGAGCTGGTGACATCAGATGGCAGAGCTGGTGACGTCAGATGACAGAGCTGGTGACCTCAGATGGCAGAGCTGGTGACATCAGATGACAGAGCTGGTGACGTCAGATGGCAGAGCTGGTGACATCAGATGACAGAGCTGGTGGCATCAGATGGCAGAGCTGGTGACGTCAGATGGCAGAGCTGGTGACATCACATGGCAGAGCTGGTGACATCAGATGTCAGAGCTGGTGACATCAGGGCAGAGCTGGTGACATCAGATGGCAGAGCTGGTGACATCAGATGGCAGCTGGTGACAGATGACAGAGCTGGTGACATCAGATGTCAGAGCTGGTGACATCAGGGCAGAGCTGGTGACATCAGATGGCAGAGCTGGTGGCATCAGATGGCAGCTGGTGACAGATGACAGAGCTGGTGGCATCAGATGGCAGAGCTGGTGACATTAGATGACAGAGCTGGTGACATCAGATGACAGAGCTGGTGACATCAGATGGCAGAGCCGGTGACATCAGATGACAGAGCCGGTGACGTCAGATGACAGAGCTGGTGACATCAGATGACAGAGCTGGTGACATCAAGGCAGAGCTGGTGACATCAGATGACAGAGCCGGTGACATCAGATGACAGAGCTGGTGACAGATGACAGAGCTGGTGACATCAAGGCAGAGCTGGTGACATCAGAAGGCAGAGCTGGTGACATCAGATGACAGAGCTGGTGGCGTCAGATGGCAGAGCTGGTGACATCAGATGACAGCTGGTGACATCAGAAGGCAGAGCTGGTGACATCACATGGCAGAGCTGGTGACATCACATGGCAGAGCTGGTGACATCAGATGGCAGAGCTAGTGACGTCAGATGACAGAGCTGGTGACATCAGAAGGCAGAGCTGGTGACATCAGAAGGCAGAGCTGGTGACGTCAGATGGCAGAGCTGGTGGCATCAGAAGGCAGAGCTGGTGACATCAGATGACAGAGCTGGTGACATCAGAAGGCAGAGCTGGTGACATCAGATGACAGAGCTGGTGGCATCAGATGGCAGAGCTGGTGACGTCAGATGACAGAGCTGGTGACATCAGATGACAGAGCTGGTGACATCAGATGACAGAGCCGGTGACGTCAGATGACAGAGCTGGTGACATCAGATGACAGAGCTGGTGACATCAAGGCAGAGCTGGTGACATCAGATGGCAGAGCTGGTGACGTCAGGACGCTGGGTGACAGGCGGTGGGTTTGTTCTTGCAGGAAGGAGAAGTTCTGGCTGCCAGGCTGCGCTCCTCTGAGTCTCCCGTCTGGGGACTCTGCTCTGCCTGGGGATTCCTGTCTGTGCTGGTGTGGCAGGCTTCAGCTTCCAGAGCGTTTAGCACAAGTTTCTCCATTTCCGCCTGTCTGGGGGCCCCGTGCTGGACTCAGTGTAGGCAGTGTGTGCCCACGAGCTTCACCAGGACCATTTGCACACGGCTCTACCCGTGACATGTCCCGAGCACGCTCTGCACACTCAGCCTGTGCTCCTGTGTCCCTGAATAAGCCAAGCCTCGCCTCAGACCCACGTCAGCCCTCACCTCGTCATTACTCCCAGCTGCTGCATTGGGCCCTGTCTCCTGCAGGTCCCTGTGGATGCGGGTACTGACGCCTGGGGGGCAGCACCCTTCTGGGGGAGGTTTGTCCTGGCCGCCTCGCGTCCTTCCGCTAGCGCACAGGCTTTAGACAGGACAAGTCTGCCCCCTGTGGGGCACGTGCAGATCTCTGGAGACATTCGGCTCCTGCATCCGCGGCCAGCCATGCTGTGGAGCACCGGAGGGCAGGACACAGTCACAGAGATGTCAATCCAACGTGCTGACGCAGCACAGCCTCCACAGAAGGCCAGCACCCGGCGCTCACGTGGGCTCTGTACCTGTGCTTCCCAGGGGAAACTAGGGCATTTCCTGGAGGACATACGTAGGCTTCACAACAGCAAGATGTATTTGCACACAGTCTAATATTAAGGAATGACTTCATGTTCATATCCAACACCAAAGCAGGTAGGCCTGTGATCAGAGCTGCTGGCGGCCTCCGGAATCCTCTAAAGGATTTTCCCTCTGTACCCAGCCTGTTGTGGCCCTGCAGCTCAGTGGTGACCAGAGGGCTGGGTGTATGAACCCCAAAGTTTTTCCCCTTTCCATCAGCTCTGATGACTTGTGCACTTAGAAGACTCTGTCCATCACCAAATTCAGTGTAGAAAGCCTAGAGCTCATCTTGAACATGAGTAATGAGGCAGCTTCAGGTGACAGGTGAGCTGGTGTTGGACATAGTACATGGATGTCAGGTGACAGGTGAGCTGGTGTTGGATGTGAGCACATGGATGTCAGGTGACAGGTGAGCTGGTGTTGGACATAGTACATGGATGTCAGGTGACAGGTGAGCTGGTGTTAGATGTGAGCACATGGATGTCAGGTGACAGGTGAGCTGGTGTTAGATGTGAGCACATGGATGTCAGGTGACAGGTGAGCTGGTGTTGGACATAGTACATGGATGTCAGGTGACAGGTGAGCTGGTGTTGGACAGAGTACACGGGATGTCAGGTGACAGGTGAGCTGGTGTTGGACAGAGTACACGATGTCAGGTGACAGGTGAGCTGGTGTTGGATGTGAGCACATGGATATCAGGTGACAGGTGAGCTGGTGTGGACATAGTACATGGATGTCAGGTGACAGGTGAGCTGGTGTTGGACATAGTACATGGATGTCAGGTGACAGGTGAGCTGGTGTTGGATGTGAGCACATGGATGTCAGGTGACAGGTGAGCTGGTGTTGGACAGAGTACATGGATGTCAGGTGACAGGTGAGCTGGTGTTGGACAGAGTACACGGGATGTCAGGTGACAGGTGAGCTGGTGTTGGATGTGAGCACATGGATGTCAGGTGACAGGTGAGCTGGTGTTGGATGTGAGCACATGGATGTCAGGTGACAGGTGAGCTGGTGTTGGATGTGAGCACATGGATGTCAGGTGACAGGTGAGCTGGTGTTGGACATAGCACATGGATGTCAGGTGACAGGTGAGCTGGTGTTGGACATAGTACATGGATGTCAGGTGACAGGTGAGCTGGTGTTGGACATAGCACATGGATGTCAGGTGACAGGTGAGCTGGTGTTGGATGTGAGCACATGGATGTCAGGTGACAGGTGAGCTGGCGTTGGATGTGAGCACATGGATGTCAGGTGACAGGTGAGCTGGTGTTGGACAGAGTACACGGGATGTCAGGTGACAGGTGAGCTGGTGTGGACATAGTACATGGATGTCAGGTGACAGGTGAGCTGGTGTTGGACATAGCACATGGATGTCAGGTGACAGGTGAGCTGGTGTTGGATGTGAGCACATGGATGTCAGGTGACAGGTGAGCTGGTGTTGGACAGAGTACACGGGATGTCAGGTGACAGGTGAGCTGGTGTTGGACATAGCACATGGGTGTCAGGTGACAGGTGAGCTGGTGTTGGACATAGTACATGGATGTCAGGTGATAGGTAAGCTGGTATTGGACATAGTACAGGAGATGTCAGGTGACAGGTGAGCTGGTGTTGGATATGAGCACATGGATGTCAGGTGACAGGTGAGCTGGTGTTGGACATAGTACACGGGATGTCAGGTGACAGGTGAGCTGGTGTTGGATGTGAGCACATGGATGTCAGGTGACAGGTGAGCTGGTGTTGGACAGAGTACACGGGATGTCAGGTGACAGGTGAGCTGGTGTTGGACAGAGTACACGGGATGTCAGGTGACAGGTGAGCTGGTGTGGACATAGTACATGGATGTCAGGTGACAGGTGAGCTGGTGTTGGACATAGTACATGGATGTCAGGTGACAGGTGAGCTGGTGTTGGACATAGTACATGGATGTCAGGTGACAGGTGAGCTGGTGTTGGACATAGTACATGGATGTCAGGTGACAGGTGAGCTGGTGTTGGACATAGTACATGGATGTCAGGTGACAGGTGAGCTGGTGTTGGACAGAGTACACGGGATGTCAGGTGACAGGTGAGCTGGTGTTGGATGTGAGCACATGGATGTCAGGTGACAGGTGAGCTGGTGTGGACATAGTACATGGATGTCAGGTGACAGGTGAGCTGGTGTTGGACATAGTACATGGATGTCAGGTGACAGGTGAGCTGGTGTTGGATGTGAGCACATGGATGTCAGGTGACAGGTGAGCTGGCGTTGGATGTGAGCACATGGATGTCAGGTGACAGGTGAGCTGGTGTTGGACATAGCACATGGATGTCAGGTGACAGGTGAGCTGGTGTTGGATGTGAGCACATGGATGTCAGGTGACAGGTGAGCTGGCGTTGGATGTGAGCACATGGATGTCAGGTGACAGGTGAGCTGGTGTTGGTCATAGTACATGGATGTCAGGTGACAGGTGAGCTGGTGTGGACATAGTACATGGATGTCAGGTGACAGGTGAGCTGGTGTTGGACATAGCACATGGATGTCAGGTGACAGGTGAGCTGGTGTTGGACAGAGTACACGGGATGTCAGGTGACAGGTGAGCTGGTGTTGGACATAGCACATGGATGTCAGGTGACAGGTGAGCTGGTGTTTGCTAGAGTACATGGATGTCAGGTGACAGGTGAGCTGGTGTTGGATGTGAGCACATGGATTTCATGTGACAGGTGATCTTCGAAACTCTATCTCCATGCTAGCTCTCCGTTGAGAAAAATATATTCATTATTCAAACAAATGATATTGATAGAATTTCAGCCTAGCTTTTGCCTTAATAAGTAATTGTAATTTCTTATTGAAATGTTTGTGGGAAGATAGAACTTACCTCCACAGATGACGTATCATTCCATTCTATGGAAACGGCTGTCCTATTCCCTGCACTGCAGCTCCTTGTCTTGTGTTGGGCCTGTGTAGATCACGATTCATCTGTGAGTGGTCTCCATGAACTCTGAGTAATTCTCACCACAGGACGCCCAGGCAGCCGTGCCCACGCCTTTCACGTTGGTTCTTGGAGATGGCAGAGAGCCTCATGGGCAGACCGTGGCCAGGCAGAGCGTCTGCTCTGCACTACAGCGTGTGTCTCCTGCAGGCTGTTCCTGAGGAGGAGGAGGAGTAGGGGTTGGGGGGGGGGGGAAGGGGAGGGGAGGGGGAGGGGTTAGGGGAGGAAGGAAATGGGAGGAGGTGGTGGTAGTTACATTTCTCCAGATAGAAAAAGGGACAAGACTCTTAGGAAGTCTTCCATCTGAGTTTGGGAAACCCAAGAGGCCCCAGCGGAATGAGGTCACTGGGACCTGCGGTACCTGTGGCTGGGCAGGGGGAGGGGGGAGCGGCCTGCTTGAGGGTCACAGGGCAGTGTGGGAGAGAAGCAGACCGGACTCTGATCAGCCTCCAGGTAGACAAAGGGCAGCGTTGACCTGAACAGGCGGCTCACTTTGTTAGCAGATGTTAATTAAGCAAATGAGCTCTTGCTCATAAATCGCTAATTAACGTCAATCGTTTGCAGAACGTACTCTGGAGATTCAAGTTCTCCCAGCTCAAGGGGTCCTCTGATGATGGAAAAGCCCGAGTGAAGCTGCTGTTTCAGAATCCAGACACCAAACAGATCGAGATGAAGGTAAGGGCTGTTCCCCAGGCACACAGTGCATGCCCAGAAAGAGACGTAAGTGGTCGATGCGTTAAAAAGTCCACATGTGAAGGAGAGAAATATTTCCTGAAGGGTGGGTCCTGCTGCAAAGACCCAGGCTTGCTCCTGGGCACTTTAAATCCTGGCATTGGGATCTCTGAAACAAGCACTTGGTTCCACTGAAAATCATAAGTTTCTTAGTTCCAGGAAGGTACTACTTAAAATACTACAGAAGTAAAAATTCAGGACCTCTTTGCAAACTACATTAAGTATGTGATGAATCATCTGTAGCATTAAAAGTGAGCCTCTCTGCTCTAACAAGTTTACCGCATTTAGATCCACCCTTGCTATCAGTGGATACCATTGAATGGATGCTTTGACATCAGTGTGTCATCAAACCAACACACACAGCGTCAGAAAGTAAACAAAGTGCAGATTTCACACAATGGAAAGTACGTTTGGAGATCTGAGTCCATGAGCTCGTGGTTAGGCACTGGAAGTCTGCTGCTGGCACACTTTGGGTTCTGATGAAATTAGCCAGGACGCACGGGACTGCTGAATGAGAAAGCCACGCCTTTGTCGAGCTCAGTCAGGTAAGTGTAGGAAGGAAGAATGTGTTAGCCCATCCCATCTCCCTTGCGGTGGCTACTGCTGGTAAAGTCAGCACGTCCCCCGGTCTTCGGTTCTTTGGGCACCGTGGTGAGGGATGCGGGCACGCACGGGCACTCCGTATCCGTTGGCGACGCGGCGAGGACAGGCCCCGGGTTTGTGCGTGTGGATCTGGGGGACGCCGACTCTCGGGCCCCCACTCCACGTGGCCGTCCGCACCTCGGTGTGCACCATGCAGGGCAGCACCCCGACCTCTCGGGGAAGCGTCCATGGGGCGGCTGGTCTCCTCAGATGTGTTCTCTAGGTAAGGGAGGCTGAGTGAGGCTCCGGCCAGCTGACAGCCCCAGAGCCACGGCGTCTCCAAGCCCATAGTGAGGAAGGACGCAGGGCCCATGCCACACAGAGCCGGGGCACCCTGCTGAGAGCCCGGCTCGGTCCCACGAAGCACACTCCTGCCTCCGTGTGGACGCCATGCTCCAGGGACAGGGCCGTGGCCGTGGCCGTGGCCGTGGCCAGCCGGGGCAGGGTGTGTGCGCGCTGCTCAGCCATGTCAGTGCAGCTCAGCACAGACGCACAGCCTGCCGTTTGGAGATGATTATTTCTAAAATAATGAACTATCTGCTTTAATTAAAATGTGTAAGTTTTATGAGCATGGATGAGAAAGCATGGCCCAGAGATGAGCAGAGGCACCGGAGCGCCCGGAGCCGCTTCTGCTCCGGTGTTCCTGCCGGGCCCGGCGCCTCCTGTCCCTCAGGATCCGGGAGACGGTCCCCGGGGGTGCGCACAGACAGACTCACCGAGAACGGAGACTCCACCGAGACTCCCGCACAGGTTCCTAGGGAGCGTTGGCCAAGGAGAGGCCATCTCCACCTCAGACGCTTCCCCTGACTCTGAGGAAGAGGTCGGAATGGAGCTGTTTCTCTCTGCGACTGTAGCAGCAGGACTGGATCCCTGAGCTGCAGAAGTGAGTAGAGACGGAGAGAGGGTAGAAGGAACAGGAGCCGGGACTCACTGCTCCCGAGGCACATGAGGTTATTAGTACAGGGAAGGAAAACACGTGGACATACACGTGGACATGGGCTGAGTCCACGTGGACACACTGGACACGGGGTGAGTCCATCCAGGAGGACAGAAGACCACATGGACACACTGGACACGGGGTGAGTCCATCCAGGAGGACAGAAGACCACATGGACACACTGGACATGGAGTGTCCATCCAGGAGGACAAAAGACCACATGGACACACTGGACACAGGAGTGTCCATCCAGGAGGACAGAAGACCACATTGACACACTGGACACAGGGTGAGTCCATCCAGGAGGACAGAAGACCACATGGACACACTGGACATGGAGTGTCCATCTAGGAGGACAGAAGACCACATGGACACACTGGACACAGGAGTGTCCATCCAGGAGGACAGAAGACCACCTGGACATAGGGTGAGTCCATCCAGGAGGACAGAAGACCACATGGACACACTGGACACAAGAGTGTCCATCCTGGAGGACAGAAGACCACATGGACACACTGGACACAGGAGAGTACATCCTGGAGGACAGAAGACCACGTGGACACCCTGGACATGAGGTGTCCATATTGGGGGGACAGACGACCATGTGGACACACTGGACATGGAGTGTCCATCCTGGAGGACAGAAGACCACGTGGATACACTGGACATGAGGTGTCCATCCTGGGGGACAGAAGACCACGTGGACACACTGGACACAGGAGAGTCCATCCTGGGGGACAGAAGACCACGTGGATGCACTCAACATGGGGTGTCCACCCTGGGGGACAGAAGACCACGTGAACACACTGGACATGGGGTGTCCACCCTGGGAGCACTTTAAAAAGGACAGCGTGGGGTTGTGTCAGCTACACAGAAGGGGAAGCATCCTAAGACTTGCAAATTACTTCTGGAATTTTCCATTTAATAGTCTCAAACCACAGTGACCACAGGTAGATGAATCTGAGAACGCGAAGCCCTGACTGGGATTTGTGGTCCTGGACACAGACAGATGGAAGCGTGCACCTCATTTAACTCCACCCTGTCCTGCTTGTACCAGGAGCGCCCAGGCATACCGTCCCGACCCCAGCTCATGGGTTCCTGGTTCTCTTCCACGGATACTGCTTTCCCTTCTCTGTCACGCCTAGTCCAGGATCCTCCTCCTACAGGACGTCCTGCCTTCTGGCTGGCCCACCTGTCTCATGATGGCAGTCTTCCCGCAGAGGACAGTGCCCTCCACGCAGCCTGCCGGGCCTCCTGGAAGGCCTCGTCGGTGGCATGCTGTGCAGTGGCCTGGCTGATCTCCTGACCAGCCTGGCCTCCTAGCCGTCTCTGAGCCCAGCCTGGCCACCACCCACTGTCCAGACTCGCCACACTCTTGTTTCCGGGCCCTTCTAGATTGCCTTCCAGATCCCACCCCTGCTGAGCTGTAAACATCTGGGCATCAAGGGTCTTCTGAGTGTCACGCAAATGCTCAAAGCCCCATAGTCTCTGTGTTGAGCTACAGAGACCCAGGGGAGGTGGAGGCAGGGGTGGCCGGCTGTGTGGTGACTGGCTGTGTGGTGACTGGCCGTGTGACTGGCCGTGTGACTGGCGCTGTGACTGGCCGTGTGACTGGCGCTGTGACTGGCCCTGTGACTGGCCCTGTGACTGGCCGTGTGACTGGCTGTGTGGTGACTGGCCGTGTGACTGGCCCTGTGACTGGCCGTGTGACTGGCTGTGTGACTGGCCGTGTGACTGGCTGTGTGACTGGCTGTGTGACTGGCTGTGTGGTGACTGGCTGTGTGGTGACTGGCCGTGTGACTGGCCCTGTGACTGGCCGTGTGACTGGCCGTGTGACTGGCTGTGTGACTGGCCCTGTGACTGGCCGTGTGACTGGCTGTGTGACTGGCTGTGTGGTGACTGGCCGTGTGACTGGCCGTGTGACTGGCCCTGTGACTGGCCGTGATTGGCCCTGTGACTGGCCGTGTGATTGGCCATGTGACTGGCCGTGTGACTCGCCGTGTGACTGGCCGTGTGACTCGCCATGTGGTCACTGGCTGCAGGTTCTGAGTGGACGCGAGTCTCCCGTGTGAAGGGAGAGCTCCTCGTGCTCCCTGGGTCACTAGGTGACAAGCTGGCAAAGCAACCTCGTGAGGCGACAGCCTTCTGAGGCGGCCGGCTTGCTGACAGCCTTGGGTGGGTGTCCAGCGGTCTGGGCAGAAGTGGACTTGTGGAGTGTGCAGAGGGATGCCACTGCCACTGGGAAATTCGCTGGCGACGGAGGATGCTGTGAACACTTCCTTCTGTGAAGAGAGCACACCGGAGCACGGGACAGGGGAAGGGAGCACGACCGAGCACAGCACAGGGGAAGGGAGCACGCCCGAGCACAGCACAGGGGAAGGGAGCACACCGGAGCACGGCACAGGGGAAGGGAGCACACCGGAGCACGGGACAGGGGAAGGGAGCACACCCGAGCACAGGGGAAGGGAGCACACCGGAGCACAGCACAGGGGAAGGGAGCACACCGGAGCACAGCACAGGGGAAGGGAGCACACCGGAGCACAGCACAGGGGAAGGGAGCACACCGGAGCACGGCACAGGGGAAGGGAGCACACCGGAGCACAGCACAGGGGAAGGGAGCACAGGGGAAGGGAGCACGGGGAGCGGGAAGGGAGCACGGGGAGCACAGGGTGGGAAGGGCGGCACACCTTTCCAGTCACTGCTCAGACTTGCAGAAGCCATGTTGCTTAACTAAGGCCAGACTGAGGGCCCTGAGACACTGGAGGCTGGGAAGCGGCACCAGGCTGCAGATCACGTTTTGAACCATTCCAGCCACCACCATGTAAAGAAAGACTTGAGGAAACACAGCCGGTGCTTACGGGGTGGCTCGGGCCTGTGGCCTTTCACTTGGAAGCAGGGATGTGGAGACGGTGGTCTGAGGCCGGTCCCAGCAAGCAGCCGTCTGGCCTCCTGAGTTCCTGGGTGCTTGTTAAAGTAGACGCTACTGTTGTCGTTAATGTGACGCAGAGTTCCACCCGTCACTCAACGAGACTGTTTCTTTTGAGACAATGCCACCCTTCCTTCCTGGTCCTCCAGTTTCCCCCTCCGGAGTTTTCCAGAGTTCATTCTCCTCCAGGTGTCTGCTGAATAACATGACTGCCTTTGTTCCCCCTTCCTCCCGCCCTTTCTGCTCCTCCCGTGAATCTCCTAAAAGGAAAAGGAAAAACAGACCAAAGCAAAGGCAAACAACAACAACAACAAAAAGCAAAACCTGCATTTCTATTTCCTGGAATTCACTTAGAGAAGCTGTCTTTTAAATGTCCAGAGGAGTTATGCCTTTGGGATCCTCCCCCAGGGTGTCCTGCTTTAGTCTGTCTGAGTCACAGACTCCTCTTCAAACACAGACTCCTCCCAGGGGCCAGCTCAGGAACTGCGGCTGAGCTGATACTTAGCGACTTCCTTCCCTTCCTGTGCACACAGCCCCAGCCCCTTCCCTTGCCGGCCCAAGGGCTGGGTCCTTGCTGACTTGTGGGGTGTTGGAGGACCCAGCAGGAGTGGTGGGCGCAGGGAGCGGGGCGCAGGAGCGGAAGCAGAGTCTCCCTGAGGATCAGTTCACACAGAATGCCGAGGCAAGGCTCAGCAGGGCTCCCCGTCCAGAGTTCCCACGCAGACAGCTGACAGCTCCCGTCCAGAGTTCCCACGCAGACAGCTGACAGGTCCCGTCCAGAGTTCCCACGCAGACAGCTGACAGGTCCCGTCCAGAGTTCCCACGCAGACAGCTGACAGGTCCCGTCCAGAGTTCCCACGCAGACAGCTGACAGCTCCCGTCCAGAGTTCCCACGCAGACAGCTGACAGCTCCCGTCCAGAGTTCCCATGCAGACAGCTGACAGGTCCCGTCCAGAGTTCCCACGGAGACAGCTGACAGCTCCATCTCCAGAGTTCCCTCACAGACAGCTGACAGCTCCCGTCCAGAGTTCCCACGCAGACAGCTGACAGCTCCCGTCCAGAGTTCCCACGCAGACAGCTGACAGCTCCCGTCCAGAGTTCCCACGCAGACAGCTGACAGGTCCCGTCCAGAGTTCCCACGCAGACAGCTGACAGCTCCCGTCCAGAGTTCCCACGCAGACAGCTGACAGCTCCCGTCCAGAGTTCCCACACAGACAGCTGACAGGTCCCGTCCAGAGTTCCCACGCAGACAGCTGACAGCTCCCGTCCAGAGTTCCCACACAGACAGCTGACAGCTCCATCTCCAGAGTTCCCACGCAGACAGCTGACAGCTGACAGCTCCCGTCCAGAGTTCCCACGCAGACAGCTGACAGGTCCCGTCCAGAGTTCCATGCAGACAGCTGACAGCTCCCGTCCAGAGTTCCATGCAGACAGCTGACAGGTCCCGTCCAGAGTTCCATGCAGACAGCTGACAGGTCTGCTCACAGATGAAGAGAGAGCCTCCTGCTCAGCCTTTGGCTGGGAGAGGGGATTCTGGAACATTCCCTGCCTGCTTACTCTGAATCTGGCTCACTGACAGCCACGTTTTACAGAGGCTGTTGTTTGGGTTGAGCCTTGTGGACCCAGGTTGTGTGGAGTTTCACCATTGGGTTCACTTGTACATTTTGCTAGTACTTTTGATGATTGAAATTAAGCAAAGGGCCAATCTGAATAATGCACTCTACATCTGCGTGTGAATCACCACAGAGAAAGCCCTGGAGCCGTTAGCTGCAGTAAAGCACCCTGCGGGTGCTGGGCGGGAGGGGAAGAGGTCAGAGGGAAGGCGGGTGAATAAGGACTAGACAGTGTGCGTGCAGGTGTGAACTCGCCACAGTGCGGCACCGTGAGGGGGGGACGGGAGTCGGAGGAGCCACTGTGTGTGTGGGCATGCCGGGAGGAACGCACTTGTCCACTAATCTATGCTGGTAAAAATGCAGTGGAGGGGTGATGGACGGGCACTGGTCAGAAAGACTGACAGGCAGAACTGAAACCTCTGAACAGCTAATTAACGTTGATTGAGAGAAGGCCGCTGCGGGTTGTGGTTTGTGGGCCAGTCCTGGCGGGGCCTGGCCTCCTGTCCCGGTGAGCCACACTAGTATTGGGTAAGTGGTCAGCGTCCGTAAAGGGGGTTCTGGTTGGCATAGAAAACCCAGCAACTGCAGTGCACAGGAGGTGGCTTTGTGCTTCTTGTTTTGCTGGCAAACCCAGAGCTTGTCTGAGAAAGTTCTGGACACACAGAGCGTCTTGGGAGGACCCTAGATGTCGGGAAGATTTTTCTTGCAGACAACCAGTGACAAATGTTTCTGGGTAGATGGCGAGGTCAGGACCGTCCTGTGCCAGGGAGGGGGTGCACGCGCTGGACTGACGGGGGCTGCGGTCCTTCCCTGCGTCTGCACTGCACTAACGGGGGCTGCAGTCCTCCCTGCGTCAGCACTGGACTAACGGGGGCTGCGGTCCTCCCTGCGCCAGCGCTGCACTAACGGGGGCTGCGGTCTTCCCTGCATCTGTGCCGCACTAACGGGGGGCTGCGGTCCTCCCTGCATCAGCGCTGCACTAACGGGGGGCTGCGGTCCTTCCCTGCGTCTGCACTGCACTAACGGGGGCTGCGGTCCTCCCTGCGTCTGCACTGCACTAACGGGGGCTGCGGTCCTCCCTGCATCTGCACTGCACTAACGGGGGCTGCGGTCCTCCCTGCATCTGTGCTGCACTAACGGGGGCTGCGGTCCTCCCTGCGTCAGCACTGCACTAATGGGGGCTGCGGTCCTCCCTGCATCTGTGCTGCACTAACGGGGGCTGTGGTCCTCCCTGCGTCTGCACTGCACTAACGGGGGCTGCGGTCCTCCCTGCATCTGCAGTGCACTAACGGGGGCTGCGGTCCTCCCCTGCATCTGTGCCGCACTAACGGGGGCTGCGGTCCTCCCTGCATCTGTGCTGCACTAACGGGGGGGCTGCGGTCCTCCCTGCATTTGCACTGCACTAACGGGGGCTGCGGTCCTCCCCTGCGTCAGTGCTGCACTAACGGGGGCTGCGGTCCTCCCTGCATCTGCACTGCACTAACGGGGACTGCGGTCCTCCCTGCGTCAGGGCTGCACTAACGGGGGCTGCGGTCCTCCCTGCATCTGCAGTGCACTAACGGGGGCTGCGGTCCTCCCCTGCATCTGCGCCGCACTAACGGGGGCTGCGGTCCTCCCTGCATCTGCACTGCACTAACGGGGGCTGCGGTCCCCCCTGCATCTGTGCCGCACTAACGGGGGCTGCGGTCCTCCCTGCATCTGTGCCGCACTAACGGGGGCTGCGGTCCTCCCTGCATCTGTGCTGCACTAACGGGGACTGCGGTCCTCCCTGCATCAGCGCTGCACTAACGGGGGCTGCGGTCCTCCCTGCATCTGTGCTGCACTAACGGGGGCTGCGGTCCTCCCTGCGTCAGCGCTGCACTAACGGGGACTGCGGTCCTCCCTGCATCTGTGCTGCACTAACGGGGGCTGCGGTCCTCCCTGCATCTGTGCTGCACTAACGGGGGCTGCGGTCCTCCCTGCATCTGTGCTGCACTAACGGGGGCTGCGGTCCTCCCTGCGTCAGCGCTGCACTAACGGGGACTGCGGTCCTTCCCTGCATCATCTCACTCCCTCTGTGTGGTCTTTGCAAAGAAAACCCCAGGCCCCTCTGTGGATCTCCTCTCTGGAAGACACAGGAACGGCAGGGCGGAGGGCGGAGGCAGACGGACCGTGGGGGAAGATGGCGGTTGGTTCCCCCATGAAGGAAGCATGGCAGGGTCTGAGGGCGTGGTGCTGCTCTGCTGCAGTGGACCGCCCCCCCCAGTAGACCCCCTCCCCGGCCGGAGGCCCTGGCCTGGGGAAGCTTCCAGAAACACCTCAGGAGACTGATGAGTCTAACTGGGCTGTTTGCCTTAAAATTTGATAGCGCTCCTACTTGGTCATCTCCACAGGTTAGAATCTGCTGGAATTTTGCTGAAGGTCGGTAGATGTGTCTCATCAATTAGCGATCGCCTTAAAAGGAGCACAGCTGCTCCTCACTGACTGGAGCTTTGAGAGCCCGAGGGCCCCTCCCATCCTGTCTGTGGAGGGGGCTGCAGGCTGGGCCTGGGCAGGCTGGGGTGGGAATCCCAGCAGCCCTGAGGGCCGCTCCCACGCTGGGGGCGGGAATCCCAGCAGGCCCCGAGGTTGGTTCCCCATAGCAGAGTGGTCTTGGAGACTGTGTCAGCATCTTCTTCAGTTTGGAGCTCAATGTCAACTTGGGGACGCTTGTGGGGAGGAGGGGTTATGGAATCACCGGTCTCACATCATCATAGCATCTGGGTGGTCTCTGCGGTGGGGAAGGAAGGGTCCGGAGTGTTCCTGGCTCTGCACCGCCTGCAGCCCGGTCCTCAGGGTACCCGGCCCCTTCCCCTCAGCGCAGCGGGACTGGGGACCCGAGGTCCCCTCCCCCACCCCATGCCTAGGCTCTGGACACCCACTCGGCACCCGCAGCCCCGGTCATCCAGGAAGAATGACCTGAAAACCCAGGCCAGCCCGTGGCCAGCGACGCACCGTCACACACACAGGTCCTGGCGGACCCAAGCTCAACCCCAAGGCCCGATTAAGACTCAGAACAGAGGAGGCAGGGATGCGAGATACCGGAAATGACCGATCAGCCGAGGGGGGCTCCGGATGAGTCCTGGGCTCTGTCGGGCTCTGTCTGTACAGAAAGGCAGACACACACATCACTTCACGAACAGCTTCCTCCCGACTCTTGAATGTACCCCGATCGTGCGTGGAGCTGAGCTCCCTGGAGAAGCCTTGCTGCCGTCCTGCGGGTACGGGCCGTGCGCAGTGCGCCCCTGCCCTGCCCCAGTAACGGCAAGCCCTGCCTCGTCTCTCCCCAGGAGCTGGAGTTCCAGGACCTGACGGCAGTCCTGCACTGCATCCACTCCTTCCTGGCCGCCAAGGTGGCGTCCTTGGACCCGTTGTTCATGGCCAGCCAGAGCGTCGCTCGAAGATTCGCCTGCAGCAACTGAGTGCCGCCGACACACTGTTTTCTTAAGAAATGAATCTTCCCTGCACCGTATGGCAATGTTGTGTGGTTTTATAGGGAGCCTCTAGTTGTTACACCAATGAAGACATCACTAGTTTCACAGACGGCCTCGTTGTTGATGCTGATGGGGGCAGGTGCACCCCGAGCCCCTGGGGTGGGGGGACACTCCACTGCCACGCTGGCCACAGGCAGCGTTTGTGTATCGTCAGACATGTAGCGGGTTCGTGGGTGGCTGAGAGCACACCTCCGCTGCGTCCTGGAGAGGAGAAAGGCCCCACGCCCGGCGCCCGAGGTCGGGCAGAGGGCTGGGACTGGGAAGAGGAGACCATACCTGCGTGTCCATCCTTTCCTACGGAGTCCTGCCACTTAAATGTGGCAGGACTATTTTTAACCAGTTCATCAAATACAGCTCTTCCTTTGATTTCCTTTATTCCCACATCGTATAGGATTTCTAAGCTCAGATGGATTCTGTTTTTGCTATTAAAGGTCATTTATTGGAGTTCTTGAATTTTCTTTAGAAACACAGCTGGGGTTAGGAAAACCCAAGACTGTGCTCACGATGTGAAGACAGAGGGACAGGAAGCCTGAGGATGCCCTGCAGCGCGGGGTGCGTCTGGCGGGGGCTGCTGCTCCTCCTGGGTCAGAAGGAGGGTCAGTGCCCCCACCCCTGCCCCCAGCTCCCCCGCCACCCCCACCCCTGCCTCCCAGTGCCCCGCCACCCCCACCCCTGCCCCCAGCTCCCCCGCCACCCCCACCCCTGCCCCCAGCTCCCCCGCCACCCCCACCCCTGCCCCCAGCTCCCCCGGACCCCCACCCCTGCCCCCAGCTCCCCCGGACCCCCACCCCTGCCCCCAGCTCCCCCGGACCCCCACCCCTGCCCCCAGCTCCCCCGGACCCCCACCCCTGCCCCCAGCTCCCCCGCCACCCCCACCCCTGCCCCCAGCTCCCCCGCCACCCCCACCCCTGCCCCCAGCTCCCCCACCACCCCCACCCCTGCCCCCAGCTCCCCTGCCACCCCCACCCCTGCCTCCCAGTGCCCCGCCACCCCCACCCCTGCCCCCAGCTCCCCCGCCACCCCCACCCCTGCCCCCAGCTCCCCCGGACCCCCACCCCTGCCCCCAGCTCCCCCGGACCCCCACCCCTGCCCCCAGCTCCCCAGCCACCCCCACCCCTGCCCCCAGCTCCCCCGGACCCCCACCCCTGCCCCCAGCTCCCCCGCCACCCCCACCCCTGCCCCCAGCTCCCCCGCCACCCCCACCCCTGCCTCCCAGTGCCCCGCCACCCCCACCCCTGCCCCCAGCTCCCCCGCCACCCCCACCCCTGCCCCCAGCTCCCCCGGACCCCCACCCCTGCCCCCAGCTCCCCCGGACCCCCACCCCTGCCCCCAGCTCCCCCGCCACCCCCACCCCTGCCTCCCAGTGCCCCGCCACCCCCACCCCTGCCCCCAGCTCCCCCGCCACCCCCACCCCTGCCCCCAGCTCCCCCGCCACCCCCACCCCTGCCTCCCAGTGCCCCGCCACCCCCACCCCTGCCCCCAGCTCCCCCGCCACCCCCACCCCTGCCCCCAGCTCCCCCGCCACCCCCACCCCTGCCCCCAGCTCCCCCGGACCCCCACCCCTGCCCCCAGCTCCCCCGGACCCCCACCCCTGCCCCCAGCTCCCCCGGACCCCCACCCCTGCCCCCAGCTCCCCCGCCACCCCCACCCCTGCCCCCAGCTCCCCCGCCACCCCCACCCCTGCCCCCAGCTCCCCCGCCACCCCCACCCCTGCCCCCAGCTCCCCTGCCACCCCCACCCCTGCCTCCCAGTGCCCCGCCACCCCCACCCCTGCCCCCAGCTCCCCCGCCACCCCCACCCCTGCCCCCAGCTCCCCCGGACCCCCACCCCTGCCCCCAGCTCCCCCGGACCCCCACCCCTGCCCCCAGCTCCCCAGCCACCCCCACCCCTGCCCCCAGCTCCCCCGGACCCCCACCCCTGCCCCCAGCTCCCCCGCCACCCCCACCCCTGCCCCCAGCTCCCCCGCCACCCCCACCCCTGCCTCCCAGTGCCCCGCCACCCCCACCCCTGCCCCCAGCTCCCCCGCCACCCCCACCCCTGCCCCCAGCTCCCCCGGACCCCCACCCCTGCCCCCAGCTCCCCCGGACCCCCACCCCTGCCCCCAGCTCCCCCGCCACCCCCACCCCTGCCTCCCAGTGCCCCGCCACCCCCACCCTTGCCCCCAGCTCCCCCGCCACCCCCACCCCTGCCCCCAGCTCCCCCGCCACCCCCACCCCTGCCTCCCAGTGCCCCGCCACCCCCACCCCTGCCCCCAGCTCCCCCGCCACCCCCACCCCTGCCCCCAGCTCCCCCGGACCCCCACCCCTGCCCCCAGCTCCCCCGGACCCCCACCCCTGCCCCCAGCTCCCCCGCCACCCCCACCCCTGCCTCCCAGTGCCCCGCCACCCCCACCCCTGCCCCCAGCTCCCCCGTACCCTCACCCCTGCCCCCAGCTCCCCCGGACCCCCACCCCTGCCCCCAGCTCCCCCGGACCCCCACCCCTGCCCCCAGCTCCCCCGGACCCCCACCCCTGCCCCCAGCTCCCCCGCCACCCCCACCCCTGCCTCCCAGTGCCCCGCCACCCCCACCCCTGCCCCCAGCTCCCCCGCCACCCCCACCCCTGCCTCCCAGTGCCCCGCCACCCCCACCCCTGCCCCCAGCTCCCCTGCCACCCCCACCCCTGCCCCCAGCTCCCCCACCACCCCCACCCCTGCCCCTCCCACCCCTGCCTCCCAGAGCCCCGCCACCCCCACCCCTGCCCCCAGCTCCCCCACCACCCCCACCCCTGCCCCCAGCTCCCCCGGACCCCCACCCCTGCCCCCAGCTCCCCCACCACCCCCACCCCTGCCCCCAGCTCCCCTGCCACCCCCACCCCTGCCCCCAGCTCCCCCGGACCCCCACCCCTGCCTCCCAGTGCCCCGCCACCCCCACCCCTGCCCCCAGCTCCCCCGCCACCCCCCACCCCTGCCTCCCAGTGCCCCGCCACCCCCACCCCTGCCCCCAGCTCCCCCGCCACCCCCACCCCTGCCCCCAGCTCCCCCGCCACCCCCACCCCTGCCCCCAGCTCCCCCACCACCCCCACCCCTGCCCCTCCCACCCCTGCCTCCCAGAGCCCCGCCACCCCCACCCCTGCCCCCAGCTCCCCCGGACCCCCACCCCTGCCCCCAGCTCCCCCGGACCCCCACCCCTGCCCCCAGCTCCCCCGCCACCCCCACCCCTGCCTCCCAGTGCCCCGCCACCCCCACCCCTGCCCCCAGCTCCCCCGCCACCCCCACCCCTGCCTCCCAGTGCCCCGCCACCCCCACCCCTGCCCCCAGCTCCCCCGCCACCCCCACCCCTGCCCCCAGCTCCCCCACCACCCCCACCCCTGCCCCTCCCACCCCTGCCTCCCAGAGCCCCGCCACCCCCACCCCTGCCCCCAGCTCCCCCACCACCCCCACCCCTGCCCCCAGCTCCCCCGGACCCCCACCCCTGCCCCCAGCTCCCCCACCACCCCCACCCCTGCCCCCAGCTCCCCTGCCACCCCCACCCCTGCCCCCAGCTCCCCCGGACCCCCACCCCTGCCTCCCAGTGCCCCGCCACCCCCACCCCTGCCCCCAGCTCCCCCGCCACCCCCACCCCTGCCTCCCAGTGCCCCGCCACCCCCACCCCTGCCCCCAGCTCCCCCGCCACCCCCACCCCTGCCCCCAGTGCCCCGCCACCCCCACCTACCATCTCTGCCACCCCATCTCCCCCAGCCCCACCATCAATTCTCCACTGCCTCTACCTACCTCCCAGCACCCCTGCCAGTGAACTGTGCACCCAGTAGACATAAAACCAGACTCCTTTTCTCCAGGCCTCTTGCAGCGGACACTCTGCACGTGTCTTTGGCACAGATACTCGCCCTGCACACTCATTTCATTTTTATGAAAAAAGTTTCAAAAATGAGCATTTACTAGACCACAATAAAGACAATCATTTTCCAGGGAGATCTTACACTATGCGTTGTTTTCGTATTTTGTACAAATGTACAATTCTTTGGAAAATGCATCAAACATTGTCTCCTAAGAGCAGGGCAGTTCTCCTCCCTCCCCCCACCACAGCGAGGTACAGACGCTGCACTGCTGTGTACAATCCACTGCAGCGAGGTGCAGACGCTGCACTGCTGTGTGAACCCCACCACAGCGAGGTACAGACGCTGCACTGCTGTGTGAACCCCACCACAGCGAGGTACAGACGCTGCACTGCTGTGTGAACCCCACCACAGCGAGGTACAGACGCTGCACTGCTGTGTAGAACCCCACTGCAGCGAGGTACAGACGCTGCACTGCTGTGTACATTCCACTGCAGCGAGGTACAGACGCTGCACTGCTGTGTACAATCCACTGCAGTGAGGTACAGACGCTGCACTGCTGTGTGCATTCCACTGCAGCGAGGTACAGACACTGCACTGCTGTGTGAACCCCACCACAGCGAGGTACAGACGCTGCACTGCTGTGTACAATCCACTGCAGCGAGGTACAGACGCTGCAGTGCTGTGTACAATCCACTGCAGCGAGGTACAGACACTGCAGTGCTGTGTGAACCCCACTGCAGTGAGGTACAGACGCTGCACTGCTGTGTAGACCCCACTGCAGTGAGGTACAGACGCTGCACTGCTGTGTACATTCCACTGCAGTGAGGTACAGACACTGCACTGCTGTGTGAACCCCACTGCAGTGAGGTACAGACACTGCACTGCTGTGTACATTCCACTGCAGCGAGGTACAGACGCTGCACTGCTGTGTACAACATTCCACTGCAGTGAGGTACAAACACTGCACTGCTGTGTGGACCACTGCAGTGAGGTACAGATGCTGCACTGTTGTGTGGACCCCACTGCAGTGAGGTACAGATGCTGCACTGCTGTGTGGACCCCACCGCAGTGAGGTACAGACACTGCACTGCTGTGTGTACTCTGCTGCAGTGAGGTACAGACGCTGCACTGTTGTGTGGACCCCACTGCAGTGAGGTACAAACACTGCACCACTGTGTGGACCCCACTGCAGTGAGGTACAGATGCTGCACTGCTGTGTGGACCCCGCTGCAGTGAGGTACAGACGCTGCACCGCTGTGTGGACCCCTGCAGTGAGGTACAGACGCTGCACTGCTGTGTGTACTCTGCTGCAGTGAGGTACAGACGCTGCACTGCTGTGTGTCCTCTGCTGCAGTGAGGTACAGACGCTGCACTGCTGTGTGGACCACTGCAGCGAGGTACAGACGCTGCACTGCTGTGTGGACCCCTGCAGTGAGGTACAGACGCTGCACTGCTGTGTGGACCCCGCTGCAGTGAGGTACAGACGCTGCACTGCTGTGTGGACCACTGCAGTGAGGTACAGACGCTGCACTGCTGTGTGGACCCCGCTGCAGCGAGGTACAGACGCTGCACTGCTGTGTGTACTCTGCTGCAGCGAGGTACAGACGCTGCACTGCTGTGTGGACCCCGCTGCAGTTAAGTACAGACGCTGCACCGCTGTGTGGACCCCGCTGCAGTGAGGTACAGACGCTGCACTGCTGTGTGGACCCCGCTGCAGCGAGGTACAGATGCTGCACCGCTGTGTGGACCCCGCTGCAGCGAGGTACAGACGCTGCACCGCTGTGTGGACCCCGCTGCAGCGAGGTACAGACGCTGCACCGCCAGCCACGCCTCCAGCCCCTGCCTGACTCTCCAGGCACGTTTGGCGTGAGGCCTCAGCCCTCCGGCGCCGGTCACCATTCTGAGAGTCGGCCTTGGCACGGCCCGCAGGCCCTCTGGGGCAGGCACATGTCAGAGGGGTTGTATGTGAGATGATAGGCGGTTAGTGAGTCAGGTCTTGGCAGAAGTCAGAAGCAGGTCAGGCTCTGCAGCTGCTGTTTGTAGAAGCCTCACCTGAGCATTGTCTCACCTGCTCCCACAGCTCACCTGGACGCAGGTGCAATCAAACATGAGCTCGTGGAGGTCAGCCGATCATCCGGGCACCTGTGCTTGGGGTATGGCGACCGGACGGGAGCCCATCTCCTCCCACCCTCCAGGACAGACAGCCAGCGTCCAGACGCTGTGGCAGCCTGTGGGTTCCGGAAAGCACTGAGGTACCACACACAAGTGAGCTTCTATGCAGCTTTCCTTCCATGGGAAGCCAAGGACAGAAATCGTTCTGCTAACTGGGAGATGGCTCAAGCGGTATATTTTAATTGGGAAATTGTCTTTATTCAGGTTAGTAACCTGTAAATATTTCCAATCTAAATACAGGTATTTGACAGAATATTATTCTTTGTAGAATTAAGTAATTCACTTTGCTAACATTAATTGATGGCTATCTTGGAATTTATTCACATTTTTAGGAGGAAAAACCTGCATTTTTCTAATTTGGGGAGGGGAAGGGAAATAACAAAATGCTGAAATAAGGGTACAGGTTGACTCATTGTAACAACAAGATGTAGAAGATGTTATGTTGAAAACGAACTTTTCACATTAGGGGGGCGGAAGGAGGGACTGGGGAGGCGGGGGGGGAAAGGATGGCAGGGGAAAAACAAAGGAGGAGGTAACAATGCTTGATAGGAAGTGGACTCACTACCTTGCTCACGTAACTGTGACCCCTCTGTACAGTATCTTTACAGTAAAAGGTATATATTTAAAAAGCCTCCTAAAAAGTAAGAAACAAGGTTGTGTCTCCAGTTACAGGTGTGACGCAGTCATTTCATCTGGCTGTGAATCACTTTCAGGGTCTGCTGGTGCAAAACGTGGCATTTTAACAACAGAACCAGGACAAATGATTGAGCTGACAGAAGAGGGAATGCACAGGGGAAAGTAAACCTGGTTTAGAAAGACCCAGTGCAGCTCCACACCCTGGCCTGGAGCAAGGTGCCAAGAGCAGACCTGACCCGGAAGGAGAGAAAGACACTCCTTTAGTGGTAGATCTGGCAACGTTGGGATCGATGTGTGTGAGAACAGATTCATAGCAAACAGTTTTGAACATTCTAAGTTTACTTTAATGACATTCTTCGGATCTTGTGATCTGAGTTTTAATGACCTCAGTTATCAGAAGAAAAGTGTCCTGGCTGCACTTGATTATAGAAGTCAGAGCCGAGGCCACCCACAGAACGTAAGCGAATCCCTCGGAGCATTTCACTTCCTACTGCCCTCCTCTCTCATCCTCCCTGCCTGCTGTCAGTTTTGAGTTCATCTCTGGTCACATGATTCCCATCAGCTGACACATTAATAACCATAGGGTCACTGGTACCACCGTGTCCTAAGTTCATGCTTTCTAGTCATTTCTGTGCATTTCATGAGATCCCTCGACCCATCACTGCGGGAGGAAACCGCTTTCCATCACAATCATCACATATCAGCTGCACGTGCACACCCTGAGCCGCCAGCCCCTGGTCAGCCCCGACCAGTTCCGGACAGTCTCTCTGCCTTCAGCTGTGTCTCATTTTGTTGTTACTTGATTTCTGCATATAAGAGAATATAGGCAATACCTATCTTTCTTTATATCAGGCTGATTTCACTAAACATGATACACTGCAGCTTTACCTAATTCCCTGCAAACAATGTAATTTCATGCTTTTTGATGGCTGAATAACTCTATTTGGTGTAGACACTGCCCGTGCGTTTTCCATTCCTCATTGATGAGGCCGTGGGCTCATGCCTCGGCATGCCTGCTGTGACCGATGTCATGAGCGTTGGGCCTCGGTTGTACTAGGTGCGCTCCCTTGGTACTGCCAGCGGTGTGTCGCGGACTCTGCTTGGTTTCGTGAGGACTCTCCATTCTGCTTTCCACCGTGATTTGCTCGTGTTCCCCCAGCCGCGTCCTTGCCAGCTCCTGCAGCCCTTTGTCTGACCCCTGTCCTAATCTGGTGGCAGAGGCTCATGTAGTTTTAGTCACGGTTCTCTGGTGACTGGTAATAGTGAAGACTTCATCTATTCATTGGCCATGTGTATTTCTTTTGGAGGGGAAGTGTTCTTTATGATCATCTGCTCATGCTTACATTGAGTTATTACTTGGCTTTTGTTGCTGGGTTTTGGGGTTCTGGACATTAGTCTTCTGCTGGATGAATAACTATGAAGATTTCCTCCCGTGCTGCAGATCACGTCTGATCCTTTTCTTCACTGGATAGAAGTGCTTCAGCTGGACATCATCCTATTTGTTAATTCCCACTTTTACTTCCTGAGCTATTGAAATCGGGGTCAGAGTTGTTTCCACTGTTTGCACTCTTCTGGGCATTTTACAGTTTTACAGCACTGGTTTTTGTTCTCATTTTAGGCAGAGTATTTTGGGTATTGTGAGGCAGATTGTATTGAAGCTGGATTTCAGCTGTGACCCAGTGTGCACAGCCTCAGCCCTGGACTAGAGTAGAGAGGCTGAGGAGGGGGATGGGCTGAGAATGGGGAATCTCCCGTCTGTGGGCTGGGAAGCAGAGGGTCGGACCAGAGGAGGGGCCCCTGCGGCTGAGAGGCGATCCGACACTGGGTGTCTGAACCCCAAGGTTTTCCCCCTTTTGGTAACAAACAGGAAGTTGACGTCTGAAAGATATGCATTTCCCTTTCTCCTCCTGTCTTCCTGTTTTCTGTGGACCCAGAAATAGAACCCATGTCGTGTCCTCCTCACTGCCGCATGCTCCTGGTGCTCCGTCTGATCTGTGCTCGCGTCTCTGTGCGGTGAGGGCTGACCCATGGGTGCTGAGAGCCGCCATAATCAGTTTCACTCCGTGAAGAGTGGCATTTAATCCACCAGCAACTCTCCAGTGAGCGCCGTCTCCTGGCAACAGATCGCCGGGGCCGGGCCATGCGTCAGTCTGAGCCATGGTGGTGTTTTTGGTTTTGCCTTTTGTTCCTTGTCACCTAAATGTTTCTGCTTGTGCCAAGTACAAAAGTCTCCGAATAAAGTCTTAGACCTAGTTTAGAAAGATAAAGTAAAATTTCCAAGATGTTAAAATGAAACAAGAATTCGTCGAGCGTGTGTGGGACCGGGGCAGCCGTGGGTCCCTGTGCACCACGAGACTGCACGCCGCCGACCGGATTGGAGGCCCTGGTCAGTCTGTGGGCACTGCCCAGGTGAGGGGGCCGCCCGGTGCCAGGCAAGCCTGCACTCAGGTCCCGTCTGCTCGGAGCAGCTCTGCCGTGTGGCGGATCCTCTGGGGTTCACCAGCCTCCCCTGGAATGAGCCCCAGGGACGTGCCACAGGAGCAGCCACAGCGCAGTGACGCTCCACCACCCAGGCAGTGATCTGTGTCAGAAAGGCTCTCAGAGGCAATGGCTTGTCCCAGAACACAGTGGCGGCATGAAAAGAAAACACGGCCTTTCTTCGGCCTCTGTGGAGTGGCCTTGGTCAACGCCAGGCGCCGGCGCTCCGCCTCCAGGCCTGTGAGGGCTCTGGCGCTGGGCAGGGCGGGGCCACCCGGCCTCTCTGTTTAAATCCCGGCATGCAGGGGGTCTGGGGCGCGGAGGTGGACTGCAGGGAGACAGGGAGTCGGGAAACCAGCTGCGGGGCTCAGGACACCTGGCCGTGGGAAAGCCGGAGCCGACCATGTGGACAGAGGTCACCGCACATCTGCCACAGCAGTCGTGAACGCAGGTTGTGGCGGAACGTGGGCGCTGACCGGACAGATGAGGGAGAATGGGGAGGAAGCAGAGGCCCAGGGGCTGGATTCATTAAAACATCAACTGTGGGGGCTGGGAAGATGGCTCAGTGGTAGAGCGCTTGCCTTGCATGCCTGAGGCCCTGAGTTCGATTCCTCAGCACCACATAAGCAAAAAGAAAAAAGACAGAAGTGGCGCTGTGGCTCAAGTGGTAGAGCGCTAGCCTTGAGCTGAAGAGCTGAGGGACAGCGCCCAGGTCCAGAGTTCAGGCCCCACAACTGGACCAAAAAAAAAAAAAAAAAAAAAACCATCAACTGTGGCAAACAATGCACGACATCCAGCCTGCTGTCCTGGCTACTGTGGGTGCAGTCTACCGGCTCCGGGTCACAGCACAGACCCCCACGCAGCCACCGCCATCACAGAAGCACAGCCAGCCTCCCCAGCCCAAGCTGACCCGCCGTCCACAAACAACCCTCACCCCTCCCTCAGCCCAGCCACAGCCCACCTCTGGGCCCACACCGTGCACACCTCCCACGAGTGTGCTCAGGACTCTGCATACACACTGTCCACACCTCCCACGAGTGTGCTCAGACCTCTGCACACACACCATCCACACCTCCCACGAGTGTGCTCAGGACTCTACACACACACCGTCCACACCTCCCACAAGTGTGCTCAGACCTCTGCACACACACTGTCCACACCTCCCACGAGTGTGCTCAGGACTCTGCACACACACCGCCCACACCTTCCACGAGTGTGATCAGGACTCTGCACACACACCGTCCACACCTCCCATGAGTGTGCTCAGGACTCTGTACACACACTGTCCACACCTCCCACGAGTGTGCTCAGGACTCTGCACACACACCATCCACACCTCCCACGAGTGTGCTCAGGACTGTACACACACCATCCACACCTCCCACGAGTGTGATCAGGACTCTGCAC
This sequence comes from Dipodomys merriami, assembly GCF_024711535.1. Lineage (NCBI taxonomy): Eukaryota > Metazoa > Chordata > Mammalia > Rodentia > Heteromyidae > Dipodomys > Dipodomys merriami. Next base: position 4,310,761 of record NW_027206612.1, on the reverse strand, counting down.
ACACACCGTCCACACCTCCCACGAGTGTGCTCAGGACTCTGCACACACACCGTCCACACCTCCCACGAGTGTGCTCAGGACTCTACACACACCATCCACACCTCCCACGAGTGTGCTCAGACCTCTGCACACACCGTCCACTCCTCCCACGAGTGTGCTCAGACCTGTGCATACACCATCCACACCTCCCACGAGTGTGCTCAGGACTCTGCACACACACCATCCACACCTCCCATGAGTGTGCTCAGGACTCTGCACACACACCATCCACAACTCCCATGAGTGTGCTCAGGACTCTGCACACACACCATCCACACCTCCCATGAGTGTGCTCAGGACTCTGCACACACTGTCCACACCTCCCACGAGTGTGCTCAGACCTCTGCACACACACCGTCCACACCTCCCACAAGTGTGCTCAGACCTCTGCACACACACCGTCCACACCTCCCACAAGTGTGCTCAGGACTCTACACATACCGTCCACACCTCCCACGAGTGTGCTCAGACCTCTGCACACACACCGTCCACACCTCCCACGAGTGTGCTCAGACCTCTGCACACACACCATCCACACCTCCCACGAGTGTGCTCAGGACTTTGCACACACAAACCATCCACACCTCCCACAAGTGGGCTCAGGACTCTGTACACACTGTCCACCCCTCCCACCAGTTTCATTCCTATCAATGGTGAGTAGAGTTTTAATTTCTCCAAAAAAATTTCTGTTTATCAGTTGTAGGGTTTGAACTCCTGGCCTGGGCGCTGTCCCTCAGCTCCTCAGCTCAAAGTGAGCACTCTACTACTTGAGCCACAGCGCTACTTCTGGTTTTCTGGTGGTTAATTGGAGATAAGAGTCTCATGGGTTTCCTGCCCGGATTAGGTTTGAACCGTGATCCTCAGATCTCAGCCTCCTGAGTAGGTAGGATTACAGGCGTGAGACACTGGTGCCTGGCTCTCCAAAAATTTTTAAATGATCTCAACACAATTTCATTGCAAAGGAGCTCAGACAAAGTAAGTCAATTCAATCCGCGCTCCATGTCCCAGCACTGATCAATGGCTGTAAACTGAGAGAGACGATGTCAGAGAGCTCGGCCCGCGGCTCACTCCAGTCACAGTGAAGGGCAGCCTTCTGAAGCCCTTTGGACAGATTGTGTTGGGACGTCAACGCGAGCTTCCCAGAGGCACAGAGCAGCGTCAGGGATGGTCGCTCTCCTAATGGGTGCCGGGTGCCGGCCTGGGGACGTCCCGATGGAGTGTCACGCCTGACCTGGAAGCTACTAGAACGCTCTGGAGAGGAGCGAAGTGTTCCTCACAGCCCACTGAGCGGCGGAGGAGGCACACAGTCCTTGAGTTCTGACGTCGGTCACAAGGCCCCCCGCGCCGCCTCGAGCTCTCTGGGATCCTGACGCCAGGCTCGGGTCGCGCCGGTGCTGAGGCGCTGAGCATGTGACCTAGCGACCGTTCAAACTACTCACGGCCGGGCACCCCGCAGGCGTGACGGTGGCTAGCCCCGCTGCCAGGCCGGGGCAGCTCTTGCCCGGCAGTGAATCCCACTCGCTGCTTCGTTTCCACCCGAGGATGCCTCCCAGGGCCTCCCATGCCTGCAGAGCCCTCGGTGAGCGGCGCGTGGCTCCGCGCCCACGCCGGGCTGCTCTGCGGCTGGGGACGGGCGCACAGCGCTACAGATGGCACCGTGCCAGGTGCTTCACGAAGAAACGAGGCGAACATTCTGGGTGTTTCTGGGAGCTGGAGGGCGGTGCGCAGCCCACTGCCATCAGCAGCACTGCCCAAGGCGCAGCGGTCAGCTCCCGGCTCAGAAATGCCCCAGCGTGGTACAGGACGCTGCTCAAGGCGCAGTGGTCAGCTCCCGGCTCAGAAATGCCCCAGCGTGGTACGGGACGCTGCTCAAGGCGCAGTGGTCAGCTCCCGGCTCAGAAATGCCCCGGCGTGGTACGGGACGCTGCCCAAGGCGCAGCGGTCAGCTCCCGGCTCAGAAATGCCCCGGCGTGGTACAGGACGCTGCCCAAGGCGCAGCGGTCAGCTCCCGGCTCAGAAATGCCCCGGCGTGGTACGGGACGCTGCCCAAGGCGCAGCGGTCAGCTCCCGGCTCAGAAATGCCCCGGCGTGGTACGGGACGCTGCCCAAGGCGCAGCGGTCAGCTCCCGGCTCAGAAATGCCCCGGCGTGGTACAGGACGCTGCCCAAGGCGCAGCGGTCAGCTCCCAGCTCAGAAATGCCCCGGCGTGGTACAGGACGCTGCCCAAGGCGCAGCGGTCAGCTCCCAGCTCAGAAATGCCCCAGCGTGGTACAGGACGCTGCTCAAGGCGCAGTGGTCAGCTCCCGGCTCAGAAATGCCCCGGCGTGGTACGGGACGCTGCTCAAGGCGCAGCGGTCAGCTCCCGGCTCAGAAATGCCCCGGCGTGGTACAGGACGCTGCCCAAGGCGCAGCGGTCAGCTCCCGGCTCAGAAATGCCCCGGCGTGGTACGGGACGCTGCTCAAGGCGCAGCGGTCAGCTCCCGGCTCAGAAATGCCCCAGCGTGGTACGGGACGCTGCTCAAGGCGCAGCGGTCAGCTCCCGGCTCAGAAATGCCCCAGCGTGGTACGGGACGCTGCTCAGAGGCTGGTGATTGACCGCAGGGAGACTCGCGGTCTCCTCAGCAGGAGGAACTGAGCCAGTGTGAACCTCTCTGACTCACCCTGTCTTCACACCTGCTCAGGAGGCTGAGAGCTGAGGACTGTGGTTCAAAGCCAGCTGGACAGGAAAGTCCGTGAGACTTTTACCCTGAAATAACCACCAGAAAAAGGTGGAAATGGCGCTCTGGCTCAAATGGTGGAGTGCTAGCCTTGAGCAACAACGTTCAAGGACAGGCGCATGCCTGCAGTCCAAATTCCAGCACATGCACGCACTCACACATGCATACACATGCACACACGCATGCACACATGCACTCATGCATACACACACACGCACATACACATGCACACACACACGCACACGCGCGCACACACATCCCACCCATGAGTGATACATAAACTCTTTTGAGGCTTTTTTAACTTTTCCACAGCGTCGGTATTAGATTCACATCTCCACTCCTGAAACAATGTGGCGGAGATGCTGAGCAGGCAGAAGAGCCGGCCACGGAGCGGCCGGCCGGCGCTGAGTCCCTGGCCGACGCTGGGGGTGAGCTCAGCAAGTCCGGGTGGCGCTGAGGCTCACGGAGTATCTTTAGCTCATCGAGGGGCTGCTCTGGGTGTGCGGTGGGGGCGGGGGGAGCTCCGCTGAGCCCGGGGGGAGGGGGCGCCGGCCCCGAGCCCCACAGCCAGGCCCACGCGGGAGGCCCCCGTGCTCCGGCCCTGTGCTCCTGCACCTCACAGAGCAGTGTGCAGCCACATTCCAGGCTGGAAAGCAGCAGGGCCCCGCACACGTCCCAACACAGCGCGCGCCTGGTGACGCGGGAACTCTGCTTCACAGGGAGAGTATGCATGCCCACCTCTACCCTGCTCGGTGCTCCCCCTGCACGGTGCTCCCCTGCACGGTGCTCCCCCTACATGGTGCTCCCCCTGCACGGTGCTCCCCCTGCACGGTGCTCCCCTGCACGGTGCTCCCCCTACACGGTGCTCCCCCATCCATAGTGCTCCCCCCTGCACGGTGATCCCCCCTGCACGGTGCTCCCCCTACATGTTGCTCCCCCATCCATGGTGCTCCCCCTGCACGGTACTCCCCTGCACGGTGCTCCCCCTACATGGTGCTCCCCCTACATGGTGCTCCCCCATCCATGGTGCTCCCCCCTGCACGGTGATCCCCCCTGCACGGTGCTCCCCCTACATGGTGCTCCCCCATCCATGGTGCTCCCCCTGCACGGTGATCCCCCCTGCACGGTGCTCCCCCTGCACGGTGCTCCCCCTGCACGGTGCTCCCCCTGCACGGTGCTCCCCTGCACGGTGCTCCCCTGCACGGTGCTCCCCCTGCTCGATGCTCCCCTGCACGGTGCTCCCCCTGCACGGTGCTCCCCCTGCTCGGTGCTCCCCTGCACACAGGCAGACCCTTTTCCTGGCCTCCACTTCCCTAGAGAAGGTTCTGCCATATTTGATAGGTGTAAACACGAAGAGGCAGAACAAAGAGGCCGGCCCTGTCCGCTGCTGGACCTGCCCTCACTGTGCCTAGCAGGGCCTTGCATCCCGCGTCCTTGGAGCTTCAGGAGCCCGGGAAGGAGGCTCTGCAGGCTGCCTCAGAGCACAGGCCCTGCAGGGCCGTTCATCACCCAGAGCCCCCCACGGGGACGTCCTCCCCAGAGCCCCCCACGGGGACGTCCTCCCCAGAGCCCCCCACGGGGACGTCCTCCCCAGAGCCCCCCACGGGGACGTCCTCCCCAGAGCCCCCCACGGGGACGTCCTCCCCAGAGCCCCCCCACGGGGACGTCCTCCCCAGAGCCCCCCACGGGGACGTCCTCCCCAGAGCCCCCCCACGGGGACGTCCTCCCCAGAGCCCCCCACGGGGACGTCCTCCCCAGAGCCCCCCACGGGGACGTTCATCACCCAGAGCCCCACACACACACAGGGACGTCCTCCCCAGAGCCCCCCCACGGGGACGTCCTCCCCAGAGCCCCCTTCCCCACGGGGACATCCTCCCCAGAGCCCCCCCACGGGGACATCCTCCCCAGAGCCCCCCCACGGGGACGTTCATCACCCAGAGCCCCCCACGGGGACGTCCTCCCCAGAGCCCCCCACACACACAGGGACATCCTCCCCAGAGCCCCCCCACGGGGACGTCCTCCCCAGAGCCCCCCACGGGGACGTCCTCCCCAGAGCCCCCCACGGGGACGTCCTCCCCAGAGCCCCCCACGGGGACGTCCTCCCCAGAGCCCCACACACACACAGGGACGTCCTCCCCAGAGCCCCCCACGGGGACGTCCTCCCCAGAGCCCCCCACGGGGACGTCCTCCCCAGAGCCCCCCACGGGGACGTCCTCCCCAGAGCCCCCCACGGGGACGTCCTCCCCAGAGCCCCCCACGGGGACGTCCTCCCCAGAGCCCCCCGCGGGGACATTCATCACCCAGAGCCCCCCCACGGGGACGTCCTCCCCAGAGCCCCCCCCACGGGGACGTCCTCCCCAGAGCCCCCCCGCGGGGACGTCCTCCCCAGAGCCCCCCACGGGGATGTCCTCCCCAGAGCCCCCCCACGGGGACGTCCTCCCCAGAGCCCCCCACACACACAGGGACGTCCTCCCCAGAGCCCCCCCACGGGGACGTCCTCCCCAGAGCCCCCCACGGGGACATCGTCCCCAGAGCCCCCCCACGGGGACGTCCTCCCCAGAGCCCCCCACGGGGACGTCCATCCCCAGAGCCCCCCACGGGGACGTCCTCCCCAGAGCCCCCCCGCAGGGACGTCCTCCCCAGAGCCCCCCACGGGGACGTCCTCCCCAGAGCCCCCCCGCGGGGACGTCCTCCCCAGAGCAGCTGCACGAGGGCCTCACAACAGCACAGTGCGTGTAGCTCTCCCTTCAGGCCTAGGGACCTGGAGTCCCAGTGCAGGGGCGGACCAAGCTGTCCAGCAGACACCTCGCACTGGAACAGCTGCCAACACAGCCGATGGAGGAGGAGTTGTGTCTCACTTTTCATGCAGAATGTAACGGAAAAGTCAGAGGAAATGGAAAGTGGGGAGTGGGGAGTGGGCCCATCGCAGTAGTTCCTTGTTCCGGGGTGCGTGGGGTTTCCTGGCAGGCCCCCTCGCCAATGCACAGAAGCTGGACGGGCGTGGCGGTTGCTGGTGTGATGCCTGGATTGTGAGCAGCCAGGCGCAGGGCAGTGGGCACAAGCGCAGAGCCGCTGAGTGCCCCTCGCTCGTCAGCGGGAGCCACGCCTTCCACAGCTCCAGGCACCAGAGCGTAGCGTCCATTTATACAGCGGTGCTCCGTCCTCGGAGAGCAATCCACTCCAGAAGTTTCCAGACACAGTTCCCCCAGCAAGGCACTCCGTCCTCCTCGCCTGAGGGAAGCTCAGTGGTAAAACTTTTGGGTTTCCCATTTTGTAGGAGGAAACAATCATTAGAAGTAATTTGGGGAAGGGGCGTGGGGGGGGGCTTTTCCTATCAGAACTGATGGGTGAGTGTGGCCCAGACAGATGATCAGCTCAGGTGCTGCACTGGACTTGTTTGGGCCGGTCTTGGCTGTGCTGGGTCGAGTGTGTGCCGGGTCTCAGCCGTGCTGGGTCGAGTGTGTACTGGATCTTGCGTGTGCCGGGTCTCAGCCGTGCTGGGTCGAGTGTGTACTGGATCTTGCGTGTGCCGGGTCTCAGCCGTGCTAGTCTTGGCTGTGCTGGTCTTGGCCAAGTTGGTCTCAGCTGTGCTGGGTTTCATAGATAATGGGTCTCCAGCCTTTTGATCTCAGGTGTGCTGGGTCTCAAGTGTGCTGGGTGGGGTGGGCTGGTCTCGGGTGAGCTGGTCTCAACTGGGCTGTGCAGATCTGAGCAGTGGGAGCCATGGTTCACCAGGCTGTCTCCCCCCGGGGATATTCTGGTTAATAAGATCACAGGCTCATAAACAGGTACAGGAAGTCTAAGACTAGGGCTGAGAAGGTGGTTTAGTGGTCTTGCATGCATGAGGCCCTGGGTTCGATTCCTCAGCACCACATAAGCAGAAAAAGCCGGAAGTGGGACTGAGGCTCAAGTGGTAGAGTGCTAGCCTTGAGCTGAAGAGCTGAGGGACAGCGCGCAGGCCCAGAGTTCAGGCCTTCACGACCGAAAAAAAAGTCTAAGACTAAAAAACAAGATCTAGAAAGTGGAAGCTACTGACTTGGGATCTTTTGTTCTGTTGTAACAATTCTTAATTCTAAGTTACTTCATAACAAGAATACCCTAAGACATCCAGTAGGCATTGAGGATTTTATTACTATTCTCATAAATGCTCAAATCTTAGTATTAGTGATTTGTTCCAAATAGATGTATTAGGGGAAACAGATTTCTTTTATTTCTAGTAATCATTCTCAATAACTTTACACACGTAACATAACCATGGGTTAAGACAGGTCACTATTGAGCGATGGGAGGACTCAAGCTGCCACCTAAGCTACATCTATCTGCCTTCAGGTAAATCAAGGCACTCTGGCCCGATCAGCTCTGCTGCTGATTGTACATCTTTCTGGTGAGGATAGGAGTTAGCGGAGGTGCACAGCCCTGCGCTCAGGCCGCCGCTCCGGGAGAGGCTGCCGTGAGCGGCCTTCTGTGTCCCCACGCTCCTCCCTTTCAGCTCTAGATGAAGGTGCTTGCAGCCCTGGTGGGCACCCTGGCCGTGGCTGGCACTGGACTTCTCTTGTCTTTCATCTTGAGAGGCAAAGAACCTCCTGGGGGTGAGTAACACAATCCTTTGTCTTTATGAAGACATTTTTCACCCTTGTTAAGTAGAAAACAGAATGGTAACTACTAACAGTCAGTAGAAATGTGTCCTGTTCACACTTCCAAGGCTAAAATTGTAATTCTTGAGTTTAGAAAGATTAAAATATAAGCCCTTTTGAAAAGAATGAATCTTCCTATGATATCAGAATTTGAAAAGTTTCGGAGTATGTTTGTTCATTTGCTACAGTTTTCATTTAGCAATGGTATATTTTCTGGGATTATGAGTTGCAATGTGAAATTATGTTTAAAATTCTACTGAAATATAGTAGCTAAAATAATCACCTTTTGGTAAACAGAAGGAGTGGAGAGACACACCTAGAGACGGAGAGGGACGGGAGGGCGACAGGTGATGCGGAGGCTCTGGGAGGAGCTTGTCCAGGCGCAGCTGGGCGGACCTCCCCGCCTTCCAGTGCTGTGCAAGTCCAAGACCTAGGAGCCATCACTTCCCTGCAGTGAATTTGTTTTAAAAGGAGGGTTGCAAGCTCTTTCCCACTCATTGGATTTTGGCAAGCAAGGGCTGTGAAAACAATGTCCAGGCACAGCTTTGAGCAAAAGCCAAGGACTTAGCATGGGCAGGAGGACCCTCAGGCCTGACGGGCTTTGTGATTTTGGAGCAGGCAGATGTTGGCTTTCTCCCTTTTCTGTTTGATTTCATTTCTCCTCGCTTTGCTTTAATCAACCCTTTTGGAGCCGGATGGCTTGCTTCTTTTCCTGAAGCATTGTGTTTGCTTGCATTGTGTCTGCTGGGTGTGTTCAGATGCTCGTGGGGACAGAGGGAGGGACGCATGGGGGTGAGTGGCCATCAGGACGGCGTCTTCAGCAAGTCAGAAGATGCGTGAGGGCTCCAGGAGGCAGGCCGTGCTCAGTGACAGAGCACCCACCCCTGCCCTGCTGGCCCCTTGGGGCACAGGCTCTCATTCAGTGAAGGAATCTTGGTCGGCTATTGCTTTTCCAGTGCTGAAAAAGTAAAATGTGACGAGGGTGATTTCACTGGAAACTTTTGGTAGGTCTGAATGTCTTTTGCTAAATGCACTTAATAAATAGGCGAATTGTTAGGAAGTCCATCATGGTCACAGGTAACCAAATGTTCACAAAGAGCAGCCGTCGGACATGGTTTGCACAGCTGAGCAGTGCGGCCAGCTCAGCCCCAGCCTCCTGTGGCAGCGAGTGGCTCCGTGTGGGGTCCTCACCGGCCGGGAGGGGACACGGCCCACTGAGCACAACCACCGTCGGGCTGTGGCCCAGAGGCTGTGTGAGCACGGCCATGCAGCTGGACTCAGGAGAGAGCTAGGGGGGACAGGGGGCCTGCTGTCTGTTTGAATTCTGCAGTGTGGTATTCCACAGGAAAGACTGGGAAGTTCCATGTCGGCAGCGTTGTGGAAGCAAGCAGACGCATGGTGGAACATGACCTCTACAGCACAATGACAAGGTAATGTGGCGGGAGGGAGGGAGGGCACAGGGCTGTCACGTGACCCCAGTGGAGGGGTGCACAGGGCTGTCACGTGACCCAAGTGGAGGGGTGCACAGGGCTGTCACATGACCGCAGTGGAGGGGTGCACAGGGCTGTCACATGACCACAGTGGAAGGGGGCACAGGGCTGTCACATGACCACAGTGGAGGGGTGCACAGAGGCTGTCACGTGACCACAGTGGAGGGGTGCACAGGGCTGTCACGTGACCCAAGTGGAGGGGTGCACAGGGCTGTCACATGACCACAGTGGAGGGGAGCACAGAGGCTGTCACATGACCACAGTGGAAGGGGGCACAGGGCTGTCACATGACCCAAGTGGAGGGGTGCACAGAGGCTGTCATGTGACTGCAGTGGAGAGGTGCACAGAGGCTGTCACGTGACTGCAGTGGAGGGGAGCACAGGGCTGTCACATGACCACAGTGGAGGGGAGCACAGAGGCTGTCACATGACCATAGTGGAGGGGTGCACAGAGGCTGTCACATGACCACAGTGGAGGGGTGCACAGAGGCTGTCACGTGACCGCAATGGAAGGGTGCACAGAGGCTGTCACGTGACCCCAGTGGAGGGGTGCACAGAGGCTGTCACGTGACTGCAGTGGAGGGGTGCACAGGGCTGTCATGTGACCACAGTGGAGGGGTGCACAGAGGCTGTCACGTGACCGCAGTGGAGGGGTGCACAGGGCTGTCACGTGACCACAGTGGAGGGGTGCACAGGGCTGTCACATGACCACAGTGGAGGGGTGCACAGGGCTGTCACGTGACCGCAGTGGAGGGGTGCACAGAGGCTGTCACGTGACCCCATTGGAGGGGTGCACAGAGGCTGTCACGTGACCCCAGTGGAGGGGTGCACAGAGGCTGTCACGTGACCATAGTGGAGGGGTGCACAGGGCTGTCACATGATCATAGTGGAGAGGTGCACAGAGGCTGTCACGTGACCATAGTGGAGGGGTGCACAGGGCTGTCACATGACCATAGTGGAGGGGAGCACAGAGGCTGTCACATGACCATAGCGGAGGGGGGGCACAGGGCTGTCACATGACCATAGTGGAGGGGTGCACAGAGGCTGTCACGTGACCCCAGTGGAGGGGTGCACAGAGGCTGTCACGTGACCGCAATGGAAGGGTGCACAGACTGTCAAGTGACCATAGTGGAGGGGTGCACAGAGGCCGTTACGTGACTGGAGAAGAGGTCACACAGGAGTGGAAATACCCCACGAGGCTCTGCACACACAACACCTATTTCAGTTTTCACAAACACCCCCAAAATGGTCCAGTTACCCCACTGTGCGCAGTAGGCCCTGAAGTTACATGCGTCCCTTGGCCCCAATATGAGTGCAGGAAACTCAGAGACGATGTTAAATTCTGTCCCCATCAAGAGAGGGAGCTGGTGACCGTGATCCAAGCTGTGATCCAGGTGTGATCCAGGGGTGATCCAAGGGGTGATCCAAGGGGTGATCCAAGGCACTCAGGCTAGAGGCTGGGTCCTGACCAGAACCACGGTTTGGGTGCAGTAGAGGAAAGGGGTCCTGATGCGAGTCTCCAAGTCATTGTGACACTACTATACACTACCATAGGAGTGGGTCACCTAGTCCAGGACCAGGAGGGCCCTATTGTCCACAAAGGAACAGTTCAAGAATGGCCTTGGGAAAATAAAGCAGGAGCAGCTTTGTGAAAATAAAGCAATGTATGCCCACACCCAAGAAGTGAGCCCCGACTGGAGAGTGGACAGACTGGACAGACTGGAACAGAACAGGACACTGATGACCCAAGACTGTAGGCTTTCATCTGTAGTGGTAGAGAAATCAGACCTGACAACTGGGGATCTGTAGAGGTGGATGGTCTGTCATGAGAACGTAGGATCTGTAAAGGTGGATGGTCAGTCCTGAGAACGAGGGACCTGTAGAAGTGGACAGTTAGTCCGGAGAACTGGGGACCTGTAGAGGTGGATGGTCAGGTCTGAGAACTGAGGACCTCTAGAGGTGGACTGTCAAGTCTGAGAAATGAGTATCTGTAGAAGTAGTCAGTCAGTCCAGGGAACTGAGGAGCTGAGGAGGTGGACGGTCAGTCCTGAGAACTGAGGATCTCTAGGGTTGGCCATCAATCCTGAGAACTGATGTTATGTAGAAGTGGATGGTCAGTCCTGAGAATTGGTATCTCTAGAGGTGGATGGTCAGTCCTGAGAACTGAGAATGTGTAGAGGTGGATGGTCAGTCCTGAGAACTGAGAATGTGTAGAGGTGGATGGTCAGTCCTGAGAACTGAGAATGTGTCGAGGTGGATGGTCAGTCCTGAGAACTGAGAATGTGTAGAGGTGGATGGTCAGTTCTGAGAACTGGGGAGCTATAGAGTTGGACAGTTACTCCTGAGAACTAAGGAGCTGTAGGAGTGGACGGTCAGTCCTGAGAACTGGGGTTTGTAGAGGTCAAAAGGCAGTCCTGAGAACCGGGGGAGCTGTAGAGTTGCAAGGTCAGTCCTGAGTACCGGGGATCGGTACATGTGGACAGGCAGTTCTGAGAACTGAGAATATAGAGGTGGAAGATCAGTCCTGAGAATTGGGAACCGGTAGAGGTGGATGGTCCTGAGAACTGGAGATCTGCGGAGGGAGAGAGTAAATCCTGAGAACTGAGGGTCTGTAGAGGTGGAAGGTCTGTCCTGAGAACTGGGGATCTATAGATGTGGGTGGTCATTCCTGAGAACTAGGTATCTGGAGGAGTGGATGGGCTGTCCTGAGAACTGAGGATCTGTAGAGGTGATCAGTCAGTCCTGAGAACTCAGGAGCTGTTGGGGTGGACTGTCTGTCATGAGAACTGGGAATCTGTAGAGGTGGATGGTCAGTCCTAAGAACTGAGGATGTGTAGAGGATGGTCACTCCTGAGAATTGGGGATCTGTAGAGTTGGAGGGTAAGTTCTGAGAAACGGGAGACCTGTAGAAGTGGAAGGTTAATCCTGCAAATTGGGGATCTGTGGAGGTGGGGAGTCTGTCCTGAGAACTAATGATTTGTAAAGGTGGACGGTCAGTCCTGAGAACTCGGAATCTGTAGAGTTGGATGGTCAGGTCTGATAACTGAGAATCTCTAGAGGTGGATGGTCAGGTCGAGAACTGAGGATCTGTAGAGATGGACTGTCAGTCATGAGAACTGAGAATGTATAGTGGTCGCTGGTCAGTCCTGAGAAATAAGGATCTGTATAGGTGGATGGTCAGTTCTGAGAACTGAGGAGTGTAGGGGTGGATGGTCAGTCATGAGAACTAGGAATCTGTAGAGGTGTGTGGTCAGTCCTGAGAACTGGGGATCTGTAGTGGTGAACTGTCTGTCCTGAGAACTAAGGATTTGTAAAGGTGGACGGTCAGTCCTGAGAACAAAGGATCTGAGGTGGACAGTCAGTCACGAAAACTGAGAATCTGTGGAGGTGGACGGTCAGTCCTGAGAACTAGGTATCTCTACAGGTGGACGGGAAGTCCTGACAACTGAGGATCTGTAGAGGTGGACAGTCAGTCCTGAGAACTCAGAACCTGTAGAGGTGAACGGTTCGTCCTGAGAACTGGGGATCTGTGGAGGTGGACAGTAAATCTTGAGAAACAAAGATCTGTAAATGTGGACGGTCAGTCCTGAGAACTGGGGATCTGTACAGGTGGATGGTCAGTCCTGAGAATTGGGATCTGTAGAGTTCAATTGTCAGTCCTGAGAACTAAGGAAGTGGAGAGGTGGGCATTTCATACTGAAAACTTGGGATCTGTAGAGGTAGGCAGTCCTGAGAACTGAGTATTGGTAGAGTATGATGGTCAGGTCTGAGAACTGGGGGAGCTGTAGACGTGGATTTTCAGTCCTAAGAATATAGGAGCTTTAAGTGTGGCTGCCCAGTCCTGAGAACTGGGGAACTGTAGAGGTGGTCAGTCATTCCTAGGAACTGAGGAGCTGTAGGGGTGGAAGGTCTGGGGAATCTGTAGAGGTGGATGATCAATCCTGAGAACTGGGGATCTGTAGAGGTGGATGGTCATTCCTGAGAATGGATTATATAGAGAGGTGGTTGGTCAGTCTTGAGAATTGTGATCTCTAGAGGTGGATGGTGAGTCCTGAGAAATGAGAACTTGGGAGTTCTCAGGACAGTCACTCCTGAGAACTGAGGAGCTGTAGGGGTGGATGGTCAGTTGTGAGAACTGGGGATCTGTAGAGGTGGACGGTCAGTCCTGAGAACTGAGGATCTGTAAAGATGGATGGTTATTCCTGCGAACTGAGGAGCTGTAGAAGTGGACAGTCACTTCTGAGAACTGGGAATTTGTACAGGTGGACATTCAGTCCTGAGAACTAGGGATCTGTGGAGCTTGACAGTAAATCCTGAGAACTGAGGATCTGTAGATGTGGATGATCAGCCCTGGTGGGATTTGTAGAGGTGGATGGTCAGTCCTGAGAACTGGGGATCTGTAGAGGTGGATGGTCTGTCCTGAGAACAGGTATCCTGTAAAGTTGGTCAGTACTGAGAACTATGGCTCTTTGGAAGTGGACAATCATGACAACTGAGGATCTATAGCGGTGGATGGTCAGTCTTAAGAATTGGGGATCTGTAGAGGTGGATGGTCAGTCCTGAGAACTGAGGGTCTGTAAAGTTGATTGGTCACTACTGAGAACTGAGGAGCAGCAGAGGTGGACAGTCACTCCTGAGAACTGGGGATCTGTAGAATTGGACATTCAGTCCTGAGAACTGGGGATCTGTAGAGGTGGACAGTCAGTCCTAAGAACTTAGGAGCTGTAGGGTTGGAGAGTCAGTCCTGAGGACTGGGAATCTGTAGGGGTGGACAGTCAGTCCTGAGAACTGGGCATCTGTGGAAGTGGACAGTCAGTCCTGAGAACTGGGGATCTGTAGAGGTGGACGGTCAGTCCTGAGAACTGGGGATCTGTAGAGGTAGATGATCAATCCTAAGAACTGGGGATCTGTAGAGGTGGAACTGTCAGTCCTGAGAACTGGGAATCTGTAGAGGTGGACGGTCAGTCCTGAGAACTGGGGATCTGTAGAGGTAGACGGGCAGTCCTGAGAAATGAGGATTTGTAGAGTTGGATGGTGAGGTTTGAAAACTGGAGGAGTTGTAAATGTGGATTGTCAGTCCTGAGAATGTAAGAGCTGTAGCAGTGGACAGTCAGTCCTGAGAACTGAGGATCTATAGAGGTGGACAGTTGGGGGCTGTCAAGGTGGACGGTCAGCCCTGAGAACTGAGGATCTGTAGAGGTGGACGGTCAGTCATGTGAATTGAGGATCTGTAGAGGTGGATGGTCAATCATGTGAACTGAGGATCTGTAGAGGTGAATGGTCAATTCTGAGAACTGGGATCTGTATAAGTGGATGGGCAGTCCTGAGAAATGGCATCTCTAAAGGTGGACATTCAATCCTGAGAACTGGGGATCTGTAGAGGTGGACAGTCAGTCCTGAGAACTGGGGATCTGTAGAGGTGGATGGTCAGTACTAAGAACTGGGCATCTGTAGAGGTAGAAGGTCAGTCCTGAGAACTGGGGATCTGTGGAGGTGGACAGTGAATCATGAGAACTTAGGATCTGTAGAGGTGGACGGTCAGTCCTGAGAAACTTGGGATCTGTGGAGGTGGATGGTCAGTCCTGAGAACTAAGGATCTGTGGAGGTGGACAGTCAGTCCTGAGAACTGAGGATCTGTAGAGGTGGATGGTCAGTCCTGAGAACTGGGCATCTGTAGAGGTAGATGATCAGTCCTGAGAACTGGGGATCTATATAAGTGGATGGTCAGTCCTGAGAACTTAGGATCTGTAGAATTGGACAGTCACTCCTGAGAACTCAGGAGCTGTTGGGGTGGAACTGTCAATCCCGAGAACTGGAATCTGCAGAGGTGGACGGTCAGTCCTGAGAACTGGGGATCTGTAGAGGTGGATGGTCAGTCCTGAGAGCTAGTGATCTATACAGGTGGACAGTCAGTCCTGAGAACAAACAATCTGTAGCTGTGGATGGTCAGTCCTGAGAACTAAGGATCTGTGGAGGTGAAAAGTGTCTCCTGAGAACTGAGGATCTGTAGAGGTGGATGGTCAGTCCTGAGAAATGGGGGATATGTGGAGGTGGACATTCAGTCCTGAGAACTGAGGATCTGTAGAGGTGGATGGTGAGTCCTGAGAACTGGGGATCTGTACAGGTGGACAGTCAGTCCTGAGAACTGGGGATCTGTAGAGGTGGATGTTCAGTCCTGAGACCTTGGGATCTGTGGAGGTGGACAGTAAATCCTGAGAACTGAAGATCTGTAGAGGTAGATGGTCAGTCCTGAGAACTGGTGATCTGTAGAAGTGGATGATCAGTCCTGAGAACTGGGGATTCATAGAGGTGGTCAGTCATGAAAACTAAGACTCTGTAGAGGGGAATGGTGAGTCCTGAGAACTGAGGATCTGTATAGGTGGATGTCAGTCTTGAGAACTAAGGATCTGTGAAGGTGGACAGTGAGTCCTGAGAACTGAGGATCTATAGAGGTGGATGGTCAGTCCTTAGAACTGGGGAATATGTAGAGGTGGACAGTCAGTCCTGAGAACTGGGCATCTGTAGAGGTGGATGGTGAGTCCTGAGAACTAGATATCTGTATAGGTGGACAGTCAGTCCTGAGAACTAGGGATCTGTTCAGGTGGATGGTCAGTCGTGAGAACTAGGGATCTGTATAGGTAGACGGTCAATCCTGAGAACTAAGGATCTGTAGAGGTGGATGGTCAGTCCTGAGATCTAAGGATCTGTGGAGGTGGACAGTCAGTCCTGAGAACTGAGGATCTGTAGGGGTGCATGGTCAGTCTTGAGACCTGGGGGATCTGCAGAGGTGGAAGGTCAGTCCTGAGAACTGGGCATCTTTGGGGGTAGATGGTCAGTCCTGAGAACTGGGCATCTGTAGAAGTGGATTTCAATCCTGAGAACTGGGAATCAGTAGAGATGGACAGTCAGTCCTGAGAACTGGGGATCTGTAGAGGTGGACGGTCAGCCCTGAGAACTTTTGATCTGTAGAGGTGGACGGGAATTCCTGAGAACTAAGGATCTGTAGAGGTGGACAGTCAACTGAGAACTGAGATCAGAAAATTCCTGAGAACTGGGGATCAGAAAATGTGAACTGGGAGTTCTTCATTTTAAACACTAATTTAAATAATAATTAACAGGAACCTTAATTTTCAATGTATGACAGGCACCAATGTCAATAGCAAGTATCATGGCTTCATATTACATATTCAGAAAATAAAGTACAGAAACCAAAATCACTAAGCAGGGGTCATTTTCACAAGCTTATCATTATGTTGAAAGTTAAGCAAAAAGATGTCATTTTTCAAGGTGCAAACTGTCATATGACAGTTGCTGACTCCTTCCAAATTTCTATTATTCCAGACAGCAAACACTCTACTGTCAATGTTAGCTACAGAACTGTGCTGTATTCTAAAAACAAATCAAAAGGAAACAGAAAAAAATATCCCCCATGAATTGATGTGTATTTTTGTATCTGAAATGGGTGGGAATTACCTGAGAAGAGAGAAAGACCATAGATGTGAACGCAATCCACGTTCAGTGTCTAGGCCTTCTGAAATAATGTCTCAGTCCTAGAGACGGCACTCAGGAGTGAGGAGGAGGGGATGCATACGTATATTAATCTGGAAAGTTTGCTTCTTGGTAGCTCTTGAGCAATATCCTCTATGACTATATTTATTTCCTTAATTCTGTTCCCACTGTGTGGAAGGCCTAGAGTAAATGTTGGGAACGCAGAGATGAATTTGTGTCCACTACCTTGGAAGTTCTCTCTCCTTGTGCCAGTAATGACATGGGTGTTGTGCTAGTTTGGGAAGGATCCTCGGGGCGGTCAGAAAGGGCTACGCGTGTTGGTGGGTAACGTGTTTCCTAACCATAAAAATTTTTTTTTTATTGTAAAGATACTATACAGAGGGTTACAGTTACATGAGTGAGGTAATGAGTACACTTCCTCTTGAACATTGTTACCCCCTCCATTGTTTTCCCCCTGTCATCCCTTCCCTCCCTACCTTCCCCGAGGTGTTCTTTTTTGATTGTGATTAAGTGATTACATAATTTCCGGAATTTCACAGTATTGTGGAATAATGATGCTCATTTAAAGTCACAAGTTCATTCTAACTTTCCTGGAGCAAATTGTCTATCACAGTCTATAACATATAACGGTGTTCACATGTTATACACCATACATGTGATCAGCAGCATGGGGATATTTAGTACTGGTTCGACCAGATGAGTGGGAGTTCTTTGTTTCTTAAGTCCTGTTAGTTTTGTCGTATCACCTAACATTTTGGATTTAGCATCCACTTATCAGGGAGACCATGTACCGTTTGTCTCTTCGCTCTTGGCTTACCTTGCTCAACATGATTCCTTCTAACTCCATCCATTTCCCTGCAAATGCCATTATTTTGTCATTTCTAATGGCTGCATAATATTCCTTTGTGTATAGATACCACAATTTTTGGATCCATTCATCTGTGGTGGGGCATCTGGGTTGTTTCCATATCCTAGCTATTGTGAACAGTGCTGCAATAAACATGGAGGTGCACGTGTCCTTGTATATTGGTTCCTGTTATTCAGGGTAGATGCCTAGAAGTGGTATGACTGGGTCGTAAGGGAGGTCAATCTTTAGCTTTCTAAGGACCCTCCAGACTGCTTTCCAAAGTGGTTGTATAAGTGTACATTCCCACCAGCAGTGTAATAGGGTTCCTCTTTCTCCACATCCCCTCCAGCATTTGTCATTAGCTGATTTGTGGATGTGGGACATTCTGACTGGGGTAAGGTGGTATCTCAGGGTTGTCTTTATTTGCATTTCCTTCAACACCAGAGATGATGAACATTTCCTCATGTGTTTCTTTGCCATTTTTATTTCTTCATTTGAGAAGTCCCTCTTTAGTTCCCTTGCCCATTTAGTAATTGGTTTGTTAAGTTTGGGAGGGATTAGTTTCTTGAGTTCCCTGTATATACAGGATGTTAACCCCTTGTCTGATATATTGCTGGTAAATATTTTTTCCCAATTAGTTGGTTGTCTTTCTAGCTTGGTTGCGATAGCTTTATCTGTGCAGAAGCTTTTTATTTTAAGGTAGTCCCATTTGTCGAGTCTCTCTCCAACTTGTTGTGACCCTGGGACTCTGTTCAGGAAGTTCCTCCCTGTGCTTATTAGTTCAAGTGTCTATCCTACTCTGTCCTGCAGTAGTTTCAGAGATTCAGGTTTAATGTTAAGGTCTTTAATCCATTTTGAGTTGCTGTTGGTGCATGGTGATAGGCTGGGGTCCACTTTTAGTTTTCTGCATGTGGCCGCCCAGTTTTCCCAGCACCAGCGGTTGAAGAGGGTGTGTTTCTTCCATTGTATGTCTTTGGCTCCTTTGTTGAATATCAGCTGACTGTAGGCCTGTGGATTTATTTCTGGATCTTCCATTCTGTTCCATTGGTCTTCGGGTCTGTTTTTGTGCCAGTACCATGCTGTCTTTGTTATTATAGCTCTGTAGGAGAGTTTGAAGTTCGGCATGGATAGCCCTCCCATATTGTCTTTATCCCCTAGAATTGTTTTGGCTATTCTAGGTCTTTTGTTGTTCCATATGAATTTTTGGACTGTTTTCTGTATTTCAGTGATGTACGTCATTGGGATTTTAATAGGAATTGCATTCAATTTGTATATTAGTTTTGGAAGTATTACCATCTTTACTATATTAAGCCGGCCTATCCAGGAGCATGGGAGGTCTTTCCATTTCCTAGTGTCTTCTGCAATTTCTTTCTTTAACTTTTTATAGTTTTCATTAAATAGTTCTTTTACATCTTTGGTTAGGTTAATTCCTAAATATTTTATTTTAGGGAGGTTATTGTGAATGGGGTTGCTCCCTTTATTTCCCTCTCTTCTTGTACATTGTCAGTGTACAGGAAGGCAACTGATTTTTGTGGGTTTATTTTGTATCCTGCTATTTTGCTGAAGTGATTCATGATTTCTAAGAGTTTGGGGATGGAGTTTTTGGGATTGTGAAGGTATAGTATCATGTCATCTGCAAAAAGGGATAGTTTACTTCTTTCCCTATGCGGATCCCTTTAATGTCTTTTTCTTGCCTTATTGCCCTGGCTAAGGGTTCCAGGACTATACTGAAGAGGAATGGAGACAGTGGGCATTCTTGCCTTGTTCCTGATTTTAGGAGAATTGGTTGTAGCTTTTCCCCATTAAGTATAATATTGGCTATTGGTCTGTCATAAATGGCTTTTATTGTTTTTAGAAATGTTCCTTCTATTCCTATTTTCTCCAGAGCTTTTAGCATGAATGAATGTTGAATTTTATCTGCATCTGTGGCGATAATCATGTGATTCTTGACCTTGGCTCTGTTGATGGGTTGGATTACATTTATTGACTTACGTATGTTAAACCATCCCTGCGTCTCTGGGATGAAGCCTACCTGGTCATAGTGTATAATTTTTTTCATGTATTTCTGGATTCTGTTAGCTAGAATCTTGTTAAGGATCTTTGCATCTGTGTTCATCAAGGAGATTGGCCTGCTATTCTCCTCTTTGGTTGGGTCCTTGCCTGGTTTGGGGATGAGTGTGATATTGGCTTCGTAGAATGAGTTTAGGATAGCTCCCTCCTTCTCTGTTTCTCTGAAGAGCTTGAGGAGTATGGGTATTAGTTCTTCTTTAAAGGTCTTATAGAATTCTGCTGTGAATCCATCTGGTCCTGGGCTTTATTTTGTTGGAAGACTTTTGATAACTTCCTGTATCTCGTTATAGGATATTGGTTTATTTAATTGGTTTACTTCTTCTTTGCTCAGTTTGGGCAACTTGTATTTCTCTAAAAATGTATCCATTTCTGCCAGATTTTCTTCCTTTAGAGAGTATAACTTTTGAAAGTAGTCTGTTAGAATTGTTTGGATATCTTGGGCACGTGTTGTGATTTTTCCCGTGGCATCCCTAATCCTGTTAATATGGGTTTCCTCTCTTTTTTTTTTAATTAATCTTGTCAACAGGCCATCAATTTTGTTTATTTTTTCAAAGAACCAGCTTTTTGTTTGGTTTATTTTAGTTATAGTTTTCTGATTTTCTAATTGGTTAATCTCTGCTCTTAATTTGGTTATCTGGCTTCATCTAGTAACTTTAGGTTCCATTTTTTCTTGTTTTTCTAGCTGTTTTAATTGCAACATGAGATTATTTACTTGGTCTGTCTCCATTCTCTTGATGTGGGCACTGAGGGCAATAAATTTGCCCCTCAGGACTGCTTTTGCTGTGTCCCACAAGTTTCTTTGTGAGGTGTTTTCATTTTCATTGAGTTGTAGGAAATGCTTTATTTCTTCTCTGATCTCTTCCGTTACCCAGGCATTGCTAAGGAGTGTGCTGTTCAATTTCCATGTATTAGAGAAATTTCTGTGGTATGCTTTGTTATTGAGAACTAGCTTGATTCCACTGTGGTCAGATAGGATACAGGGGATTATGTCGATCCCTTTGTATTTGCTTAAGTTCCTTGCATGAACTATGATATGGTCTATTTTGGAGAAAGTTCCATGAGCTGCTGAGAAGAATGTGTACTGTGTTGTTTTAGGGTGAAATACTCGGTAGATGTCAGTTAATTCAGCTTGAAGTATGGCCTCACTTAATTCGGTAGCTTCTTTGCCAATCCTCTGGTTGGTAGACCTGTCCTTTGGTGAGAGTGGTGTGTTAAATTCTCCTAGTATTATCGTATTGGGATCTATTTTATTCTGTAAGTTTGAGAGCATTTGTTTAACATATCTGGGTGCACCAATATTTGGGGCATATAAGTTGATGATGGTAATATCCTCCTCTTGGATTGTTCCCTGTATTAATATGTAGTGTCCGTCCTTGTCTTTCTGTACTGATTTTAATGAAAAGTTTATTTTGTCAGATATCAGGATAGCTACACCTGCTTTCTTACTGGGGGCATTTGATTGGTAGATCCTTTTCCAACCCTTCACTCTGAGTTTGTTTGTATGTTTGGCTGAGAGGTGGGTCTCCTGAAGGCAACAGATGGATGGGTCTTGTTTTCTGATCCAGTCCTCAGTTCCTTTTCTTTTAATTGGCGAATTCAGCCCATTTATATTAAGAGAAAGTATAGAGAGATGCATTGTTGTTCCTGCCATTCCGTTTTCCTAAATTTTTCTTCTTTCCTTTCCTCCTGTGCTTGCTCAGTTAGACTTTGAGTAATGCCTGTCTGGGGCAGGTCCCAGTTCCTGGTTGTTTTCTTCAGGTTGTGTCCCCCCTCTTAGAATTCTTTGTAATGCTGGCTTAATGTTTATGTATTCATTTAGTTTTTCTTTGCTATTAAAAGTTTTCAGTTCTCCATCGAATTGAATGCTAGCTTTGCCGGGTATATCAGTCTGGTTGGCAGTTATTGGCTTTCAGGGCTCGTATGGTGCTTTCCCAGGCTTTTCTTGCATTCATTGTTTGTGTGGAGAGATCTGCAGTGATTCTAATTTTTTTCCCATTGTAGTATAGCTCCTTCTTCATTTTTGCTGCATGCAGGATTGTCTCCTTATTATTCAGATCTATCATTTTTACTATAATGTGTCTAGAAGTGTTTCTTCTGGGATCTTGCTTGTTGGCTGTTCTATACGCTTCTGTTATGTAGGTAAGATGCTCCTTTTTGAGGTGGGGGAAATTTTCACTGATTATCTTGTTGAATAGGTGTTGCATTCCCTTGCTCTGGAATTCCTCACCTTCGTCCACTCCAATTATACAACGGTTAAATTTCTTGGCATTATCTGCTTGCTCTTGAATTTCCCTTTGGTTTAATTTGAGTGTTTTTTCCATATCTGTCACTTTTTGGTCCAGTTGGTGTATTCTGTCTTCTGTATCTGACACTCTACCTTCCATTTCATTCACTCTGTTGACCGTGGCTTCTATTGTGATTTGCATGGAGGAAATGGATCCCTTTATGGATTCAATGTTGGTTCTCATAGTACTGATCTCAGTATGCATTACCTCTAATTTGGCATTTATCTCACTTCTTACTGAGGTTTGTGCAGCTTCTATTTTTGCATGCTTCTCTTGTTTGATATCCTGTATCTCTTTTGATAGTTCATCCTTGTGTTCTTTCAATTTCTGATCAATTTCTCACTTTATTTCTTGAGTCATTGCCTCCAGCAACCCTTGGATGTAGCTTTTGTCTTCCATTCCTGCTTTGCTCCCACTGGGGCTCTCCCCTGCGTGGCTGCTGGCTTTTGAGGTTAGCTTACTGTCCTGGGTGGTCGTAAACCTTGTAATTTTTCTCTGTGATTTTTGCATGGGGGTTTAGGAGACTGATCTGCAATTTTGTTTTGGTGTGTCTGTCTTTGCTTGGTTGCTGATTCTGTATTGATAGAGAGAGTCTGTACCTGATCTGGGTTCTGTTGGGAGCCTATTTCCAGCTGCTGTTCTGACCTACTTAGGATTCTCGGCTCTCTGCTGTAGATTGCTGGCAATTCCCGCCTTTGGAAGGGTTGAGCAGCCTAGACTGTTTGTGTTTGCTCCTATGGGTGCTCTTGGGAAGATCAGATGCTCTGGATACACTCTCCCAGATACTGGAGTCTGCTATGGGCTCCTGATGTGTTTTTGTTTGTTTGTTTTAGGCTGGTTGTGGGCTTGAACTCTAGGTTTGGGTGCTGTCCCTCAGCTCTTCAGCTCAAGGCTGGCACCCTACCATTTGAGCCACAGCACCACTTCTGACCCTTTTTGCTTTTGTGATGCTAAGGAATCAGATCCAGGGCCTCATACATCCAAGACTATCACTCTATTGCTGAGCCGCCTTAACAGTCTGAGCTCCTGCTTACTATCAGGTGCTGGCAGCCTGTGTTGCCCAATTCCCAGCCTAGAGTATATGGGTGGGGTTTTGGCTTCTCTTGTCCTGAGCCGCCAGGTCTTTTGTTGTCACAGGCGTGCTTCCCGGGGAGTGCTGTTCCCTGTTTTTCTCCCCTCTGCTGAGGTGTATGCTCAGCTTTTGACTTCAGTTGGGAGTAGTTGGTTGTGTTGTTCAGGCACCGGATCCCCAGGCCTGGTTCTGGCCCCTGCCTGGAGCACGCTCGTTAGGCCTGTGCTGATGTGTATACCACCTAGGTTATGCAGCCTGGGGTACACAGTTCAAATTTCTTCTACTGTTGGTAGTCTTGACCCAGGGGCGCTGTTCCTGGCTTGGGCATTTAAGCTCCCTTCCAGGGGCGCTCTTGCTCTAGGCTGGCCAATGGAGTGTGCTCCACGGGCTGGTGGAACTCTCGAACAGTTCCCAGTTTTAGTGGGTCCTGTGGTCCGGGTGTTGGGGTAGGGAGTCTAGGTCAGGGTCTGGGGATTCCCTCCAGCTCTGGTCTCCCTTGAGGGATACACTGTCCCCTGTGGGGTACTCACCCTGGAGCTGGTTGTTTCTGTGTGGTGTAGGTTGTCAGTTGCTGTTGCAATCTGAGTTCAGTTGGGGTGGTTGCGGGCTGGGCTGGGCAGTGGTGGCTCTGTGTGATTCTTTTCTGTCTCTGCCTCTATCGAAGCTGTCGGGTCCCCAGTGTCCATGCTCAGGCGGCTTCTGCGTGGGTGATCTGCAGGCAGCCCCCTGTGCCTCTGGGACCCGGGCAGCCCCCGCCGAGTGGTCACAATCGGGCAGGTCTGGTGCCTCAGGCAGCTTCTGCGCGGGTGGTCTGCAGACAGGTCCCTTTGTCCCGCTGCCAGTGCCGGGCGGCTTTGGCGGGATGGAGCCTCTCTGCTCAGGTGGAGAGTGAGGGGTGGAGGTGGGATCTTCGTGGAGACTCCCAGCTGGTAGGTTTCTCTGTTCGTGGTGATCAGCTGGTCTGCAAACCGGTACCTCAGGCGGCTTCTGCACGGGTGATCTGCAGCCAGCCCCGTGTCTCTGGGACTCTGGCAGCCCCCGCCGGGCTGGCTGGCTGTGGCTTGGCGCACTGCCGCGTGGCCAGTAAAGGTTGGGGGAGGGGTCTTCGCTCTTCTCTGTTCTGAAATTCTTTTCCTCTCTTTCTTTTTTGTTATTTTCCACTTCTTGTTTTTTTCTGAGTGTTCGTCTTTTTGTTGTTGTCAGTCTCTTGGGGAGATTAAGCATTGGAACTTGAACTCTCTTTTTGGTTGGGGAGAGCTGTGGCGTTTCCCTACTGCCCTGTCGCCATCTTGGTCCCCCCTCCATAAAATGTTTTATGCCTCTAAACAAATCTAGTCACTTTACCACAAAAAAGGGGAAAGAGACGCTTATCTCAATAGTCATGATGTCCAAGTGAGGGCTAAGTCCTTCGCTGCACTCCCGCGGGGACTGGCGTTGCATGGGGACTCCTCAACACACGGAGGGCCGGGCCTTCCTGCCCGAAGGTCACGGCAGGACCCTGGCCCCGAAGGTCATGGCAGGGCCGGGCCTTCCTGCCCCGAAGCTCTCCGGGGATTCTGAGATTCCACCCTGCCCACATGCTGGCAACTTAGCTTTCTGGGCTTTGACAGCAAATTCTGGAACCCTAGGCCGGCACAGAGCTCTTTGCCCTATACAGTCAGTAGCCAGTGTTCTCCATTGGTGCCTGGTGCCCAGAGAGCAAAGCACAGGACAGAGGGGACCACAGCTGAGCCCCTCTGTCAGGACGGCGTGAGCACGTGGCCGGCTGTCCTTGGAGTGGACAAGAGTGACGTCCAGGGGAAGAGCAGTCTGTCAGACAAGGCTGGCTGTCACTCAAACTTCACAACGCCAAGTATCACCCTTAGAAAACAGTCTGAAGCACCTGTGCCCTGCGGCCCTGAGCCTGTGGGAGACGGGCCCTCGGGGTGCCCACCCTCACACAGGCTGCTTCCCGGCCCTGCCCGTGCTTGCCCTCTCCTCCTCATCCCTCAAAGACTTCGTGTGAACCCAGGGAGGGACACATGCCTGCTGGACGGCTGTGCCTGCACCAGTATCTCGGTGGCAGCCAGATCTGAGGTGCAGAAGGAAGGGGGAGCGTGGGTGTGCCGGCAGAACATGGCTCTAGGAGAAGGGGGGAGGGCGGAGAGAGCACACAGGAGAAGGGGTGGGGTGAGCGCCCTGGGCCATGCAGACCCCAGTGAAGGGTGAGCAGACTCAAATCACCCCAGACCTGGCCAGGACCTTGGCCGCCTGAGGAAGCGGAGCCTCCCTAGCCTCAGAACAGATGAAGCCCAACGACGGCTCTCTGTGTGCCTCTCCTCTGCCACACAGTCCGTACATTACAGCCCGGCCCCATGGCTGCTGCTGGGGACAGAGGGGCCCGTGCCCCATGACAGGATGAGGGGGTGCCGCGGGGAGGCAGGACTGGCAGGTGTGCCCAGCCATCTGGGGCTGCAGTGGGCTGACCCCCGACCCACAGCAGGTTGCCCCCTGGGTCACTTGACGGCTCCATATCTGCTGCCGCTGAGACTGGCAAGGATACTGAGCTCTCCTCCCATTCTCACCATCTATGGTGGAGACAGACTGGATTTCTAAGAATAAGAGAACTCCAAGGAGAATCAGATGAGTGCGGCTGCCGAAGCCTCGTAAAGGGAGAACACGGGCCACTTCCTTCACCCCCGGCAGTGATGCACTATTCACACCCACTTTGCTCACCCCAGGAGTCCTGCAGCAGAGGTGGTCTAGAACAATCACCCAATAAATGCTTGGTTAATGGGTAATCAGCTACCAGAGCATCAACAACAAGACATATCTTCCCCTTCTGCTGTAGAAACCTCCGGAAAAGGGAAGCCACTTCCCCATCTCAGCTGCTGGCCTTCTCCAAGATGCCTGAGCCAACTAGCAGGACTGTTTCCCACGCAGCTGAGATCATGGAAAATTCCATACAAGTGATGAAACGTCAACCTTCATGGCCCACAGGTAAAAGCCCCGGACCCCAGCACCACACAGGCGAACACACAGAATCCCAGCACCACACAGGTGAGCACACTGAATCACACCACCACACAGGTGAGCACCCTGAATCACACCACCACACAGGTGAACACCTGAATCACACCACCACACAGGTGAACACCCTGAATCACACCACCACACAGGTGAACACACAGAATCCCAGCACCACACAGGTGAGCACCCTGAATCACACCACCACACAGGTAAACACCTAAATCACACCACCACACAGGTGAACACCCTGAATCACACCACCACACAGGTGAACACCCTGAATCACACCACCACACAGGTGAACACCTGAATCACACCACCACACAGGTGAACACCTGAATCACACCACCACACAGGTGAACACCCTGAATCACACCACCACACAGGTGAACACTCTGAATCACACCACCACACAGGTGAACACCTGAATCACACCACCACACAGGTGAACACCTGAATCACACCACCACACAGGTGAACACCCTGAATCACACCACCACACAGGTGAACACCTGAATCACACCACCACACAGGTAAACACCTAAATCACACCACCACACAGGTGAATACCTGAATCACACCACCACAGGACCCCACCACCACACAGGTGAACACCCTGAATCCCACCACCACACAGGTGAACACTCTGAATCACACCACCACACAGGTGAACACCTAAATCACACCACCACACAGGTGAACACCCTGAATCACACCTCCACACAGGTGAAAACCTGATCACACCACCACACAGGAGACTACCTGAATCACACCTCTATACAAGTGAACACCCGAATCCTACTACCACACAGGTGAACACCTAAATCACACCACCACACAGGTGAACACCCTGAATCACACCTCCACACAGATGAATACCCTGAATCACACCACCACACAGGTGAACACCTGAATCCCACCACCACACAGGTGAACACCTGAATCATACCACCACACAGGTGAACACCTGAATCACACCACCATACAGGTGAACACCCTGAATCACACCTCCACCAGGTGAAAACCTGAATCACACCACCTCACAGGTGAACAGCCTGAATCACACCACCACACAGGTGAGCAGCCTGAATCACACCTCCACACTGGTGAACACTCTGAATCATACCTCCACACAAGTGAACACCCGAATCCTACTACCACACAGCTGAACACCCTGAATCACACCTCCACACAGGTGAACACCTGAATCACACCTCCACACAAGTGAACACCTGAATCCCACTACCACACAGGTCAACACCTGAATCATACCACCACACAGGTGAGCACCTGGAATCACACCACCACACAGATGAACACCTGAATCACACCTCCACACAGGTGAACACCTGAATCACATCACCACACAGGTGAACACCTGAATCACACCACCACACAGGTCAACACCTGAATCACACCACCACACAGGTGAGTACCCTGAATCACACCACCACACAGGTGAGTACCCTGAATCACACCACCACACAGGTGAACACCCTGAATCACACCACCATACAGGTGAGTACCCTGAATCACACCACCACACAGGTGAACACTCTGAATCACACCACCACACAGGTGAACACCCTGAATCACACCTCCACACAGGTGAACACCCTGAATCACACCACCACACAGGTGAGCACCCTGAATCATACCTCCATACAGGTGAAAACCTGAATCACACCACCACACAGGTGAACACCCTGAATCACACCACCACACAGGTGAGTACCCTGAATCACACCACCACACAGGTGAACACCCTGAATCACACCACCACACAGGTGAACACCCTGAATCACACCTCCACCAGGTGAAAACCTGAATCACACCACCTCACAGGTGAACAGCCTGAATCACACCACCACACAGGTGAGCAGCCTGAATCACACCTCCACACTGGTGAACACTCTGAATCATACTTCCACACAAGTGAACACCCGAATCCTACTACCACACAGCTGAACACCCTGAATCACACCTCCACACAGGTGAACACCTGAATCACACCTCCACACAAGTGAACACCTGAATCCCACTACCACACAGGTCAACACCTGAATCATACCACCACACAGGTGAGCACCTGGAATCACACCACCACACAGATGAACACCTGAATCACACCTCCACACAGGTGAACACCTGAATCACATCACCACACAGGTGAACACCTGAATCACACCACCACACAGGTCAACACCTGAATCACACCACCACACAGGTGAGTACCCTGAATCACACCACCACACAGGTGAACACCCTGAATCACACCACCACACAGGTGAACACCCTGAATCACACCACCATACAGGTGAGTACCCTGAATCACACCACCACACAGGTGAACACCTGAATCACACCACCACACAGGTGAATACCCTGAATCACACCACCACACAGGTGAACACCTGATCACACCACCACACAGGTGAATACCCTGAATCACACCACCACACAGGTGAACATCTGAATCACACCACCACACAGGTGAATACCTGAATCACACCACCACACAGGTGAACATCTGAATCACACCACCACACAGGTGAATACCCTGAATCACACCACCACACAGGTGAACACCTAAATCACACCACCACACAGGTGAACACCTAAATCACACCACCACACAGGTGAATACCCTGAATCACACCACCACACAGGTGAATACCTGAATCACACCACCACACAGGTGAACATCTGAATCACACCACCATACAGGTGAACACCTAAATCACACCACCACACAGGTGAATACCCTGAATCACACCACCACACAGGTGAATACTTGAATCACACCACCACACAGGTGAACATCTGAATCACACCACCATACAGGTGAACACACAGGACCCCACCACCACACAGGTGAACACCTGAATCACACCTCCACACAGGTGAACACTCTGAATCACACCTCCACACAGGTGAACACCTGAATCACACCACCACACAGGTGAACATCTGAATCACACCACCATACAGGTGAACACCTAAATCACACCACCACACAGGTGAGTACCCTGAATCACACCTCCACACAGGTGAGTACCCTGAATCACACCACCACACAGGTGAGTACCCTGAATCACACCTCCACACAGGTGAACACTCTGAATCACACCTCCACACAGGTGAACACTCTGAATCACACCTCCACACAGGTGAACACCTGAATCACACCACCACACAGGTGAACACTCTGAATCACACCTCCACACAGGTGAACACTCTGAATCACACCTCCACACAGGTGAACACCTGATCACACCACCACACAGGAGAATACCTGAATCACACCACCACACAGGTGAACACCCTGAATCACACCACCACACAGGTGAACACTCTGAATCACACCACCACACAGGTGAACACTCTGAATCACACCTCCACACAGGTGAACACCTGAATCACACCACCACACAGGTGAACACCTGAACCACACCACCACACTGGTGAACACACAGGACCCCTCCATCACACAGGTGAACACCTGAACCACACCTCCACACAGGTGAACACTGAATCACACCTCCACACAGGTGAACACCTGAACCACACCACCACACTGGTGAACACACAGGACCCCTCCATCACACAGGTGAACACCTGGGACCTCACTACAAGGGTGAACACTGTATCCCAGTACAGTGGTACAGGATGTGGGTCCCTGCCTGTGCTTCTGTGGTACTAGCCCCTTTCCCGGGTGCAGGCTCCTAGGGACAAAGGGATAGTGTGTTTGGCCCAGGCCACAATATAGAGTCAGGATCTCACACTGTAGGGTGTTCTTAGGTTACTTCCATCATAAATATCACCAAATAATCTAGAGCATTTGGAATGTGAATAAAAGGGTCCGTTGACTTCCTGTCCATCGCTCTGTGGACAGGAAGTCACAGTCCCTGTCCATCAGCTCACAGAGAACCATGACTGCTGGATGTCAGCCCCTCCTTCTGGACGTTTCGGGGCATTTGCTCCATTGACTAACAGCTATGGTCACACAGCTACTTGGAAGGACACTGCTGTGTTCCGGCATATATGGGATGTATGTTCCTTTGTTAGCAGAATGTGAATTGTAGTTGAAGCTAGTGTTCCTCTGAGGGAACATTCTTTTTTAAGAGGCTTGTTTTGTTTCTCTTCTATTTGAAAATGGAATTTATTTCTTCCTGGGTCTTTTAGTGACTACTTCGATATCCCTTGTAATCTAGTTAATCAGAATTTTGTGGCATTGTCCTCAAAGACATATAAGCTGTCTTGGGTATCTGGTGACAATTACTTCTACTAAGTGGCTACAGAACAGTCTTATTTTGCTTTCTTGAGTAACACAAATGTGGATAACACTGGTAAATCAAAGTTAGAGTTGCGGGAAAGAGGACCAAAGGATGAATAAAAGAGGAATATGAAGGGGTTTTTGTCTGTGTGTGAATACTCTTAGCAACCCCGACCAAGCAGAGTTTGGGGTGCTGGTTGCCATGCTAGCAGTGTCTTAGGAAGGACCACGTCACTGTGGGAGAAGGACAGCTCACTGAACAGGGGTGAAGGGGGCAGGAATGCCCCGTGGGACACTGGTGGCTGGCTGGCTTGTCTCCCTGAGACTCAGACCTGCTAGCGTGCCATTCTGAAAGAGCACAGGCCAAAACAGAGCAGCACCTCCACATCCCTAGTAACCAGGGAGCTCAGGGGATCAACGCAGGAGAGGCAGGGTCTCCCCATGGGTGAGGGGATCCCCGGGAAACCACCCAGAGCCTGAGCCTGCCTTTATTATTAGGTAGATCAGTCTCGGCAACTGGGGAGTTTATGGTCTGTTATTTGTTGCTCAGATGTTTTATCAGAGGAGCTCCTGAGCGTGATTGCCAATCTGTCTGGCTGCTTACCTTACATGCTGCCACCAACGTGTCCCAACACCTGCCTGGCGAACAAGTACCGGCTTATCACGGGTGCCTGCAACAACAGGTATGCGACACACACGGAGATGGCCTGCCCTGGAGACCCAGTGCCATCCTCCTCACACACACACCGAGACGCCCTGCAGACCCAGTGCCCTCCTCCTCACACACACCGAGACGCCCTGCAGACCCAGTGCCCTCCTCCTCACACACACCGAGATGCCCTGCAGACCCAGTGCCCTCCTGCTCCTCACACACACCGAGACGCCCTGCAGACCCAGTGCCCTCCTCCTCACACACACACACACACACCGAGACGCCCTGCAGACCCAGTGCCCTCCTCTTCCTCACACACACACACACCGAGACGCCCTGCAGACCCAGTGCCCTCCTCCTCACACACACCGAGACGCCCTGCAGACCCAGTGCCCTCCTCCTCACACACACCGAGACGCCCTGCAGGCCCAGTGCCCTCCTCCTCCTCACACACACACCGAGACGCCCTGCAGACCCAGTGCCCTCCTCCTCACACACACCGAGACGCCCTGCAGACCCAGTGCCCTCCTCCTCACACACACCGAGACGCCCTGCAGACCCAGTGCCCTCCTCACACACACCGAGACGCCCTGCAGACCCAGTGCCCTCCTCCTCACACACACCGAGACGCCCTGCAGACCCAGTGCCCTCCTCCTCACACACACACACCGAGACGCCCTGCAGACCCAGTGCCCTCCTCCTCACACACACACCGAGATGCCCTGCAGACCCAGTGCCCTCCTCCTCCTCACACACACACCAAGATGCCCTGCAGACCCAGTGCCCTCCTCCTCACACACACACACCGAGACGCCCTGCAGACCCAGTGCCCTCCTCCTCCTCACACACACTGAGACGCCCTGCAGACCCAGTGCCCTCCTCACACACACACACACCGAGAGGCCCTGCAGACCCAGTGCCCTCCTCCTCACACACACCGAGACACCCTGCAGACCCAGTGCCCTCCTCCTCACACACACACACCGAGACGCCCTGCAGACCCAGTGCCCTCCTCCTCACACACACACACACCGAGACGCCCTGCAGACCCAGTGCCCTCCTCCCGTTACGGCAGCCTGCCGGACACTGCACCAGCCCGAGAGGCAGGAACTTCACTCGCCCCTGGTCCTAGCCCCTGGTGAATGCACGCATGGCTCCATTGCTCTCCTGATGGGTGGACCCACGTATTCAGACTCAGTCCTTGAATTATCCATCCGACCTCCCCGTCAACCTTTCCCCTGGACCCCAGGAATGAGCGCTCTTCCACCCGCCTGAGGCAAGGAGAAATATTCCTCCCAGCACCCATGCCACGGCCTCCGGCCTGGCCCCCAGACATCCCTCCTGGGAGCTCTGGCCACGCTGCCTGTCCATCATCCTGTCACTGTCCCTGCCCTCCATTCCCTCCTCCACGGGGCTGGCGTGTACACTCATTCGCTACCACTCCTTGGCCCAGAGCATAGTATGTGAGACTCTACACCGAGGGAAAGCATGGGGAAAACCGTCTCTTTCTTGTTCACCTGGGTTTGCTTCACTGTAACTGCAAACGTCTAGAAGAGCTTGTCTAGACTATTCTAGAGCTGTTCTAGACTGAGGGGCCAGCAGCCTCCCTCGCTCTCCTCTCGGACAGGCCGGTTAGCAGCCTGTTCCAGCCCACGGCAAATCCTCCTCCTGGTACATTCGGAAGCTGGCTGTGATTACATCCTTTAGCCGAATGGTAACTGGAATTATATGTCAACTTCCAAAATTCCATGTTTCAAAATGATGTATTTAAAATGTTCTTTTCTGCTAGTACTGTTTTGCTGCATTGCAGAGCACAGGTCAGTTACGTGCAGCTGACTCCAGGGCTGTTCTCCACTGGACTGAGATTTTCTCAGCTGCCTGAGCAAACTCACATAAAGTTACTTAATGCACAGAGGAAAGAGAAAACTTTTTACAGCTGCCATTGGCTTCTTGTTTGTATGCAGTAATTGCAACTCTGTTCTAACTTCCTACAGTGGGGCCACTGCTTCCCACAGAGCCCCTAGATCTTAAGAGTGTGGTGCATGCTGAGCTTGCCTTCCTAAAGCATTGACGTCTCTGAATATAACTCTTACGTGTCACAAGTACCACCTAAAATGTCCTGTGGAGGAGGCATTGCGGGAGCACAGTCAGACCAGACTCAGGAGACATTGCGGGAGCACAGTCAGACCAGACTCAGGAGGATGCGGGAGCACAGTCAGACCAGACTCAGGAGGATGCGGGAGCACAGTCAGACCAGACTCAGGAGGATGCGGGAGCACAGTCAGACCAGACTCAGGAGGATGCGGGAGCACAGTCAGACCAGACTCAGGAGGATGCGGGAGCACAGTCAGACCAGACTCAGGAGGATGCGGGAGCACAGTCAGACCAGACTCAGGAGGATGCGGGAGCACAGTCAGACCAGACTCAGGAGGATGCGGGAGCACAGTCAGACCAGACTCAGGAGGATGCGGGAGCACAGTCAGACCAGACTCAGGAGGATGCGGGAGCACAGTCAGACCAGACTCAGGAGGATGCGGGAGCACAGTCAGACCAGACTCAGGAGGATGCGGGAGCACAGTCAGACCCAGACTCAGGAGGATGGGGGAGCACAGTCAGACCCAGACTCAGGAGGATGCGGGAGCACAGTCAGACCAGACTCAGGAGGATGCGGGAGCACAGTCAGACCCAGACTCAGGAGGATGCGGGAGCACAGTCAGACCCAGACTCAGGAGGATGCGGGAGCACAGTCAGACCAGACTCAGGAGGATGCGGGAGCACAGTCAGACCAGACTCAGGAGGATGCGGGAGCACAGTCAGACCAGACTCAGGAGGATGCGGGAGCACAGTCAGACCCAGACTCAGGAGGATGCGGGAGCATAGTCAGACCAGACTCAGGAGGATGCGGGAGCACAGTCAGACCAGACTCAGGAGGATGGGGGAGCACAGTCAGACCCAGACTCAGGAGGATGGGGGAGCACAGTCAGACCAGACTCAGGAGGATGGGGGAGCACAGTCAGACCCAGACTCAGGAGGATGCGGGAGCACAGTCAGACCAGACTCAGGAGGATGCGGGAGCACAGTCAGACCCAGACTCAGGAGGATGTGGGAGCACAGTCAGACCAGACTCAGGAGGATGCGGGAGCACAGTCAGACCAGACTCAGGAGGATGCGGGAGCACAGTCAGACCAGACTCAGGAGGATGCGGGAGCACAGTCAGACCAGACTCAGGAGGATGCGGGAGCACAGTCAGACCCAGACTCAGGAGGATGCGGGAGCACAGTCAGACCCAGACTCAGGAGGATGCGGGAGCACAGTCAGACCAGACTCAGGAGGATGCGGGAGCACAGTCAGACCCAGACTCAGGAGGATGCGGGAGCACAGTCAGACCCAGACTCAGGAGGATGAGGGGACACAGTCAGACCAGACTCAGGAGGATGCAGGAGCACAGTCAGACCAGACTCAGGAGGATGCGGGAGCACAGTCAGACCAGACTCAGGAGGATGGGGGAGCACAGTCAGACCCAGACTCAGGAGGATGCGGGAGCACAGTCAGACCAGACTCAGGAGGATGGGGGAGCACAGTCAGACCCAGACTCAGGAGGATGCGGGAGCACAGTCAGACCCAAACTCAGGAGGATGGGGGAGCACAGTCAGACCAGACTCAGGAGGATGGGGGAGCACAGTCAGACCAGACTCAGGAGGATGCGGGAGCACAGTCAGACCAGACTCAGGAGGATGCGGGACACAGTCAGACCAGACTCAGGAGGATGCGGGAGCCCAGTCAGACCCAGACTCAGGAGGATGCGGGAGCACAGTCAGACCAGACTCAGGAGGATGCGGGAGCACAGTCAGACCCAGACTCAGGAGGATGGGGGGACACAGTCAGACCCAGACTCAGGAGGATGCAGGAGCCCAGTCAGACCCAGACTCAGGAGGATGCGGGAGCCCAGTCAGACCCAGACTCAGGAGGATGCGGGAGCACAGTCAGACCCAGACTCAGGAGGATGCGGGAGCACAGTCAGACCCAGACTCAGGAGGATGCGGGAGCACAGTCAGACCCAGACTCAGGAGGATGAGGGAGCACAGTCAGACCAGACTCAGGAGGATGCGGGAGCACAGTCAGACCAAGACTCAGGAGGATGGGGGAGCACAGTCAGACCAGACTCAGGAGGATGCGGGAGCACAGTCAGACCCAGACTCAGGAGGATGGGGGAGCACAGTCAGACCAAGACTCAGGAGACATTGCGGGAGCACAGTCAGACCCAGACTCAGGAGACATTGCGGGAGCACAGTCAGACCCAGACTCAGGAGACATTGCGGGAGCACAGTCAGACCAGACTCAGGAGGATGCGGGAGCACAGTCAGACCCAGACTCAGGAGGATGGGGGAGCACAGTCAGACCAGACTCAGGAGGATGGGGGGAGCACAGTCAGACCCAGACTCAGGAGGATGCGGGAGCACAGTCAGACCCAGACTAAGGAGGATGCGGGAGCACAGTCAGACCCAGACTCAGGAGGATGGGGGGAGCACAGTCAGACCAGACTCAGGAGGATGCGGGAGCACAGTCAGACCAGACTCAGGAGGATGCGGGAGCACAGTCAGACCCAGACTCAGGAGGATGGGGGAGCACAGTCAGACCCAGACTCAGGAGGATGCGGGAGCACAGTCAGACCAGACTCAGGAGGATGGGGGACACAGTCAGACCAGACTCAGGAGGATGAGGGAGCACAGTCAGACCAGACTCAGGAGGATGGGGGAGCACAGTCAGACCCAGACTCAGGAGGATGCGGGAGCACAGTCAGACCAGACTCAGGAGGATGGGGGAGCACAGTCAGACCCAGACTCAGGAGACATTGCGGGAGCACAGTCAGACCCAGACTCAGGAGACATTGCGGGAGCACAGTCAGACCCAGACTCAGGAGACATTGCGGGAGCACAGTCAGACCCAGACTCAGGAGGATGCGGGAGCACAGTCAGACCAGACTCAGGAGGATGCGGGAGCACAGTCAGACCAGACTCAGGAGGATGCGGGAGCACAGTCAGACCAGACTCAGGAGGATGCGGGAGCACAGTCAGACCAGACTCAGGAGGATGGGGGAACACAGTCAGACCCAGACTCAGGAGGATGCGGGAGCACAGTCAGACCCAGACTCAGGAGGATGCGGGAGCACAGTCAGACCAGACTCAGGAGGATGGGGGAGCACAGTCAGACCCAGACTCAGGAGGATGGGGGAGCACAGTCAGACCAAGACTCAGGAGGATGGGGGAGCACAGTCAGACCAGACTCAGGAGGATGCGGGAGCACAGTCAGACCCAGACTCAGGAGGATGCGGGAGCACAGTCAGACCCAGACTCAGGAGACATTGCGGGAGCACAGTCAGACCCAGACTCAGGAGACATTGCGGGAGCACAGTCAGACCCAGACTCAGGAGACATTGCGGGAGCACAGTCAGACCAGACTCAGGAGGATGCGGGAGCACAGTCAGACCCAGACTCAGGAGGATGCGGGAGCACAGTCAGACCCAGACTCAGGAGGATGCGGGAGCACAGTCAGACCCAGACTCAGGAGGATGCGGGAGCACAGTCAGACCAGACTCAGGAGGATGCGGGAGCACAGTCAGACCCAGACTCAGGAGGATGCGGGAGCACAGTCAGACCCAGACTCAGGAGGATGGGGGAGCACAGTCAGACCAGACTCAGGAGGATGGGGGAGCACAGTCAGACCCAGACTCAGGAGGATGGGGGAGCACAGTCAGACCAGACTCAGGAGGATGGGGGGACACAGTCAGACCCAGACTCAGGAGGATGCGGGAGCACAGTCAGACCCAGACTCAGGAGGATGCGGGAGCACTGTCAGACCCAGACTCAGGAGACATTGCGGGAGCACAGTCAGACCCAGACTCAGGAGACATTGCGGGAGCACAGTCAGACCCAGACTCAGGAGACATTGCGGGAGCACAGTCAGACCCAGACTCAGGAGGATGCGGGAGCACAGTCAGACCAGACTCAGGAGGATGCGGGAGCACAGTCAGACCAGACTCAGGAGGATGCGGGAGCACAGTCAGACCCAGACTCAGGAGGATGGGGGAGCACAGTCAGACCAGACTCAGGAGGATGCGGGAGCACAGTCAGACCCAGACTCAGGAGGATGCGGGAGCACAGTCAAACCAGACTCAGGAGGATGGGGGGAGCACAATCAGACCAGACTCAGGAGGATGCGGGAGCACAGTCAGACCAGACTCAGGAGGATGCGGGAGCACAGTCAGACCCAGACTCAGGAGGATGGGGGGAGCACAGTCAGACCAGACTCAGGAGGATGCGGGAGCACAGTCAGACCAGACTCA
Source organism: Dipodomys merriami (assembly GCF_024711535.1). Classification (NCBI taxonomy): domain Eukaryota; kingdom Metazoa; phylum Chordata; class Mammalia; order Rodentia; family Heteromyidae; genus Dipodomys; species Dipodomys merriami. The sequence goes on along the minus strand of NW_027206612.1, from coordinate 4,273,819 downwards.
GGAGGATGGGGGAGCACAGTCAGACCCAGACTCAGGAGGATGTGGGAGCACAGTCAGACCAGACTCAGGAGGATGCGGGAGCACAGTCAGACCCAGACTCAGGAGGATGCGGGAGCACAGTCAGACCCAGACTCAGGAGGATGCGGGAGCACAGTCAGACCCAGACTCAGGAGACATTGCGGGAGCACAGTCAGACCAGACTCAGGAGGATGCGGGAGCACAGTCAGACCCAGACTCAGGAGGATGCGGGAGCACAGTCAGACCCAGACTCAGGAGGATGCGGGAGCACAGTCAGACCCAGACTCAGGAGGATGGGGTAGCACAGTCAGACCCAGACTCAGGAGGATGGGGGAGCACAGTCAGACCAGACTCAGGAGGATGCGGGAGCACAGTCAGACCCAGACTCAGGAGGATGCGGGAGCCCAGTCAGACCCAGACTCAGGAGGATGCGGGAGCACAGTCAGACCCAGACTCAGGAGGATGCGGGAGCACAGTCAGACCAGACTCAGGAGGATGCGGGAGCACAGTCAGACCCAGACTCAGGAGGATGCGGGAGCACAGTCAGACCCAGACTCAGGAGGATGCGGGAGCACAGTCAGACCAGACTCAGGAGGATGCGGGAGCACAGTCAGACCCAGACTCAGGAGGATGCGGGAGCACAGTCAGACCCAGACTCAGGAGGATGGGGGGAGGGGCAATGAGGGTGCTCCAGGGAGACGGGTGCTGGTGTTCTGCGGTGGCCCAGCATGGAGGACAGGAAGGGCACGGGGTCCTGGGGAGGACAGGAAGGACATGGGGTCCTGGGGAGGACAGGAAGGACATGGGGTCCTGGGGAGGACAGGGAGGACACAGGGTCCTGGGGAGGACAGGGAGGACACAGGATCCTGGAGAGGACAGGGAAGACACGGGGTCCTGGGGAGGACAGGGAGGACAAGGGGTCCTGGGGAGGAGGACAGAGAGGGCCGAGGGTCCTGGGGAGGACCAACCATACCTGCTGCAACAGGCTTTCCAAATCTGAGCCCCCTTCCCAAACTAGGTTTGGGGTGGGGAGTTTGTCTAGAGGTAGGAGGACTTACATTTTCAGCCTGGAGAACCTGCCGCCAGGGGGATAGGAAAGGCTCCTGGCAAACGGCCTGTGCCGGGCTTCGTCACTGACACCTGTGGCCCCGCTGTGGCCCTGGTAAGGTCGCTGACCCATGCGCGTGGAGGAGTCAGGGGAAATGGCGCAGAATGTCTGTGAGCAGCCGTGCTGCAGATGTCAGCGGCGGCTCACGTCGAGTGTGTTCACGAGCTGTCCCTCTGAAGATGCTGTGGCCGGTCTGAAACCTGTCGTCCCTCGGATCACAGCCAGGCTGCGGCTCCACGGCCCCCACGGGCGGTCCCCAGATGAGGAGCTGAGCCCTGGGGCTCCGGGTCACTTGGCGTCTCCTAACAACAGCGCGGACTCGTTTAGCTCCTTGGCAACGCAGCTGACACACACACGCTGTAGAGAGCAGGCCCGTCCTCCGTCCTCCGTCCTCCGTCCCCCGTCCTCCGTCCACGAGCCTTGGCTCCGTGGAGGACGGAGCGCAGGGCTCGGCCACAGCTGCTGCCCCTCCCTCACCTTCCCTGCGGCCCCCACGCAGCTCCATCAGGGGCTACCCGGCCAGGAGCCGACTGGACCGCCTGGCAAACCCACCAGCTCTTCCTCCCGCCAGGCTGGAGTGTCCTCGGGCTCTGCAGCACCGCCTTCGCAGAGGCTGACAGGTCCCCAGTGCCTGCAGCCACCGTCAGCGTCCTCACCGAGTCTCAGCAGAGGCTGACAGGTCCCCAGTGCCTGCAGCCACCGTCAGCGTCCTCACCGAGCCTCAGCAGACAGCGCCGGCTTTCTTCCGGAAGGCCCCATCTAAGAAGTGTCCGGCCATCTCCGCTGACGGCATCACGGCCATCCACACGGCCGACACCAATCTGCATGTCACACAGGGCGGCGCAGTGTGGCCGCAGGAAAGCGCCCCGCCCGGCCCCTCGTGCAAGCTGGTGATCTGGAGGGCTCGCGGCCCTCAGCCTGGTCCTCTGGCCCACGCAGATGAGCCACACCGGGCTGGCACCCCTGGAGAAGCCGATGGCCTTCGGGGCTCTTGAAACATAAGTCAACTAGCAAGCGCAAAAGGAGAGGGCGGAACAGTGGCTCCCGTGACAACTCTGTATGGAATGAAGACAAGCTGGCTGCAACAAGGAACAGCGCTCACGTGCACGCCGACCCCGCGCTTGCTTACTGCGCCAGTTAAATCCGTTACTCACACGCACTTTCATAACTTGATCCACCTAGCGGGCTACAGATCAATAAAGCGTTGATAATAGAAGTTTCTCCTTGCTGTGCCAGCAGACCAGAAACATCACTTGAGCAGCATGGCTGCCACTAACAGGTTCAGAGCGCTGCTGGGTGAGACAGCGGCCGGTGGACAGCGCTCCTCCCCTCCTCCCATCACACCGGCCGCCAAAATGTATTTGACCCATAGAATAAAACTGAGGAAGCCGGGCACCGTGGCTCACACCTGTAACCCTAGCAACTCAGGAGGCTGAGGTCTGAGGACTGCAGCGCCAAGCCAGTTCAAGCAGCCAAGACATGGGACTCTGGTCTTCAATTACCCAGCTAGAAAAGCCAGAGGTGGGGCTGTGGCTCAAGTGATGGAGCACTTCCCTTGAGCAAAAGAGCTTGGGGACAGCTCCCTGAGTATAAGCCCCATGATGGACTCAAAAGAAAGGAAGGAAGGGAAGCTGGGAGGGAGAGAAAGAGAAAATGTGCAGATCAACCTCCTTATGGAAAACATTTCCCATAAGCTGAGCTTCACTGCTGAGTCCACTCTTATTCACAAACCACTCAACTCTCAGAAAAGGCCTGAGTTTGTAATTCAGATAAATGCATTTGTGTGTGTTCCCTGGATAACCTTCCCACCTATAAATTCAGAACTCTCAGGAAATCCCAACGTGTCCCACTTCTAGCCTAAACGCACACACAGCTGGAGGGCAGGCGCTCCCGGGGGATTGGGGTGACATGCTGTTTCAAGTCTTGGCTTTGCTGTGTGAGCCTGAAGTGTCTGTCCTCCCGGGAGGGGACCGCAGGGCTTTCTGAGGACAAGGGTCCTATCTCCACGGAAGTTCGAGAGAGGACACAGGGAAGGGGCAGGGGACCAGGCCACAGGAAGGCAGGACACCTAGAACGGGAAGAGGGCTGGGAAACTATGGGAAACCTGGGCCAGTGGAGACCCATTTTCTCCAGCCAGGCCTGACCGTGCCCAAGGGCAGCCGCTGGAGCCGCAGCGTGTTGGTGCCGCTTGGAGATGTTTAAGCGGGGGACCCATGGCCCCCCATCCCTGAGTGCAGCGTGGCACGTTCGGGCCCAGCGTCTTTCCTGCTTTTCTCCCGTCTCAGACCCCCCCCTGTGCCCCCCTTGTCTCCTCAGGGACCACCCCAGATGGGGCGCCTCCAACACGGCCCTGGCCCGGTGGCTCCCTGCTGCCTATGAAGACGGCTTCAGTCAGCCCCGCGGCTGGAACCCCGACTTCCTGTACCATGGGACGGCCCTGCCCCCGGTTGGTTCTCAGCAGGGTGGGAGCTGATTCCCCAGAGAGGGCCCTGCCCTCAGGGGGTTCAGCATCTCCTGAGACCTTGCTTAATCTCTCTGGGGCTTCACACTGTCGAGGGGGCCAAGCTGCCGGTCAGGGTGAGGCCAGGGTCCTAGGGTGAAGTTTAGGAATGAGGTGCCAAAAATTAGCACCGTTCTCCAGCAAGCAGAGCAACGCAGATTTAAATTGTTTCAACCAGCTTTGCCGCCCCTGCTCTCGACGAGCACTTGAGTTTTCAGATAAATTCTCCTGTTCTCCCGTGGAGGACCAGCTGCATCCAAAGCACCTGCCCGTGAAGGTAGTGGCTGCGCGTTCCTCCATGCCCTGTGCTTGTGGAGCTCACGCATACCACGCTGCTAATCTGCTTTCTCTCACCTGATGACCCACATCAGAGGCTAACCCAGCCATATACCATATTCCATAATGGAATGCTTGACACCCCAAAGCAGACATGAGGTTTGGCCCAGACACCAGTACCCAGAAGTCAAGGCCCAGCCTGGCCAGGGGCATCTGGTCAGCTGCTGGCCGACACCGTACAAAGCCCCCTGTGAAGGAGAGCCGCTTTGTCGGGAGGGGGCGGCCCGCTCCTGGCATCTGGTGAGGAGCGGTGGAGGAGCGGTGAGCAGGGGCTCGCTGAGCTCGGTGCTCCGGGCGGCAGGCAGGCCCAGCAAGCTCATACACTCCCAGCCTCCCCCAGCCGCTGCCTCCTTAGCGTCAGTGCCAGCCTCTGACGTGGGGTGAGACTATCTTGACTGGCTTGTGCTGACACATCTCAGTTCAACCGCTGAGGCTTCCGGAATTCTCGGCGGCGCTGTCCTGTGATTCTACAAACCAAGTCTGCTGCTGGCTTCCCAGTCCTGACCTAACAGATTACTCCAATTTTAGAGGCTTAGGACAACAGAAATTGATCCTCAGTTCTGCATGCCAAAGACCTGAGGGGTTCTCTGTGGCTGAAATTGGGATATCTAAGGGGGCATAGCCTTCTGTGAGCCCTTCAGGAAGAAGCCACCTCCTTGCCTTTCCAACTGTGTGGGCAGTGGGGTGTGCTGGGTCCAAGCCTCTTCTACCAAGGTTCAGCCCCAGCCCCACCCTTCCAACTGCTAGGGGCTGCCCACAGCCTCTTGCTGCAAAGCTAGCAACTGTGGAATCTCTCCACACCTCCTCCAAAGTCAGTTCTCAAGGCCAGGCAGGGAGCTGGCAGTGACTGGACTGGACTACCCCGAAATCCAGGTTAACTGCTTTCATCTCAAAGTCCTTGATACAATCTCATCTGAAGTGTCCAGGATTATAACGTAGGCATCTTTGGGAGCTGTTCTACCAGATTCCACGTTCTGAACCCCAAAGGCGTGTGCCCTTTGCAGATAGGACCCACAGTGCTCTCTTCCAAAGACCCCAGGCCCACAGAGCACCACCTCAGCAGGGGGAGCTAGAGGGAGCAAACCGCTGGGCAGAGGCTGGGAGTGACCGGCTGGGGGGCTGGGTGACCGCTAGGGGACTGAGCGGTGACTTGCTGGGACGGGGGTCCCACCAGGGAGGGGCTGGGGTGTCACCCATTTGGGGATGAATTTCCTCTCCAGCTGGATCTGTGAAACAAGTTCTCTCTCTGACCCTGAAGTGCAGAGGGCAGCAGAGGTGAGACTGCAGTGGCAGACACCCCACTCATCAGGAGGAAATAAAAGCAGCAGGTCATCACAGCGGCGGGGACACCCGCCAGTCTCAGGCTCCCAGGCAGGAATCCAGGCAGCTCTGCTCCCAGTGGAGGGCTCATGGCCCTTCCCAAAACGCCTTGGAAAACCTGACAGCCGATCCCTTCCCGTCCACTTTAGAGGAGGGATCTGACTTGCAAAGCACAGAGCTGGGCTGACGCTCCAGGCTTCCACCCCCTCCCCCCGCTTCAGAAAACCGCTTCCTGGGCACCCCAAGCCCTGTGAGCGAGGACCCTGCCAGGAATTCAGGACCCCAGCCTCGTGTCGCAGCCGGGTGGCCTCTCCAGACAGGACCCCAGCCTCTCCAGACAGGACCCCAGCCTCTCCAGAAAGGACCCCAGCCTCTCCAGACAGGGCCCCAGCCTCTCCGGACAGGACCCCAGCCTCTCCAGACAGGATCCCCAGCCTCTCCAGACAGGACCCCAGCCTCTCCAGACAGGACCCCAGCCTCTCCAGAAAGGACCCCAGCCTCTCCAGACAGGGCCCCAGCCTCTCCAGACAGGATCCCCAGCCTCTCCAGACAGGATCCCCAGCCTCTCCAGACAGGATCCCCAGCCTCTCCGGACAGGATCCCCAGCCTCTCCAGACAGGATCCCCAGCCTCTCCGGACAGGATCCCCAGCCTCTCCGGACAGGACCCCAGCCTCTCCAGACAGGACCCCAGCCTCTCCAGACAGGATCCCAGCCTCTCCGGACAGGATCCCCAGCCTCTCCGGACAGGACCCCAGCCTCTCCAGACAGGATCCCAGCCTCTCCAGACAGGATCCCAGCCTCTCCGGACAGGATCCCCAGCCTCTCCGGACAGGAGCCCAGCCTCTCCGGACAGGATCCCCAGCCTCTCCGGACAGGAGCCCAGCCTCTCCGGACAGGAGCCCAGCCTCGGGTCGCAGCCCGGTGGCCTCGTGTCGTGGCCCGCCCGCATGGTGACACGCAGCTCTCCTTACCCAGGTGCGGGAGGTCTCGAGGCTCGTCATTCGCGCTTCAAACTCGGCTGTGAGGGAGGACGACCAGTACTCCGACTTCCTGACCGCGTGGGGACAGTACATCGCCCACGACGTGGCCCTCACGCCGCAGAGCGCGGGCGGAGAGGACTGCGGGCGGACGTGTGAGAACCGGAGCCCCTGCTTCCCCATCCAGGTACCCGCCGCCCCCCGACGGCCCGCGCCCCGGCCCCGCCCCCGACGGCCCGCGCCCGGCCACGCCCCCCGACGGCCCGCGCCCGGCCCCGCCCCCGACGGCCCGCGCCCCGGCCCCGCCCCCGACGGCCCGCGCCCCGCCCCGGCCGCGCCCCCCGACGGCCCGCGCCCCGGCCCCGCCCCCGACGGCCCGCGCCCCGCCCCGGCCCCGCCCCCGACGGCCCGCCCCCGCCCCGGCCCCGCCCCCGACGGCCCGCCCCCGCCCCGGCCACGCCCCCCGACGGCCCGCGCCCCCCGACGGCCCGCCACGCCCCCGACGGCCCGCGCCCCGCCCCGGCCGCGCCCCCCGACGGCCCGCCACGCCACGCCCGCGCCGCGCCTCCCCACCCCCACGACGGCGCGGGGACCCGCGCGGACTTCCAGCGGGGAGGCGGCTGCCGGGCGGCCGGACACCCGGTACCGCGCGGGGCCGGGCGCGGGGACCGGCCGGCCCTCCGAGGCCTCGCACGGGCCCGGTGACCCGCGTCTCCCCCCGCAGCTGGCCGCCGGGCCCGGGCCGGCCGCGGGCGCCCCGTGCCTGCCCTTCCACCGCTCGGCCGCGGCCTGCGGCTCCGGGGACGGCGGCGCGCTGCGGGGCAACCTGTCGGCCGCCGGCGCGCGGCAGCAGATGAACGCGCTGACCTCGTTCCTCGACGCGTCCACGGTGTACGGCGGCTCCGAGGCCGCCGAGCGGCAGCTGCGGGACTGGGCGGGCGCGGCGGGGGCGCTGCGGGTCCACGCGCGACGCCGCGACGCCGGCCGCGCGCTCCTGCCGCTCGCGCGCGCGCGCCCCGCCTGCGCGCCCCCGCCCGGCGCCGCGCGCGCGCCCCGCGCCCCCCGCGCGCCCTGCTTCCTGGCCGGGGACGCGCGCGCCAGCGAGGTGCCCGCGCTGGCCGCCCTGCACACGCTGTGGCTGCGCGAGCACAACCGCCTGGCCGCCGCGCTGCGCGCGCGCAACCCGCACTGGAGCGCGGACACCGTCTACCGGGAGGCGCGCAAGCTGGTGGGCGCCCTGCACCAGGTGCGGCTCGCGGGCGGAGCGGGGACAGGGGCGGCGCGGCCCCCACAGGCCCTCCGCTCGCACCGCACCCCGCCACCCCTCCGCCCCGCCCCTCAGCCCGCCCTCCCATTCGCCCCGCCCTCCGCTCCGCCCTCCGCCCCGCCCCTCAGCCCGCCCTCCCATTCGCCCCGCCCTCCGCTCCGCCCTCCGCCCTGCCCCCTCAGCCCGCCCTCAGCTCCGCCCCCGCCCCGCCCCTCTAGCTCGGCTCAGACCCCGCCCAGCCCCGCCCTCCGCCCCGCCCAGCCTTGCCCTCCACCCCGCCCCGCCCCAGCTCGGCTCAGATCCCGCCCTCCGCCCCGCCCCACCCCTCTAGCTCGGCTCAGACCCCGCCCCCTCCGCCTGCCCCGCCCTCCGCCCCGCCCCGCCCCTCTAGCTCGGCTCAGACTCCGCCCCCTCCGTCTTGCCCCGCCCCCAGCTCGGCTCAGGCTCCGCCCCCTCCGCCTGCCCCGCCCCTCTAGCTCGGCTCAGACTCCGCCCCCTCCGCCTGCCCCGCCCTCCGCCCCGCCCCTCTAGCTCGGCTCAGACCCCGCCCCCCGCACAGCTCATCACGCTGCGGGACTACGCGCCGCGCATCCTGGGCCCCGCCGGCTTCCAGCGGTACGTGGGCCCCTACGCGGGCTACGACCCCACCGTGAACCCCACGGTGTCCAACGTCTTCGCCACCGCGGCCTTCCGCTTCGGCCACGCAGCGGTGCGGCCGCTGGTGCGGAGGCTGGGCCCGGACTTCCAGGACCTCGCGGGGCTGCCCGGGCTGGGCCTGCACGACGCCTTCTTCAGCCCCTGGCGGCTCATCCGGGAAGGTGGGGGTCCGTCCACCCCCCGGGGTCTGTCCATCCTCCCCGGGGTCCATCCACTGTCCACCCCCCGGGGTCCATCCACCCCCCGGGATCTGTCCACCCTCCCCGGGGTCCGTCCACCCCCCGGGGTCCATCCACCCCCCGGGGTCCATCCACCGTCCACCCTTCAGGGTCTGTCCACCGTCCACCTCCTGGGGTGCATCCATCCCCCGGGGTCCATCCACCCCCCGGGGTCCATCCACCGTCCACCCCTCAGGGTCTGTCCACCCCCCAGGATCTGTCCACCGTCCACCCCCCGGGGTCCATCCACCGTCCACCCCTCAGGGTCTGTCCACCCCCCCAGGATCTGTCCACCGTCCACCTCCTGGGGTCCATCCATCCCCCGGGGTCCATCCATCCCCCGGGGTCCGTCCACCCTCCCCGGGGTCCTTCCACCCCCCCGGGGTCCATCCATCCCCTGGGGTCCATCCACCGCCCCAGGGTCCATCTACCGCCCCAGGGTCCATCTACCGCCCTGGGGTCCGTCCACCATCCCCAGGGCCCGTCTACCGCCCCGGGGGTCCGTCCACCTGGCCTGGCCTCACTGCCAGGCTGGCTGCATAGCTTGTGCAGGAAAGGCCACCAGACCTATCCCCGGCAAGTCCGCAGGAGGTGGGAGGGATCTGTGGCCGAGGGAGGAGGAGGGGGGAGAGGGAGAGGAGGGAGACAGACAGACAGCCATGCCTCATCACACGAAGCCTCAGGTGCCCAAAGCCCCCAGGAAGTCGCCCATACCCAGGTGCTCTAGGGAGGATGCCACGGGGCCATCACTCACCCCACGTGTCCCCTGCCCGCCTGGCCCCTGCCCGCCTGGCCCTGCACGCCTCAGGAGGCTAGCCTTCCAATGAAAATAACTGCTTCCAGGTTAGATTGGAGAGTGTCTTGTTTCTGCTTCCTTTGTGCCCTCTCCCCCTCCCCTTCCTCTCTCTCTCTTCTTCCCCTCCTTCTCCCTCTCTTCTCCTCATTTCCCTCACCCCCCTTCTCCCCATGTTCTTCCCTTCTAGAAGGTGCCCAAATCTCCGAGCAGCCCTGTCTGCAGCGGGGTCAGCACAGTGGATGGGAAGCTATGGCTGACTGAGACTCCCTGCCCCATGAAAGGCGGGAAAGCCCCAGCTCCCCCTCACCCCTCACCCCCCACCCCAGGGCGGTGAACTCGTCAGAGGAGCTGTTTTTGGCTTTGGGGGCTCTTTAGCAGACTGCACCCCACAGATGAAGGATTCAGATTGCCGTGGGGCAGCCTCAGGCCCGGCAGGGGCAGCGAGGTTCCGGAACCCTTGCTTCCAGCCGGGTCTCGGCTGCGTAGTGGTGTGGTTGCCAGAGGACACCCAATATGTTCTTGGTTGTCAGAGGACACACACATTTTCTTTTAACATTTCTGCTGTGAAAACAAAGGCTGACAGCTGCAGGCTGGGGGACCCCTCGGGGCCCTCAGGCTCTGAGAGTCCTCCCTGGCCCCCTGCGGCCTGGCCAGCCCAGGCTCAGTCCACCACAAGAGCCAGGGCCCCCTCACTGGGGGAATCCACCCAAGGTTGTCAAGAATGAGAGTGCGATTCAGAAGTCCTGGCCCTGCTCCAGAACTCAGAGCAGCCTGACTCCCGACCACCTTCCCTCAGGCCCTGATCCCATGGTGAGGGGTCTCCTGACTCCTGATTCCCGCCCACTGTCCCTCAGGCCCTGATCCCATCCTGAGGGATCTCCTGACTCTGCCCACTGTCCCTCAGGGCCTGATCCCATCCTGAGGGATCTCCTGACTCCTGACTCCGCCCACTGTCCCTCAGGCCCTGATCCCATCCTGAGGGATCTCCTGACTCCGCCCACTGTCCCTCAGGCCCTGATCCCATCCTGAGGGGTCTCCTGACTCTGCCCACTGTTCCTCAGGCCCTGATCCCATCCTGAGGGGTCTCCTGACTCTGCCCACTGTCCCTCAGGGCCTGATCCCATCCTGAGGGGTCTCCTGACTCCTGACTCCCACCTGCTGATCTGCAGGGGGCTTGGATCCCATGGTGAAGGGTCTCCTGACTCCTGACTCCCACCTGCTGTCCTGCAGGGGGCTTGGATCCCATCGTGAGGGGTCTCCTGGCCAGCCCCGCCAAGCTGCAGGTTCAGGACCAGCTGATGAGCGAGGTGCTGACCGAGAGGCTCTTTGTGCTGTCCAGCCCTGGCGCCTTGGACCTGGCGTCTCTAAACCTGCAGAGGGGCCGTGACCACGGTCTGCCCGGTATGTGCATCCTGTAGATGGTGGGCAGAGGGGAGGGGAGGGGAGGGCCACAGCCACGGCTCTTTGAGAGACAGGGTTCAAGTGACGCTGCCCAATCGTCTGTCACCAGCTTCTGCGCCTAAGCAGCGGTGACTCTTGTCTGTGGTGGCTCTTGTCTGTGGTGGCTCTTGTCTGTGGTCAGTCTTGTCTGTGGTCAGTCTTGTCTGTGGTCAGTCTTGTCTGTGGTGACTCTTGTCTGTGGTGACTCTTGTCTGTGGTCAGTCTTGTCTGTGGTGACTCTTGTCTGTGGTGATTCTTGTCTGTGGTGACTCTTGTCTGTGGTGGCTCTTGTCTGTGGTGGCTCTTGTCTGTGATGGCTCTTGTCTGTGATGGCTCTTGTCTGTGGTGGCTCTTGTCTGGTGACTCTTGTCTGTGGTGACTCTTGTCTGTGGTCAGTCTTGTCTGTGGTCAGTCTTGTCTGTGGTGACTCTTGTCTGTGGTGGCTCTTGTCTGTGGTGGCTTTTTTCTGTGGTGGCTCTTGTCTATGCTCAGTCTTGTCTGTGGTGGCTCTTGTCTGTGGTGACTCTTGTCTGTGGGCTCTGTCCTGGCCCCTCTGCCTCGGGGAATGGCAGACCCCGTAATCCCAGCTTCCGGTGGGCAGCAGGACCTGTGGGCAGGTGGATGTAAAACACCCCTTCCCCCCTCCCCCCCCCCCCGCAGGCTACAATGAATGGCGAGAGTTCTGCGGCCTGCCGAGACTGGAGACGCCAGCTGACCTGAACAGGGTCATTGCCAACAGGAGCCTCGTGGACCGGATCGTGGACTTGTACAAACATCCGGACAACATCGACGTCTGGCTGGGCGGCCTGGTGGAGGACTTCCTGCCCGGAGCCAGGACCGGTCCCCTGTTTGCTTGCCTCATCGGGAGGCAGATGAAGGCACTGAGGGACGGGGACAGGTGGGTGCCGCCTGCCGAGCGTCCGGAAGCTCGCCGGTCCCCCGGGTCTGTGCGGCTCCGTGCTGCTCCGGCCGGCTGTCCCCCCGGTGGTCTCTCAAGCACAGCGTCCCCGTGGTGATGGAATTAAAGGAGCGCAGGCACAACGCCGGCTGACACACTTCAAACATTCCCCACCATCACACAAACACGCAGGAATCTGAGGGAAACAAGTGGCATTCCATGCCCACTTGAAATGGCGGCTCGCTGACGTCTGCCAGGAGTAGACAGGTGAGCCCAAACCCCTGCGAGGTGCAGACCTCCACCACGTCCATAAGAAGACACACTGGCACCATGCAATATGCCGTACTGCACACCTGCAGCAACCAGAACACCTGTAGTGTGACACACTCCCGAATCAAACACACCTGCCTGTATCAGACACACACACACCAAACCAACACACTCCCACGCTGTATCCAATACACATGCTCAACCCAAAACACACACCTGCTACATGCACACACACGCAGGCACCCGAACTGAATGCCCTTGAGTCTGAACCATTGGAGCTGCCATCTTAACTCAGCACCACCTGACGCCCGCCCTGCTCCAGCCAAGCCCCCCCCCCACACACACAGGCGCACATGCACACACACACACACACACAGGCGCACATGCACACACACACACACAGGCGCACATGCACACACACACACAGGCGCACATGCACACGCACACACACACACACACACATCTGCCCTGTATCTCTACACCAGCCCGTGCAGCTGGGCAGAGTCGGCAGTGCCAGCTGCCTGCTTCTTAACCCTGACCCCAGGTGCCGCCCATGCCGCAGGAAGGACAGAGTGGACTTTGGAAGCCACAGAAAGAGACGCAGGGAAACGATGCTTTCTCTTCTTTTCTGGCAGTTGTGTGGCCGGCGCTCGGTGGGCAGGGAGACTGTCTCGCGCACCACTGCCTTCAGACCAAACATTCCTGAGCATAAGCCATGAGCTTGGACCCTGAGTGTGCGTGCGTGCGTGTGCGTGTGTGTGCGTCCGGTAAACAGACTGCGGGGAGTGTGCAGGTGAAGGAAACCCGCTGTCTGTGGCCCTGCAGTGATTTCCCCCTCTGTGTGCAGTGGTCAGTGTGGGGCAGGCTCCAGGGGCTGGGCCAGGCCCAGAGGTGAAGGGGTCCCCGTGCCCCCCCCGCGCCTCACCCCCCCGCACCTCCCCCCACCTCACCGCCCCCCCCGTGCCTCACCCCCACGCCTCAACCACCCCCCCGCGCCTCACCCCCCACCTCACCGCCCCCTGCACCTCCCCCCCCCCCGGCGCCTCAGCCCCACACCTCCCCCCCCGTGCCTCACCCCCCACCTCACCGCCCCCTGCACCTCCCCCCTGCACCTCCCCCCCGTGCCTCAGCCCCACACCTCCCCCCCCCGTGCCTCACCCCCACCTCACCGCCCCCTGCACCTCCCCCCCATGCCTCAGCCCCGCACCCCCCCCCGCGCCTCAGCCCCCACCTCACCTCCCCCCTGCACCGCCCCCCTGCACCTCCCCCCGTGCCTCACCCCCACGCCCTCCCCTGCAGGTTCTGGTGGGAACACGGCCCCGTGTTCACCGCCGCACAGCGGCGCGAGCTGGAGAAGCACTCTCTGGCCCGGGTGGTCTGCGACAACACAGGCCTCACCAGGGCACCCGTGGACGCCTTCCGCTCCTCGGAGTTCCCCCGGGACTTCGAGGCCTGCGAGGACATCCCGGGCCTGGACCTGGACGCGTGGACGGAGCCCGGGCCGCCAGGTGACGCCCCGCTGCGGGTCGGAGGCGGGTCCCAGCCGCCTTCTCCAGGAGGCCGCCCGCCTCGTCTGCACCACGGCGCCTCCGTCCCAGCAGGAAGCCTCCAGGGCCGGGCCGGCTGCCCACATCCGGGCGGCCTCCCGGCCTGGCCTCCCTGCCTGTGCGCCCTGCCCGGGCCGGCCCTGCCGCCGAGCCTCCGGGCCTGGCCTCCAGGCCTGTGCAACCCAGCCCCTGCCGGCCCTGCCACCGAGCCTCCCGGGCCTGTGCGCCCTGCCGCCGAGCCTCCCGGGCCTGTGCGCCCTGCCTCCGAGCCTCCCGGGCCTGTGCGCCCTGCCCGGGCCGGCCCTGCCTCCGAGCCTCCCGGGCCTGTGCGCCCTGCCCGGGCCGGCCCTGCCGCCGAGCCTCCCGGGCCTGTGCGCGCTGCCCGGGCCGGCGCTGCCTCCAAGCCGGGTCTCCTCCAGCCCAGAGGCTGCGGGTGAGATCTACATTGCTCAGAGCAGGCAAGGATCACCGTTCAGCTTCTAACCAAAGCTGACCCGAGCAAACGATCTGACCTTAGTGGTCCTGAGCAGCAGCAGCTCCGCGCCAGGAGAGGCCTGCGTTCAGGACCGGGCGGCCATTTGCCAGAGCACACAGAGACACACGCCATGCGTGACACACACGCACACACACGCAGGTACACACTCCATGTGACAGACACGCAGAGACACACCATGTGTGACATGCACACACACACAGAGACATGCAGAGACACACTGTGACACACGTACACACATGCAGATACACATGCCATGTGTGACACACACATGCAGAGACACACACCATGTGTGACATACATGCACACATGCACACATACATGCAGATACACATACTCAGATACACACCATGTGTGACACACACACCATGTGTGACACACACACCATGTGTGACACACACGCACACACACGCAGGTACACACTCCATGTGACACACACGCAGAGACACACCATGTGTGACATGCACACACACAGACATGCAGAGACACACTGTGACACATGTACACACATGCAGATACACACGCCATGTGTGACACACACATGCAGAGACACACGCAGAGACACACACCATGTGTGACACACATGCACACATGCACACACACATGCAGATACACATACTCAGATACACACCATGTGTGACACACACACACCATGTGTGACACACGCGCAGACACACCATGTGTGACACAAACACCATGTGTGACACACGTACACACGCAGAGACATATACATGTGTGACACATGCAGAGACATACACATGTGACACACACGCAGGCGCACACCATGCGTGACACACACACACACACATGCAGAGTCACACCGCCTTTTAGCACTTCTGGGGAAACGAGGAGCAGCTCTGTTCCTGAGCCCTGGTCTCCCGTAGAGGCTGGTGCTGGGGTTGGGCGGGGCCCGGCGTGTGGAGGGGGCGCGGTTCGGCCCCGCAGCTCTGGCGAGGCCCCTCCTGAGCATGCGGGCGGTCTCCCTTTGGCCCTACTCAGGTGACGGGTGCGGCCTCTCGGGCCCCGTGGACCACGGGGACGCCGTGTTCTGTGAAGAGTCGGGCCGGCGCCTGCTCGTGTTCTCCTGCCACCCCGGATACGCACTCCACGGGCCTGAGCAGGCCGCGTGCACCCCGCAAGGCCGGGGCGCCCCACCGCCAGTGTGTAAAGGTCCGTGCGTCACGGGGACGTGGGGGGGGGGGTCCAGCTGCCCGGCTCAGCCAGTGGGGGGGGGGTCCAGCCGGGCTCAGCTGGTGGAGGGGAGGTCCAGCCGGGCTCAGCCGGTGGGGGGGGGGGGTCCAGCTGCCCGGCTCAGCCGGTGGGGGGAGGTCCAGCCGGGCTCAGCCGGTGGGGGGAGGTCCAGCCGGGCTCAGCCGGTGGGGGGAGGTCCAGCCGGGCTCAGCCGGTGGGGGGAGGTCCAGCCGGGCTCAGCCGGTGGGGGTAGGTCCAGCCGCCCGGGTCAGCTGGTGGAAGGGGGGGTCCAGCCGGGCTCAGCCGGTGGGGGGAGGTCCAGCCGGGCTCAGCCGGTGGGGGGAGATCCAGCCGGGCTCAGCCGGTGGGGGGAGATCCAGCCGGGCTCAGCCGGTGGGGGGGGGGGGGTCCAGCTGCCCGGCTCAGCCGGTGGGGGGGGGTCCAGCCGGGCTCAGCCGGTGGGGGGGGGGGTCCAGCCGCCTGGGTCAGCTGGTGGAGGGGGGGGTCCAGCCCGGCTTAGCTGGTGGAGGGGGGGTCCAGCCCGGCTTAGCTGGTGGAGGGGGGGTCCAGCCGCCCGGCTCAGCCGGTGGAGGGGGGGTCCAGCCCAGCTTAGCTGGTGGAGGGGGGGTCCAGCCCGGCTTAGCTGGTGGGGGGGGGGTCCAGCCACCCGGCTCAGCCGGTGGGGGGGGTCCAGCCTGGCTTAGCTGGTGGGGGGGGTCCAGCCGCCCGGCTCAGCTGGTGGGTGGGGGGTCCAGCCAGGCTCAGCCAGTGGGGGTGGGTCCAGCCGCCCGGCTCAGCTGGTGGAGGGGGGGGGTCCAGCCCAGCTTAGCTGGTGGGTGGGGGGGGTCCAGCCTGGCTCAGCTGGTGGAGGGGGGGTCCAGCCCAGCTTAGCTGGTGGGTGGGGGGGTCCAGCCCGGCTCAGCCGGTGGAGGGGGGGGTCCAGCCTGGCTTAGCTGGTGGGTGGGGGGTCCAGCCAGGCTCAGCCGGTGGGGGGGGGTCCAGCCGCCCGGCTCAGCTGGTGGGTGGGGGGTCCAGCCAGGCTCAGCCAGTGGGGGTGGGTCCAGCCGCCCGGCTCAGCCAGTGGGGGTGGGTCCAGCCGCCCGGCTCAGGGCCGCCGCTCACCCGCGCACCGTGTGTGCAGATGTGGATGAGTGTGCAGACCCGACACGCCCGCCCTGCCACCCCTCTGCGAGGTGCAGGAACTCCGAGGGCAGCTTCCAGTGCGTGTGCTCCGACCCCTACGCGCTCGCGGAGGACGGGAGGACCTGCGTGGGTGCGTGCTCTGCGCCCGCCGCCCGCTCTCTGTCGTGGCTGTAGGTATTCAGCGCCCTTCTGCCAGGGGCCGACGCCAGGCCGGCCCGCGCCCGCCCCGCACAGGGGGACGGCGCCCGGAAAACGCCGCGGGGCGCAGGGCGGCCGGCCGGCACAGCAACAGCACAGTCCGCGTCCCTGGCGGACCGGCACTGTCCGCGGGGAAGGCTCTGCGTTCAAGAAGGCCGGCGCAGCTGCCCAGGGGCGGGGGGGGGGGGGGGACGGGGCTGAGGGCGGCCTCCAGCCGTCCCGGGCCACAGTCCAGGCAGGCACCTCCTCTCCTCCAGGCAGAGCCCAGACACAGGCAGCGCCTGCCGCCACCGGCCCCGCCAGCCTGCCCCCCTCCACGCTGTCCCTCCATGAGGACAGTCCTGAGTCTAAACAGCAAAGGCGGAGAACATCAGAGCCATTCAGCTCCGCTCCACAGGGGAGCTGGGACTGAGACCTCAGGAGACATCGAGAACACAGCACAGAGAGTGCAGCACAGACACACAGCACAGACAGCACAGCACAGACACACAGCACAGAACACAGCACAGAACACACAGCACAGACAGCACAGCACAGAACACACAGCACAGAACACACAGCACAGAACACAGCACAGAGAGTGCAGCACAGACAGCACAGCACAGACACACAGCACAGAACACACAGCACAGAGCACACAGCACAGAACACACAGCACAGAACACACAGCACAGAACACAGCACAGAACACAGCACAGAGAACACAGCACAGAGAACACAGCACAGAACACAGCACAGAGCACACAGCACAGAACACACAGCACAGAACACACAGCACAGAACACAGCACAGAGAACACAGCACAGAGAACACAGCACAGAACACAGCACAGAACACAGCACAGAACACACAGCACAGAACACACAGCACAGAACACACAGCACAGAGAGTGCAGCACAGACAGCACAGCACAGAACACACAGCACAGACAGCACAGCACAGCACACAGCACAGAACACACAGCACAGAACACACAGCATAGAAACAGCATAAAGCACAGAGCACAGAACACACACTGCACACACCACACACTGCACACACCTCACACACTGCACACACCACACACACTGCACAAACCTGACACTGCACACACCTCACACTGCACACACCACACACACCACACACCACACACACTGCACACACCTCACACACTGCACACACCACACCCACTGCAAACACTGCACACACCACACACACTGCACACACCTCACACACTGCACACACCACACCCACTGCACACACCTCACACACTGCACACACCTCACACACTGCACACACCACACACACTGCACACACCTCACACACTGCACACACCTCACACACTGCACACACCACACACTGCACACACCTCACACACTGCACACACCTCACACACTGCACACACCACACACACTGCACACACCACACACACTGCACACACCACACACACTGCACACACCTCACACACTGCACACATCTCACACACTGCACACACCTCACACACTGCACACACTGCACACACCTCACACACTGCACACACCTCACACTGCACACACCTCACACACTGCACACACCTCACACACTGCACACACCACACACACCGCACCCACTGCACACCTCACACCGCACACAGCCCATAGCATGTTGCCCACAGCACACCACACACTAGACAGCACTCTGCACACAGCACCGCACACACCGATGTGTGACACGATACCCAGCCCCTCTGGCCCGCCGCTGCCCCATGGCTGGACCGCCGCTGCCCCATGGCTGGCGGCTGGTGGCCTTCAGAGGCCGGAGGGCAGCGCCGGGCACCCTGACCCGCTCCTCCCGCGCAGACTCTGGCCAGCTCCCTCGGGCAACCTGGGTCTCTGTGGCGCTGGTGGTGACTCTCGCCGGCTGCGTGGCAGCCTTCAGCTGGACGGCGATTCGCAGGGGGTAAGTCCCGCTCCTGCGCTCAGACACGGCGCCTCCTCACAGGCCGGACAGCGCGATGGCCGTGGGTGTCCCAGCCGGGGCATCGCCCTGGGCCAGGCATGCTGGGCTCTCTGGTGTCCTGCAGTGAGTGCCCGGTCACCCAACCTCAGCCGTGTCCAGGGCGGGAGACGCAGGCCCCGGTCACCCAACCTCAGCCGTGTCCAGGGCGGGGGACGCAGGCCGAGTCACCCAACCTCAGCCGTGTCCAGGGGCGGGGGACGCAGGCCCCGGGTCCTGACCGATGGCAGCGACATGCTCTCTGGTTGGAAGCCAAGCTTCTTCCAGACTCCTCCGAGGGGAAGATGGTCGCGTGAACGCTGTCTCTCCCGCTG
Source organism: Dipodomys merriami (assembly GCF_024711535.1). Taxonomy (NCBI): domain Eukaryota; kingdom Metazoa; phylum Chordata; class Mammalia; order Rodentia; family Heteromyidae; genus Dipodomys; species Dipodomys merriami. Next base: position 4,255,153 of record NW_027206612.1, on the reverse strand, counting down.
CATCCAGAATTTGTGTGAGACCTTGGTGTTAGACATGTCACTGTGCTAGACGCTCACAGGACAAGTCTGAGGCTCTGCTGTGTCCACAGGTCCCCAGGGGAAATACCTGTCTGTGGGTCCCTGCCAGTGACCCTCCACGCCCCGCAGGGGAGGCCCTGCAGGGGAGGCCCTGCAGGGGAGGCTGGTGCCCCTCTCCTTGCCCCGCAGGGGAGGCCCTGCAGGGGAGGCTGGTGCCCCTCTCCTTGCCCCGCAGGGGAGGCCCTGCAGGGGAGGCCCCGCTGGGAGGCTGGTGCCCCTCCACGCCCCGCAGGGGAGATCCTGCTGTGGAGTCTGGTGCCCCTCTGTGCCCGCAGGGGAGGTCCCGCTGGGGAGGCTGGTGCCCCTCTGTGCCCCGCAGGGGAGGCTGGGGCCCCCCTCCATGCCCCTCAGGGGAGGCCATGCAGGGGAGGCCCCGCTGGGGAGACCAGGGTCTCCCTCCACGCCCTGCAGGGGAGGCCCCACAGGGGAGGTCCCGCTGGGGAGGCTGGTGCCCCTCTGTGCCCCGCAGGGGAGGCTGCCCCCCACCTTGCGCCAGTGAAGAGCCCGTCTTACTTGTCTTGCTTTTCGGATGCGCGTGGTCTGTCTTCAACAGGAGGCGGTGAGGCGGACAGCAGCGTGGACTGCACCGAGTCCGCTCTGCCCGCTCCGAGCAGCCTGTACACTCCCAGCGACTTCTTGTTACATTAAGAAATGCCCACCACTTGACCTAGAACCTTCTTTACACACTGTGCACTTTTACTGCATGTGTTAGGAAACGGGTTTTCGAGCAGTCAGAGCCCCAGTGCGGATCGCGGTGCATCTCCATTGTGTCTGGAGGTCAGAGCCAAGTTCAAAGCCCTGTCCCTAGGGCTTCTGTCTGTCCCGTTCTCTGGACCACTCAGCCATGTGCCAGGACACCCCCCGCACCTGTCATGCCAGGCCAGCTCAGCCGACCACAAGGCCGGCCGGACCCGCTGAAGGGTGGGTGGCGCTGCGCAGCTCTTCAGAGAGTGGCCGTCGGTGAGCAGGTGCTGGCGTCGGTCCTGCGCAGGCAGAAAACCATCTCCTTTTGAGAAATTAGCTCGAGCCAAGGAACTGCAGTGGAGCGTGGGCCCCCAGCTTCCGCTGCGCCGCCTTTGAAAGCGCACCTTGGCACAATGATTGCTTCATCAGAAGTGAGGTGGTTTCAACACTTATCTACAGACGTGTGGTTGGTGGGTTTCTCAACCGGCGCCTCCAGGCCTGGCCGTGCCCTCCCCCGCTGGCTCTGTGTCCTCCCCCGCTGGCTGTGTGTGTCCTCTCCCGCTGGCTCTGTGTGCCCGTGTCTCCAGGCCTGGCCGCGCCCTCTCCCCACGGGCCGCTCTGTGTGCCTGTGCTCCAGGTTGATTTGACGTGCCGCTGACCGTGGCTCGATTGCCTGCTGCCCGTGACCAGGCGGGACCCATGGGTGCTGGCAGGAGGCTGGGCCTGTCTTCAGAACTGCCTTGCATCTGATGCTCTGGCTTTCTCATGTGTAATGAAAGAAACTTATTACCATAGGGAGAACAAAGTTAAAGGAGCAAACGCAAGAACCAGTCCCCTGCCTTTTAAAAAACGTGCTGAAGCTAGCCCCCAGGTGCTCCACTTGGCTAGGAAACGTGAGGCGTGACCTGTGGCTGGTACACGGTAGGCAGTGTCCAAACCCCAAACTGTAACATGTCCACAGCGCACAGCGCGACCTGACCAACCCCAGCGGTGAGTGTGCCCGGCCCGGCCTGGCCGCTCCTGCGCCGTCCACTGAGCACCATTCCCGGTGCTGTGTGGCAGAAAGCAGTCTCCGGGCCCGGCACCGTGGAGGGCGGCCGGAGGCCCTGACGGAGTGGCCACAGTGCCATCTGCTGGGCAGCCAGCAGAACTGCATCACAGCTCGTACTAGAAGAACCGGAGCCTCCTTGGCTTGGCGATCCTCTGCGTTTGTCTCATCATTGAAAGTGGGGCAGGGCCAGGGCTGTGGTGGCTGCGGTTGCTCTTCCATGTGCTGTTGATCCCGGGGCACCACGGACACGGATGGAGACCCCAGCCACACCACTGTGGACATATGCTGGGCCCACAGGCTTCCTGGAACGACCACACGGAGGCCATGGGGGAGGGAGAGGGGGTGGAGGGTTCTCTCCTGCCCCAGCCTCCCGTCCCCAGCCCAGAGCGAGCCCTGGATGACCTCCTGGCTCCGGGCTGCCAGGGAGGCAGGAACACAGCCGGGGGCTCTTCTGGGCTCTGACGGCAGTGACGATGCACGTGTGTATCCGCAGGACACGTTCGGACACCAAGGCCACACTGCCGGTCACCGAGAGGGACTCGAGAGTGCCCGTCCAGGCCCACGGGACGTCTCCACCCCGGACCGCAGCCCAAGGCCCGGAGCAGGTGGGTCCACGCCCGTCCAGGGTGATGGCGTGACCGGTGCCTCTCACCAGGAATCGGGCGTCACCGAACGTACCTGCCATTCTTGCTGCTCGCCAGGCCCCGCCTCCAGCACCGGACCCCGCACCCTCCTGCCTGCCATCCTCCATGCAGAGTCTAGTCCTCAGAGACCCGTGACCCATCCAACGGGGTTTTGAAAAGTACAAACGGAGTGACAGGAACGAAAATGGCTTTCATTAGATGAACCAGTTTCAAACAAAGGGCTATTTACTTCAGCATTACCCAAGCCTTTGCTGGAAATGGACGGGAAATTAACCAAGAGCCAAAAGAGAATGTAGGCTTATGTTTGTTTTTTAAGATAGGCCGATGGCTGTCAGTGGGGAGGCCCGAGGGATGTGGTGTTTCGCCCCGCGTGCTCACCCTCGCCGTGACGCTGGGTGTGGGTGCAGGCCGCAGGGTCGCAGGGTCGCAGGGCCGCAGGGCCGCAGGGCTGCAGAGTCGCAGGGCTGCAGGGCCTCAGGGTTGCAGGGCCGCAGTCGCAGGGGCGCAAGGCCCCAGGGTTGCAGGGCCGCAGGGCCCCAGGGTTGCAGGGCCGCAGGGCCCCAGGGTTGCAGGGCCGCAGGGCCCCAGGGTTGCAGGGCCGCAGGACAGCAGGGCTGCAGGGCTGCAGGGCCCCAGGGTTGCAGGGCCCCAGGGTTGCAGGGCCGCAGGACAGCAGGGCTGCAGGGCTGCAGGGCCCCAGGGTTGCAGGGCCCCAGGGTTGCAGGGCCGCAGTCACAGGGGCGCAAGGCCCCAGGGTTGCAGGGCCGGAGGGCCCCAGGGTTGCAGGGCCCCAGGGTTGCAGGGCCGCAGGACGGCAGGGTTGCAGGGCCGCAGGGCCGGCTGCACAGCTGAGCACAGGCCTTGCTGCACGGCCTGCAGGAGCGCTGGACACGGGGTGTCGTTCCCCAGAGCTGCCAGTGCTCTGAGAGCCCAGGAGGGGAGGTGGCCGGAGCGTCCTTGACCGCGTACAAGGACCCCACACCACGTGGCACGCACAGCCACGCCTGCTCCTCCAGCGGGGCAGCCAGGAGCTGCCTGCTAGGAACAAAAATGGGAACTGAGAGCAGCCCTTCCACCCGGACGGCCACCCCGAGTTCAGTGCTGCCAGCACCACCGTGTGAGGGCGCCAGGGACCCAAGCCCGTCCCCAGAGTGGGGAGCACCCCCAGAGCGGGGAGAACCCCCCAGAGCAGGGAGCACCCCCAGAGCGGGGAGCACTCCCAGAGCAGGGAGCACCCCCAGAGCAGGGAGCACCCCCAGAGCGGGGAGCACCCCCAGAGCGGGGAGAACCCCCCAGAGCAGGGAGCACCCCCAGAGCAGGGAGCACCCCCAGAGCGGGGGGCACCCCCAGAGCGGGGAGCCCCTCCCCAGAGTGGGGGAGCACCCCCAGAGCAGGGAGCACCCCCAGAGCGGGGAGCACCCCCAGAGCGGGGAGCACTCCCAGAGCGGGGAGCACTCCCAGAGCGGGGAGCACCCCCAGAGCGGGGAGCACTCCCAGAGCGGGGAGCACCCCCAGAGCGGGGAGACCCTCCCCAGAGCAGGGAGCACCCCCAGAGCGGGGAGCCCCTCCCCAGAGCAGGGAGCCCCTCCCCAGAGCAGGGAGCACCCCCAGAGCGGGGAGCACCCCCAGAGCAGGGAGCACCCCCAGAGCAGGGAGCACCCCCAGAGCAGGGAGCACCCCCAGAGCGGGAAATACCCCCAGAGCGGGGAGCCCCTCCCCAGAGCGGGGAGCACCCCCAGAGCGGGGAGCACTCCCAGAGCGGGGAGCACCCCCAGAGCGGGGAGCCCCTCCCCAGAGCAGGGAGCACCCCCAGAGTGGGGAGCACCCCCAGAGCAGGGAGCACCCCCAGAGCAGGGAGCACCCCCAGAGCGGGGGGCACCCCCAGAGCGGGAAATACCCCCAGAGCGGGGAGCCCCTCCCCAGAGCGGGGAGCACCCCCAGAGCGGGGAGCACCCCCAGAGCGGGGAGCACCCCCAGAGCGGGAAATACCCCCAGAGCGGGGAGCCCCTGCTCTGCTCCACACTGCGGGGTGAGGGCTGTGCCGGGTGAGCGTGCAGAGAACTCGATGCACTTTCCAGCTCACCAGGCCCCTCTGTCCCGGCTGCCCGGGCACGGCCCTGGCCCCTCCGTCCCGTGGCAGGGCAAAGCCCCGGCCCCTCCATCCCGTGGCAGGGCACAGCCCCGGCCCCTCCGTCCCGTGGCAGGGCACAGCCCCGGCCCCTCCGTCCCGTGGCAGGACAGGGCCCCAGCCCCTCCGTCCCATGGCAGTGCACGGCCCCGGCCCCTCCATCCCGTGGCAGGGCATGGCCCCGGCCCCTCCGTCCCGTGGCAGGGCACAGCCCCGGCCCCTCCATCCCGTGGCAGGGCGGGGCCCCAGCCCCTCCGTCCCGTGGCAGGGCACAGCCCCGGCCCCTCTGTCCCGTGGCAGGGCACAGCCCCGGCCCCTCCGTCCTGTGGCAGGGCGGGGCCCCAGCCCCTCCGTCCCGTGGCAGGGCACAGCCCCGGCCCCTCCGTCCTGTGGCAGGGCACAGCCCTGGCCCCTCCGTCCCGTGGCAGGGCGGGGCCCCAGCCCCTCCGTCCCGTGGCAGGGCACAGCCCCGGCCCCTCCGTCCCGTGGCAGGGCGGGGCTCACCGCGCCTCTCTCCACAGGATCCGGCCTGCGGGTCCCAGGTCCTGCTCTGCCAGTAGGCGCCTCTGCTCCTCTCGGGACCCCGGTGCTGGCAAGGGTAGATCCTAGGCTGCCTGGTGAAAAGCAGCGGTGAACTGTGGAGGGAGAGGCGTGGGGAAGCGGAGCCTCGAGTCGGGCCGGCCGCCCCCACGGGGGTCCCCGTGGAGGGAGGGCGAGCTTCTGGGCCCCAGGCTGAGTCCCAGGCTGTGAGGTCCGCTCTCAGTGTCTGGTGGAAAGCCAGAACCACACTCTGCAGAGGTGCTCAGAGGACTGGCGCAGAATCAGATATTTTAAAATACCTGTGCTGCAAAGTCTACAAGACTGCTTCCCAGTAACGCAACGTTCTGATGACCATAGAGCAGAAGCAAATAAAAGCTACCACCGAAGCTTGTCTGTCCTTCTGTACAACTGCCTGACGGCTACTCCAACAAACACCTGAGCCTGAGCCGGCGCATCCTGGGCTCGGTGTGGGAGGCGCTGGAAGGGAAGACGCAGACTGCCCCCGCTCCCAGAGGGCCACCTCCCACAGCACCCATCTGGGGGCCGAGGCCCACACGGGCTTTGGGGCACGGAAGCCCAGACCACAGCACAGCAGACCACACCACTGCTCCCCACCAGACCAGTTGCCTTAGGAGAGGATGGCAGCCATTGCACCCCCTTGCTAGCTCCAGCCAGGGACGGGTACCCTGGCCCCGCCCTGCCCCCACTCCACACAGGGCCATCAGGACCCACACAGGGCTATCAGGACCCAAAGGGCCATCAGGACCCACACAGGGCCATCAGCCCACACAGGACCATCAGCACACACAGGACCATCAGCACACACAGGACCATCAGCACACTCAGGGCCATCAGCACACACAGGACCATCAGGACCCACACAGGACCATCAGCACACACAGGACCATCAGCCCACACAGGACCATCAGCCCACACAGGTCCATCAGGACACACAGGGCCATCAGCACACACAGGACCATCAGGACACACAAGACCATCAGGACCCACACAGGACCATCAGGACCCACACAGGACCATCAGCACACACAGGGCCATCAGCACACACAGGACCATCAACCCACCCAGGACCATCAGCACACACAGGACCATCAGCACACACATGACCATCAGCACACACAGGACCATCAGGACCCACACAGGACCATCAGCACACACAGGGCCATCAGCACACACAGGGCATCAGCACACACAGGACCATCAGCACACACAGGACCATCAGCACACACAGGACCATCAGCACACACAGGACCATCAACCCACCCAGGACCATCAGCACACACATGACCATCAGCACACACAGGACCATCAGGACCCACACAGGACCATCAGCACACACAGGACCATCAGCACACACAGGACCATCAGGACCCACACAGGACCATCAGGACCCACACAGGACCATCAGCCCACACAGGACCATCAGGACCCACACAGGACCATCAGCACACACAGGACCATCAGCACACACAGGACCATCAGCACACACAGGACCATCAGCACACACAGGACCATCAGCACACACAGGACCATCAGGACACACAGGACCATCAGGACCCACACAGGACCATCAGCACACACAGGGCCATCAGCACACACAGGACCATCAACCCACCCAGGACCATCAGCACACACAGGACGATCAGCACACACAGGACCATCAGGACCCACACAGGACCATCAGCACACACAGGACCATCAGGACCCACACAGGACCATCAGCACACACAGGACCATCAGCACACACAGGACCATCAGGACACACAGGACCATCAGGACCCACACAGGACCATCAGCCCACACAGGGCCATCAGCACACACAAGACCATCAGGACCCACACAGGACCATCAGCACACACAGGACCATCAGGACCCACACAGGACCATCAGCACACACAGGACCATCAGCACACACAGGACCATCAGCACACACAGGACCATCAGGACACACAGGACCATCAGGACCCACACAGGACCATCAGCCCACACAGGACCATCAGCACACACAGGACCATCAGCACACACAGGACCATCAGCACACACAGGACCATCAGCATACACAGGACCATCAGGACACACAGGACCATCAGGACCCACACAGGACCATCAGCACACACAGGACCATCAGCACACACAGGACCATCAGCACACACAGGACCATCAGGACCCACACAGGACCATCAGCACACACAGGACCATCAGCACACACAGGACCATCAGCACACACAGGACCATCAGCACACACAGGACCATCAGCACACACAGGATCATCAGGACACACAGGACCATCAGCATACACAGGACCATCAGCACACATAGGACCATCAGCACACACAGGACCATCAGGACCCACACAGGACCATCAGCACACACAGGACCATCAGCACACACAGGGCCATCAGCACACACAGGGCATCAGCACACACAGGACCATCAGCACACACAGGACCATCAGCATACACAGGACCATCAGCACACACAGGACCATCAGGACCCACACAGGACCATCAGCACACACAGGAACATCAGCACACACAGGGCCATCAGCACACACAGGGCATCAGCACACACAGGACCATCAGCACAAACAGGACCATCAGCATACACAGGACCATCAGGACACACAGGACCATCAGGACCCACACAGGACCATCAGCACACAGGACCATCAGCACACACAGGACCATCAGCACACACAGGACCATCAGGACCCACACAGGACCATCAGCACACACAGGACCATCAGCACACACAGGACCATCAGGACCCACACAGGACCATCAGCACACACAGGACCATCAGCACACACAGGATCATCAGGACACAGAGGACCATCAGCATACACAGGACCATCAGCACACACAGGACCATCAGCACACACAGGACCATCAGGACGCACACAGGACCATCAGCACACACAGGACCATCAGCACACACAGGACCATCAGCACACACAGGACCATCAGGACCCACACAGGACCATCAGCACACACAGGACCATCAGCACACACAGGACCATCAGGACCCACACAGGACCATCAGCACACACAGGACCATCAGCACACACAGGACCATCAGGACCCATACAGGACCATCAGCACACACAGGACCATCAGCACACACAGGACCATCAGGACCCACACAGGACCATCAGCACACACAGGACCATCAGTACACACAGGACCATCAGGACCCACACAGGACCATCAGCACACACAGGACCATCAGCACACACAGGACCATCAGCACACACAGGACCATCAGCATACACAGGACCATCAGGACCTACACAGGACCATCAGCACACACAGGACCATCAGCACACACAGGACCATCAGAACCCACACAGGGCCATCAGCACACACAGGACCATCAGCACACAGAGGACCATCAGCACACACAGGACCATCAGCACACACAGGGCCATCAGCACACACAGGACCATCAGCACACACAGGACCATCAGCACACACAGGACCATCAGGACCCACACAGGACCATCAGGACCCACACAGGACCATCAGCACACACAGGACCATCAGCACACACAGGACCATCAGCACACACAGGACCATCAGGACCCACACAGGACCATCAGCACACACAGGACCATGAGCACACACAGACCCATCAGCACACACAGGACCATCAGCACACACAGGACCATCAGCACACACAGGATCATCAGGACACACAGGACCATCAGCATACACAGGACCATCAGCACACACAGGACCATCAGCACACACAGGACCATCAGGACCCACACAGGACCATCAGCACACACAGGACCATCAGCACACACAGGGCCATCAGCACACACAGGGCATCAGCACACACAGGACCATCAGCACACACAGGACCATCAGCATACACAGGACCATCAGGACACACAGGACCATCAGGACCCACACAGGACCATCAGCACACAGAGAACCATCAGCAGACACAGGACCATCAGCACACACAGGACCATCAGGACCCACACAGGACCATCAGCACACACAGGACCATCAGCACACACAGGACCATCAGGACCCACACAGGACCATCAGCACACACAGGACCATCAGCACACACAGGATCATCAGGACACACAGGATCATCAGCATACACAGGACCATCAGCACACGCAGGACCATCAGCACACACAGGACCATCAGGACGCACACAGGACCATCAGCACACACAGGACCATCAGCACACACAGGACCATCAGGACCCACACAGGACCATCAGCACACACAGGACCATCAGCACACAAAGGACCATCAGGACCCACACAGGACCATCAGCACACACAGGACCATCAGGACCCACACAGGACCATCAGCACACACAGGACCATCAGCACACACAGGACCATCAGGACCCACACAGGACCATCAGCACACACAGGACCATCAGCACACACAGGACCATCAACACACAGGACCATCAGCATACACAGGACCATCAGGACCTACACAGGACCATCAGCACACACAGGACCATCAGCACACACAGGACCATCAGGACCCACACAGGACCATCAGCACACACAGGACCATCAGCACACACAGGACCATCAGCACACACAGGGCCATCAGCACACACAGGACCATCAGCACACACAGGACCATCAGCACACACAGGACCATCAGCACACACAGGACCATCAGGACCCACACAGGACCATCAGCACACACAGGACCATCAGGACCCACACAGGACCATCAGCACACACAGGGCCATCAGCACACACAGGGCCATCAGCACACACAGGACCATCAGCACACACAGGACCATAAGGACCCACACAGGACCATCAGGACCTACACAGGACCATCAGCACACACAGGACCATCAGCACACACAGGACCATCAGCACACATAGGACCATCAGGACCCACACAGGACCATCAGCACACACAGGACCATCAGCATACACAGGACCATCAGGACACACAGGACCATCAGCACACACAGGACCATAAGCACACACAGGACCATCAGGACCCACACAGGACCATCAGCACACACAGGATCATCAGCCCACAGAGGACCATCAGCACACACAGGACCATCAGCACACACAGGACCATCAGCACACACAGGACCATCAGCACACACAGGACCATCAGCACACACAGGACCATCAACCCACCCAGGACCATCAGCACACACAGGACCATCATCACACACAGGACCATCAGGACCCACACAGGACCATCAGCACACACAGGACCATCAGCACACACAGGACCATTAGGACGCACACAGGACCATCAGGACCCACACAGGACCATCAGCCCACACAGGACCATCAGGACCCACACAGGACCATCAGCACACACAGGACCATCAGCACACACAGGACCATCAGCACACACAGGATCATCAGGACACACAGGACCATCAGCATACACAGGACCATCAGCACACACAGGACCATCAGCACACACAGGACCATCAGGACCCACACAGGACCATCAGCACACACAGGACCATCAGCACACACAGGGCCATCAGCACACACAGGGCATCAGCACACACAGGACCATCAGCACACACAGGACCATCAGCATACACAGGACCATCAGGACACACAGGACCATCAGTACCCACACAGGACCATCAGCACACACAGGACCATCAGCATACACAGGACCATCAGCACACACAGGACCATCAGGACCCACACAGGACCATCAGCACACACAGGACCATCAGCACACACAGGACCATCAGGACCCACACAGGACCATCAGCACACACAGGACCATCAGCACACACAGGACCATCAGCACACACAGGACCATCAGCATACACAGGACCATCAGGACACACAGGACCATCAGCACACACAGGACCATCAGCACACACAGGATCATCAGGACACACAGGACCATCAGCATACACAGGACCATCAGCACACACAGGACCATCAGCACACACAGGACCATCAGGACGCACACAGGACCATCAGCACACACAGGACCATCAGCACACACAGGACCATCAGCACACACAGGACCATCAGGACCCACACAGAACCATCAGCACACACAGGACCATCAGCACACACAGGACCATCAGGACCCACACAGGACCATCAGCACACACAGGACCATCAGCACACACAGGACCATCAGGACCCATACAGGACCATCAGCACACACAGGACCATCAGCACACACAGGACCATCAGGACCCACACAGGACCATCAGCACACACAGGACCATCAGTACACACAGGACCATCAGGACCCACACAGGACCATCAGCACACACAGGACCATCAGCACACACAGGACCATCAGCAAACACAGGACCATCAGCATACACAGGACCATCAGGACCTACACAGGACCATCAGCACACACAGGACCATCAGCACACACAGGACCATCAGGACCCACACAGGGCCATCAGCACACACAGGACCATCAGCACACACAGGACCATCAGCACACACAGGGCCATCAGCACACACAGGACCATCAGCACACACAGGACCATCAGCACACACAGGACCATCAGGACCCACACAGGACCATCAGGACCCACACAGGACCATCAGCACACACAGGACCATCAGCACACACAGGACCATCAGCACACACAGGACCATCAGGACCCACACAGGACCATCAGCACACACAGGACCATCAGCACACACAGGACCATCAGCACACACAGGACCATCAGCACACACAGGACCATCAGCACACACAGGACCATCAGCACACACAGGATCATCAGGACACACAGGACCATCAGCATACACAGGACCATCAGCACACACAGGACCATCAGCACACACAGGACCATCAGGACCCACACAGGACCATCAGCACACACAGGACCATCAGCACACACAGGGCCATCAGCACACACAGGGCATCAGCACACACAGGACCATCAGCACACACAGGACCATCAGCACACACAGGACCATCAGGACACACAGGACCATCAGGACCCACACAGGACCATCAGCACACACAGGACCATCAGCACACACAGGACCATCAGCACACACAGGATCATCAGGACCCACACAGGACCATCAGCACACACAGGACCATCAGCACACACAGGACCATCAGGACCCACACAGGACCATCAGCACACACAGGACCATCAGCACACACAGGATCATCAGGACACACAGGACCATCAGCATACACAGGACCATCAGCACACGCAGGACCATCAGCACACACAGGACCATCAGGACGCACACAGGACCATCAGCACACACAGGACCATCAGCACACACAGGACCATCAGGACCCACACAGGACCATCAGCACACACAGGACCATCAGCACACACAGGACCATCAGGACCCACACAGGACCATCAGCACACACAGGACCATCAGGACCCACACAGGACCATCAGCACACACAGGACCATCAGCACACACAGGATCATCAGGACCCACACAGGACCATCAGCACACACAGGACCATCAGCACACACAGGACCATCAACACACAGGACCATCAGCATACACAGGACCATCAGGACCTACACAGGACCATCAGCACACACAGGACCATCAGCACACACAGGACCATCAGGACCCACACAGGACCATCAGCACACACAGGACCATCAGCACACACAGGACCATCAGCACACACAGGGCCATCAGCACACACAGGACCATCAGCACACACAGGACCATCAGCACACACAGGACCATCAGCACACACAGGACCATCAGGACCCACACAGTACCATCAGCACACACAGGACCATCAGGACCCACACAGGACCATCAGCACACACAGGGCCATCAGCACACACAGGGCCATCAGCACACACAGGATCATCAGCACACACAGGACCATCAGGACCCACACAGGACCATCAGGACCTACACAGGACCATCAGCACACACAGGACCATCAGCACACACAGGACCATCAGCACACATAGGACCATCAGGACCCACACAGGACCATCAGCACACACAGGACCATCAGCATACACAGGACCATCAGGACACACAGGACCATCAGCACACACAGGACCATCAGCACACACAGGACCATCAGGACCCACACAGGACCATCAGCACACACAGGACCATCAGCACACACAGGACCATCAGCACACACAGGACCATCAGCACACACAGGACCATCAGGACCCACACAGGACCATCAGCACACACAGGACCATCAGCACACACAGGACCATCAGGACCCACACAGGACCATCAGCACACACAGGACCATCAGCACATACAGGACCATCAGGACCCACACAGGACCATCAGCACACACAGGACCATCAGCACACACAGGACCATCAGCACAAACAGGACCATCAGCATACACAGGACCATCAGGACCTACACAGGACCATCAGCAAACACAGGACCATCAGCACACACAGGACCATCAGGACCCACACAGGGCCATCAGCACACACAGGACCATCAGCACACACAGGACCATCAGCACACACAGGGCCATCAGCACACACAGGACCATCAGCACACACAGGACCATCAGCACACACAGGACCATCAGGACCCACACAGGACCATCAGGACCCACACAGGACCATCAGCACACACAGGACCATCAGCACACACAGGACCATCAGCACACACAGGACCATCAGGACCCACACAGGACCATCAGCACACACAGGACCATCAGCACACACAGGACCATCAGCACACACAGGACCATCAGCACACACAGGACCATCAGCACACACAGGATCATCAGGACACACAGGACCATCAGCATACACAGGACCATCAGCACACACAGGACCATCAGCACACACAGGACCATCAGGACCCACACAGGACCATCAGCACACACAGGACCATCAGCACACACAGGACCATCAGCACACACAGGACCATCAGCATACACAGGACCATCAGGACCTACACAGGACCATCAGCACACACAGGACCATCAGCACACACAGGACCATCAGGACCCACACAGGGCCATCAGCACACACAGGACCATCAGCACACACAGGACCATCAGCACACACAGGGCCATCAGCACACACAGGACCATCAGCACACACAGGACCATCAGCACACACAGGATCATCAGGACCCACACAGGACCATCAGGACCCACACAGGACCATCAGCACACACAGGACCATCAGCACACGCAGGACCATCAGCACACACAGGACCATCAGCACACACAGGACCATCAGGACCCACACAGGACCATCAGCACACACAGGGCCATCAGCACACACAGGGCCATCAGCACACACAGGACCATCAGCACACACAGGACCATCAGGACCCACACAGGACCATCAGGACCTACACAGGACCATCAGCACACACAGGACCATCAGCACACACAGGACCATCAGGACCCATACAGGACCATCAGCACACACAGGACCATCAGCACACACAGGACCATCAGGACCCACACAGGACCATCAGCACACACAGGACCATCAGCACATACAGGATCATCAGGACCCACACAGGACCATCAGCACACACAGGACCATCAGCACACACAGGACCATCAGCACACACAGGACCATCAGCATACACAGGACCATCAGGACCTACACAGGACCATCAGCACACACAGGACCATCAGCACACACAGGACCATCAGGACCCACACAGGCCCATCAGCACACACAGGACCATCAGCACACACAGGACCATCAGCACACACAGGGCCATCAGCACACACAGGACCATCAGCACACACAGGAACATCAGCACACACAGGACCATCAGGACCCACACAGGACCATCAGGACACACAGGACCATCAGCACACACAGGACCATCAGCACACACAGGACCATCAGCACACACAGGACCATCAGCACACACAGGACCATCAGGACCCACACAGGACCATCAGCACACACAGGACCATCAGCACACACAGGACCATCAGGACCCACACAGGACCATCAGCACACACAGTACCATCAGCACACACAGGATCATCAGGACACACAGGACCATCAGCATACACAGGACCATCAGCACACACAGGACCATCAGCACACACAGGACCATCAGGACGCACACAGGATCATCAGCACACACAGGACCATCAGCACACACAGGACCATCAGCACACACAGGACCATCAGGACCCACACAGGACCATCAGCACACACAGGACCATCAGCACACACAGGACCATCAGGACCCACACAGGACCATCAGCACACACAGGACCATCAGCACACACAGGACCATCAGGACCAATACAAGACCATCAGCACACACAGGACCATCAGCACACACAGGACCATCAGGACCCACACAGGACCATCAGCACACACAGGACAATCAGCACACACAGGACCATCAGCACACACAGGACCATCAGCATACACAGGACCATCAGGACCTACACAGGACCATCAGCACACACAGGACCATCAGCACACACAGGACCATCAGGACCCACACAGGGCCATCAGCACACACAGGACCATCAGCACACACAGGACCATCAGGACCCACACAGGGCCATCAGCACACACAGGACCATCAGCACACACAGGACCATCAGCACACACAGGACCATCAGGACCCACACAGGACCATCAGGACCCACACAGGACCATCAGCACACACAAGACCATCAGCACACACAGGACCATCAGCACACACCGGACCATCAGGACCCACACAGGACCATCAGCACACACAGGACCATCAGCACACACAGGACCATCAGCACACACAGGACCATCAGCACACACAGGACCATCAGCACACACAGGATCATCAGGACACACAGGACCATCAGCATACACAGGACCATCAGCACACACAGGACCATCAGCACACACAGGACCATCAGGACCCACACAGGACCATCAGCACACACAGGACCATCAGCACACACAGGGCCATCAGCACACACAGGGCATCAGCACACACAGGACCATCAGCACACACAGGACCATCAGCATACAGAGGACCATCAGGACACACAGGACCATCAGGACCCACACAGGACTATCAGCACACACAGGACCATCAGCACACACAGGACCATCAGCACACACAGGACCATCAGGACCCACACAGGACCATCAGCACACACAGGACCATCAGCACACACAGGACCATCAGGACCCACACAGGACCATCAGCACACACAGGACCATCAGCACACACAGGATCATCAGGACACACAGGACCATCAGCATACACAGGACCATCATCACACGCAGGACCATCAGCACACACAGGACCATCAGGACGCACACAGGACCATCAGCACACACAGGAACATCAGCACACACAGGACCATCAGGACCCACACAGGACCATCAGCACACACAGGACCATCAGCACACACAGGACCATCAGGACCCACACAGGACCATCAGCACACACAGGACCATCAGGACCCACACAGGACCATCAGCACACACAGGACCATCAGCACACACAGGACCATCAGGACCCACACAGGACCATCAGCACACACAGGACCATCAGCACACACAGGACCATCAACACACAGGACCATCAGCATACACAGGACCATCAGGACCTACACAGGACCATCAGCACACACAGGACCATCAGCACACACAGGACCATCAGGACCCACACAGGACCATCAGCACACACAGGACCATCAGCACACACAGGACCATCAGCACACACAGGGCCATCAGCACACACAGGACCATCAGCACACACAGGACCATCAGCACACACAGGACCATCAGCACACACAGGACCATCAGGACCCACACAGGACCATCAGCACACACAGGACCATCAGGACCCACACAGGACCATCAGCACACACAGGGCCATCAGCACACACAGGGCCATCAGCACACACAGGACCATCAGCACACACAGGACCATCAGGACCCACACAGGACCATCAGGACCTACACAGGACCATCAGCACACACAGGACCATCAGCACACACAGGACCATCAGCACACATAGGACCATCAGGACCCACACAGGACCATCAGCACACACAGGACCATAAGCATACACAGGACCATCAGGACACACAGGACCATCAGCACACACAGGACCATCAGCACACACAGGACCATCAGCACACACAGGACCATCAGGACCCACACAGGACCATCAGCACACACAGGACCATCAGCCCACAGAGGACCATCAGCACACACAGGACCATCAGCACACACAGGACCATCAGCACACACAGGACCATCAGCACACACAGGACCATCAGCACACACAGGACCATCAACCCACCCAGGACCATCAGCACACACAGGACCATCATCACACACAGGACCATCAGGACCCACACAGGACCATCAGCACACACAGGACCATCAGCACACACAGGACCATTAGGACGCACACAGGACCATCAGGACCCACACAGGACCATCAGCCCACACAGGACCATCAGGACCCACACAGGACCATCAGCACACACAGGACCATCAGCACACACAGGACCATCAGCACACACAGGACCATCAGCACACACAGGATCATCAGGACACACAGGACCATCAGCATACACAGGACCATCAGCACACACAGGACCATCAGCACACACAGGACCATCAGGACCCACACAGGACCATCAGCACACACAGGACCATCAGCACACACAGGGCCATCAGCACACACGGCATCAGCACACACAGGACCATCAGCACACACAGGACCATCAGCATACACAGGACCATCAGGACACACAGGACCATCAGGACCCACACAGGACCATCAGCACACACAGGACCATCAGCATACACAGGACCATCAGCACACACAGGACCATCAGGACCCACACAGGACCATCAGCACACACAGGACCATCAGCACACACAGGACCATCAGCACACACAGGGCCATCAGCACACACAGGACCATCAGCACACACAGGACCATCAGCACACACAGGACCATCAGCACACACAGGACCATCAGGACCCACACAGTACCATCAGCACACACAGGACCATCAGGACCCACACAGGACCATCAGCACACACAGGGCCATCAGCACACACAGGGCCATCAGCACACACAGGATCATCAGCACACACAGGACCATCAGGACCCACACAGGACCATCAGGACCTACACAGGACCATCAGCACACACAGGACCATCAGCACACACAGGACCATCAGCACACATAGGACCATCAGGACCCACACAGGACCATCAGCACACACAGGACCATCAGCATACACAGGACCATCAGGACACACAGGACCATCAGCACACACAGGACCATCAGCACACACAGGACCATCAGGACCCACACAGGACCATCAGCACACACAGGACCATCAGCACACACAGGACCATCAGCACACACAGGACCATCAGCACACACAGGACCATCAGGACCCACACAGGACCATCAGCACACACAGGACCATCAACACACACAGGACCATCAGGACCCACACAGGACCATCAGCACACACAGGACCATCAGCACATACAGGACCATCAGGACCCACACAGGACCATCAGCACACACAGGACCATCAGCACACACAGGACCATCAGCACAAACAGGACCATCAGCATACACAGGACCATCAGGACCTACACAGGACCATCAGCACACACAGGACCATCAGCACACACAGGACCATCAGGACCCACACAGGGCCATCAGCACACACAGGACCATCAGCACACACAGGACCATCAGCACACACAGGGCCATCAGCACACACAGGACCATCAGCACACACAGGACCATCAGCACACACAGGACCATCAGGACCCACACAGGACCATCAGGACCCACACAGGACCATCAGCACACACAGGACCATCAGCACACACAGGACCATCAGCACACACAGGACCATCAGGACCCACACAGGACCATCAGCACACACAGGACCATCAGCACACACAGGACCATCAGCACACACAGGACCATCAGCACACACAGGACCATCAGCACACACAGGATCATCAGGACACACAGGACCATCAGCATACACAGGACCATCAGCACACACAGGACCATCAGCACACACAGGACCATCAGCACACACACAGGACCATCAGCACACACAGGACCATCAGCACACACAGGACCATCAGCACACACAGGACCATCAGCATACACAGGACCATCAGGACCTACACAGGACCATCAGCACACACAGGACCATCAGCACACACAGGACCATCAGGACCCACACAGGGCCATCAGCACACACAGGACCATCAGCACACACAGGACCATCAGCACACACAGGGCCATCAGCACACACAGGACCATCAGCACACACAGGACCATCAGCACACACAGGATCATCAGGACCCACACAGGACCATCAGGACCCACACAGGACCATCAGCACACACAGGACCATCAGCACACGCAGGACCATCAGCACACACAGGACCATCAGCACACACAGGACCATCAGGACCCACACAGGACCATCAGCACACACAGGGCCATCAGCACACACAGGGCCATCAGCACACACAGGACCATCAGCACACACAGGACCATCAGGACCCACACAGGACCATCAGGACCTACACAGGACCATCAGCACACACAGGACCATCAGCACACACAGGACCATCAGGACCCATACAGGACCATCAGCACACACAGGACCATCAGCACACACAGGACCATCAGGACCCACACAGGACCATCAGCACACACAGGACCATCAGCACATACAGGATCATCAGGACCCACACAGGACCATCAGCACACACAGGACCATCAGCACACACAGGACCATCAGCACACACAGGACCATCAGCATACACAGGACCATCAGGACCTACACAGGACCATCAGCACACACAGGACCATCAGCACACACAGGACCATCAGGACCCACACAGGCCCATCAGCACACACAGGACCATCAGCACACACAGGACCATCAGCACACACAGGGCCATCAGCACACACAGGACCATCAGCACACACAGGAACATCAGCACACACAGGACCATCAGGACCCACACAGGACCATCAGGACACACAGGACCATCAGCACACACAGGACCATCAGCACACACAGGACCATCAGCACACACAGGACCATCAGCACACACAGGACCATCAGGACCCACACAGGACCATCAGCACACACAGGACCATCAGCACACACAGGACCATCAGGACCCACACAGGACCATCAGCACACACAGTACCATCAGCACACACAGGATCATCAGGACACACAGGACCATCAGCATACACAGGACCATCAGCACACACAGGACCATCAGCACACACAGGACCATCAGGACGCACACAGGATCATCAGCACACACAGGACCATCAGCACACACAGGACCATCAGCACACACAGGACCATCAGGACCCACACAGGACCATCAGCACACACAGGACCATCAGCACACACAGGACCATCAGGACCCACACAGGACCATCAGCACACACAGGACCATCAGCACACACAGGACCATCAGGACCAATACAAGACCATCAGCACACACAGGACCATCAGCACACACAGGACCATCAGGACCCACACAGGACCATCAGCACACACAGGACAATCAGCACACACAGGACCATCAGCACACACAGGACCATCAGCATACACAGGACCATCAGGACCTACACAGGACCATCAGCACACACAGGACCATCAGCACACACAGGACCATCAGGACCCACACAGGGCCATCAGCACACACAGGACCATCAGCACACACAGGACCATCAGGACCCACACAGGGCCATCAGCACACACAGGACCATCAGCACACACAGGACCATCAGCACACACAGGACCATCAGGACCCACACAGGACCATCAGGACCCACACAGGACCATCAGCACACACAAGACCATCAGCACACACAGGACCATCAGCACACACCGGACCATCAGGACCCACACAGGACCATCAGCACACACAGGACCATCAGCACACACAGGACCATCAGCACACACAGGACCATCAGCACACACAGGACCATCAGCACACACAGGATCATCAGGACACACAGGACCATCAGCATACACAGGACCATCAGCACACACAGGACCATCAGCACACACAGGACCATCAGGACCCACACAGGACCATCAGCACACACAGGACCATCAGCACACACAGGGCCATCAGCACACACAGGGCATCAGCACACACAGGACCATCAGCACACACAGGACCATCAGCATACAGAGGACCATCAGGACACACAGGACCATCAGGACCCACACAGGACTATCAGCACACACAGGACCATCAGCACACACAGGACCATCAGCACACACAGGACCATCAGGACCCACACAGGACCATCAGCACACACAGGACCATCAGCACACACAGGACCATCAGGACCCACACAGGACCATCAGCACACACAGGACCATCAGCACACACAGGATCATCAGGACACACAGGACCATCAGCATACACAGGACCATCATCACACGCAGGACCATCAGCACACACAGGACCATCAGGACGCACACAGGACCATCAGCACACACAGGAACATCAGCACACACAGGACCATCAGGACCCACACAGGACCATCAGCACACACAGGACCATCAGCACACACAGGACCATCAGGACCCACACAGGACCATCAGCACACACAGGACCATCAGGACCCACACAGGACCATCAGCACACACAGGACCATCAGCACACACAGGACCATCAGGACCCACACAGGACCATCAGCACACACAGGACCATCAGCACACACAGGACCATCAACACACAGGACCATCAGCATACACAGGACCATCAGGACCTACACAGGACCATCAGCACACACAGGACCATCAGCACACACAGGACCATCAGGACCCACACAGGACCATCAGCACACACAGGACCATCAGCACACACAGGACCATCAGCACACACAGGGCCATCAGCACACACAGGACCATCAGCACACACAGGACCATCAGCACACACAGGACCATCAGCACACACAGGACCATCAGGACCCACACAGGACCATCAGCACACACAGGACCATCAGGACCCACACAGGACCATCAGCACACACAGGGCCATCAGCACACACAGGGCCATCAGCACACACAGGACCATCAGCACACACAGGACCATCAGGACCCACACAGGACCATCAGGACCTACACAGGACCATCAGCACACACAGGACCATCAGCACACACAGGACCATCAGCACACATAGGACCATCAGGACCCACACAGGACCATCAGCACACACAGGACCATAAGCATACACAGGACCATCAGGACACACAGGACCATCAGCACACACAGGACCATCAGCACACACAGGACCATCAGCACACACAGGACCATCAGGACCCACACAGGACCATCAGCACACACAGGACCATCAGCCCACAGAGGACCATCAGCACACACAGGACCATCAGCACACACAGGACCATCAGCACACACAGGACCATCAGCACACACAGGACCATCAGCACACACAGGACCATCAACCCACCCAGGACCATCAGCACACACAGGACCATCATCACACACAGGACCATCAGGACCCACACAGGACCATCAGCACACACAGGACCATCAGCACACACAGGACCATTAGGACGCACACAGGACCATCAGGACCCACACAGGACCATCAGCCCACACAGGACCATCAGGACCCACACAGGACCATCAGCACACACAGGACCATCAGCACACACAGGACCATCAGCACACACAGGACCATCAGCACACACAGGATCATCAGGACACACAGGACCATCAGCATACACAGGACCATCAGCACACACAGGACCATCAGCACACACAGGACCATCAGGACCCACACAGGACCATCAGCACACACAGGACCATCAGCACACACAGGGCCATCAGCACACACGGCATCAGCACACACAGGACCATCAGCACACACAGGACCATCAGCATACACAGGACCATCAGGACACACAGGACCATCAGGACCCACACAGGACCATCAGCACACACAGGACCATCAGCATACACAGGACCATCAGCACACACAGGACCATCAGGACCCACACAGGACCATCAGCACACACAGGACCATCAGCACACACAGGACCATCAGGACCCACACAGGACCATCAGCACACACAGGACCATCAGCACACACAGGATCATCAGGACACACAGGACCATCAGCATACACAGGACCATCAGCACACACAGGACCATCAGCACACACAGGACCATCAGGACCCACACAGGACCATCAGCACACACAGGACCATCAGCACACACAGGACCATCAGCACACACAGGACCATCAGGACCCACACAGGACCATCAGCACACACAGGACCATCAGCACACACAGGACCATCAGGACCCACACAGGACCATCAGCACACACAGGACCATCAGCACACACAGGACCATCAGGACCCACACAGGACCATCAGCACACACAGGACCATCAGCACACACAGGACCATCAGGACCCACACAGGACAATCAGCACACACAAGACCATCAGCACACACAGGACCATCAGGACCCACACAGGACCATCAGCACACACAGGACCATCAGCACATACAGGACCATCAGGACCCACACAGGACCATCAGCACACACAGGACCATCAGCACACACAGGACCATCAGCACAAACAGGACCATCAGCATACACAGGACCATCAGGACCTACACAGGACCATCAGCACACACAGGACCATCAGCACACACAGGACCATCAGGACCCACACAGGGCCATCAGCACACACAGGACCATCAGCACACACAGGACCATCAGCACACACAGGGCCATCAGCACACACAGGACCATCAGCACACACAGGACCATCAGCACACACAGGACCATCAGGACCCACACAGGACCATCAGGACCCACACAGGACCATCAGCACACACAGGACCATCAGCACACACAGGACCATCAGCACACACAGGACCATCAGGACCCACACAGGACCATCAGCACACACAGGACCATCAGCACACACAGGACCATAAGCACACACAGGACCATCAGCACACACAGGATCATCAGGACACACAGGACCATCAGCATACACAGGACCATCAGCACACACAGGACCATCAGCACACACAGGACAATCAGGACCCACACAGGACCATCAGCACACACAGGACCATCAGCACACACAGGGCCATCAGCACACACAGGGCATCAGCACACACAGGACCATCAGCATACACAGGACCATCAGGACACACAGGACCATCAGGACCCACACAGGACCATCAGCACACACAGGACCATCAGCACACACAGGACCATCAGCACACACAGGACCATCAGGACCCACACAGGACCATCAGCACACACACACCATCAGCACACACAGGACCATCAGGACCCACACAGGACCATCAGCACACACAGGACCATCAGCACACACAGGATCATCAGGACACACAGGACCATCAGCATACACAGGACCATCAGCACACACAGGACCATCAGCACACACAGGACCATCAGGACGCACACAGGACCATCAGCACACACAGGACCATCAGCACACACAGGACCATCAGCACACACAGGACCATCAGCACACACAGGACCATCAGCACACACAGGACCATCAGGACCCACACAGGACCATCAGCACACACAGGACCATCAGGACCCACACAGGACCATCAGCACACACAGGACCATCAGCACACACAGGACCATCAGCACACACAGGACCATCAGCACACACAGGATCATCAGGACACACAGGCCCATCAGCATACACAGGACCATCAGCACACACAGGACCATCAGCACACACAGGACCATCAGGACCCACACAGGACCATCAGCACACACAGGACCATCAGCACACACAGGGCCATCAGCACACACAGGGCATCAGCACACACAGGACCATCAGCATACACAGGACCATCAGGACACACAGGACCATCAGGACCCACACAGGACCATCAGCACACACAGGACCATCAGCACACACAGGACCATCAGCACACACAGGACCATCAGGACCCACACAGGACCATCAGCACACACAGGACCATCAGCACACACAGGACCATCAGCACACACAGGACCATCAGCACACACAGGATCATCAGGACACACAGGACCATCAGCATACACAGGACCATCAGCACACACAGGACCATCAGCACACACAGGACCATCAGGACCCACACAGGACCATCAGCACACACAGGACCATCAGCACACACAGGGCCATCAGCACACACAGGGCAAAAGCACACACAGGACCATCAGCATACACAGGACCATCAGGACACACAGGACCATCAGGAACCACACAGGACCATCAGCACACACAGGACCATCAGCACACACAGGACCATCAGCACACACAGGACCATCAGGACCCACACAGGACCATCAGCACACACAGGACCATCAGCACACACAGGACCATCAGGACCCACACAGGACCATCAGCACACACAGGACCATCAGCACACACAGGATCATCAGGACACACAGGACCATCAGCATACACAGGACCATCAGCACACACAGGACCATCAGCACACACAGGACCATCAGGACGCACACAGGACCATCAGCACACACAGGACCATCAGCACACACAGGACCATCAGCACACACAGGACCATCAGCACACACAGGACCATCAGCACACACAGGACCATCAGGACCCACACAGGACCATCAGCACACACAGGACCATCAGGACCCACACAGGACCATCAGCACACACAGGACCATCAGCACACACAGGACCATCAGGACTCACACAGGACCATCAGCACACACAGGACCATCAGCACACACAGGACCATCAGCACACACAGGACCATCAGCATACACAGGACCATCAGGACCTACACAGGACCATCAGCACACACAGGACCATCAGCACACACAGGACCATCAGGACCCACACAGGGCCATCAGCACACACAGGACCATCAGCACACACAGGACCATCAGCACACACAGGGCCATCAGCACACACAGGACCATCAGCACACACAGGACCATCAGCACACACAGGACCATCAGGACCCACACAGGACCATCAGGACCCACACAGGACCATCAGCACACACAGGACCATCAGCACACGCAGGACCATCAGCACACACAGGACCATCAGGACCCACACAGGACCATCAGGACCCACACAGGACCATCAGCACACACAGGACCATCAGCACACACAGGACCATCAGCACACACAGGACCATCAGGACCCACACAGGACCATCAGCACACACAGGACCATCAGCACACACAGGGCCATCAGCACACACAGGACCATCAGGACACACAGGACCATCAGGACCCACACAGGACCATCAGCCCACACAGGGCCATCAGCACACACAGGACCATCAGGACCCACACAGGACCATCAGCCCACACAGGACCATCAGGACCCACACAGGACCATCAGCACACACAGGACCATCAGCACACACAGGACCATCAGCACACACAGGACCATCAGGACACACAGGACCATCAGCACCCACACAGGACCATCAGCCCACACAGGACCATCAGCACACACAGGACCATCAGCACACACAGGACCATCAGCACACACAGGACCATCAGCATACACAGGACCATCAGGACACACAGGACCATCAGGACCCACACAGGACCATCAGCACACACAGGACCATCAGCACACACAGGACCATCAGCACACACAGGACCATCAGCACACACAGGACCATCAGCACACACAGGATCATCAGGACACACAGGACCATCAGCATACACAGGACCATCAGCACACACAGGACCATCAGCACACACAGGACCATCAGGACCCACACAGGACCATCAGCACACACAGGACCATCAGCACACACAGGGCCATCAGCACACACAGGGCATCAGCACACACAGGACCATCAGCACACACAGGACCATCAGCATACACAGGACCATCAGGACACACAGGACCATCAGGACCCACACAGGACCATCAGCACACACAGGACCATCAGCATACACAGGACCATCAGCACACACAGGACCATCAGGACCCACACAGGACCATCAGCACACACAGGACCATCAGCACACACAGGACCATCAGGACCCACACAGGACCATCAGCACACACAGGACCATCAGCACACACAGGATCATCAGGACACACAGGACCATCAGCATACACAGGACCATCAGCACACACAGGACCATCAGCACACACAGGACCATCAGGACCCACACAGGACCATCAGCACACACAGGACCATCAGGACCCACACAGGACCATCAGCACACACAGGACCATCAGGACCCACACAGGACCATCAGCACACACAGGACCATCAGCACACACAGGACCATCAGGACCCACACAGGACCATCAGCACACACAGGACCATCAGCACACACAGGACCATCAGGACCCACACAGGACCATCAGCACACACAGGACCATCAGCACACACAGGACCATCAGGACCCACACAGGACAATCAGCACACACAAGACCATCAGCACACACAGGACCATCAGGACCCACACAGGACCATCAGCAAACACAGGACCATCAGCACATACAGGACCATCAGGACCCACACAGGACCATCAGCACACACAGGACCATCAGCACACACAGGACCATCAGCACAAACAGGACCATCAGCATACACAGGACCATCAGGACCTACACAGGACCATCAGCACACACAGGACCATCAGCACACACAGGACCATCAGGACCCACACAGGGCCATCAGCACACACAGGACCATCAGCACACACAGGACCATCAGCACACACAGGGCCATCAGCACACACAGGACCATCAGCACACACAGGACCATCAGCACACACAGGACCATCAGGACCCACACAGGACCATCAGGACCCACACAGGACCATCAGCACACACAGGACCATCAGCACACACAGGACCATCAGCACACACAGGACCATCAGGACCCACACAGGACCATCAGCACACACAGGACCATCAGCACACACAGGACCATCAGCACACACAGGACCATCAGCACACACAGGATCATCAGGACACACAGGACCATCAGCATACACAGGACCATCAGCACACACAGGACCATCAGCACACACAGGACAATCAGGACCCACACAGGACCATCAGCACACACAGGACCATCAGCACACACAGGGCCATCAGCACACACAGGGCATCAGCACACACAGGACCATCAGCATACACAGGACCATCAGGACACACAGGACCATCAGGACCCACACAGGACCATCAGCACACACAGGACCATCAGCACACACAGGACCATCAGCACACACAGGACCATCAGGACCCACACAGGACCATCAGCACACACAGGACCATCAGCACACACAGGACCATCAGGACCCACACAGGACCATCAGCACACACAGGACCATCAGCACACACAGGATCATCAGGACACACAGGACCATCAGCATACACAGGACCATCAGCACACACAGGACCATCAGCACACACAGGACCATCAGGACGCACACAGGACCATCAGCACACACAGGACCATCAGCACACACAGGACCATCAGCACACACAGGACCATCAGCACACACAGGACCATCAGCACACACAGGACCATCAGGACCCACACAGGACCATCAGCACACACAGGACCATCAGGACCCACACAGGACCATCAGCACACACAGGACCATCAGCACACACAGGACCATCAGCACACACAGGACCATCAGCACACACAGGATCATCAGGACACACAGGACCATCAGCATACACAGGACCATCAGCACACACAGGACCATCAGCACACACAGGACCATCAGGACCCACACAGGACCATCAGCACACACAGGACCATCAGCACACACAGGGCCATCAGCACACACAGGGCATCAGCACACACAGGACCTTCAGCATACACAGGACCATCAGGACACACAGGACCATCAGGACCCACACAGGACCATCAGCACACACAGGACCATCAGCACACACAGGACCATCAGCACACACAGGACCATCAGGACCCACACAGGACCATCAGCACACACAGGACCATCAGCACACACAGGACCATCAGCACACACAGGACCATCAGCACACACAGGATCATCAGGACACACAGGACCATCAGCATACACAGGACCATCAGCACACACAGGACCATCAGCACACACAGGACCATCAGGACCCACACAGGACCATCAGCACACACAGGACCATCAGCACACACAGGGCCATCAGCACACACAGGGCAAAAGCACACACAGGACCATCAGCATACACAGGACCATCAGGACACACAGGACCATCAGGAACCACACAGGACCATCAGCACACACAGGACCATCAGCACACACAGGACCATCAGCACACACAGGACCATCAGGACCCACACAGGACCATCAGCACACACAGGACCATCAGCACACACAGGACCATCAGGACCCACACAGGACCATCAGCACACACAGGACCATCAGCACACACAGGATCATCAGGACACACAGGACCATCAGCATACACAGGACCATCAGCACACACAGGACCATCAGCACACACAGGACCATCAGGACGCACACAGGACCATCAGCACACACAGGACCATCAGCACACACAGGACCATCAGCACACACAGGACCATCAGCACACACAGGACCATCAGCACACACAGGACCATCAGGACCCACACAGGACCATCAGCACACACAGGACCATCAGGACCCACACAGGACCATCAGCACACACAGGACCATCAGCACACACAGGACCATCAGGACCCACACAGGACCATCAGCACACACAGGACCATCAGCACACACAGGACCATCAGCACACACAGGACCATCAGCATACACAGGACCATCAGGACCTACACAGGACCATCAGCACACACAGGACCATCAGCACACACAGGACCATCAGCACACACAGGACCATCAGCACACACAGGACCATCAGGACCCACACAGGACCATCAGCACACACAGCACCATCAGCACACACAGGACCATCAGGACCCACACAGGACCATCAGCACACACAGGACCATCAGCACACACAGGATCATCAGGACACACAGGACCATCAGCATACACAGGACCATCAGCACACACAGGACCATCAGCACACACAGGACCATCAGGACGCACACAGGACCATCAGCACACACAGGACCATCAGCACACACAGGACCATCAGCACACACAGGACCATCAGCACACACAGGACCATCAGCACACACAGGACCATCAGGACCCACACAGGACCATCAGCACACACAGGACCATCAGGACCCACACAGGACCATCAGCACACACAGGACCATCAGCACACACAGGACCATCAGGACCCACACAGGACCATCAGCACACACAGGACCATCAGCACACACAGGACCATCAGCACACACAGGACCATCAGCATACACAGGACCATCAGGACCTACACAGGACCATCAGCACACACAGGACCATCAGCACACACAGGACCATCAGGACCCACACAGGACCATCAGGACCCACACAGGACCATCAGCACACACAGGACCATCAGCACACGCAGGACCATCAGCACACACAGGACCATCAGGACCCACACAGGACCATCAGGACCCACACAGGACCATCAGCACACACAGGACCATCAGCACACACAGGACCATCAGCACACACAGGACCATCAGGACCCACACAGGACCATCAGCACACACAGGACCATCAGCACACACAGGGCCATCAGCACACACAGGACCATCAGGACACACAGGACCATCAGGACCCACACAGGACCATCAGCCCACACAGGGCCATCAGCACACACAGGACCATCAGGACCCACACAGGACCATCAGCCCACACAGGACCATCAGGACCCACACAGGACCATCAGCACACACAGGACCATCAGCACACACAGGACCATCAGCACACACAGGACCATCAGGACACACAGGACCATCAGCACCCACACAGGACCATCAGCCCACACAGGACCATCAGCACACACAGGACCATCAGCACACACAGGACCATCAGCACACACAGGACCATCAGCATACACAGGACCATCAGGACACACAGGACCATCAGGACCCACACAGGACCATCAGCACACACAGGACCATCAGCACACACAGGACCATCAGCACACACAGGACCATCAGCACACACAGGACCATCAGCACACACAGGATCATCAGGACACACAGGACCATCAGCATACACAGGACCATCAGCACACACAGGACCATCAGCACACACAGGACCATCAGGACCCACACAGGACCATCAGCACACACAGGACCATCAGCACACACAGGGCCATCAGCACACACAGGGCATCAGCACACACAGGACCATCAGCACACACAGGACCATCAGCACACACAGGACCATCAGCACACACAGGACCATCAGGACCCACACAGGACCATCAGCACACACAGGACCATCAGGACCCACACAGGACCATCAGCACACACAGGACCATCAGGACCCACACAGGACCATCAGCACACACAGGACCATCAGCACACACAGGACCATCAGGACCCACACAGGACCATCAGCACACACAGGACCATCAGCACACACAGGACCATCAGGACCCACACAGGACCATCAGCACACACAGGACCATCAGCACACACAGGACCATCAGGACCCACACAGGACAATCAGCACACACAAGACCATCAGCACACACAGGACCATCAGGACCCACACAGGACCATCAGCACACACAGGACCATCAGCACATACAGGACCATCAGGACCCACACAGGACCATCAGCACACACAGGACCATCAGCACACACAGGACCATCAGCACAAACAGGACCATCAGCATACACAGGACCATCAGGACCTACACAGGACCATCAGCACACACAGGACCATCAGCACACACAGGACCATCAGGACCCACACAGGGCCATCAGCACACACAGGACCATCAGCACACACAGGACCATCAGCACACACAGGGCCATCAGCACACACAGGACCATCAGCACACACAGGACCATCAGCACACACAGGACCATCAGGACCCACACAGGACCATCAGGACCCACACAGGACCATCAGCACACACAGGACCATCAGCACACACAGGACCATCAGCACACACAGGACCATCAGGACCCACACAGGACCATCAGCACACACAGGACCATCAGCACACACAGGACCATCAGCACACACAGGACCATCAGCACACACAGGATCATCAGGACACACAGGACCATCAGCATACACAGGACCATCAGCACACACAGGACCATCAGCACACACAGGACAATCAGGACCCACACAGGACCATCAGCACACACAGGACCATCAGCACACACAGGGCCATCAGCACACACAGGGCATCAGCACACACAGGACCATCAGCATACACAGGACCATCAGGACACACAGGACCATCAGGACCCACACAGGACCATCAGCACACACAGGACCATCAGCACACACAGGACCATCAGCACACACAGGACCATCAGGACCCACACAGGACCATCAGCACACACAGGACCATCAGCACACACAGGACCATCAGGACCCACACAGGACCATCAGCACACACAGGACCATCAGCACACACAGGATCATCAGGACACACAGGACCATCAGCATACACAGGACCATCAGCACACACAGGACCATCAGCACACACAGGACCATCAGGACGCACACAGGACCATCAGCACACACAGGACCATCAGCACACACAGGACCATCAGCACACACAGGACCATCAGCACACACAGGACCATCAGCACACACAGGACCATCAGGACCCACACAGGACCATCAGCACACACAGGACCATCAGGACCCACACAGGACCATCAGCACACACAGGACCATCAGCACACACAGGACCATCAGCACACACAGGACCATCAGCACACACAGGATCATCAGGACACACAGGACCATCAGCATACACAGGACCATCAGCACACACAGGACCATCAGCACACACAGGACCATCAGGACCCACACAGGACCATCAGCACACACAGGACCATCAGCACACACAGGGCCATCAGCACACACAGGGCATCAGCACACACAGGACCATCAGCATACACAGGACCATCAGGACACACAGGACCATCAGGACCCACACAGGACCATCAGCACACACAGGACCATCAGCACACACAGGACCATCAGCACACACAGGACCATCAGGACCCACACAGGACCATCAGCACACACAGGACCATCAGCACACACAGGACCATCAGCACACACAGGACCATCAGCACACACAGGATCATCAGGACACACAGGACCATCAGCATACACAGGACCATCAGCACACACAGGACCATCAGCACACACAGGACCATCAGGACCCACACAGGACCATCAGCACACACAGGACCATCAGCACACACAGGGCCATCAGCACACACAGGGCAAAAGCACACACAGGACCATCAGCATACACAGGACCATCAGGACACACAGGACCATCAGGAACCACACAGGACCATCAGCACACACAGGACCATCAGCACACACAGGACCATCAGCACACACAGGACCATCAGGACCCACACAGGACCATCAGCACACACAGGACCATCAGCACACACAGGACCATCAGGACCCACACAGGACCATCAGCACACACAGGACCATCAGCACACACAGGATCATCAGGACACACAGGACCATCAGCATACACAGGACCATCAGCACACACAGGACCATCAGCACACACAGGACCATCAGGACGCACACAGGACCATCAGCACACACAGGACCATCAGCACACACAGGACCATCAGCACACACAGGACCATCAGCACACACAGGACCATCAGCACACACAGGACCATCAGGACCCACACAGGACCATCAGCACACACAGGACCATCAGGACCCACACAGGACCATCAGCACACACAGGACCATCAGCACACACAGGACCATCAGGACCCACACAGGACCATCAGCACACACAGGACCATCAGCACACACAGGACCATCAGCACACACAGGACCATCAGCATACACAGGACCATCAGGACCTACACAGGACCATCAGCACACACAGGACCATCAGCACACACAGGACCATCAGCACACACAGGACCATCAGCACACACAGGACCATCAGGACCCACACAGGACCATCAGCACACACAGCACCATCAGCACACACAGGACCATCAGGACCCACACAGGACCATCAGCACACACAGGACCATCAGCACACACAGGATCATCAGGACACACAGGACCATCAGCATACACAGGACCATCAGCACACACAGGACCATCAGCACACACAGGACCATCAGGACGCACACAGGACCATCAGCACACACAGGACCATCAGCACACACAGGACCATCAGCACACACAGGACCATCAGCACACACAGGACCATCAGCACACACAGGACCATCAGGACCCACACAGGACCATCAGCACACACAGGACCATCAGGACCCACACAGGACCATCAGCACACACAGGACCATCAGCACACACAGGACCATCAGGACCCACACAGGACCATCAGCACACACAGGACCATCAGCACACACAGGACCATCAGCACACACAGGACCATCAGCATACACAGGACCATCAGGACCTACACAGGACCATCAGCACACACAGGACCATCAGCACACACAGGACCATCAGGACCCACACAGGGCCATCAGCACACACAGGACCATCAGCACACACAGGACCATCAGCACACACAGGGCCATCAGCACACACAGGACCATCAGCACACACAGGACCATCAGCACACACAGGACCATCAGGACCCACACAGGACCATCAGGACCCACACAGGACCATCAGCACACACAGGACCATCAGCACACGCAGGACCATCAGCACACACAGGACCATCAGCACACACAGGACCATCAGGACCCACACAGGACCATCAGCACACACAGGGCCATCAGCACACACAGGGCCATCAGCACACACAGGACCATCAGCACACACAGGACCATCAGGACCCACACAGGACCATCAGGACCTACACAGGACCATCAGCACACACAGGACCATCAGCACACACAGGACCATCAGGACCCATACAGGACCATCAGCACACACAGGACCATCATCACACACAGGACCATCAGGACCCACACAGGACCATCAGCACACACAGGACCATCAGCACATACAGGACCATCAGGACCCACACAGGACCATCAGCACACACAGGACCATCAGCACACACAGGACCATCAGCACACACAGGACCATCAGCATACACAGGACCATCAGGACCTACACAGGACCATCAGCACACACAGGACCATCAGCACACACAGGACCATCAGGACCCACACAGGGCCATCAGCACACACAGGACCATCAGCACACACAGGACCATCAGCACACACAGGGCCATCAGCACACACAGGACCATCAGCACACACAGGACCATCAGCACACACAGGACCATCAGGACCCACACAGGACCATCAGGACCCACACAGGACCATCAGCACACACAGGACCAACAGCACACACAGGACCATCAGCACACACAGGACCATCAGGACCCACACAGGACCATCAGCACACACAGGACCATCAGCACACACAGGACCATCAGCACACAGAGGACCATCAGCACACACAGGACCATCAGCACACACAGGATCATCAGCACACACAGGACCATCAGCATACACAGGACCATCAGCACACACAGGACCATCAGCACACACAGGACCATCAGGACCCACACAGGACCATCAGCACACACAGGACCATCAGCACACACAGGGCCATCAGCACACACAGGGCATCAGCACACACAGGACCATCAGCACACACAGGACCATCAGCATACACAGGACCATCAGGACACACAGGACCATCAGGACCCACACAGGACCATCAGCACACACAGGACCATCAGCACACACAGGACCATCAGCACACACAGGACCATCAGGACCCACACAGGACCATCAGCACACACAGGACCATCAGCACACACAGGACCATCAGGACCCACACAGGACCATCAGCACACACAGGACCATCAGCACACACAGGATCATCAGGACACACAGGACCATCAGCATACACAGGACCATCAGCACACACAGTACCATCAGCACACACAGGACCATCAGGACGCACACAGGACCATCAGCACACACAGGACCATCAGCACACACAGGACCATCAGCACACACAGGACCATCAGGACCCACACAGGACCATCAGCACACACAGGACCATCAGCACACACAGGACCATCAGGACCCACACAGGACCATCAGCACACACAGGACCATCAGGACCCACACAGGACCATCAGCACACACAGGACCATCAGCACACACAGGACCATCAGGACCCACACAGGTCCATCAGCACACACAGGACCATCAGCACACACAGGACCATCAGCACACACAGGACCATCAGCATACACAGGACCATCAGGACCTACACAGGACCATCAGCACACACAGGACCATCAGCAAACACAGGACCATCAGGACCCACACAGGGCCATCAGCACACACAGGACCATCAGCACACACAGGACCATCAGCACACACAGGGCCATCAGCACACACAGGACCATCAGCACACACAGGACCATCAGCACACACAGGACCATCAGGACCCACACAGGACCATCAGGACCCACACAGGACCATCAGCACACACAGGACCATCAGCACACGCAGGACCATCAGCACACACAGGACCATCAGCACACACAGGACCATCAGGACCCACACAGGACCATCAGCACACACAGGGCCATCAGCACACACAGGGCCATCAGCACACACAGGACCATCAGCACACACAGGACCATCAGGACCCACACAAGACCATCAGGACCTACACAGGACCATCAGCACACAGGACCATCAGCACACACAGGACCATCAGCACACATAGGCCCATCAGGACCCACATAGGACCATCAGCACACACAGGACCATCAGCATACACAGGACCATTAGGACACACAGGACCATCTGCACACACAGGACCATCAGCACACACAGGACCATCAGCACACACAGGACCATCAGGACCCACACAGGACCATCAGCACACACAGGACCATCAGCCCACAGAGGACCATCAGCACACACAGGACCATCAGCACACACAGGACCATCAGCACACACAGGACCATCAGCACACACAGGACCATCAGCACACACAGGACCATCAGCACACACAGGACCATCAACCAACCCAGGACCATCAGCACACACAGGACCATCAGCACACACAGGACCATCAGGACCCACACAGGACCATCAGCACACACAGGACCATCAGCACACACAGGACCATCAGGACCCACACAGGACCATCAGGACCCACACAGGACCATCAGCCCACACAGGACCATCAGGACCCACACAGGACCATCAGCACACACAGGACCATCAGGACACACAGGACCATCAGCACACACAGGACCATCAGCACACACAGGACCATCAGCACACACAGGACCATCAGGACACACAGGACCATCAGGACCCACACAGGTACATCAGCACACACAGGGCCATCAGCACACAAAGGACCATCAGGACACACAGGACCATCAGGACCCACACAGGACCATCAGCCCACACAGGGCCATCAGCACACACAGGATCATCAGGACCCACACAGGACCATCAGCACACACAGGACCATCAGGACCCACACAGGACCATCAGCACACACAGGACCATCAGCACACACAGGACCATCAGCACACACAGGACCATCAGGACACACAGGACCATCAGCACCCACACAGGACCATCAGCCCACACAGGACCATCAGCACACACAGGACCATCAGCACACACAGGACCATCAGCACACACAGGACCATCAGCATACACAGGACCATCAGGACACACAGGACCATCAGGACCCACACAGGACCATCAGCACACACAGGACCATCAGCACACACAGGACCATCAGCACACACAGGACCAGCAGGACCCACACAGGACCATCAGCACACACAGGACCATCAGCACACACAGGACCATCAGCACACACAGGACCATCAGCACACACAGGACCATCAGCACACACAGGATCATCAGGGCACACAGGACCATCAGCATACACAGGACCATCAGCACACACAGGACCATCAGCACACACAGGACCATCAGGACCCACACAGGACCATCAGCACACACAGGACCATCAGCACACACAGGGCCATCAGCACACACAGGGCATCAGCACACACAGGACCATCAGCACACACAGGACCATCAGCATACACAGGACCATCAGGACACACAGGACCATCAGGACCCACACAGGACCATCAGCACACACAGGATCATCAGCATACACAGGACCATCAGCACACACAGGACCATCAGGACCCACACAGGACCATCAGCACACACATGACCATCAGCACACACAGGACCATCAGGACCCACACAGGACCATCAGCACACACAGGACCATCAGCACACACAGGATCATCAGGACACACAGGACCATCAGCATACACAGGACCATCAGCACACACAGGACCATCAGCACACACAGGACCATCAGGACCCACACAGGACCATCAGCACACACAGGACCATCAGCACACACAGGACCATCAGCACACACAGGACCATCAGGACCCACACAGGACCATCAGCACACACAGGACCATCAGCACACACAGGACCATCAGGACCCACACAGGACCATCAGCACACACAGGACCATCAGCACACACAGGACCATCAGGACCCACACAGGACCATCAGCACACACAGGACCATCAGCACACACAGGACCATCAGGACGCACACAGGACCATCAGCACACACAGGACCATCAGCACACACAGGATCATCAGGACACACAGGACCATCAGTATACACAGGACCATCAGCACACACAGGACCATCAGCACACACAGGACCATCAGGACCCACACAGGACCATCAGCACACACAGGACCATCAGCACACACAGGACCATCAGCACACACAGGACCATCAGGACCCACACAGGACCATCAGCTCACACAGGACCATCAGCACACACAGGACCATCAGGACCCACACAGGACCATCAGCACACACAGGACCATCAGCACACACAGGACCATCAGGACCCACACAGGACCATCAGCACACACAGGACCATCAGCACACACAGGACCATCAGGACCCACACAGGACCATCAGCACACACAGGACCATCAGCACACACAGGACCATCAGCACACACAGGACCATCAGCATACACAGGACCATCAGGACCTACACAGGACCATCAGCACACACAGGACCATCAGGACCCACACAGGGCCATCAGCACACACAGGACCATCAGCACACACAGGACCATCAGCACACACAGGGCCATCAGCACACACAGGACCATCAGCACACACAGGACCATCAGCACACACAGGACCATCAGGACCCACACAGGACCATCAGGACCCACACAGGACCATCAGCACACACAGGACCATCAGCACACACAGGACCATCAGCACACACAGGACCATCAGCACACACAGGACCATCAGCACACACAGGACCATCAGGACCCACACAGGACCATCAGCACACACAGGGCCATCAGCACACACAGGACCATCAGCACACACAGGACCATCAGCACACACAGGACCATCAGGACCCACACAGGACCATCAGGACCTACACAGGACCATCAGCACACACAGGACCATCAGCACACACAGGACCATCAGCACACACAGGACCATCAGCATACACAGGACCATCAGGACACACAGGACCATCAGCACACACAGGACCATCAGCACACACAGGACCATCAGGACCCACACAGGACCATCAGTACACACAGGACCATCAGCCCACAGAGGACCATCAGCACACACAGGACCATCAGCACACACAGGACCATCAGCATACACAGGACCATCAGGGCCCACACAGGACCATCAGCACACACAGGACCATCAGCACACACAGGGCCATCAGCACACACAGGGCCATCAGCACACACAGGACCATCAGCACACACAGGACCATCAGCACACACAGGACCATCAGCACACACAGGACCATCAGGGCCTACACAGGACCATCAGCACACACAGGACCATCAGCACACACAGGACCATCAGCACACACAGGACCATCAGCACACACAGGACCATCAGCACACACAGGGCCATCAGCACACACAGGGCCATCAGGACCTACACAGGGCCATCAGCACACACAGGACCATCAGCACACACAGGACCATCAGGACCCACACAG
The DNA here is from genome assembly GCF_024711535.1 of Dipodomys merriami. NCBI lineage: Eukaryota > Metazoa > Chordata > Mammalia > Rodentia > Heteromyidae > Dipodomys > Dipodomys merriami. Next base: position 4,214,768 of record NW_027206612.1, on the reverse strand, counting down.
GACCATCAGGACCCACACAGGACCATCAGCACACACAGGACCATCAGCACACACAGGACCATCAGGACCCACACAGGACCATCAGCACACACAGGGCATCAGCACACACAGGACCATCAGCACACACAGGACCATCAGCACACACAGGGCATCAGCACACACAGGGCATCAGCACACACAGGACCATCAGCACCCACACAGGACCATCAGCCCACACAGGACCATCAGCACACACAGGACCATCAGCACACACAGGGCCATCAGGACACACAGGGCCATCAGGACCTACACAGGGCCATCAGCACACACAGGACCATCAGCACACACAGGACCATCAGGACCCACACAGGACCATCAGGACCCACACAGGACCATCAGCACACACAGGACCATCAGCACACACAGGACCATCAGGACCCACACAGGACCATCAGCACACACAGGGCATCAGCACACACAGGACCATCAGCACACACAGGACCATCAGCACACACAGGACCATCAGCACACACAGGGCCATCAGCACACACCGGGCCGTCAGCCCACAGAGGGCAGCCAGGACCTCCCCATGCCTGTCACTGGGCTCAGAGCCTGCCATGGTCAGGCCCCTCCGCCGCCCTGGCAGTTGAGCTCACCCCCTCTGGCTGATCCTCTGTACTCCAGCGCTCATTCTTCAGGTCAGAATGGCACTGCCAGCATTGGGTTGACTCAGGTTCATTGGGGCTGAGCCTGAGTTGCCCTTTGCCTGCAAATGGACCATCGCGTAGCTTGTCCTGGGCTGTGGAAGGGTGGCACCCGGGGCCTGTGGGGCGGAGGGCGTGGGCGGAGCCGCACCTGTCCCAGAACTTCTCTGCTGGCTCAGCAAAGCCCGGCAGAACCATCCCCATCCCCCATGCCGGGGATGGGTGGAGTGGGGGATGGGGGTGGGGGACGCCACTGCAGGCCTGCAGAGGGACACAGGTGACAAGGGCAGGGGTCCTCAGTATTGTGACCCTGCAAGGCCCGAGCCTGGCCAAGGGCCACTGAGGGCCCCGCGTGGACGTGGCCGGCTCCAGACGCCGCGGACCTGCGGCCCAGCTGGCCAGGTGAGTGTCGGTCCACGGAAGCAGCTCAGGTGACCCATGGACGGTGAGACGGAATGCATCCGGGGTCAGTGTGGGAAGGACTCGTGTGGCTGTGGGCGGCCACACAGGAGAGACACGCCCTCTGTCAGGGGCAGAGTGCAGCGCGGCCGGCCACACAGGAGAGACACGCCCTCTGTCAGGGGCAGAGTGGAGCGCGCTACCTCTGAGGCTGGGCGGCGAGCGGCGTGCGCGGTCCCCCTGCCCAGATCCACTGCCCCCGTCCTGAGAGACCAACACAGGCGGAGCTGCTGCACCGAGAGACGCCAGAGGCCGCAAGGCCAGATGTGGTGGAGTCGAAGGTCATGAGTCCCGTGCTGTTGTTGTTCTTGGAGTGTCCACTGGGTACCTCTGCTCAGTTGTTCACACTTGGTCCCTGCAGGTCTGTGCCCTCAAACAGAAAATGAACAAACGAAACCAAAACAAGAATGAGAGAGCTATCGCTGCCGTGCTTCTTTCTTGTTTCTTTGGAGGACCAGGCCCTTCTTGGGAAGGGGCTTCTGCACGCCTCCGTGCTCAGGCTCAGAGCAAGGCCGTCGGCCCCCGACGCCAGGGCCCTGCTGGGTGGGCAGGAGCCGGGGACGCCAGGGCCCGGCTGGGTGGGCAGGTGCCGGGGACGCCCGGGCCCTGCTGGGTGGGCAGGTGCCAGGGACGCCAGGATGGGCCTGGCGGCTCCACGCAGGGGCCACGCCCCCGGCCGACCTGTGACAGACGCACAGGAGACTGCCGTGAGGAAGGGAGCCACTAAGGGGCACCTTAGCTCCACCAGCAAGTTCCGGAAGAGCCCGTCCCCAGCTAACACTCAGTCCCCCCACACGTAGCCCCCCTGTTCCTTGGGGACACCCCTCCTCTGCGTAGCAGCTGTGGCCCCACGTGCCCGGCCCATCCTGGCTCTGCCCACTCCCTGCAAAGCCAGCACGGCTGAGCCCTTGGCCAGCCAACCTCACACAGCCTCGGGCTGCGCGTGGGAACAAGGCCCTTCTGTGCGCAGCCTCCCTATGCCGGGTGCACTCCCTGCCCAGACAGGCCCCGCGCCCCCCACGAGGCCCCCCCAGCCACCAGCTCAGCCCCAGCCATGCAGAGCACAGCAGCGTGCACAGCAGCCTGGGGACCAGCCCAGGGCACTGAATCACAGCTGTGAAGACAGGCTGGGTCCCGCCGCCAAGCAGCGCCCACGCCCCCCTCACCTCCCCCCCAGCCACCCCTGCCTCCCCACCCCCACCCCCAGCCACCCCCAGCCACCCCACCCCTACCCCCAGCCACCCCCAGCCACCCCCAGCCACCCCCAGCCACCCCCAGCCACCCCCAGCCACCCCCTGCCTCCCCCTGCCTCCCCACCCCCACCCCCAGCCACCCCTGCCTCCCCACCCCCACCCCCAGCCACCCCCAGCCACCCCACCCCTACCCCCAGCCACCCCCAGCCACCCCCAGCCACCCCCAGCCACCCCCTGCCTCCCCACCCCCACCCCCAGCCACCCCTGCCTCCTCACCCCCACCCTCCCCACCCCCAGCCACCCCAGCCACCCCCAGCCACCCTCCCGCCTCCCCAGCCACCCCCCGCCTCCCCACCCCCACCCCCAGCCACCCCCAGCCACCCCCCGCCTCCCCACCCCCACCCCCAGCCACCCCCAGCCACCCCCCTGCCTCCCCAGCCACCCCCCGCCTCCCCACCCCCACCCCCAGCCACCCCCCGCCTCCCCACCCCCACCCCCAGCCACCCCCCGCCTCCCCACCCCTCCCTCCCCACCCCCAGCCACCCCAGCCACCCCCGCTTCCCCACCCCCAGCCACCCCCCCCCGCCTCCCCCAGCCACCCCCAGCCACTCCCCGCCTCCCCAGCCACCCCCCCGCCTCCCCACCCCCACCCCCAGCCACCCCCAGCCACCCCCTGCCTCCCCACCCCCAGCCACCCCCCCGCCTCCCCACCCCCACCCCCAGCCACCCCCCACCTCCCCCAGCCACCCCCAGCCACCCCCAGCCACCCCCCCACCCCCAGCCACCCCCCCGCCTCCCCACCCCTCCCTTCCCACCCCCAGCCACCCCAGCCACCCCCCCCCCCGCCTCCCCACCCCTCCCTCCCCACCCCCACCCCCAGCCACCCCAGCCACACCCCCCTCCCCATCCCCCGGCTAATGGAGACCGGCTGTCTCTGTCCTCCTGGCCAGCAGTGTGTGTCATTCTGCACATGGGTTTTCTCACAGGAATTTCTGCTTCCACACAATGGAAGGATCACGGCCAACTCCGGGTCAGCGCAGGACCCCATCTCCCACAGGGCAGCTTGGACCCCTCCCAAGTTTCAGCAGTCCAGCTGGCCCCAGGCTGAACCCAGGGTCCATGTCCTCCCGTGTGGGCCTGAGGTCCTGGGAAATGGGCCCTGGTTGGTGTCTAAGTCATGGAGCCCCTGGGCTCAGCCCCCAGCCCCCGGGCTCACCAGTGACCGTCCACGGCACTTCGTCCAGCCTGGCATAGACCAGGGTGGAAAAAATGATGTCACTGAGGCCTTGTCCAGAACCCTGAGTACAGCGTGGGTCAGAAGCCCGCCCATCTGCCAGGGCCGCGGGCAGCGTGGGTCAGGAGCCCGCGCATGTACCAGGGCCGCGGGCAGCGTGGGTCAGGAGCCCGCGCATGTACCAGGGCCGCGGGCAGCGTGGGTCAGGAGCCCGCCCATCTGCCAGGGCCGCGGGCAGCGTGGGTCAGGAGCCCGCCCATCTGCCAGGGCCGCGGGCAGCGTGGGTCAGGAGCCCGCCCATGTACCAGGGCCGCGGGCAGCGTGAGTCAGGAGCCCGCCCATCTGCCAGGGCCGCGGGCAGCGTGGGTCAGGAGCCCGCCCATCTGCCAGGGCCACGGGCAGCGTGGGTCAGAAGCCCGCCCATGTACCAGGGCCGCGGGCAGCGTGGGTCAGGAGCCTGCAGGCCCGCCAGGGCCGCGGGCAGAGCCCTGCTCCTCAGGGAACTCATCTTCCACTCCAGGTGCTGACAACAGCATGACTTACACCTCAATTCATCATCCTCAGCCTTGCATGCTGGGAGAAGACTGACCAGTGTGACTTCACAAGGACACAGGACACACTGGAGGGTGGCCACGTGAGGACACGGGTGGGGGAGATGCCATCCAGCGTGACCTCAGAGGCCACAGGACGCCCGCGGAGGACGGCCACCCGAGGACACGGGAGAGCACGCCATCAAGCACGGGAGAGGTACTCGGGGAGGAGCCGTCCCGCCAACCTCCCCACCTCTGGCTTCCAACCTCCGCTGCTGTGACACAATGAATCTGGAGTTAGATGTGTGGGGACAAATACTCCACACACATGTGCACACACATGTGCGTGAGCACACACACGTGGGGGGCATGTGCTCCCCGCCCGGCCTTGTCTCCTGACCAGGAGCCTAGAGCGAGTCTTGAAGTAGCGCAGGAGCGTGGCCACATTGGAAAGTCTCCTCTGACGCCCCAGACCAGGAGGACCCGGTGGAAGCTGTCTGAAGCCTTCCAGGGCTCCAGGGAATTCTGTTGGTCACCGGCGTGAGCAGATCACAGGGCACAGCATCGCCAGAATCCCACAGCAATAAGCACAAAACCAGAACTCCAGGCCACACAGAGAAGCGTCACGCTTCCCAGGCCCATGAACAGCTCCTGTGCTGACAGATCCATCGTGGGGAATCCACCTGATCCCAAAGCCTCCAGACAGGAATCTGCTCCAAGCAATGCAGAAAAAATTCTAGCAGAGGAAGCGGCACTTGGCTCAAGAGGTAGAGCACTCGCCTTGAGCTGAAGAGCGGAGGGACAGCGCCCAGGCCTGGAGCTGAAGAGCTGAGGGACAGCGTCCAGCCTGGAGCTGAGGGACAGCGTCCAGCCTGGAGCTGAAGAGCTGAGGGACAGCGCCCAGCCTGGAGCTGAAGAGCTGAGGGACAGCGTCCAGACCTGGAGTTCAAACCCCACAACTGACAGAAAAAAAAAAAAGAAAGAAATGATTGACAGCAACACATTCTAGGTAAAGAGAAGAATAGGCGGCGGGGAAAGGAGAAAGTATGGTGCTTCTCAAAATCAGCAAAATTTCTATGAGAACGATGTCCGAGGTCACTGAGCCAGGCTGTGGTAGACAGCGCGCGCCACGTCGGCCATCCGGCAGAAGGGACCCACAGGCCAAGAGGCGGTCAGTTTAGACCACAGCTGCCCAACAAGGGCAGACATAAAATGGCAGCACTCAGAGGGGCACGGGAAGGACCACGGGCCCAGTGCCCGGCGCTTCCCGCAGCTCTGGCTCAGAAGGGAGGCCCCGCCCCGAGGGCCCGGAGAGCCGTCCCAGGACGTGCCTTCTGCAGGGAGGCCGAGCCTGGTGCCGCCACATCCCACCGGCCAGTGCCACCACTGTGTGCTGGGCGGAACGTGTCCGGTGGGGACCGAGGGCCGGCCAGCCTGAGACTCCTCAGCAACCTGCGTGCTGAATTCTGTGGCCTCTGCTTCCCATGACCCTCATCCACCTCTAGAGACCCATGGCCGGTGGCTCTGAGGACCCAGCACCCGTGGCCAGCGGTCTGAGGGCCCAGCACCCATGGCCAGCGGTCTGAGGACCCAGCACCCATGGCCAGCGGTCTGAGGACCCAGCACCCATGGCCAGCGGTCTGAGGACCCAGCACCCGTGGCCAGAGGTCTGAGGACCCAGCACCCATGGCCAATGGCTCTGAGGACCCAGCACCCGTGGCCAGCAGCTCTGAGGACCCAGCACCCATGGCCAGCGGTCTGAGGACCCAGCACCCATGGCCACTGGCTCTGAGGACCCAGCACCCGTGGCCAATGGCTCTGAGGACCCAGCACCCATGGCCACTGGCTCTGAGGACCCAGCACCCATGGCCAGCAGCTCTGAGGACCCAGAACCCATGGCCACTGGCTCTGAGGACCCAGCACCTGTGGCCACTGGCTCTGAGGACCCAGAACCCGTGGCCACTGGCTCTGAGGACCCAGCACCCGTGGCTGGTGGCACTGAGGACCCAGCACCCGTGGCCAGCAGCTCTGAGGACCCAGCACCCGTGGCCACTGGCTCTGAGGACCCAGCACCCGTGGCCAGCGGTCCGAGGACCCAGCACCTGTGGCCAGTGGCACTGAGGACCCAGAACCCGTGGCTGGTGGCACTGAGGACGCAGCACCCGTGGCTGGTGGCTCTGAGGACCCAGCACCCGTGGCTGGTGGCACTGAGGACCCAGCACCCGTGGCCAGCAGCTCTGAGGACCCAGCACCCGTGGCCACTGGCTCTGAGGACCCAGCACCCGTGGCCAGCGGTCTGAGGACCCAGCACCCGTGGCCAATGGCACTGAGGACCCAGCACCCGTGGCCAGCAGCTCTGAGGACCCAGCACCCGTGGCCAGCGGTCTGAGGACCCAGCACCCATGGCCAGCGGTCTGAGGACCCAGCACCCGTGGCCAGTGGCTCTGAGGACTCAGCACCCATGGCCAGTGGCTCTGAGAATCCAGCACCCCTGTCTGGTGGCACAGAGGACCCAGCACCCATGGCTGGTGGCACTGAGGACCCAGCATCCGTGGCCAGCGGTCTGAGGACCCAGCACCCGTGGCCAGTGGCTCTGAGGACCCAGCACCCGTGGCCAGCGGTCCGAGGACCCAGCACCCGTGGCCAGTGGTTCTGAGGACCCAGCACCCGTGGCTGGTGGCACTGAGGACGCAGCACCCGTGGCTGGTGGCACTGAGGACCCAGCACCCACAGCCGGCGGCACCTAGGACAGCACCGTGGGCTCAGCACACAGGAGGCTTCTGAGTGCTGCTTCCTCTGTTTCCCCAGATTTGCTTTTGAAACAAAGTAATCATCACAATACAAGCCAGGCATGCCTTCCCTGTGCCAGAAAACTGAGGCCCGATCTGGGCCCCAGCGGGACTGGAGACCACTTTCTACCGCAGCCAAGGCTGAGGAGAAAGCACCATGCTGCAGACCCCGAGCCTGGTGCCCAGGACAGAAGCAGAACCGGCGACTCCACCACAGAGCACCCATTTCAGCGGAAGTACAAAGTAAGAGGTGGCAATGTGCTCTTCTTCTAACAGAATCTGCATTTACAACCTCCAGAACTGTGTGTTCTCAGCCATCTTGCAGACAGAAGTCGGTGCCACGGGTAGGAGACGCAGGAGGGAATTCGGGGCACGTCTCTGAGAATCTCTCGGCAGGAGACAAGCCTGGCTGGAAGGCTTTCCTTGCTGTGGCCTCTGCGGGTGCCGGAGGAGGCGGGCAGGGGCAGGTGAGGGAGGGCTGCAGCAGAACTCGGAGCACTGCCAGCCTCAGACCCCTGCTGAAGATGTACTGATTTGTGTGTTCCTGCCCGGAGCATTCATCCACAATAATCCAGGCCTGCTTGGCAATTCGACAGAAGAACTTGGCCAAAACAGTGCAATTAACAGTCAGAGAGAGCGTTCCTGATCAGCACTGGTTTCTGAAAGGGCGCTTCCTGGGGAGAAGGCCGGGAGGAAGGAGGGAAGATCGGGCAAGGGGTCAGATGGTCCAAGGAAGGATGCCCAGGCCCCACATGGCAGGGAGGCCCAGGGAAGGAGGTTGAGGCCGTCTGTGCCATCTCAGGAAAGTGCGCGGAAGGATTTGGTGGCTGGGCTGAGATGCGGCACCCCACCAACGTGCCACCTTACGGTGGAGCGGCCACAGGCACACCAGAGCAGACGGCGGAGAGACACTGCCCACGTGATGGGCAGGGCCGCCCGCTCTGTGCACACCGGACGGCCACTCACCGCGCTGGTGCACACCAGACGACCACTCACCGCGCTGTGCACACCTGCCGTCCGCTCACCACGCAACCACTCACTGCGCAACCACTCACCGCGCTGTGCACACCAGACGACCACTCACCGCGCTGTGCACACCTGCCGTCTGCTCACCGCACAACCACTCACTACGCAACCACTCACCGCGCTGTGCACACCAGACGACCACTCACCGCGCTGTGCACACCTGCCGTCCGCTCACCACGCAACCACTCACTACGCAACCACTCACCGCGCTGTGCACACCAGACGACCACTCACCGCGCTGTGCACACCTGCCGTCTGCTCACCGCACAACCACTCACCGTGCTGTGCACACCTGCTGTCCGCTCACCGCTATGCACGAGGGTGTGCAGAGCCGGGCCGCGCTGGTGCACACCGGACGACCACTCACCGCGCTGTGCACACCGGACGGCCACTCACCGTGCTGTGCACACCTGCCGTCCGCTCACCGCTATGCACGAGGGTGTGCAGAGCCGGGCCGCGCTGGTGCACACCGGACGACCACTCACCGTGCTGTGCACACTGGACGGCCACTCACCGTGCTGTGCACACCTGCCGTCCGCTCGCTGCCATGCACAGGGTGTGCAGAGCCGGGCCACGCTGGTGCACACCGGGCGTCTGCTCACCGCGCTGTGCACACCAGGTGTCCGCTCGCTGCCTGCACCAGGGTGGGCAGCAGCGCCCGGGTCAGCTCTTAGCCCGGGACACAGACATCCCTGCTGCCTTGTGGCAGCGTTTTCTCAAGTTGGGAAAACTCATTAAGCACACACTCATCGGGGGAGGAAAGCTCTCTCTGCTAAAATGTAAACACATCTGGAAAGAAAGGTGCAAGCGGCATGCCGGTGGTCGCAGGGTTAACTTCGGCTGCCCCAGGCAGGCAGGCACCGGAACACCGTCCTCGTGGGAGCACCGCGCAGGCCACGCCAGAGGCCAGAGGAGGCTGCAGACAGCACCCTGCACCGGAAGTCCATGCCACTAATGCTTGTCTATCCAAGGCACCTAGTAACAATGCCACAAAATACTCATTTTTATGAAGCGCTGTGGGAAAATCAGGAGGAAACAACCAGAGTTTCAGCAGACTCATTGGCTTGCCAAGCAACAAGTGCCATAAGATACAGATGAGAAAATAAAACAAGGCAGGGGCAAAATTATTGAATAAATTAATACAATCTAAGTGACTGGTTAGTTATTCCTATAAAAGACAATGTTGCTAGGCGCTGGGGGCTCACGCCTGTAATCCTAGCTACTCAGGAGGCTGAGATCGGAGGATCATGGTTCAAACCCAGCCTGCGCAGGAAACTCTGAGACTCTTATCTCCAATAAACCACTCAGAAAAGTGGACGTGGCACTGTGGCTCAAGTGGTAGAGCGCTCGCCTTGAGCTGAAGAGCTGAGGGGCAGTGCCCAGGCCCAGAGTTCAGGCCCCACGATCAACAAACAACAAAGACAATGTCACTGTTGCTACAGCTTTCTTGTAAACATGTTGCACCCTTGTAGTTGATTTGAAGTTGATTTGAGTGTGTAACTGCTAAAGAAAATAAGCCCTAATCACCAATGACAAACATTGCTCTGGATGTTTATACTCCCCTGTAGTCACATGCCAAGTCTGGATCACCAAGGCACCAGTGCTGGGAGCCGGTGAGGGCAGCCATTGATGGGTCAGGGAGTGATAAGGTTTGGAAGCGATGGGGTCAGGGGGCAATGGGGTCAGGAGATGATGAGGTCAGGAGGCGCTGGGGTCAGGAGGCGATGGGGTCAGGAGGCGATGGGGTCAGGAGGCGATGGGGTCAGGAGGCGATGGGGTCAGGAGGTGATGGGGTCAGGAGGTGATGGGGTCAGATGATGAGGTCAGGAAGTGATGGGGTCAGATGATGGGGTCAGGAGGCAATGGGGTCAGGAGGTGATGGGGTCAGGAGGTGATGGGGTCAGGGGGCAATGGGGTCAGGAGATGATGAGGTCAGGAGGTGCTGGGGTCAGGAGGTGCTGGGGTCAGGAGGCGATGGGGTCAGGAGGCGATGGGATCAGGAGGCGATGGGGTCAGGAGGCGATGGGGTCAGGAGGTGATGGGGTCAGATGATGAGGTCAGGGGGTGATGGGGTCAGGAGGTAATGAGGTCTGGAGATGATGAGGTCAGGAGGTGCTGGGGTCAGGAGGTGATGGGGTCAGGAGGTGCTGGGGTCAGGAGGTGATGGGGTCAGAGAGTTGAGCCTTTGTGACGGATTTAGAGCCCATATAGAAGAAGCCCCAAGAGCCGGCTGCTGGTCCTGGCTTGAAGACACAGGGTTTGGTCCAGGAAGCCGCAAGCAGACACCAGATCACCTGGGACCCGATGCACCATGGGCTCTCAGACTCCAGAGGGCAGACGTGGCTTTCTACTGGACACCACCACAGCCAGCTCATGCAAGGATTTCTATCTCCATCACCCAGGAGCTCCCCATCCCAGGGCTACCCCAGCCATGGCAGCCTCCTTCCTATGTTCACATCGTCTGCACTGGACGCTTGCCCAAGTGGCCGTTCCTCCATAGCCAGTGCACCTTGTCCACGAGGCCCTTCGTGAGTGACCTACTGCACTCGGCCCAAAGCTGTGACTGTGATCACACTGGGCACAATGTTGTGATTGTACCAGGTGTGATGCTGTGATCACACCAGGTGTGACGCTGTGACCACACTGGGCACAACATTGTGATCACACCAGGTGTGATGCTATAACACTACTGTTATCACACTGAATGGGACCCTGTGATCACCCTATGTGTGAAGCCGTGATTCCACTGTGTGAGGTTGTGATCACACTGAGCATGAGGCTGTGATCACACTGAGCATGAGGCTGTGATCACACTGAGCATGAGGCTGTGATCACACTGAGCATGAGGCTGTGATCACACTCGGTATGAAGCTGTGATCACACTGGGCATGAGGCTGTGCTCACACTGAGCATGAGGCTGTGCTCACACTGAGCGTGAGGCTGTGATCACACTGGGTGTGAAGCTGTGCTCACACTGGGTGTGAAGCTGTGCTCACACTGAACATGAGGCTGTGATCACACTGGGCATGAGGCTGTGCTCACACTGAGCATGAGGCTGTGATCACACTCGGTATGAGGCTGTGATCACACTGGGCATGAAGCGGTGATCACACTGAGCATGAGGCTGTGCTCACACTGGGCATGAAGCTGTGATCACACTGAGCATGAGGCTGTGCTCACACTGGGCGTAAAGCTGTGATCACACTGGGTGTGAAGCTGTGCTCACACTGGGCGTGAAGCTGTGCTCACACTGAACATGAGGCTGTGCTCACACTGAACATGAGGCTGTGATCACATTGGGCATGAGGCTGTGATCACACTGAGCATGAAGTTGTGATCACACTGAGTGTGAGGCTGTGCTCACACTGGGCATGAAGCTGTGCTCACACTGAACATGAGGCTGTGATCACACTGAGCATGAGGCTGTGATCACACTGGGCATGAAGCTGTGCTCACACTGAACATGAGGCTGTGATCACACTGGGCGTGAGGCTGTGATCACACTGGGCATGAAGCTGTGATCACACTGGGCGTGAAGCTGTGATCACACTGGGCATGAAGCTGTGATCACACTGTGAGGCTGTCATCACACTGAGTGTGAGGCTGTCATCACTTTGGGTGTGACAGTTTCAGCAGCCTGTGATGGTGTCTCGCTCATCTGGCGGCTGAATGAAGTCCGCTTTTCTACATGAGCCATGTGTGTATTCATTGCTCCATCAATGGACATTCCAGCGGGCGGTACTCAAGGATCATAAGCGTACTGCTGCCACCATCGAGCCCAAGTCCTGCCTGATGGTGACAATGGGCTGTCCCTTGCTGGCTTCTTCATCTCCAGCTGGTCTGGCCGCTGGGAGAAGGCTGGATCATGAAAGACTAAAGCCATGGGGGACTAACATGCTCATGAGCTCAGGGCTGGGGCGGCTCAGGGCTGGGGCGGCTCTGGGGCTGAAGGGGCTCAGTTCTGGGGGGCTCAGGGCTGGGGCAACTCAGGGCTGGGGGGGACTCAGGGCAGAGGCAGCTCTGGGGCTGGGGCAGCTCAGGGCTGGGGCGGTTCTGGATCTGAGGCGGCTCTGGGGCTGGTGTGGCTCAGGGCTTGGGGGGCTCAGGGCAGAGGCAGCTCTGGGCTGGGGGGTCTCAGGGCTGGGGTGGTTCTGGGGCTGGGGCAGCTCTGGGGCTGTGGTGGCTCTGGGCTGGGGCAGCTCTGGGCTGGGGTGGTTCTGGGGCTGGGGTGGTTCTGGGGCTGGGGGGGGCTCAGGCTGGGGCAGCTCTGGGGCTGTGGTGGCTTTGGACTGGGGCAGCTCTGGGCTGGGGTGGTTCTGGGGCTGGGGTGGTTCTGGGGCTGGGGGGGGCTCAGGCTGGGGCAGCTCTGGGGCTGTGGGGGCTCGGGCTGGGGCAGCTCTGGGCTGGGGTGGTTCTGGGGCTGGAGTAGCTAAGGCCTGGGGTGGCTCTGGGGCTGGGGCGGCTCTGGGGCTGGTGTGGCTCAGGGCTTGGGGGGCTCAGGGCAGAGGCAGCTCTGGGCTGGGGGGGGGGTCTCAGGGCTCAGTAGGCTCAGGCCTCGGGTGGCTCTGGGGCTGGGGCAGCTCAGGGCTGGGGGGGCTCATGGCTGGGGTGGTTCTGGGCTGGGGTGGCTCAGGGTAGAGTTGGTTCTGGGGCTGGGGCATCTCAGGGCTTGGGGAGTTCAGGGCAGAGTCGGCTCTGTGGCTTAGGTGGCTCTAGGGCTGGGGGGGGGGTCTTGGGCTGGGCGTCTCAGGGCTTGAGGGGCTCAGGGCAGAGGCAGCTCTGGGGCTGGGGCAGCTCAAGGCTGGGGAGGCTCAGGGCTGGGGTGGTTCTGGGGCTGGGGCGGCTCTGGGGCTGCAGCAGCTCAGGGCTGCGGGGGGGGGGCTTTGGGCTGGGGCTGCAATGGGGCTGGGGCAGCTCAGGGCTGGGGGGCTCAGGGCAGATGCGGCTCTGGGCTGGGGGGGGTCTCAGGACTGGGGAGGCTCTGGTGCTGTGGCAGCTCTGGGCTGGTGCAGCTCTGGGGCAGGGGTGGCTCAGGGCTGGGTGGGCTCAGGGCAGAGGCTACACTGGGGCTGTGGCGGCTCAGGGCTTGGGGGATTCAAGGCAGAGGCAGCTCTGGGGCTGGGGAGGCTCTAGGGCTGGGGGGGTCTTGGGCTAGGGCGTCTCAGGGCTTGGGGGGCTCAGGGCAGAGTCGGCTCAGCGGCTGGGGCAGCTCAGGGTTGGGGGGGGCTGGGAGGCTGTGGCAGCTCAGGGCTGGGGCGGTTCTGGGGCTGTGGGGGCTCTGGGGCTGGGGCAGCTGTGGGGCTGTGGGGGCTCGGGGCTGGGGCAGCTCTGGGGGTGCTCAGGACTGGGGAGCCTCTGGTGCTGGGGTGGCTCTGGGCTGGTGCAGCTCTGGAACAGAGTCGGCTCCCGGGCTGGTGCGGCTCAGGGCTGGGGGAGTCAGGGCAGAGGCTCTGGGGCTGGGGCGGCTCGGGGCTGGGGCAGCTCTGAGGCTCTGGGGGCTCAGGCTAGGGCAGCTCTGGTGCTGTGGCGGCTCTGGGCTGGGGCTGATCTGGTCTCCGGTGGTTCTGGGACTAGGGCGGCTGTGGGCTGGGGGGCTCAGGGCTGGGGCAGCTCTGGGGCTGGTGCGGCTCAGGGCCAGGGGCACTCAGGGCAGAAGCGGCTCTGGGGCGGCTCTGGGCTGGGGGTTGGGAGGTCAGGACTGGGGCGGCTCTGGGGTTGTGGCGGCTCTGGGGCTTTGGCAGCTCTAGGCTGGGGCAGGTCTGGGGCTGGTTCAACTCTGGGCTGGGATGGTCCTGGGCTCGGGCGGCTCAGAGCAGAGTCGGCTCTGGGGCTGGGGCGGCTCAGGGCTGGGGGATTCAGGGCAGAGTTGGCTCTGGGGCTGGCGCAGCTCAGGGCTGGGGCGGCTCTGGGGCTGGACTGGATCAGGCCTGGGGAGACTCAGGGCTGGCGGGGGGGGGGGGGGGACTCGGGCTGTGGCAGCTCAGGGCTGGGGCAGCTCAGAGCTGGGGCGGCTCAGGGCTGAGGCGGCTCAGGGCTGGGGTGGTTCTGGGGCTGGGGCAGCTCAGGGCTAGGGGTGCTCAGGGCAGAGGCAGCACTGGGTCTGCGGTGGCCTAGGGCTTGGGGGATTCAGGGCAGAGGCGGCTCTGGGGCTGGGGCGGCTCTACGCCTGGGGGTTTCTTGGGCTGGGGCGTCTCAGGGCTTGGAGGGCTCAGGGCAGAGGCAGCTCTGGGGGTGGGGCAGCTCTGGGGGTGGGGCAGCTCAAGGCTGGGGAGGCTCTGGGCTGGGGAGGCTTAGGGCTGGGGGGGCTCAGGGCTGGGGTGGTTCTGGGGCTGGGGCAGCTCTGGGGCTGGTGTGGCTCAGGGCTTGGGGGTCTCAGGGCTGAGGTGGATGTGGGCTAGTGCAGATCTGAGGCTGGGGCAGCTCTGAGGTTGTGGGGGCTCGGGCTGGGGCAGCTCTGGGGCTGTGGCGGCTCTGGGCTGGAGCGGTTCTGGGGCTGGGGGGCTCAGGGCAGAAGAGGCTCTGGGGTTCAGGCGGCTTTGGGCTGAGGGGCTCAGGGCTGGGACAGCTCTGGGGCTGGTGCGGCTCTGAGCTTGGGGGGCTCAGGGCAGAAGCAGCTCTGGGGCTGGGGCGGCTCTTGGCTGGGGGGGCTCAGGACTGGGCAGGCTCTGGGGCTGGGGCAGCTCAGGGCTGGGGGTGGTCTGGGCTGGGGCAGGTCTGGGGCTGGTGCAACTCTGGGGCTGGGGCGGCTCAGGTCTGCGGCGGTGTGGGGCTGGGATGGCTCAGGGCTTAGGGGGTTCAGGGCAGAGACGGCTCTGGGGTTGGGGCGGCTCTGGACTGGGGGGGCTCAGGACTGGGGAGGTTCTGGGGCTGTTGCGGCTCTGGTGCTGGGGCAGCTCTGGGCTGGTGCACATCTGGGGCTGGGGTGGCTCTGGGTTGGGGCGGCTCTGGGGCTGGGGCGGCTCTTGGGCTGGAATGGCTCTTGGGCTGGAGTGGCTCAGGCCTGGGGAGGCTCAGGACTGGGGCGGCTCAGGGCTGGGGTAGGTCTGGGGCTGGTACAACTCTGGGGCTGGGGCGGCTCTGGGGCTGGGGCAGCTCTGGGCTGGGGTGGCTTTGGGGATAGACTGGCTCAGGCCTGGGGAGGCTCAGGACTGGGGTGACTCTGGGGCTGGGGCAGGTCAGGGCTGGGGGGCTCAGGGCTGGGGTGGTTCTGGGCTGGGGCTGGGGTGGCTAAGGTCTTGGGGGGTTCAGGGCAGAGGTGGTTCTGGGGCTGGGGCGGCTCAGGGCTGGGGCAGCTCTGGGCTGGGGTGGCTTTGGGGATGGACTGGCTCAGACCTGGGGAGGCTCAGGACTGGGGTGACTCTGGGGCTGGGGCAGGTCAGGGCTGGGGGGCTCAGGGCTGGGGTGGTTCTGGGCTGGGGCTGGGGCGGCTAAGGGCTTGGGGTGTTCAGGGCAGAGGTGGCTCTGGGGCTGGGGAGGCTCTAGGGCTGGGTGTGGTCCTTGGGCTGGGGCGTCTCAGGGCAGCTCAGGGGCTGGGGCAGCTCAAGGCTGGGGAGGCTCAGGACTGGGGGGGCTCCGGGCTGGGGTGGTTCTAGGGCCAGGGCGGTTCTGCTGCTTGCACGGCTCTGGGGCTGGTGTGGCTCAGGGCTGGGTGGGCTCAGGGCAGAGGCGGCTCTGGGGCTAGGGGGCCTCAGGGCTGGGGCTGCAATGGGACTGCGGTGGCTCTGGGCTGGGGCAGCTCAGGGCTTGGGGGGTGCTCAGGGCAGAGGCTGCACTGGGGCTGTGGCGGCTCAGGGCTTGGGGGGTTCAATGCAGAGGCGGCTCTGGGCCTGGGGCAGCTCAAGGCTGGGGCGTCTCAGGGCTTGGGGGGCTCAGGGCAGAGTCGTCTCAGGGGCTAGGGCAGCTCAAGTCTGGGGCAGCTCAAGGCTGGGGAGGCTCAGGGCTGGGGAGGCTCAGGGCTACGGTGGTTCTGGGGCTGGGGTGGTTCTGGAGCTGGGGCGGCTCTGGGGCTGGTGTGGCTCAGGGCTTGGGGGGCTCAGGGCAGAGGCAGCTCTGGGCTGGGGGGTCTCAGGGCTGGGGAGGCTCTGGGGCTGTGGCGGCTCTGGGCTGGTGCAGCTCTGGGCTGGGGCGGCTCAGGGCTGGGTGAGCTCATGGCAGAGGCGGCTCTGGGGCTGGGGGGGGGCTCAGGGCTGGGGCTGCAATGGGGCTGAGGCAGCTCTGGGCTGGGGCAGCTCAGGGCTTGGGGTGCTCAGGGCTGGGGGGGCTCAGGGCTGGGGGGCTCAGGGCTTGGGGTGCTCAGGGCTTGGGGTGCTCAGGGCTTGGGGGGCTCAGGGCTGGGGGTGCTCAGGGCTGGGGGACTCAGGGCAGAGGCAGCTCTGGGCTGGGGCAGCTAAGGGCTTGGGGTGCTGAGGGCTGGGGGGCTCAGGACAGAGGCGGCTCTGGGGCTGCGTCGGCTCAGGACTTGGGAGGTTCAGGGCAGAGGCGGCTCTGGGGCTGGAGCAGCTCTAGGGCTGGAGGGGGTCTTGGGCTTGGGGGCTCAGGAGCTGGGGCGGCTCAGGGCTGGGGGGGGGTGCTCTGGGGCTGTGGCAGTTCAGGCCTGGGGTGGCTCTGGGCTAGGGCGGCTCTGGGCTGGGGTGGCTCTGGGGCTGGGGCGGCTCTGGGGCTGGGGCAGCTGTGGGGCTGTGGGGGCTCGGGGCTGAGGCAGCTCAGGGCTGTGGCGGCTCTAGGGTAGGGGGGGTTCAGGTCTGGGGCAGCTCTGGGGATGTGGGGGCTCAGGCTGGGGCAGCTATGGGGCTGTGGAGGCTCTGGGCTGGGGTGGCTCTGGGCTGGGGTGGCTCTGGGGCTGGGGCGGCTCTGGGGCTGGGGTGGCTCTGGGCTGGGGTGGCTCTGGGCTGGGGTGGCTCTGGGGCTGGGGTGGCTCTGGGCTGGGGCGGCTCAGGGCTGGGGCTGCTCTGGGCTGGGGTGGCTCAGGGCTGGGGAGGCTCAGGACTGGAGTGGCTCTGGGGCTGGGGCAGCTCAGGGCTGGGGGGGCTCAGGGCTGGGGGAGGTCAGGGCTGGGGGAGGTCAGGGCTGGTGGGGGTTTTAGGGCAGAGTCAGCTCAAGAGCTGGGGCAGCTCAAGGCTGGGGGGGTGGGCTCAGGCCTGGGGCGGCTCAGGCCTGGGGCGGCTCTGGGCTAGTGCGGCTCTGGGGCTGAGGGTGCTCAGGGCTGGGGCAGCTCTGGGGCTGGGAGGGCTCAGGGCTAGGGTGGCTCTGGGCTGGGTCTGCTCTGGGTTGGGCGGCTCAGGGCTAGGGGGGCTCAGGGCTGGGGTGGCTCTGGGGCTGGGGTGGCTCGGGTCTGGGGACGCTCTGGGACTGGGGCAGCTCAGGGCTGAGGTTGCTCTGTGCCTGGGGTGGGCTCAGGGCTGGGGGGGTGGTCAGGGCAGGGGGGGTGGTCAGGGCTGGGGGGGTGGTCAGGGCTGGGGGGTGGTCGGGGCTGGGGGGGTTGGTCAGGGCTGGGGGGGTGGTCAGGGCTGGGGGGGTGGTCAGGGCTGGGGGGGTGGTCAGGGCTGGTAGGGGTGGTCAGGGCTGGGGGGGTGGTCAGGGCTGGGGGGGTGGTCAGGGCTGGGGGGGTTGGTCAGGGCTGGTGGGGGTGGTCAGGGCTGGTGGGGGTGGTCAGGGCTGGGGGGTGGTCAGGGCTGGGGGGGTTGGTCAGGGCTGGTGGGGGTGGTCAGGGCTGGGGGGGTGGTCAGGGCTGGGGGGGTGGTCAGGGCTGGGGGGGTGGGCAGGGCAGGGGGGGTGGTCAGGGCTGGGGGGGTGGTCAGGGCTGGGGGGTGGTCAGGGCTGAGGAGGTGGTCAGGGCTGGGGGGTGGTCAGGGTAGGGGGGGTGGTCAGGGCTGGGGGGTGGTCAGGGTAGGGGGGGTGGTCAGGGTAGGGGGGGTGGTCAGGGTAGGGGGGGTGGTCAGGGCTGGGGGGTGGTCAGGGTAGGGGGGGTGGTCAGGGTAGGGGGGGTGGTCAGGGTTGGGGGGTTGGTCAGGGCTGGGGGGTTGGTCAGGGCTGGGGGGGTGGTCAGAGCTGGGGGGGTGGTCAGAGCTGGGGGGTGGTCAGGGCTGGTGGGGGGTGGTCAGGGTTGGGGGGTGGTCAGGGCTGGGGGGTGGTCAGGGTTGGGAGGGTGGTCAGGGCTGGGGGGTGGTCAGGGTTGGGGGGGTGGTCAGGGCTGGGGGGGTGGTCAGAGCTGGGGGGTGGTCAGGGTTGGGGGGGTGGTCAGGGCTGGGGGGTGGTCAGGGCTGGGGGGATCAGAGCTGGGGGGGGTGGTCAGGGCTGGTGGGGTGGTCAGGGCTGGGGGTTGGTCAGGGTAGGGGGGGTGGTCAGGGTAGGGGGGTTGGTCAGGGCTGGGGGGTGGTCAGTGCTGGGGGGTGGTCAGGGCTGGGGGGGTTGGTCAGGGCTGGTAGGGGTGGTCAGGGCTGGGGGGGTGGTCAGGGCTGGGGGGTGGTCAGGGTTGGGGGGGTGGTCAGAGCTGGGGGGTGGTCAGGGCTGGGGGGGTGGTCAGGGCTGGGGGGTGGTCAGGGTTGGGGGGGTGGTCAGGGCTGGGGGGATCAGAGCTGGGGGGGGTGGTCAGGGCTGGTGGGGTGGTCAGGGCTGGGGGTTGGTCAGGGTAGGGGGGGTGGTCAGGGTAGGGGGGTTGGTCAGGGCTGGGGGGTGGTCAGGGCTGGGGGGGTTGGTCAGGGCTGGGGGGGTTGGTCAGGGCTGGTGGGGGTGGTCAGTGCTGGGGGGTGGTCAGGGCTGGGGGGGTTGGTCAGGGCTGGTAGGGGTGGTCAGGGCTGGGGGGGTGGTCAGGGCTGGTAGGGGTGGTCAGGGCTGGGGGGGTCGTCAGGGCTGGGGGGGTGGTCAGGGCTGGGGGGGTGGTCAGGGCTGGGGGGTGGTCAGGGCTGGGGGGGTGGTCAGGGCTGTTGGGGGGTGGTCAGGGCTGGTGGGGTGGTCAGGGCTGGGGGGTGGTCAGGGCTGGGGGGGTGGTCAGGGCTGGTAGGGGTGGTCAGGGCTGGGGGGGTGGTCAGGGCTGGTAGGGGTGGTCAGGGCTGGGGGGGTCGTCAGGGCTGGGGGGGTGGTCAGGGCTGGGGGGGTGGTCAGGGCTGGGGGGTGGTCAGGGCTGGGGGGGTGGTCAGGGCTGTTGGGGGGTGGTCAGGGCTGGTGGGGTGGTCAGGGCTGGGGGGTGGTCAGGGCTGGGGGGGTGGTCAGGGCTGGGGGGGTGGTCAGGGCTAGGGGGTGGTCAGGGCTGGGGGGTGGTCAGGGCTGGTGGGGGGTGGTCAGGGCTGGGGGGGTGGTCAGGGCTGGGGGGGTGGTCAGGGCTGGGGGGGCTCAGGGCTGGGGGTGTTCTCAGGGCTAGGGTGTGTCCCGGCTGGTGGGGGTGGTCAGGGCTGGGGCGGCTCAGGGCTGGGAGGGTGGTCAGGGCTGGGGGGGCTCAGTGCTGGGGGGGCTTCGGGCTAGGGCTGCGCAGAGGGCCCTGCGGGACGTGATGGGGTGAGGGGGTTCTGAGCGACTTGAGGGTGGTAAACCATGCTCCGACGCCTCCCATCCTATCTGCTTCATGGCCCCCATGAAGGGCAGGCCCTCCCAGCAGCCTTCCCGGCACCTCGATGTTCTCCACAGGCCCAGAACGATGAGACCAACGGCCACGGCTGACACTGCGGTGGTCAGCTCTGGCCAGAGCTCACGGCCACCTCGTCATCGCAGGCTTCCCGCCCCGCTGCCCTCTCCCCTCACCCCGTCACCCCTGCGGTCTCCTCCCCACGCACGAGGCCTGGTCCCCAACTCCTCCTGTGTGTCTCCCTGGGCATTTCACTGCTGGAAGGCGCAGGATCCGCTCTGGACCTGTGTCTCAAGGAGACACCCAGCTCATGGCTGAGAACACGCTGGATGCTCGTTCTGCCCACGGGGGGGGGGGGTCCCTCAGGCACCACATTCCCGCGTCATCCAGAGGACTGAGGTCCCTAACACCCCCATTCCAGAGTCCTCAGCCCACGACTTCCTGTCCATCCGGCCTCAGCATGGGGCTCCTACCCGAATGACCTAAGTGCTCAAAGTGCCCCACCCACGCCTCCCACCCTCCGCAGGACGCCATGTGCAACACCCACACAACAACCAACACGAGCACCCACATCCAACGCCACTTGACACACAGCACCCACGCTGGGAAGAATCCAGCTCAGGACTCGATGCCCGGCGGGGCTCGGAGCACGCAGCCCACACGGCACAAGTTCCCGCTGTGACTCGCGGCGCCCCTCCGTGTCGGGCCTCCAATTCCTCCAGCCAGATACTTGGAGTCATCTGGAACTTCGTGCTCAGGAACCCACCGCCTAACAGTCAGAAGCCTCCGGTCCGCCTCAGCCTCCTAGGGTTTCCACTGCTAACGCCTGGTTCCGGCACCCTCCGCTCACCTGCTGCGCGGCTGGCCTCTGACCCGTGCAGCCATGGGTGGTGGCCCAAGGTTGCTACTTGCTCTTCACCCTGGCCTAGAGCCAAGCCCCGGGTCTACAGGGTTCACCACACAGGGGAGGCCGGCAGGGATCTGTGCGGAGAGAGGCAGGGCCGGTCTGCCGGCCTCTGCCGCATCGCACGGTCCGGCAAGGGTGTGGGCACGCTGGGAATGAGAGGAGGGGACACCAAACTCCTACGCCCAGACAGAAACGCACTGGGGCCCGGCCCCCCTGGGAAGAGCTCGCCTCCATGCACAGGGAGAGGCGGCCCCACTCCAAGCCCGGCCTGCTGTTGTATTAGCTGCACAGTATCGAACAGACTAGAGCGTTTCACACATAAACCAGACTCACAGACGGTTCCCGGCTACCCGGGGTAAACGGCAGGGCGGGAGGCTGCTCCGGACAGCCCTGGGGCCCCCGAGCAGCGGCAGGTGAGCCTCCAACCTTCCCTCCACGTCCAGCTGCAGATGCCGAAGGCCGGGCCCAAGATCGGCGTATGTTCCTCAGACGCCGAAACATCCTCCAGCTCCCAGCACTGTCCTGGAACGCTGGCTTGAGGACCACAGGTTCAAACCCTGCCCCCAGCTCAAATAAACACTTCTATTACAATCAGCAACATCTGTTGGCTGAGCAATGGGCGAGAACGCCATCAGCAAAGGTTAATTGTTCCCAGCTGTAGAAGAGGGCCTCCAGAGAACACTCCAGCTTACTCGCTTGCATATTGCAAGTGTGCGTCAGGGTGTTTGTGTTCCTGAACTGAGTGATATCAGCCACGCGTGGTCCAAGGTTCAAACCACCGCTGATCCTCTGTGCTCCTCCTAGCTCTGCTGGGGAGACAGTGACCCACAGATCAGGCTGAGTCATTTGTTTACCAGAAACACAGGCCAGGGGACACACACACACACACACACACACACAGTGCCCCGCTGCTTTCTGTCCAGCCTTCTGCTTCCTGCCCAGGGAACAGCGCCCTCGGCACTGCCCCACCCCCACTCTGAGATGGTGGTTAGCAGAGCGGTGTGCACACGCTCTTCACACACCTCTGCTCCGGGCCCAGCCACACACAGTTCCCATGAACAGGTACCACACAGTATCTGTTCCACACCGCTACGGTGTGTCTGCCTGTCCCACAACTTCGTGTGTTGAGACCAATCTCCGGTGCAAGGTGCTGCGCGGTAGCACCGAGGAGAGAGGCGGGCCCAGGGCTCCGTCTCAGGAATGGCCAGGCTGTCTCCGGGGGAATGGGTCACCTCCTGAGAGCGGCTTTCCTGTGAACGTGGCCTGGACTCTGGCTCTCGCTCTGTCCCTTCACTCGTCAGCTGACAGTCGGAAGGCTCCTGCTGGGTGAATGCTTTAACCTGGGCGTCTCAGCCTCCAGGACTAAAAACTAACTACAGTTCTGGAAATAAAAGTCTATGAAATCACCCAGTCTCAAGGGCTCCCTTACAGAGGCACAAAGCAGATCCATGTTAGGTCCGTCCATCTGCATGAGCATGTTATATAAATACAAACTTGAAGCATTCTGTTCTGGTCTGAAGCATGGCAGACCACGTAGTCCCCCGAAAAGTCCCCTGAAAAGTCAGGGGTTATCTGTCCGCAGGTCCTTTCAGAGGAAGGACTCTGTTTCCCACACCAGCATGACCTCACAGCCAGACAGTGAAGGAAGTGTCCCTCCCTGACCTTGGAACTAGTTCCTGCCGGACAAGCAAAGTCCTCTCCCCTGAAGACTAGCGGCAGGCACCCCCACCAGGCAGCCACGCGGGGCCTGAGGCCTGGGGTCGGAACAGAGAGCGGGCGGGGCCGTGAGGCCTGAGGCTCAGCCGTGAGGTCCTCCAATCTTCAGGCCCAGAAAAGTGCAAAATCTGCTCGTACTGATCCTGGCAGAGTGGAGAGTGGCTAGGAGCCTGCATCGGAGAGGTTCGAGCGGAGGAGGCTGCGGGCAAAGCCTTGGGCAACCTTCTGCCCTACAGTTAGAAGGGAAATACGCTTGAATTAGGAGGCACAATAGTGAAACTAAAACACAGTGCACCTGGTGTGGATTTCTATTCCCTTGGCTGGTGTGCAAGAAGCGTCACACCTCTGTTGTCTGTAGATCACCTCTGTGTAGATCACCTCTGTGTAGATCACCTCTCCCTGTAGATCACCTTCTCTCTGTGGATCACCTCTTTATAGGACATCTCATTCCCTGAAGATCCCATGTGTAGATCACCTCTCTCTTTCTCTGTGGATCACCTCCCTCTGTGTAGATCACCTAACTTTATAGATCACCTCACTCTGTAGATATCTCTCTGTGTAGATCTGGGTTCCGGGACCTCAGTTCTGGGTCACCAACGCCAGAGTTGTGACTTCCGGGGCTCTGGGGCTCTTCTAGCAGGGTGCACAGCCCCAACCTCTATCTTCTCTGGCCTCCGATGCGCTTGACCAACCATTTTAACACACGGTTAACAATTTTTTGTTCCCGATAATGCTTGACCTCCAGCCCAGCACCCCGAGGGAGGGCTGTGTCCCCCCGCCCTGTCCCCCGTCTGGAGAGGAGTGGTCTTTGCCAGACTCCAGCACGGGTTGCTGACTCAGCACAGGCTGGTCGCCAGTGGACCACACCCAGCAGCCGAGGGAGCACCGGCCTCTGCTGCCTCCTGACCTCCCCCAGCCTCCCTGACCTCCCCCAGCTTCCCTGTCCTCACCTAGCCTCCCTGACCTCCCCCAGCCTCCCTGACCTCCCCCAGCCTCCCTGACCTCACCCAGCCTCCCTGACCTCCCCCAGCCTCCCTGACCTCCCCCAGCCTCCCTGACCTCCCCCAGCCTCCCTGACCTCCTGTCCTCACCTAGCCTCCCTGACTTCAGCCTCCCTGACCTCACCTAGCCTCCCTGTCCTCCCCCAGCCTCCCTGTCCTCCCCCAGCCTCCCTGTCCTCCCCCAGCTTCCCTGACCTCACCCAGCCTCCCTGACCTCCCCAGCCTCCCTGACCTCCCCCAGCCTCCCTGACCTCCTGTCCTCACCTAGCCTCCCTGACTTCAGCCTCCCTGTCCTCCCCCAGCCTCCCTGTCCTCCCCAGCCTCCCTGTCCTCCCCAGCCTCCCTGACCTCCCCCAGCCTCCCTGACCTCCTGTCCTCACCTAGCCTCCCTGACTTCAGCCTCCCTGACCTCCCCCAGCTTCCCTGTCCTCACCTAGCCTCCCTGTCCTCCCCCAGCCTCCCTGTCCTCCCCCAGCCTCCCTGACTTCCCCCAGCCTCCCTGACCTCACCCAGCCTCCCTGTCCTCACCTAGCCTCCCTGTCCTCCCCCAGCCTCCCTGTCCTCCCCAGCCTCCCTGTCCTCCCCAGCCTCCCTGACCTCCCCCAGCTTCCCTGTCCTCCCCAGCTTCCCTGACCTCCCCCAGCCTCCCTGTCCTCACCTAGCCTCCCTGTCCTTCCCCAGCCTCCCTGTCCTCCCCAGCCTCCCTGTCCTCCCCAGCCTCCCTGACCTCCCCCAGCTTCCCTGTCCTCCCCAGCTTCCCTGACCTCACCCAGCCTCCCTGTCCTCACCTAGCCTCCCTGTCCTCCCCCAGCCTCCCTGTCCTCCCCAGCCTCCCTGTCCTCCCCAGCCTCCCTGACCTCCCCCAGCTTCCCTGTCCTCCCCAGCTTCCCTGACCTCACCCAGCCTCCCTGTCCTCACCTAGCCTCCCTGTCCTCCCCAGCCTCCCTGTCCTCCCCCAGCCTCCCTGACCTCCCCCAGCTTCCCTGTCCTCCCCCAGCCTCCCTGTCCTCCTGTCCTCACTTAGCCTCCCTGACTTCCCCCAGCCTCCCTGACCTCACCCAGCCTCCCTGTCCTCCTGTCCTCACTTAGCCTCCCTGACTTCCCCCAGCCTCCCTGACCTCACCCAGCCTCCCTGTCCTCACCTAGCCTCCCTGTCCTCCCCCAGCCTCCCTGTCCTCCCCAGCCTCCCTGTCCTCCCCAGCCTCCCTGTCCTCCCCAGCCTCCCTGACCTCCCCCAGCTTCCCTGTCCTCCCCAGCTTCCCTGACCTCCCCCAGCCTCCCTGTCCTCACCTAGCCTCCCTGTCATCCCCCAGCCTCCCTGACCTCCCCCAGCCTCCCTGTCCTCCCCAGCCTCCCTGTCCTCCCCCAGCCTCCCTGTCCTCCCCCAGCCTCCCTGTCCTCCTGTCCTCCCCAGCCTCCCTGTCCTCCTGTCCTGACCCAGCCTCCCTGTCCTCACCCAGCTTCCCTGTCCTCCCCCAGCCTCCCTGTCCTCCTGTCCTCACTTAGCCTCCCTGACTTCCCCCAGCCTCCCTGACCTCACCCAGCCTCCCTGTCCTCACCTAGCCTCCCTGTCCTCCCCCAGCCTCCCTGTCCTCCCCAGCCTCCCTGTCCTCCCCAGCCTCCCTGTCCTCCCCAGCCTCCCTGACCTCCCCCAGCTTCCCTGTCCTCCCCAGCTTCCCTGTCCTCCCCAGCCTCCCTGTCCTCCCCCAGCCTCCCTGTCCTCCCCAGCCTCCCTGTCCTCCTGTCCTGACCCAGCTTCCCTGTCCTCCCCCAGCCTCCCTGTCCTCCCCCAGCCTCCCTGTCCTCCTGTCCTCACCCAGCCCCCCTGTCCTCACCCAGCCTCCCTGTCCTCCCTGTCCTCCCTGCCCTCCCCCAGCTTCCCTGTCCTCTCCAGCCTCCCTGCCCTCCCCCAGCCTCCCTGTCCTCCCCAGCCTCCCTGTCCTCCCCCAGCCTCCCTGACCTCCCCCAGCCTCCCTGTCCTCCCCAGCTTCCCTGACCTCCCCCAGCCTCCCTGACCTCCCCCAGCCTCCCTGTCCTCCCTGTCCTCCCTGCCCTCCCCCAGCTTCCCTGTCCTCTCCAGCCTCCCTGCCCTCCCCCAGCTTCCCTGTCCTCTCCAGCCTCCCTGTCCTCCCCCAGCTTCCCTGTCCTCCCCCAGCCTCCCTGTCCTCCCCAGCCTCCCTGTCCTCCTGTCCTCACGCAGCCTTCCTGTCCTCACCCAGCCTCCCTGTCCTCACCCAGCCTCCCTGTCTTCCCCAGCCTCCCTGTCCTCCTGTCCTCACCCAGCCCCCCCTGTCCTCACCCAGCCCCCCTGCCCTCCCCCAGCCTCCCTGTCCTCCCTGTCCTCCCTGCCCTCCCCCAGCTTCCCTGTCCTCTCCATCCTCCCTGCCCTCCCCCAGCCTCCCTGTCCTCCCTGTCCTCCCTGCCCTCCCCCAGCCCCCCCTGCCCTCCCGTCCTCACCCCAGGGTCCCCAGCGGGCTGGCGTCTCCAAGTTCCCTCATAATGACCTCATTTCCATCTGGAGATTTTCCCCCAAGGGCAACATTGCTGTTGATACCAAAATTATAAACAAAATACATCTAAAAAAATTAGAACCAGATCTTAAAGTAACTCCCACGCCGAGCTCCAACGCCTGGTCGGCTTTTCCGGAGCAGTCTTTGGCGGGCCCCGTGTGGGGAGGTGGAGGCTGCCCCAGCCCCGGTCGGTCGTGTGCTGGGTGGCCCGGGAGCTGAGGGCGCCTGAGCCCACCCCCCACACTGGCTGTGCAGGTCAGGTGACTGTGACCATGGCTGCGTTTGGGGATGGCCGCACATTCCACACACCTCTATAGACTGGTCAGAGCTGGCCGCGGTGACGGCACCCTGGCCCAGCGTCTCCCAACAAAGGCCCAGACACCGGAGGAAACCTAACCGGTACCAGCACGAAGCTCCAATCCAGTGTCTAAACACGCCACAGCTCACACTCGCACATGAGGAACACGCTCTTGCTCTTGCATTTTCACTGCTAGGAAACTACACCACAGCCCGTATGGACCACAGAATCAGCACGCTCCAACAGTCTCCACACAGTATGGGGATTTCATTTCCTCCACAGTCTAGCAAACAATCACAGGCGCGGGGACGGGGGGGGGGGGGGGCCGGGGACGGAGGGGTGGGCCGGCGGGCACAGGGACGGAGGAGGGGACGGAGGGGCTGGGGACGGAGGGGCGGGGATGGAGGGGCGGGGCCGGGGAGCCGGGGACGGAGGGGCGGGGACGGAGGGGCGGGCCGGCAGGCACAGGGACGGAGGGGACGGAGGGGCTGGGTGGGCCAGTGGGCAGAGCCAAGGAGATCTCTTTGCTCTCCTCACAGCTTCTTGTGCCAGCATGATCCAAAACGAGGGACCCTCTTGGTCCCCACAGCTTCAGGGATAGCAAAGGTGAGAAGGTTAAAGGATGTGCTTGCCAGGCACCAAGGAGCTTCTGGATACACGAATTAATCCAAGTTGCCAGCAACTTCATTTGGTTAGACATCAGTCAAAAACCTAAACACATGCACGCACATAGAGACGCAGACACAGACCCAACACACGCACATGTGAACACAGACACACACATAGAGACACAGACACAGACCCAACACACACACGCATGTGAACACAGACACATACACAGAGACACAGACGCAGACCCAACACACACGCGCATGTGAACACAGACACACACATAGAGACACAGACGCAGACCCAACACACACGCGCATGTGAACACAGACACACACATAGAGACACAGACACACACACGCGCATGTGAACACAGACACACATAGACGCAGACACAGACACAACACACACACCACACGTGCATGTGAACACAGACACACACATAGAGACGCAGACCCAGTACACGCGCATGTGAACACAGACACACAGATGCAGACACCCCTCTTATTAGTCTTGCGCCTGGCTCCCAAGCTTCGTGTGGAAACTTCCCCCTACAAGAGTCGGCGGCTTCTCTGAGATCTGGACGCCTCTGATTTAGGTGTGGCCAAACATCAGGGTTGCTCTACAGGCAGTGTCTGACACCCTTAGCGGAACGGACACAGGTGGGCCCGGGCCGAGCGTGGGTCTGGCTGCTTGTGCCTTCCTTGAGGGTTGGCCCCGCCGTGGAGGGTGCCCCGCGCAGTGAGGAGCAGAGGAGCAAGCCCTGCGCCAGCATCTGGGAGAGCACCGAGCTCAGGGTGCACTGCGTGGGGGCCGAGGCCTGCTGGGCTGGCAGGGAGGAAGCGGCCTCCAGAGCCAGCCTCCGCTCACTGCAGCGCGGCGAACACCAGCTTTTCAAATGGGCGTGGCACCCCGTATCGCTGAACTGAGCACAGGTGGCCGGCAACGCTGACACGCAAGTTCAGCCTCACGGTTCGGCCTTGTTACAACGTATAGGAGAGGGAAACACGATTTTAAAAGACCACAAAGGACAACGTGGATGATGAGCAACATACACGTGGCCATGGTGCTTCCTTCCGAGTGACGGCCAGGCCCCGCCTCCCAGAGGGCAGGCCCACCTGGGAGGTCAGCTGATCCCTAGATCTGAACACGGGGCACCGCGGGCGTCACAGCACCAGAAGCGTACGGGTGACCCCGCCCCGCCTGCCCTGTGTGCCCAGTCCAGGCTTGTGCGGCGAGGCCGACACTGCACGCACGACAGGAGGGTGGCGTCTGGGAGCTGGCGGCGCCGCGCTTCCCGTGGTTGGTCCTTGGAGGCGCCTCTGGGAGGGCCGAGACCCCCTCCCCCCCCCCCGTGTCTGGAAGGGTCGTGGGAAGTCAGCCCTGGAAGCTGGCGTCCTGACGTCCTCGGTGGAGCTTCTCCTGCCAGGGTCACCCCTCCAGCACACGCTGTGAAGGAGGAGGAGTGTGCATGGTCTGCGGCCCTGAGGGGTCTCACCCTGCACTCCAGATGGTGCTCAGTGGAGAGCAGTCCGGCCCCCGTGGGCTCAGCTCCCCTGTCCGCCACGCCCCCCTCTCCCATGCAGGTCAGCCCAGCAGCCTCCCTGGGCTGCCCACGTTCCCCTCTAGAAGGAGCCAGCGGCCTCCACAGTTGGAATTTGACAGCCTAGAAAACTCTAGAGCAGCAAATCTGCAACCATGAAGGAAGCCCTTCCTGTGGCAGCCAGCAAAATCACTGAAGACTGACGGTGACAGGCCCCTGGGCTGGGGAGAGGGCAGGCAGGGGGTGACAGGCCCCTGGGCTGGGGAGAGGGCAGGCTGGGGGTGACAGGCCCCTGGGCTGGGGAGAGGGCAGGCTGGGGGTGACAGGCCCCTGGGCTGGGGAGAGGGCAGGCTGGGGGTGACAGGCCCCTGGGCTGGGGAGAGGGCAGGCTGGGGGTGACAGGCCCCTGGGCTGGGGAGAGGGCAGGCTGGGGGTGACAGGCCCCTGGGCTGGGGAGAGGGCAGGCTGGGGGTGACAGGCCCCTGGGCTGGGGAGAGGGCAGGCTGGGGGTGACAGGCCCCTGGGCTGGGGAGGGGGCAGGCTGGGGGTGACAGGCCCCTGGGCTGGGGAGGGGGCAGGCTGGGGGTGACAGGCCCCTGGGCTGGGGAGGGGGCAGGCGGGGGACACGGTACGGGGTCCCCAGGTACCGGAGAGGTGCCCTGCAGGGAGAGGCAGGAAGTAGCATCAGTAAACCCGGCTGAGAGGCGTGCAGAATCCAAGCTGTCTGGAAAGGCAGCGCTGGAAGGAGGAGCCAGCGGGCTGCAGGAGTACCTGGGAAGGGGAGCGGATGGAGCCACGTCCCCACACAGCTGAACAGAGGCCTGAAGTCCTGCCTTTCATGGAATTTCCTTAATTCTTTGTTTTGTGAATTCCACTGCACCTATCATCTGTGCTGTGTGTCGCCAGCCAGCCATGTCAATGGAGTCAGAGAACGGACGGCCCTCCGTCAGCTCTCTGCCGACTTTAACCACCTCCCCCGCCTGTGGCCACCAGCCGCCCCGCTTCAGCCAGCCTTGAAGAGAAGTACGTGCGTCCCGCCCATCCAGCCACCGGAGCACCTTCTGGGGAGGGTGGCATGCCTTCTCCCTTCCCCGTGCTGTCCACCACCCCGGCAGCCAGGTGTAGTTAGAGTGGACAGGAGGGACAGTGTGGATTGGGCTGAAAACCCAGTGGCCCCTCCTGCCTGGGTCAGGGCAGTGACCCTGTTATGCAGAAGTAAATGAAAACCTATATATCTCTTCTGTGTCTATTCATTCACTAATGCAGGAGTGTTGTTTACGCCGCCTCTTCCCTCTGTCCAGTGTTGGCCATCTATGTCCTGCTGCCCAGCTCTGCCCTGCTTCTGTCCCCATCTCCAGGCCCAGATCCTTCCGTTTCCCTTTTCTGCCGCCTCCCATTCCCCACAAGGCCCTCCTGGGTCTGCACCCTGCAAAGCCCATGCATGCTCACCTCAGACCCAACAGTCCCAGAAGAAGGAAGTCATCTCTCAAACACCCCGAACACCTTCTTCCCTGGGCCCACCGGGCGGAAGCAGGAAGGCCGGCGGCCCAGGCTGAGGGCGGAGAGCCGGGAGGGGTGCAGCCCCAGAGCCCAGCAGGCACCCGCAGCAGCACAGGGGCTTCGTCAGGCTCCTCAAGTTCCCCGCCGCCATGACTGATTGGGTGATCTTAGCTGCACGGTGACACTGCCAGATGAGGAGGCAAAGCCACAGGCACAGGCCAAGGAAAGCAAAGAGGACGGTCTCACAGGTGCAGAGCCTGGCTTCACCGCCACGTCCTCACCCGCAGTCTGAGGTGCAGAGCCTGGCTCCACCGCCACGTCCTCACCCGCAGTCTGAGGTGCAGAGCCTGGCTCCACCGCCACGTCCTCACCCGGGAGCAGCCTGGTGTCTGGCCGTCAGCATGCACTGGTGCACTCGCTCTGTGCACCACAGCAGCAAGTTTCCCCTCGAAGTCTCTGGCTTCTGGATTTCAGGAAAAGGTTCCAACTCTTGGTAATTCCAGGGGAGACAACTGGACGGTTGCTGGCAAAGATTAGAAAAGGTCCTGTCTGCAGGCAGACAGAAAGCCTGAGCACAGTGAGCAGGCTCAGCCCGCAGGAGGCACAATGCAGCAGCCCTGGGAGACACTTTTCTAAACCAAGTGATAGCCAGGGAGCAACCCGCGTTTGTAAAACAAGTTTAATAAGATTTGACTTGGCGAGTCAGGTAAGTGGCCTTCAAAACAGCTCTCATGGAGTCCAGAACTGCACGTGTTGAAAACCACAGCCGTGTGTGTGTGTGTGTGTGTGTGTGTGTGTGTGTGTGTGTGTGTGTGCATGCATGTGGTGCTTTGTGCACTCATCCAAACTTAAATACTTGAGAAAAAAAGCATTATTCATTTGCTAGGTATCTCTCAGTTCTGCTTTTCTTTCTATAGTCCTAAAGATCCACATCTCCAAAGCATTATGGTTTTAGCTTTTTGGATTTGGCCTAAAGGACTTCCTTCACCTAGTCTGTGCCCACATTCGCCCTCAGCCGGCACCTCCCACACCTCCAGCCAGCCCTGCAGTCTGCAGCTTATAGATTAAGAGTTCCAGACTTTTCTTGAGCTGGCTCAAACCTAGATTCTCACATCTCAGCCTTCTGAAAAGGTAGGATGACAAGAGTGAGCCATTGTCACTGGCTGACAGGCCTGTTCATCATCTGGGGACCTACGGACTTTGTCTTTGCCCTGGGTGGGCATTTCTGCTGCACACAGAGCTCCTGTTTGTGGTCTTTCCTCCCAACAGTTTGTGCTCTTCTGGGGCCCACAGAAACCTGGTCCTGAGCCTGCCGCTGTGTGCAGCGTGTCCGTTCCCTCCAGCTTATTTACAGAACCATCCTTGGAATGATAACACTCTGGAGTTGGGGTTTCCCTGTGTGGGGAATCGCAGTTGTGAGTGAGCCTGCCCATCCCTGAGAAGCCCCTAGGGCCCCACAGAGGAGGGCACTGGCATGGGCTAAGGGTGGGGTGGGGTGTGGATCTGCAGCAAGAGTGAGCCCTCGCTGGATGGTGGAATCAGCGCATCATGGCCAGCATGGGCTAAGGGTGGGGTGGGGTGCGGATCTGCAGGATAGTGAGCCTTCGCTGGATGGCGGAATCAGCGCATCACGAACCCCAGGGCGATTTGGTAATAAAAAATGGAGGTAAGTCCAGGCTCAACGTTCTTAATGATCTTCACAGGAAATACCTCAGCAAAGGGGGCCACAGGTGAGGATCAGGTGCTGCATCCCCGTCCTTCACAGGACAGAGGGCAGGGGGTGGACGGACAGTCATGGCACAGGACAGGAGGACAGGAGGTGGACGGACAGTCATGGCACAGGACAGGAGGACAGGGGTGGATGGACAGTCATGGCACAGGAGGACAGGGGTGGATGATGGGCAGCCATGGCTCTCTGGCACACAGCTGCACACCGCTGGCTGTCTCCGAGGGCAACTAGAAGCTTACAAACGGTGTCTGGCCTCCATCTATTTTCAGTGTCCATTTCCATGTCCATCTTGTAACAAAAGGCACAGACCTTTAATATTACGGTCATTAATTCAGAGTTTAAATAAAAATATTCTCTGAGTATAAAAACATCTAAATGATTAGCCCAATTACTCCTGCAGGAGTTACACACCATGGGGAGCCTCCTCCCCGTGGAGCGCAACACTGAAGGAATGTGAATTTCCTCACAGCACACCAAGGTCCCGGCCAATTTCCTCACATAGGTTCAGGTTCGTAGGTTCCATTCTGTTGTAATTATAATTAGTGTGGCCCTGCGGAGGACTGAGAAAAAGGAACAAGGGAGGAAAGGGGAGAGGGGGGAGAAGAGGAAAGGGGAGAGGAGGGAGAGGGAGGGAGGGAGTGGGAGGGGGAGTGAGGGAGGGGAAGGAGGGAGGGAGAGGAAGTGAGGAAGGGGAAGGAGGGAGGGAGGGGAAGGAGGGAGGGAGGGGGAGGGAGGGAGGGGAAGGAGGGAGGGAGGGGAAGGAGGGAAGGAGGGGAAGGAGGGAGGGGAAGGAGGGAGGGAGGGGAAGGAGGGAGGGAGGGGAGGGTGGGGAGGGAGGGAAGGGAGGGGAAGGAGGGAGTGAGGAAGGGGAAGGAGGGAGGGAGGGGAGGGAGGGAGGGGAAGGGAGGGAGGGGAAGGAGGGAGGGAGGGGAGGGAGGGGAAGGAGGGAGTGAGGAAGGGGAAGGAGGGAGGGAGGGGAAGGAGGGAGGGAGGGGAGGGTGGGGAGGGAGGGAAGGGAGGGGAAGGAGGGAGTGAGGAAGGGGAAGGAGGGAGGGAGGGGAGGGAGGGAGGGGAAGGGAGGGAGGGGAAGGAGGGAGGGAGGGGAGGGAGGGGAAGGAGGGAGTGAGGAAGGGGAAGGAGGGAGGGAGGGGAAGGAGGGAGGGGAAGGGAGGGAGGGGAAGGAGGGAGGGAGGGAGGGGAAGGAGGGAGGGAGGGGGAGGGAGGGGAAGGAGGGAGGGAGGGGAAGGAGGGAGGAGGGTGCCGGGGAGCCTGCTGTGGATTCAGGGAAGTTACCGCAGAGCAGGGCATCATCCTGGCTTGCCCGGCTGGACTGGCTGGACTGGCTGCACCACGCTGCTCCCCCAGCCCGTGGCCAGGGCTACCCCTCTGCCTACTTTTCATTCGGGAAATCAATCGCTGTGTTGGGTCATATAGTGGCTCATCGCTTTTCTTGTATCTTGGTGAAATGGCTTAAGACGCTTTGCCCATTTTTCAGACCAGTTGTTTGTCCTCTAACTAGCTCTGTAGCTACTCAGGAGGCTGAGATCTGAGGATCATGGCCCAAAGCCAGCCCAGGCAGACACATACAAGAAATTCTTGTCTTTTCAGCAAGAACCCTGAAGTGGAGGTGTGGCTCAGGTGAGAGAGCGCTGGCCTTAAGCAACAGCTGGAGGCCCTGACCTGAGCTCAAGTCCCAGCACCAGAACCCATACACACCAAGATTGCAGGGATGTGTCAAGCTGGCTTTCCAATTCACCAAAGAGCCACGTGAGCGCAGGGCTGGCTGTCTTCTGCCCTGCGGGGCTCTGCAGGCCCAGCCTGGGTCAGGACGTGTGGCGTGTGCCCCTGCTCGGCACGTGGGCTCTTGTGACTCACACTCACCTCCTCGCTGACACGCACCCTGCCCCATCCACAGCACTGCATTTTACCCATGAGCGAACAGACACCCCTGGGGTCCGTAGCCAGCCTGAGCTCCTGCAGTAATCAACAGAGATGGAGCTCATCCAGATCCCAGTCTTCAGACGTTAGATAAAAATGGTTATGCTCACTCCGCGGTAAAGGCCGACGGGCCATTGCCAAGGAGCTGGGGCAGAGCTGGTGAGGCCCTGAAGCAGCCACGCGTGCAGGCAGACATGGTGAGTTGCGCCGGCCTGTCTCTGGGGTTCCTGGTCCGTGCAGAGGTAAGAGCTGCTCGGGGGCAGCCGGTGACTCACAGTCAGTAAAGAGCACACAGCGCTCACGCTGGACACGTTCCCAGAGCCCGCTCACCACCGACAGCGGAGGGGAGTGATGGAGATGTAGAAATGAGGAAGACAGGCTGTGTAAGGACACAAAACCAGAAAGGCCCACACCACAGAGGCTGGGGAAGGAGGGAGTGGGGCCTGGGCCGGCGGGAATCTGGGGGCCACCGGGCTGGGGTGTCGGCTTCTCAGACAGCTAGCCTCCCACCGGCGTGGGGGCTTGCAGTCACTGCTTCTTGTGGCAGTCCCAGGTCAGACGGGCGTTTCCTGCCATGGCTTCATTGCCTTTGGTCAAGCGCAGGGCTGCATTTCCAGTCTGCTGAGGGACACACAGCGCCTGGTCTGCTAAAGACCAGCTGTGGCACAGAGGTGGGGCTCGAATCCGGACCTGGTGAAGCAGAGCAAGGCTGAGCACGCATGGGTGCCGGAGACCCATGCGCCGGTCTGTGCAGCCACTGGACATGAAGACCTGTGAAGCAGAGCAAGGCTGAGCACGCATGGGTGCCGGAGACCCATGCGCTGGTCTGTGCAGCCACTGGACATGAAGACCTGTGGTGTGCACAGCACTCACCTGCAGGAGTGTCACACTCTGCCTTATAAATGGAAAACAGGTTTGGAAAGCCTGGGCATGGCAGGATGCGGCTAATCTCCCCTGGGAGATTCAGATCATGGGTCCCCAGGTTAGTCTTGTCCTCCCCAGGACAGGGCCAACTGATGTGTGGAGTGGCAGAGGCAGAGAGATAATGCTCTACAACGCACCTGTCCAGTTCCTCCTTGCTTGGCAACATGAACCACACGCTGGTTTCAGTCAAAGAAGCGAGTGTGGGTCTTGGGTGTGGGGCACCAACCGGGAGCAGAGTGTGACCCCCAGAGGTGCAGGGCCCGGAAGGATCTGACCCCGCCCCTTCCCTCTGCCATGGCTGAAGGAAGTAAGGATCAAGGGTCCTCCGCTGAGGTCATTTCTGCTGTTGTAGTTTTTAAGAAACAAATACAAGTGACTTCCAGGAACTTCCTTGGAGCAGCTGCACAGCACACTGGCTGGGCGGTGTTTCATCCTGGTGGGGGCTGTGTCCCAAGGACCCAAGGGCAGAGGAAAACCAGCCTGCCTTCCGGAAGGCGGCTCTGGGAGCACAGAACCATGATGCCGGGTGGTCTACTTTAGGACTGCTGACTGTGGGTTAGTAGCAACCGAAGAGATGGTTTTGCTGAAACACGTCAAAAGTACATTGTTCTGCGGTAATAAAGACTGTTCAGGAAGGGACAGAAAATAGAATGAAAGCCAGACTACTGTTCCCAATCTTTCACAAACCTTGGTGACAGTCACACCATCTCGCAGTTAGAAGCTACCAGCCATGCGTCCCGGGGTGTTCCCAGCTCAGGAATGCAAAGCAGCCGGCCCAGCGCTGCCTGGGTCCCGCTTCCCGGCAGTGCCCGGGCGCATGGTGCTGCTCACCCCTCAGTCTGACCCCTGCTGTGCCGGGGAGACTTTCAGAACAGTGGGGAACACTGACAGTAGGCTTCCCCCTGCTTGTCCTCTGCACCCCAGGTCATTAGAACAAAGAAACCCAGACGCGAGTCATTTTAATGAGTCCTGCAAACACACAGGCAGTCGCCGCTGGGCCCGCGAAGCCTCCCAGAGTCACGCACTGCCCTTGCCACTGCCTCAGTCTGGGGTGGAGGAAACGACTCCCGTGTCCACATAACCAGGAGCAGACCCGCCACCGGAAGACTGACCAAACACGAACCATCACACTCAGGGCCCAAATGAGAGAGAGTGCTGCTGGAGCTCCAGCCCTGGGCCTGTGGGCTGCGGAGCTCTGGGGAGCTCCAGCCCCGGGCCAGTGGGCTGGGGAGCTCTGGGGAGCTCCAGCCCCGGGCCTGTGGGCTGCGGAGCTCTGGGGAGCTCCAGCCCCGGGCCAGTGGGCTGGGGAGCTCTGGGGAGCTCCAGCCCCGGGCCTGTGGGCTGCGGAGCTCTGGGGAGCTCCAGCCCCGGGCCTGTGGGCTGCTGGAGCTCCAGCCCCGGGCCTGTGGGCTGGGGAGCTCTGGGGAGCTCCAGCCCCGGGCCAGTGGGCTGGGGAGCTCTGGGGAGCTCCAGCCCCGGGCCTGTGGCCTGCGGAGCTCTGGGGAGCTCCAGCCCCGGGCCTGTGGGCTGGGGAGCTCTGGGGAGCTCCAGCCCCGGGCCTGTGGGCTGGGGAGCTCCAGCCCCGGGCCTGTGGGCTGGGGAGCTCCAGCCCCGGGCCTGTGGGCTGGGGAGCTCTGGGGAGCTCCAGCCCCGGGCCAGTGGGCTGGGGAGCTCTGGGGAGCTCCAGCCCCGGGCCAGTGGGCTGGGGAGCTCTGGGGAGCTCCAGCCCCGGGCCTGTGGGCTGGGGAGCTCTGGGGAGCTCCAGCCCTGGGCCTGTGGGCTGTGGAGCTCCAGCCCCGGGTTGCCATCGGCCTGCGGGAGCAGGGAGGACAGGCCTGTGCCACGCTGGCCTGGCCACTCTGTCCCCAGTGGTTCTGTGAACATGGCTGACCTGCAGACACTGGGCTCTCCTATGTGCACAGTCCTTTGCGGCAACCCCCAAAGCCGAAGTAGAACGGAAATCATTCATGTCATGCAAGAACATCAGTGTGTCACCGGTCACGAGAGGAATCCTGATGTAATTTTTGATGATGGTGGAAGTCGGTCTTAGGATGAGGACCTTCTTGTGTGGGCCAGCCCAGTGCAAAGCCCTGCGCAGGCTCAGCGCGGCTGGCTGGCTGCTGAGCCACTGCCCGTCCTCATGGTATGACACAGGCTGCCACCAGCAGCGCAAGGCCGGTCCCGAACCCGAAAGGACAAGGAACTAGCACATGATATTATACATGAGGAACAACCCTGCCCGCCCGAGTCTCCCCTTAATAGTGATCTCTCCTGCACAGACTGGAGTAGGGCTCAAAGCTGCCACAAAAGGCAGAGGGCACAGACAGAGCAGAGCCGCAGAGAGAGGGCACAGACAGAGCAGAGCCGCAGAGAGAGGGCACAGACGGGGCAGAGCCGCAGAGAGGGCACAGACGGGGCAGAGCCACACAGAGACAGAGGACACAGACGGGGCAGAGCCACACAGAGACAGAGGACACAGACGGGGCAGAGCCGCACAGAGACAGAGGACACAGACGGGGCAGAGCCACACAGAGAGGGCACAGACGGGGCAGAGCCACACAGAGACAGAGGACACAGATGGGGCAGAGCCACACAGAGACAGAGGACACAGACGGGGCAGAGCTGCACAGAGACAGAGGGCACAGACAGAGCAGAGCCGCAGAGAGAGGGCACAGATGGGGCAGAGCCGCAGAGAGGGCACAGACGGGGCAGAGCCGCACAGAGAGGGCACAGACGGGGCAGAGCCACACAGAGACAGAGGGCACAGACGGGGCAGAGCCACACAGAGACAGAGGGCACAGACGGGGCAGAGCCACACAGAGACAGAGGACACAGACGGAGCAGAGCCACACAGAGACAGAGGACACAGACGGGGCAGAGCTGCACAGACAGAGGACACAGACGGGGCAGAGTCACACAGACAGAGGACACAGACGGAGCAGAGCCACACAGAGACAGAGGACACAGACGGGGCAGAGCCACACAGACAGAGGACACAGACGGGGCAGAGCCACACAGAGACAGAGGACACAGACTGGGCAGAGCCACACAGACAGAGGACACAGACTGGGCAGAGCCACACAGAGACAGAGGACACAGACGGGGCAGAGCTGCACAGACAGAGGACACAGACGGGGCAGAGCCACACAGACAGAGGACACAGACGGGGCAGAGCCGCACAGAGACAGACACAGACGGGGCAGAGCCACACAGAGACAGAGGACACAGACTGGGCAGAGCCACACAGAGACAGAGGACACAGACGGGGCAGAGCCACACAGAGACAGAGGACACAGACGGGGCAGAGCCACACAGAGACAGAGGACACAGACTGGGCAGAGCCACACAGAGACAGAGGACACAGACTGGGCAGAGCCACACAGAGACAGAGGACACAGACGGGGCAGAGCCACACAGAGACAGAGGACACAGACGGGGCAGAGCCACACAGAGAGGGCACAGACAGGGCAGAGCTGCACAGACAGAGGACACAGCTTCTGCGCAGGCACACGGACGACAGTTCTGGGACCACCCATTGTGGAGAGCTTGCCCACCCATCATGGATGCCAACAGGGTGTCTTGGTAGCCCTCTCCTCCTCTCTGACAAACCGCTCTGTCCACACCAAGATTTCAGGACATTTTTCCCGGGAGTTAGCTCCCACCTGCCTCTTAACAATACAAATGAGACTCGCCAATCCCATTTTCACGAACGCACTCTCTTTTTTGTTTTCGAATGGAACACTCGCTGCCTGGTACACTTCTGGGCATCCATCTCGGCGTACTTCCTTTCCTGGCCTTGCTTGGGTGTCACCTGGTGAGAAAACTGGAGCTTTGTCCTTGCAAGGCAAAAATAAATAAAGGATGGAGGGAGAGAGGAGAGGAGAAAGGAAGGCAGACAGGCATTCTCCACTTGAAATGTGGCCCTTTTATTTGAACTGAAAGGTGTCGTTACAAAGTGCAAACAGGTCTTTGGTACTTACTGAATACAATGAACATAACACCAGCATTGGGCCACTGGCCACAGTTAGAAAGTAAATAAATATATACACGGCCTTCACCTCTCACAGCCCACGGTGGCTGCGGAGTGCACCCCGGAGCCGCCCGCCGTCTTGGGTCATGAAGACAGAAGATCCGACTGGTCATTCCGCAGACGTTTTGGCATGAGTTACAGAATTTCATATGAATCAGTCAGCCTACCTCCACTGGTCGAAAGCCTGAGCTCCACCCCCACCCGCCTGCCCCAGCACACTCCCGTGCCGACTGCCCGGCACACGAGGCGGGCTGCGCCCACGGCAAGCCGCGCCGCAAGCCGCGCGCCCGCTCCCATACCTGAGCAGTTACATCACTACCACGTCCTAGACAAACCCACTCACAGAATCCCCACCAAGAAACAGCCTCCGCCTGTCCGTACAAGAGAAGGGCAAAACAAGAGGAGCACCCTTGCACGGGCAACGCGTGCGTCTGTGGTGAGGGTGCCGGAGCAGGCCGCGGCCGGTGTCCACAGCGCCTCATTCTACCTCCCCTCGGGCACGGGTGGTGCACACGCCACACACGCCTGTGTGCACGTGTGCATGACACCCCTGGCACTTCCGCCACCAGGTGTGCCAACCCCTGGGCAGGGGGCGTGCGGCCTGCCCCGCCCCACAAGGGCACCGAACAGAGATCGACTTCAGGGATGGTCCTCCTATCAGAGGCCACTCCGTGCGGAGAACACAATGGAAAGTTCTGGCCAGTTAAAAAGAGACCATGAGGTATGATGTTGCTCATCGCTGAATTAAACTTTTTTTTGCATAGAATTTTGATTTTGTACCACATCTAACACCTAAAAAGTGGGCGATTTTATAAACACCGTGCACTGAAAAGCACCCGTGAGGTATAGGACTTTGGATTTTTTGTTTTTTTAAACAATGTAACTCAGACTTCCCCACATTCAAGTCTGGCCCACCCACCCGTCTCCCATCAGAAGGATCTGAAAAAGGGGTGTAGTCCTGGGGACCATCCTGCCTGCCAATGCCTGTGGTCTCCGTGAGGTCTTTGGATGCCGTGTGGACCAGAGAGTACGGTCCACAGCAAGACCGTGTGCACACGCAGCGACGGGAACTAAGCCCTTCTCCGAACACTGTTCCAACAGCCGCTGTCACAGGCCTGGCGGCGGGGTCAAGGGTAGATGCTGGCAAGCTGAGAGGTTACAGCCGCTGTCACAGGCCTGGCGGCGGGGGGGTCACAGGTAAATGAGAGGCTAGGCCCCAGGGGAAGGCAGGGCAGGCAGGATGCAGCGGGCCTCAGTGGTCCTGCAGAGATGATGGCTTAATGTGCTCTTAAGACTGTCCCTTTGCCAGGCAAGGGCTCCCTTGATGTCAGCCAGCTCTCAGGCCTCGCCTGTTGGAAGCTCTAGGTCTCAGAACCAGGCAGAGAGGACGTCAGAGGTATGCTGCCTTACTTAGCAAAAAAAACGGCGTTTTTAGGCAGAATCAATTTAGGAACCCAAATGACCGAACTGTGCAATTTTACAATAGCACCAATTTTTCATTCTAAAAGAATTAAATAAAATCCTGAGAAGTCTAACATGCAGTGAAGACGGACATCTGCACCCCTGCCTGTCTGCTGCTTCCTTCTGCGATGTGGGGTCCAAAGCAGCCCGTGCCGCAGGGAACAGCAGGGCAGCGGTCCAGAACGTCCGGGGTCCGGGTTTTTCCCGGGGTCCACAGCTCCGGTGCCCCGGGTCTGATCTCTCGAGGACACTGCAGACCAGCTCAAGGGGCTCTGCCTAGGAGGCCCTCGGGGTATTCTCCTGAGGTCCCTCTACGCAGACTGGGCAGCAAGCTCCGTCCACCCGCGTGGGCTCAGGACAGGGTGCAGGCTGGCAGGCTTCCACGAAGCAGGTGACCTGCCCATCCTAGAAGAACGGGAGACGCCCGTCATTCCTGACAGACAGCTGGGCACCTGGGATGGCACCGCTGTCACTCCCAGGATCCGGCTGGGACACGGCTCTCCTCTCCCGTGCTCCATTCTCCCCAAGCCACACAGGAAGTCGCATCCAGCCCAGGGATGTGAGGGATGAGAAAGGCTAAAATCTGACCCTGCCGGTGCCCAGGGCCCCACGCCGGGCTCCGTCTCACCGCCTCCGCTGCCAGCTCGAGCTCCCCCGGCGGCTGCAGCCACACTACGCTTCCAGCAGCGCTCCATCCCACCCTGCCCCCCGTCCGCGGCCGCCCTGCTCCGTCCAGCCCGGACTGGACAGAGCCACGAGGGCAGGTAAGTGCTCCACTGGCCCTGGGACAGGGCGCACAAAGTGGCGTTCTAGTTTCTGTAGTGGGCCTGCATCCTCCACAGCCACTGCTCAGGTGCCGGGGTAACCAGGCCAGGGCAGGGGCAGGCCCAGCGGGCTCCGAGACGGTGGAAGGACGGTGGAAGGCCGCCGCCCTCCGGACACGGGCACGGCGCGGGCCCGGTACTCACTCTGCATTCACAGGTGCTGCACACGTCTCTTCTCCACGTTGCGTGGTTGGCGTGCGACTTGCCATCTGCGTCCACACACTGCGCGGTGCTGAGGCGAGACTCCAGCGTGTTGATCTGCAACAGGGCACAGAGCGTCCGCCCCGCAGCTCTTGTGCAAAACATTCCTACCTACACTAGGCTAGCAATGGCCGGGACCTCAAGGGTACTGACTGGACCGGTGGGCGCTAACCAGGCAGAGGTCCGAGTCAGCAGGGCAGCCACGGCCCACCGCCCCGCCCCGCTCTGCTGTAACGACATCAGAGCACTGAGGCTGGACGCAGCCCAGCCGCTGGCAGGCCGCAACAAGAGCCACAGGAGGGGCATCCCCCGGGGGCTACCCGCCCCCCCCCATCCACCACCAGACACAACCACCTTCCAGTGGCCCAGCCGGGCTCGTTCCCTGTCCACAGGGAACAAGACCCACAGGGCCTGTACCTGTCTTCTGAGGTCTGTGATGGTCCTCTGCATCTCCTGGACAAATTCCTTGAAGTCATTTGTCACTGTTCCTTCTGAGAGCTCGGAGGAGGCTGTGGTGGCATTGCTGGGCACACCGTGCTTTGCACTGAGGGGCGGGGGGGGGGAGGCGCGGCGATGGGTCCTCCTGCACCCAGCAGGACCGAGCAGGACAGACTACAGACCTGCCCCCCACCCTGGGGGACATCCCTGCGAAGCCCGGCCCGAGGCAGGAGCGCAGGCTGATGGAGACAGCTCCTGCTGGACGCCATGGGGCGGGGAGCACTTTCCACAGCCGCACCCAGATCTCACCCCAGCTCCTTCTGCGGTCTCGCTCTCTTGGTAGGCTCATCCTCCTGGTAGCTGAAATCCAGAGACCGCTTGCTCCGGAAGTGGTAGGAGAATGCGTTGAACTGTCCCCTGGTCCTGCAGTCTGGAGGGGAAAGGTAAGAGAATTCACTGAAGAATGCACTGAACTGCCCCTGGTCCTGCAGGCTGGAGAGAGGCAGAAGAATGCACTGAACTGCCCCTGGTCCTGCAGGCTGGAGAGAGGCAGAAGAATGCACTGAACTGCCCCTGGTCCTGCAGGCTGGAGAGAGGCAGAGATGGCTCTGACTTTAGCAGAAAATAAGCACACCTTGTCCAAGAGCGACTATCTTCTATGGTGTGTCTGTGAAACCAACGGAACACCCAGAAGACAGGCAGCAGCGGACGGGCTCGTGGAGCCCAAGAGCTGGCTGCTCTGGCCCTACCCAGGCCCACGGCACCACCTGCCACCTGCATCACCAGGACAGACCTGCCCACCGTGTCCGATGCCCACCCTGCTATCCCTGCCACCTGCAGATGCCGCTGGTCCCACAGCACACACAGAGAATGTCTGCCCACATCCTGGGCTGAGTGCCAGGAGGCTCTCTGCCCCTTGTCCAAAACCACTGACGTCAACGTGGAGTGCACTGCCTCTTCAAGGTGGCTGAGGCCTACCCTAAGCTCTATTATTATTATTTTTTGGCGGGGGGGGGGGGGGTTCCGGTTGTGGGGCCTGAACTCTGGGCCTGGGCGCTGTCCCTCAGCTCTTCAGCTCAAGGCTAGCGCTCTACCACTTGAGCCACAGCGCCACTTCTGGCTTTTTTCTTTTTGCTTATGTGGTGCTGAGGAATCGAACCCAGGGCCTCGTGTATGCAAGGCAAGCACTCTACCACTGAGCCACCTTCCCAGCCCTACCCTAAGCTCTAGAAGGAGACACCCAAGAGCTGGGTCTCCCCAGGACCAGGACAGAGAGCAAGGACCCCACACCCACCCAGGACAGAGAGCGAGGACCCCACACCCACCCAGGACCAGGACAGAGAGCGAGGATGTTCATTCCCCCTCCCGTGCTGTCTGTCCCAGGCCTGTGAACTTTCCCAGCCATAGAGCAGAGAACCTGGCTAGGTTCCTCTGAGCAGCACTGGGGTCTGGAAACATGAGTTTGTCTCTGAGAACAAGAGGAACTGACTTTCCCACAGTTCTGGCCAAACACACTGAATGAACTGTGCTGCCAGGCTGTGGAAAAGCAACCACACAGGAGGAACCACTAAGAATCTAAAACACAATCACAAAAAACCAGAGGCAGGCGCCCCAAAACAGGATGCACAAGGGAGTAAGGGACTCCAAGCACTGGATACACAGCAAGAACAAGTCCACATGTTAATCAGACCAGAGAGACACACTTCACGTGTGCCCCACGCTACGCTCGCGTGTCTCGGGCACTCTCTTTCCCGCCCTTCCTCTCATTGGAGGTGGTAAAAACAACTCTAATACTCAACCCAGACGGTCCCATTTGCTACTTTTCCTGTGTGGTTACTTAGCTCCTGAACTCGGGCACTTTTCATTCAACACCTCCCCCATGGGCCTTGGGGGTGGGACCAAGCGAGGGCTGGCCATCCCCGCCCCCACCCCGCCCCTCAGTGTGGGCAGGACCCCCTCCACCTTCCTGAAATAGGAGTTTGCCACAAACAGCAGATCGGGTTCTGCATGTCTTCCAGCTTAATGTCTACAAGCCATAATCACAGTACTGAAAAAGCCAAATTGGTGCACAAATGAGAAGCTAGAAACAGGGGTTAACCATGACAGAGACTTGGGAATGCAATGTCGGTCAGTGGCCACCCGAAGCCGGCAGCTGGAAGAGCGGCCTGCGGACGGCAGCATGGAGGAGAGGTGCTCGGGTAGTGGCCACACGGGCAGGACGCTCAGGCAGGCACAGGAGTCCCAGACGGGCCAGGATGGCCCCCGGTGCCCACAGACCACGTCCGGCTCCTCCAGGGATGGCTACGGATACCTAGAACACCGAGCATAAACTGTCCAAAGACAACTAGATATACTCAACATGCCTCCTCGATATTGTTTTCGTCTCCTTATTTGTGTATGGATAGACTAACACATGGTACTTGTACTTAGTGAGGTTTTAAGGGAAAAAATAGGAGGAGGCTGAAGTTTCTTTGACAAATGACATTAGCTGTCCTGAAGATCTGGGGGCTCTCGGCCAGCAGCACCTTAGGACCAGGTGTCTCCAGTGATCCTGGGCTGTCGGTCAGGGAGCACACAGCCAGCCCTGTTCAGGGCCAGTCCCCGCCATCCTGCCGGCGTAGGCCACAACCACACCAAGTCTTCTGTCGTTATTCTACAGTGTACCGCTGACCTGGAGCGAGATGGTTGGCCAGCAGTGCCCACTGCCCAGGCATCGGGTCACATCAACCAGCCACAGGCGTGACGGCCCCGGGAAGTGCATGCTGTTGTACGCGCAGGGCGATGACATATACACCTCTCAGAGCACAGCTCCACCACTGAGGCACGTGGCTGTGCACACACACAGTGAGGCTGTGTCACTAGACGCCCGGCTGTGCACACACACACCAGTGAGGCTGTGTCACTAGGCGCCCGGCTGTGCACACACACACAGTGAGGCTGCGTCACTAGGCGCCCGGCTGTGCACACACACAGTGAGGCTGTGTCACTAGGCGCCCGGCTGTGCACACACACAGTGAGGCTGTGTCACTAGGCGCCCGGCTGTGCACACACACACACACACAGTGAGGCTATGTCACTAGACGCCCGGCTGTGCACACACACACACCAGTGAGGCTGTGTCACTAGGCGCCCGGCTGTGCACACACACACACACAGTGAGGCTGTGTCACTAGACGCCCGGCTGTGCACACACACACACACACAGTGAGGCTGCGTCACTAGACACCCGGCTGTGCACACACACACCAGTGAGGCTGTGTCACTAGGCGCCCGGCTGTGCGCACACACACACACACACACACAGTGAGGCTGTGTCACTAGACGCCCGGCTGTGCACACACACACCAGTGAGGCTGTGTCACTAGACGCCCGGCTGTGCACACACAGTGAGGCTGCGTCACTAGACACCCGGCTGTACACACACACACACACCAGTGAGGCTGTGTCACTAGACACCCGGCTGTACACACACACACACACACAGTGAGGCTGTGTCACTAGGCGCCCGGCTGTGCACACACACACTAGTGAGGCTGTGTCACTAGATGCCCGGCTGTGCACACACCAGTAAGGCTGGCACCCTGCCTGCCAAGTCCCTGTGGTGGTGCCAGCCCCGTGAGCACTCAAAGACTGTGAACGGGGAGACCACGGGCGGCCACGCACCTTCACAGCAGTCCTGCCACAGCCGGAGGTCCACGCGGGGGATGTCCTTGCAGCTGCCGTAGCCATGTGGGAACTCCGCCACCCGAAACACGTCCGCCTGCACGCGGGTGATGTTGTCCGAGTTGTCGCACAGGATTCTGGCCAGTGACGTCTGCTTGATCTGCGTCAGCTGGGCGGGGGAGAACACCCCCGGGTTTTCGTACCACAGCCTGTGTGCCGGAAACGA
Source organism: Dipodomys merriami (assembly GCF_024711535.1). Lineage (NCBI taxonomy): Eukaryota > Metazoa > Chordata > Mammalia > Rodentia > Heteromyidae > Dipodomys > Dipodomys merriami. The sequence goes on along the minus strand of NW_027206612.1, from coordinate 4,169,779 downwards.
GAGCGGCTCAGTCCCCCGAGCAGAGGCAGCCACCTCCGATGACGACTGAAAGACTCAGACATGGCTCAGCACTCCACCCAAGGAGACAAAAAAGGAAGACCAGCACAGGAGCCTGTGACAGCCCTGCAGGCTGGAACACGCGAGTGGAAAGAGCACACTAGCCCCGCAGAGTGGAACACGCCCCGGAGAGAGCGTGCTAGCCCTGCAGGGGCTGTACGTCCAGATCCTCAGGACATTAACTCATAGTGCTCACTGGCCCCAAGCGAAGCTGTCTCACCAAAGTTCAATGACTGAAGACGGGCTTCTCCCTGGGGTCTGGACGCGAGTGGCAGCTGGCACGCAGCTGGCACACAGCGGCACACAGGGCCAGGGGAGGAAGGGCCTCTTCCACTCCTGCGTTCCCAGGCCCAGGAAGGGGGTGCAGGAGACCCTGCCGCGCGCTGGTGCCTACCTGTCCCCATCCCGCAGACGCCGGAACTGTGTGCTGAGCAGGCACAGAAGGGTGGGCCCCAGGAGGCTGCCGGGAACCACATCCTCCACCATGAGGGCTGGGAACAGGTCAATGTTGAGTGGTGAGCCATAGAGCCTGGGGTGAAAGAAGCACACTTTTGTTTGGCATGTGATACAACACAGACCTTACTGTTCACACCGCCGTACGTTACTTACACACATTACACCTTTGCATGTGATACAACACAGACCTTACTGTTCACACTGCTGTATGTTATTTATGCAGATTGCACCTTTGCTTGCTAGTCTTTTCTTCCTTTCTTTCTTTTGTGTGTGTGCTGGTTGTGGGACTTGAAAGGGCCTGGGCGCTGTCCCTGATCTTCTGTGCTCAAGGCTAGTACTCTACCACTTGAACCAAAGCTCTACTTCTAACTTTTGGGTGTCTGAGATGCTTCTCCAGGACTTTCCTGCCCAGGCTGGCTTCGAACCACGATACTCAAATCTCAGCCTCATGAGCTGCTGTGATTACAGGTATAAGCACTGGTGCCCAGCTATGCTTGTCACCTATATTTTTTTTAAGGCCCTGTGGCCTCAGCTAAGAGGAGGGGCTCACACCTGCAATCCTCCCTACTTGGAAGGCCATTACCAAGAAGATCACAGTTCAAGGGCAGCCAAGTAAAAAATCATGTGAGGGGGGCTGAGAAGGTGGCTCAGTGGTAGAGCGCTTGCCTTGCATGCATGAGGCCCTGGGTTCGATTCCTCAGCACCACATAAGCAAAAAGAAAAAAGCCGGAAGTGGCGCTGTGGCTCAAGTGGTAGAGCGCTAGCCTTGAGCTGAAGAGCAAAGGGACAGTGCCCAGGCCCAGAGTTCAGGCCCCATGACTGGACCAAAAAAAAAAAAAAAAAAAAAAATCATGTGAGGCTCCATCTCCAAAGGAAAATCTGGGCCCCAGCTCCAATGGGAAGTATGAAACAGGAAGATCAAAGTCCAGGCTGAGCAAAAGGTTGAGACCTCAAAAATAACCAGAACAAAAAGGGTTAGGGGTATGGCTTAAGCAGTAAAACGCCTGCAAGAGGTCTGGAGTTCAAGCCCTCGTTAGTACTACCAAAAGACGAAAAGTGGGGTGGGGGAAGGACTTACTCATCACAGGTTTTCCCAGTTTCCCGTTGCATGCATACCTCAGACACACACACACTGAAAGACAAGGGAGCTGAGCAAACACTGGGCTGCTTCCTCTCACAGCTTGGGGGAGGGGCACTCGGTGGGCCTGAGGGCAGACAGATGGGCAGCATCGCCCGGCCGTCATTTCGTGAGTGGAGCAAGCGTTCTGCGTAAGCTGGCATCGCTCTGTTTTCTTCTGAGCATGGGGACTGCCCTTCCTTCCACTTACAAGATGCCACCGAAGTCACCTGCAAAGGAGCAGGAGTGCACGCCCCGCACCTCCCCCTTTCTGTCCCCACCCCGCTGGGTTCAAGGGCTGGAAGCTTCCACGGTGAGAACGAGCCTGCAATGCACCCCAGGACTCTCACAGCCGCCCCCAAGACCCTGCAGGCCAGGATGCAGGACACAGTACAGGAGCGGCCCAGGCCTGGCCCAGCTCTCCAGCCCAGCCGCTTGATGTGGCTGCCAGCACAGAAGACGGCTGGAAACGCTGCCGTCGGTGCTGGGATTTCATCGCCCTTCAGCCGTGCCCTCCGCTGCCTGTCACAGGTTAATAGAACAGATGTGCGAATATCCATCTCTGCCTCCACACAGAACCAGCCCAGGGCTGCATTGCGAAATAAATCGTTTGGCAAAGAGAGAAAAGACTAGTGGACTAATCTGTGGCAGTCACTACAAGAACAAAGCTAGGACGTTTGTAAAATTAGCCAGCACGGAGAAAAACCCACCCTGCACATGTGGAGGTATGTGCCCCCCCTCCCCTGGTAATCTAATGCTGTGAGCTTCATGAATAGCAGAGCCCTGGAGGCCTAGCGATAGCTCCCAGCAAAGCCCAGGAGGAATCCTGAGGGTTCTGGGTCTGACGGTGTGGGGGCAGAGGGGGCTCGGCTACGGTCCTGAGGGACTCCAGGGTAAAGTCACGAGGGAACACGGTTCAAGGCCACAAGGAAAGTTTTGGGTTTTTTTAATGACTAAGTGGAAAATAGCAGATCTTACATGTAAAATGGCCTTCACCTGGCTCAGAGATCCAAAACCAGGACAGTCATAAAGGGAGAATGAATGACTAATTGCTTTTATGTTTGTAAAAGACTCGGATGTAGACAATGTCATAATCAACATGAAACAATGTGAGTGAGCTAAGGACAGAGGGCCCTAGCACGACTCAGAGCGAACCACCTGCACTGAGCTGAGGCCTCGTCAGACTCACAGGGTGACAGAAGGTGGCTGCAGGTGCGGTACCTGCCCAGTGGGTCTGTCTGCTGGCCTGCCCTCCTCTCCTCGGGAGCAGCACTGTTCTGTGGGGGGTGAAGGCCCCACCCTAGGAGAGGCCTCCCCAGCCATCACCTCTGAGCAAACCAAAGCCAGAGCCCGGGATGCACAACTCTCGTCTTCACCAAAGCTTGCTGGCTCACAGCCATCTGAGCAGACAAGAGTGAGGCTGGTGGGCAAACGGACCACACCTGGCTCAGGCCTACCAACACAGCTCTGTCCAGCGACACCGGACATACCGGGGCCTTCCGTCCAGGACACTGGGCACACACGGGACCTTCCGTCCAACAACACTGGACACACATGGGGCCTCTGTCTGTCCAGGACAATGGAAACACATGGGGCTTCTGTCTGTCCAGGACACTAGGCATACACGGGACCTTCCATCCATCCAGGACACTGGACACAAATGGGACCTTCCGTCTGTCCAAGACACTGCACACACATAGGACCTTCCATCTGTCCAGGACACTGGACGTACATGGAGCCTCCCGTCCAGGACACTGGACACACACGGAGCCTTCCGTCCAGGACACTGGACACACCCGGAGCCTTCCGTCCAGGACACTGGGCACCACACATAGGCCTTGTGTTCTGGTTTCCTGAAACTCACCTTTTCAGCTTCTCCCTAATCTCAGGGTTCTTGATCTCATTTTTCAGGTCCTCGAAGGTGTGGGCAGCCGACAGGTTGCAGTAGACCCGGTAGTCGTGATAGGGCGGGATGCCGTGATCGCGGCCCCGCTGGATGTTCATGGCAGCCAGGTCCAGGGCCACCGTCCGCGCCATGGAGAAGAGCCGCTCCGTGAGCTCCGTGTTCAGCAGCTGTGTGGGCACCCGCATCTTCCCGGGGACCCCGAACAGCCCCCTGAGGAGCGGGTCGATGCCGCCCTCGTTCACGATCCGGAACGGGGAGAAGAAGGCCTTGTGCAGGGGCACGTGGCCCTGCGGGATGGGCTGGAAGCTGGCGTCCAGCCGGTAGAGCACGGGGTTGATCAGCGTGTGGCCGAACCGGAAGGCCGCGGTGGCGAAGGCGTTGACGATGCCGGCGTTGACCCCGGGGTCGTAGCCCTGGTACGCCCCGAGCATCTTCATGCCCACAGCGCCCAGCACCTTCGGCAGCCAGTGCTGGTAGGTGATGTGCTGCATCTCCGCGCCCACGATCTTCCGGGCCTCGTGGTAAACGGTGTCGCCGTCCCAGTGCGGGTTCAGCGCCAGCAGCCGGGCGGCGATGCGGTTGTGCTCCCGGAACCACAGCGTGTGCATGCTGGTCAGGCCCAGCTGCTCGTTGGCGCGGTGGTCGCCGGCCAGGAAGCAGGGGATGGGGCTCTCGTTCTCGTCCCGCATGCACTCGGTGGGCGGCCCCGTGGCGAAGGGCAGCAGCGGCTTCCCGGACCTCTGCACGATGCCCTGCCGCAGCAGGCCCCGCTGGCTGGCCAGGTCACGGACGCTGCGGGCCTCGTGGTCCGAACTGCCGTACACGTTGGAGGCGTCGATGTAGGAGGTGAGCTGGTTGATCTGCTCCCGGGGATACACGGAGTTCATGAGCAGGGAGGTCATGCCGCTGCCACACACTGGGCTGGAGCGCACAAAGAACATGCAGCGGGCGCCGGCGCGCACGCGCGGGTCGTGCGGAGGGATCATGATGGAGAAGCAGGGCGGGTCGTTGGTGCACACGGCGCTGCAGTGCTGCCCGTCCGAGAAGCGCGCCTCGCTCAGGGCCACCACGGTCGAGTCCAGGTCGTGGTCCAGGAACTGGCCCCACTGCATGAGCATGTGCGTGAACTGCGTGTCGGGGGTCACGTCCTCCGAGCCCACCAGCGTGGTGGACACCAGGCGGGGCATGGGCAGCGCGTGCCCATGGTAGCGGCGCCCGGCGTTGACGCCGCGCGGCGTGTTGAAGCCGTTCTCGTACACGGCCTTCAGCAGGCGCTCGAAGGCGGTCAGCGAGGCGCCCCACATCGGGTGCTGCAGGTTGTTGCACGTGCCGTCGTGCGTGCGGTACTTCTGGTGGAAGCACATGTCCGAGCAGTTGTTCACGCGCCGGTGCGCGGTGCAGCCGGACAGATTGGCGATGAGGCTCAGGTAGGGCGGTGACACCAGGTCATTGTAGTGGTAACCTGCAACCAACAGGGCCGCTCAGCGCGCGCCCGCCCGCCCGCCCGCCAGCCCGGAAGCGGCAGGGCGGACAGGGACGCACGTGAAAAGGTCACTCGGGTTCTCAGGCCTGGTCAAAGTGAGGACCGGAGCAGAGTGGTGGCTGCGTGCCCACACCATCCACCAGAGCTAGGGGCCCACCCTCTGGGTGCACGTCTTCAAAAACATCTTTCCAACAGTGCTCAGCTCTGCTTTCTGTGGGCACGAAGCCAGAGACTCGGCAAAGGCTTCCGTGCGATCTGCCCTGTGAGGACTGAATGATCGCAGCCTGTGGGGCGGACAGACACCGCCTGGCCGCAAGGCCGGACCTGCCAGACTCGGCCGGCTCTGCGTCCGAGCACCAGCCGCTGACCTAAGACACGGCAGCCCACATGCGCTGGGCAGAACGGTGCAGACCTGCTCTGGGCGAGGGCTTGAAGCGCAGGGCTTCTTGTGAAGCGCGCTTAGCATGGTGTGTGTGGGCTGAGCCTAGGGAGAGGAGAGAGGGCGGGCACTGACTTGTTCCGTTTAGGTCGACCATCAGGCCGTGCTGCACATGCTCCTGGATAAGCTGCAGGGTCCTCTCGAATATCTCTCCCGCCCGGGCCTGTCCCACCGTGTAGGGGTCCCGGGGGTACCGGAACAGGGCCAGAAGGTCGTTAGGAGAACGTGGACGGCTGGCAGGAGTGGAGGGAAAGGAACAACAAAACGAATTACCAGAGACAAAAGCCAGACTCCCAAAGTAGACTTAAGTGAAGGAAATTTCTATGGCTACTTTGGACAACGTGATGAACCGTACCTTACTTATCCCAGGTGGAAGGCAAGCAAGCAAGACAGACAGACAGACAAGAACCAAAGACACTAAAAACAAACCATTAATAAGTCAGGAGAGAAAGTCACAGGAATTGCATTTCAATTAAGGTGCAGAAAAACAGCTAGGATTCCCAACACAAACAAGACCCAATAGCAACTCTTAAAACATTTTGTTTTTTGCCCAATCGTTAGTGACAAGCCAAAGGAATGAGTTAAGCCTGCTGAAATGTTTTGGTTGTGAGTCACAGTTCAGATCCTATTTGGAAAGGATCCCTCCTGCTAGCATCTTAGCACCTAGAAAAGCCACAGCCAACGCTGCCTGAAGGATTAATATGCAGTGTTTTCATCAGATAAAACAGGCAGAAGCCTTGCAACTAGGACCGCACACCAGCCAACCCTCACCCCAGCCCGGGCCCTCCCCAGGCCCGCCTACCTGTCAAACAGGTGCGTCCGCGTTGAGTTTATGGCTCGGTCAACAGTCGTGATGGCTTCCACAATAGAGGTAGCAACAAAAGGGTCGCCGTTCCGACTGACATCAGGAACTGGGAAAACAGGGGCCCACGTGAGCATGCTGCCACGTCTAGACACGACTTCATCTGGACACAGACCGTGCTTTTCCCTCAGCTAGTCCTCCTTTTCAAACCAACGCTTAAATGACTGCATCACAAATTCTACTAGAATTTGTCTTCCGACAGTGTGGAGGCTGCCATAGCAAAGGAAAGGACAGGAAGTGGGTGTCACAGGGCTCCCCTGGGATCCAGCTGGTGGTGAACGTGGAGGCTTCCTCTCAAGGACCCGTGTTCTCCCGGAGCCCAACCTTCTCCAACTCTGCCCCTCCCCTCAGGACGTGTCCTGCCATCTGGCTGTCACAGCCACCACCCCACATCTGTACAGGGCACGACTCTCCTCTGCAGACCACCACGTGCAACATGCACACCGCGCCCAGCAACACCTCACACCATTCTACAGGACCCCACACAGACACCACACGTCCCTCGACCCACCCCAAGTCCCACCACGCCCACACGCTTACCCCAAGGGTGCACTTTGTCCCCTCTCCTCAATGCTATTGTGGGGCCCGCAGCCACCAACCACATAACTGCATTCCAACCACGTTTCATCCCCCACCGTAGCCTCCCCCTCGGGCAGCTGGTGGTGATGCTTTTCCTCCGGGCCCCGCAGCCGTGCCGGCCGGGCGTGGGCACAGTTCAGAGCGACCACAGCGCAGGGCTGCCGCGCTCGGGTCGGGCCTCCTCCCCCTGGGTCACCTCCACCCAGAATGCACTCCTCACGTGGACTCCGGTACAACTGTCTCCCCATCTTTCTCCCTCTTTTCCTCCCCCATCTCCTTTCTTTCCCTCTTTCCTTTGGCTAATAGAATCACTTGATTTGCCACAATAATCCTTGCTCTCTAAGGCCGTCTTTTCACAGATTAATTTTAGTCTTTTTGCTCACCCCTACCCCAAACCCCCAGCCCACACCAACTGCTAACTGCTGGAACAGGGTAGGCGCACAGGCCGGTCTCTGTGTACCTGACAGCGCCCCCCCCGTACCTGACAGACAGCCCCCCATCTGTGTACCTGACAGACATCCCCCCTCCCCCCGTACCTGACAGACAGGCCCCCCCCTCCTACGTACCTGACAGACAGCTCCCCTCCCCCCGTGTACCTGACAGACAGCTCCCCTCCCCCTCCTATGTTAATTGACAGGTCCCCTCCCCCCTGTGTACCTGACAGACAGGCCCCTCTTCTGTGTACCTGACAGACAGGCCCCTCCTATGTATCTGACAGGCCCCTCCCCCTCCTATGTACCTGAGAGACAGGACCCCTCCCCCCTGTGTACCTGACAGACAGCCCCCCTCCCCCCTGTGTACCTGACAGACAGGCCCCTCCCCCTCCTATGTACCTGACAGACAGGCCCCTCCCCCCTGTGTACCTGACAGGCCCCTCCCCCCTATGTACCTGACAGACAGCCCCCCTCCCCCATGTGTACCTGACAGGGGCTAGGGGCTTCTCTCTCCCATTTCACACCCCTTGGGCTCACAGACCCATCTGCTCCCAAACATAACCCCAACCCTGGTCTTCTCCTCTCATGAGCAAGACGTGCCGAGAACAGGCCAGAAGCATGAGACAAGGAGGCAGGAGGGAGGGGCAGACACAGAGAGATCTTGGTGTCCCGGGCTGCAGACCAGCGTGGCGCTAGCTGCCATCGCAAGAGTACCGGACCAGACACGTCCAGCCAGGAGACAGACACTGGGGCAGGCCAATGTTTTCAGTGGCAGGGACAAATGGTGCCCACAGCCACACAATGGATCTGAAAGGTTGGAAGAGAACTGGGGGCCCCTGCATCAGGGCAGGGGATCCGAAGAAAGGCCTTAAGCCCTGACCACTGCTGAGTGACCCGCCTCGAATCACACTGAACCTGACCTGCAAGACCTGGTGCCAACAGAGGCCCCTCCACACGCCCCGTCCCGCACCCTCCACACGCCCTGTCCCGCGCCCTCCACACGCCCTGCACCCTCCACACGCCCCGCCCCGCACCCTCCACACGCCCCGTCCCGCGCCCTGCACGCACGCCCGTCCCGTGCCCTCCACACACGCCCGCCCCGCACCCTCCACACGCCCCGCACCCGCCACGCGCGCCCGCCCCGCACCCGCCACGCGCGCCCTTCCCGCACCCTCCACACGCCTCATCCCGCGCCCTCCACGCACGCCCTTCCCGCACACTCCACGCGCGCCTGTCCTGCACCTTCCACGCGCGCCCGCCCCGCACCCTCCACATGCGCCCGCCCCGCACCCTCCACACGTGCCCGCCCCGCACCCTCCACACGCCTCATCCCGCACCCTCCACGCACGCCCTTCCCGCACCCTCCACACGCCTCATCCCGCGCCCTCCACGCACGCCCTTCCCGCGCCCTCCACGCGCGCCTGTCCCGCACCCTCCACGCGCGCCCGCCCCGCACCCTCCACGCGCGCCCCATCCCGCACCCTCCACACGCGCCCGTCCCGCACCCTCCATGCGCGCCCGCCCCGCACCCTCCACGCACGCCCCATCCCGCGCCCTCCACGCGCGCCCGTCCCGCACCGCCGACACCCATCTTACCACTCACACTCAGCACCATGCTGACCGAGGCGTAACCGATCGAGTTCCGGGCCACACACTCATAGCGACCAGAATCTGCCGTTCCGACATCATTGATTGTCAAGAAGCCTTCGGGGCTGATGTGAAATTTCCCACTCTCTGTCACCTGAACCCCATCCTGGAAGGGAACAGTAAAGCAGTATCACAGTCGGACTCGGAGACGGACGCTGCCCTCAGAGTCTGATGGCCCGTGTTAAAGTAGACTGCAAGTGGAAACAGCACCAAGGCCCATCCAGCCTGAAAAGGAAGGAGGCCGATTCCAGCCTCCCCAAACGCTGCACACAAGGAGCTCTTCACACGCAGATGCTCGGCTGAGGACAGAGTTCTATGTAAAAGGTGAGTCTCAGGAGTGAGTGTGTGCAGGGGCAGAGCGTGCAGAAAGCTCCCGTGGGCTGGGGCTACCGCAAGGCGTCCCGGGGGCAGGCGAAGGACCGACACCCCTGCCAGGTGACCATGAGTGTGGAGAGGACCGAGCAGGAGGAGACCTGGGCCTTCGATCCTCGCCTGTGGGACCTGTGACCCCCCGCCCCCTGCCTCGTGCCGGGCGGTGAGCTCTACCGGGACCTCTCAGCTTGGCTGAGCAGGAGAAAATGAGATAAAGGAAGAACTAACGCTCTCGCCCGTGAAAACGGGTCTACGGGATTTTTGCTTGGCTGCTGGAAAGTGCTCTCATGAATAGGTATCTTCAGGGCACGTTTGATCCCTGCATACATGAAGTGTCCTGCATACATGAAGTGTGGTTGTTTTTTCTGAGCAATGTCTGAAGAGGACCAGGGAGGCGGTGGTGAGCACGCGTGTGTGTGGAGGGGAGGGGGTGGTGAGCACGCGCGTGTGTGGAGGGGAGGGGGTGGTGAGCACATGTGTGTGGAGGGGAGGGGGTGGTGAGCACATGTGTGTGTGTGGAGGGGAGGGGGTGGTGAGCACGCGTGTGTGGGGGGGAGGGGGTGGTGAGCACATGTGTGTGTGTGGAGGGGGTGGTGAGCACGTGTGTGTGTGGAGGGGAGGGGGTGGTGAGCATGCGTGTGTGTGGAGGGGAGGGGGTGGTGAGCACGTGTGTGTGGAGGGGAGGGGGTGGTGAGCATGCGTGTGTGTGTGGAGGGGAGGGGGTGGTGAGCACGTGTGCGTGTGTGGAGGGGGTGGTGAGCACGTGTGTGTGTGGAGGGGAGGGGGTGGTGAGCACGTGCGTGTGTGGAGGGGAGGGGGTGGTGAGCACGCGTGTGTGTGTGTGGAGGGGAGGGGGTGGTGAGCACGCGCGTGTGTGGAGGGGAGGGGGTGGTGAGCATGCGTGTGTGGGGGGAGGGGGTGGTGAGCACGCGTGTGTGTGGGGAGGGGGTGGTGAGCACGCGTGTGTGTGGAGGGGAGGGGGTGGTGAGCACGTGCATGTGTGGAGGGGAGGGGGTGGTGAGCACGTGTGTGTGGAGGGGAGGGGGTGGTGAGCACGCGTGTGTGGAGGGGAGGGGGTGGTGAGCACGCGTGTGTGGAGGGGAGGGGGTGGTGAGCACGCGTGTGTGTGGAGGGGAGGGGGTGGTGAGCACGCGTGTGTGTGGAGGGGAGGGGGTGGTGAGCACGTGTGTGTGTGTGGAGGGGAGGGGGTGGTGAGCACGCGTGTGTGTGGGGGGAGGGGGTGGTGAGCACGCGTGTGTGTGGAGGGGAGGGGGTGGTGAGCACGCGTGTGTGTGGAGGGGAGGGGGTGGTGAGCACGTGCATGTGTGGAGGGGAGGGGGTGGTGAGCACGCGTGTGTGGAGGGGAGGGGGTGGTGAGCACGCGTGTGTGTGGAGGGGAGGGGGTGGTGAGCACGTGTGTGTGGAGGGGAGGGGGTGGTGAGCACGTGTGTGTGGAGGGGAGGGGGTGGTGAGCACGCGTGTGTGGAGGGGAGGGGGTGGTGAGCACGCGTGTGTGTGGAGGGGAGGGGGTGGTGAGCACGCGTGTGTGTGGAGGGGAGGGGGTGGTGAGCACGCGTGTGTGTGGAGGGGAGGGGGTGGTGAGCATGTGCGTGTGGGGGGGAGGGGGTGGTGAGCACGTGTGTGTGGAGGGGAGGGGGTGGTGAGCACGTGTGTGTGGGGGGGAGGGGGTGGTGAGCACGTGTGTGTGTGTGGGGAGGGGGTGGTGAGCATGCGTGTGTGGGGAGGGGGTGGTGAGCACGTGTGTGGGGAGGGGAGGGGGTGGTGAGCACGTGCGTGTGTGTGTGGGGAGGGGGTGGTGAGCACGCGTGTGTGGGGGGAGGGGGTGGTGAGCACGCGTGTGTGGGGGGAGGGGGTGGTGAGCACGTGTGTGTGGAGGGGAGGGGGTGGTGAGCACGTGCGTGTGTGGGGAGGGGAGGGGGTGGTGAGCACGTGCGTGTGTGTGTGGGGAGGGGGTGGTGAGCACGCGTGTGTGGGGAGGGGGTGGTGAGCACGCGTGTGTGGGGAGGGGGTGGTGAGCACGCGTGTGTGTGGAGGGGAGGGGGTGGTGAGCATGCGTGTGTGTGGAGGGGAGGGGGTGGTGAGCATGCGTGTGTGGGGAGGGGGTGGTGAGCACGCATGTGTGTGGAGGGGAGGGGGTGGTGAGCACGCGTGTGTGGGGAGGGGGTGGTGAGCACGCGTGTGCGTGTGTGGAGGGGAGGGGGTGGTGAGCACGCGTGTGTGGGGAGGGGGTGGTGAGCACGCGTGTGCGTGTGTGGGGAGGGGGTGGTGAGCACGCGTGTGCGTGTGTGGAGGGGAAGGGGTGGTGAGCACGCGTGTGTGTGCAGCGGAGGTGGCCCCTCCTTACCTTGTTCCAGGTAATGACCGGCTCAGGCTCCCCTTGTGAGCTGCACGGGAGCTGGACATTGCTGCCCACTTCGACAGTCATGTCCCTGGGAATGCTGGCAAACACCGGGGTGACTGGAAGGCAAGATAGTCATCAGCGCCGCTAGTGACACCCCAAAAGCTCAGAGAGCAGAGCTTGTGCACTGGGGCGGAGCCGGGGCCTCCGCAAAGGGACTTTCCTGCCTCCCGGCAGCCTGTGCCCACGTCGAGGCCCACAGGGACAAGAGCAGACCTGTTGCCCTGTGCCAGCCTCGAATCCCCTCCTGCCCTGGGCTCCAACACCAGCAGCATCAAGGGACAAGGCTGAGGCGCGCTCGGCCGGGGGCTGCGGGAGCCTGGGGGCCGGCAGCGGCAGCAGGATGGCCAGCCGTGGCCCGTCGTCGAGGGGACACAGCTCCAGGGAGCAGGGGGCCTCAGGCCGCTTCAGGAATCGCTTCCGGGGCAGGTTACATCCCAGACAAGGGAGGACAGGGACAGGCTGGTAAACCCGCCACGGAGCCTCACCTGGGGTTCCGAGGGCCCGCCCACCCGCCACGCCTCCAGCACCACACTCAGGGCCTGCCGGCCAAGACACCCTAACTTCCCGGGGGACGGGGGCTCAGGCAGGGGAGACTCAGAGAGGCAAAGGCCCACAGGAGGCACACACCGCTGCGCTGAGCAGCCGACCTACGGGGCCACTAGGAACGCCTTGGCAAGTGAGCCTCAGTTACCAGGAGAAAAGCGACGGGCCTGATCTAACAAGCCGGCCTCCTGGGGCTCTGTGCGTCTCCGTCACAGGATAAACACAGGTAAAGCGCTGACCAGCGCCTGGAGACCCCTTGGGAACACAAGTGCAGGCATGACTCCATCGCTAGAGTGCCGTCCCAGCAGGACACCAGACCTGAGCAACCCGAGCCAGCGCCTACCTCTGGGCTGCACGAGCAGGTGGGCCACGACCTTCTGAGAGCCGATGATGTTGACCGCCTGGCACTCGTACTGGCCCTGGTCGTGGGGGGCGACCCCGGAGATCCGGAGCGTGCCGGAGGACAGCACCAGATGCCGTCTGTCCACCGAGAGCGGGCTCCCTAGGGGACACGGGACACATGAAACAGGGCCACCTGGGCGCAACAGGGACACCTGTAAACCAGACACAGGCAGCGGGCGCTGGAGAGAGAAGGGCGCTGGCATCCAGGGACCACACTACTTCCAAGGATGGAGACACCCTACAGTCTGAGCTTTGTGTATCAGGATGCCAACCAATGACCGCTCCTCGGCCACCCAAACAGATGCCCCTAAGGGGCCATGAAGATTCCCCATCAGCTGACGTGGGAGGGGTGAACCCGTGCCCAGTGACTCCCAGAGGGAGACAACAGACACTAAGCTGACGAAGGCCAGGACGGGGTAGGCACTCCAGCTTCCAAGGTGCTGGGGGCAAGCTGGGGCTGGAGCTGAGCTGGGGCTGGAGCTGAGCTGGGGCTGGAGCTGAGCTGGGGCTGGACCGGAGCTGGGGCTGGAGCTGAGCTGGGGCTGGAGCTGAGCTGGGGCTGGAGCTGAGCTGGGGCTGGAGCTGAGCTGGGGCTGGACCTGAGCTGGAGCTGGAGCTGAGCTGGGCTGGACCTGAGCTGGAGCTGGAGCTGAGCTGGTGCTGGAGCTGAGCTGGGGCTGGAGCTGAGCTGGGGCTGGACCTGAGCTGGAGCTGGAGCTGAGCTGGGGCTGGACCTGAGCTGGAGCTGGAGCTGAGCTGGGGCTGGACCTGAGCTGGAGCTGGAGCTGAGCTGGGGCTGGAGCTGAGCTGGGCTGGACTGGAGCTGGGGCTGGACCGGAGCTGGGGCTGGACCTGAGCTGGGGCTGGAGCTGAGCTGGGCTGGACCGGAGCTGGGGCTGGACCTGAGCTGGGGCTGGAGCTGAGCTGAGCTAGAGCAGAGCTGGGGCTGGACCTGAGCTGGGGCTGGAGCTGAGCTGGGCTGGACCGGAGCTGGGGCTGGACCGGAGCTGGGGCTGGAGCCGAGCTGAGCTAGAGCAGAGCTGGGGCTGGAGCCGAGCTGGGCTGCTCCCTCCTGGAAGCCAGTGCCCCACGCTGCGTTTGGCCCTCATCTGAGTGTACTTCCTACAGCCTCTGAAGGGGTGGACGCCGCAGGCACTCGGGTGGAAGGTCGGCCTGTTCCTTGTTTGTTTCCCGTAGGAGCCGCAGTGAAGGAGCCAGCAAGGCCGGAGTCCGCAGCTTACCGCCTTTGGTCCAGGCGATGACGGGCTGGGGATGTCCCTTCGCCTCACACTGGAAGTCAACGGTCTGACCCTCCGTCACCACCCTGTTCTCTGGCGTCACAGTAAACCGAGGAAGCGCTGTGTGAAAACATTCCACTTAGGAACAGCATGAGGTAAAACTGCCACACAAGCAACAGGACACGAGTGCTTGACACCTACAAGCAACTCAGAAAAAAAAAGGGGGAAGGGGGCTGCAAGTATGCCAAGAATGGTATTTCCCTGTCACCACGCAAACGCTCACGTGCACAGCTGGAGACAATGGACCGAGACGGTGGTGGAGGTAACACAGACAGACACCACCCCATCCGCAGTAACAGGTGCGAATATCAACGTGTCAGCTGGTGTCTACAGGGACAGATGTCATCACTACTGCACAAGCCACACAAGAGGCCAGCCTGGAGGCCATCTAGTTAAACGCAACAAGTACAAAAAGGTCAGTTCACTGCGTGGCTACATGGCTGGTGAGAAGGAAAGTGTGCAGACAGATGCCCTCCAGCGGCTGTGTGGGAAGGGGCGGCCTCCCACACTGACGCTCTACTCTGCATCGCCGGACAGACTAAACACACGGCTCAGTGAGAAACTGTCCTAGAGTCACCGAAAGGTACACTAAGCAATACAGAAAAACACCGCAAAGATTTAAAAATAAAACCTGTTAGAACTCTGGGTCTAAACCTCACCCAAGAACTCGCCCAGAGCTACGGGCACAATGCACATTCAGTTCCCACCCCAAGACCTCAGGCACACTCACAGCCATCTCCATCATGTACACCCTGACACACAACCACCACAACCTCAGACTGCACTCACAGCCGTCTCCATCATGTACACCCTGACACAACCACCACAACCTCAGGGTACACTCACAGCCGTCTCCATCATGTACACCCTGACACACAACCACCACCTCAGACTGCACTCACAGCCGTCTCCATCATGTACACCCTGACACACAACCACCACAACCTCAGACTGCACTCACAGCCGTCTCCATCATGTACACCCTGACACAACCACCACGACCTCAGGGTGCACTCACAGCCGTCTCCATCATGTACACCCTGACACACAACCACCACCTCAGACTGCACTCACAGCCGTCTCCATCATGTACACCCTGACACACAACCACCGTGACCTCAGGATACACTCACAGCCATCTTTATCATGTACACCCTGACACACAACCACCACCTCAGACTGCACTCACAGCCGTCTCCATCATGTACACCCTGACACAACCACCACAACCTCAGGATACACTCACAGCCGTCTCCATCATGTACACCCTGACACACAACCACCACCTCAGACTGCACTCACAGCCGTCTCCATCATGTACACCCTGAAACACAACCACCACAACCTCAGGATACACTCACAGCCGTCTTTATCATGTACACCCTGACACAACCACCGTGACCTCAGGATACACTCACAGCCGTCTCCATCATGTACACCCTGACACAACCACTACGACCTCAGGATACACTCACAGCCGTCTCCATCATGTACACCCTGACACACAACCACCACAACCTCAGGATACACTCACAGCCGTCTCCATCATGTACACCCTGACACACAACCACCGTGACCTCAGGATACACTCACAGCCGTCTCCATCATGTACACCCTGACACACAACCACCACGACCTCAGGATACACTCACAGCCGTCTCCATCATGTACACCCTGACACAACCACCGTGACCTCAGGATACACTCACAGCCGTCTCCATCATGTACACCCTGACACACAACCACCACGACCTCAGGATACACTCACAGCCGTCTCCATCATGTACACCCTGACACAACCACCACAACCTCAGGATACACTCACAGCTGTCTCCATCGTGTACACCCTGACACACAACCACCGTGACCTCAGGATACACTCACAGCCGTCTCCATCATGTACACCCTGACACAACCACCACAACCTCAGGATACACTCACAGCCGTCTCCATCATGTACACCCTGACACAACCACCACAACCTCAGACTGCACTCACAGCCGTCTCCATCATGTACACCCTGACACACAACCACCACGACCTCAGGATACACTCACAGCCGTCTCCATCATGTACACCCTGACACAACCACCACAACCTCAGGATACACTCACAGCCATCTCCATCATGTACACCCTGACACACAACCACCACGACCTCAGGATACACTCACAGCCGTCTCTATCATGTACACCCTGACACACAACCACCACGACCTCAGGATACACTCACAGCCGTCTCCATCATGTACACCCTGACACACAACCACCGTGACCTCAGGATACACTCACAGCCGTCTCCATCATGTACACCCTGACACAACCACCATGATCACAGGATATACTCACAGCCGTCTCCATCATGTACACCCTGACACACAACCACCACAACCTCAGGGTGCCCTCACAGCTCTGCTCAGGGTTGAATGGCTGTCAGTTCAGGGATATATGTGCAGACTCTCACGCACACTAGGAGCCTAGTGCTCTGGACTCCATCGCCTAGCACCAGGCTCATCTTCCAGACAAACTTGATCAGAGCGTGCGTCATCAACTATCAGGAAGGGGGTGCTAGGGGCAAAAAGTAGCCCACTGAGGAGAGCCGGGAGTGGACGCGGGACACGGGGCCAGCCTGGCGTCGGGCCGCCGCGCGGGGACTCACCCTGCACGATGATGAGGGCCGTGGCGTGGATGCTCTCAGCCCCGTTGGAGGCAAAGCAGGTGTACTCCCCGCTGTCGTCCTGTGCGACCTTCTGGATGTACAGGCCTCCGGAGGAGGTGATGTTCACCCGCGGGTCGGCCGGCAACGCGGACCGGTCACCCCTGGTCCAGGTGATCTGCGGCTGAGGGTGGCCGGTGGCACTACATTCCAGGGTGACACTCTCGCCCACCAGCACCTCTGTGTTCTGAGGCTGGATTACAAAAGCCAGCCGGGCTGTCACAAACAGAAACTCCCAGTTACTCCTCCGGCTTCACAGGCTCTGAGCGTTATTTTCTGTACTCAGGCTACTTTCACTCCGCATTCCTCCAAACTGAGCAGAGCAACCATAATTTAATTCCGTGCATTTCTAAATTTTCACTCCATTTTTAAAGGAAAGGAACATGTAAACGGTAAACACGATTCACATACTCAGCAGCCTGTGAGAAGTGTGGGCCAAAAGTAAGCAGAGACTCTAAGAACCTTATTTGTTTTCATACGTATGTCAGTTCTGTTAACCCTTGACAGCTGCGCCTTGTGGCACACAACGCGGTCTGTTAGGCAGACAGGGACGGGACTGAGTGGAGAAGACAGACAGAAGACAGACTTTGCTGCATCTTTTTATACCTGACGATGTTTAAGTTGTATTATTCAAGTATCTAAATATTTATTAAAAATACAGACGCAGGGGCTGGGAAGGTGGCTCAGTGGTAGAGCGCTTGCCTTGCATGCCTGAGGCCCTGGGTTCGATTCCTCAGCACCACATAAGCAAAAAGAAAAAAGCCGGAAGTGGCGCTGTGGCTCAAGTGGTAGAGCACTAGCCTTGAGCTGAAGAGCTGAGGGACAGCACCCAGGCCCAGAGTTCAGGCCCACGACTGGACCCAAAAAAAAAAAATACAGATCCAACATTTCATTTAGTGTCATCATTTTTACCAGACCGACAGTCTAGATTCTCTGAAGCCGAGTTACTCAGAGAGGAACACAGCCAAAGTGAACTCTGCAGAATCTGGTCTTTAATTTTGACTTGAAGGAACCTTAGGACCCAGAGGAGATAAGCTCAGAAGCCCCCCACAAGGGGCCCGATTGAAAACTGCAGCGGGGGCCCAACACTGACATCACACCTGCACCCCTGCCGTTACTGAGGAAAAGAACTGGAGAGCAGGCTGACCGCCGGCCTGAGGTAATGGGGAGAAATTCTCATGATGCAGCACCCACCAGAGGCCACCAGCACGGCGTGACTGCCTCCGCCCTCACCCCAACACACACCCACCCAAGAGACAGCAGACCAGGGCCAAGTTAGAAAATAATAACTCATTCTGCAGATTAAAAAACACGCAAACCCTCAAATAGTACACTAGCCAAGTGAGACAAGAGAGAAAAATAAAGACTGGACTGACACTGGAGTTCAGTAATTTCACAATACCTTGAAAGTTTTCTAAGACAGCTACTGAAACTTCCAAAACGGGTAGGAATTGGAAGACGAAAAACGAATAATTTTAATTATTTCAATGACCAAAAGTTTAATTCTGCAAATTAAAAACAGGCTTGCGTGTACCTGATGGAATGTGGGTGTCGGTCAGCTGGGTTTCCAGGTCCTATCTGCCTGGACTCTGGGCAAGCCCTCCGGAGCAGGTCACAGGCCAGCTGTTCCCAGTACAACCCAGCAGTTCATCACAGTACTTCATTCATCCACTACACTGCCTGTGTCCCCAACTGCCAGGGGCCATAAAGCATTGTTATTCTAATTTCTAACAGTCAACACATAAATGTAGAAAATGTAACTCCAGGAAAAGGAAGCAGAAGGTTTTTCCTTTTTGTTTTCTTTGTGTCTTGTCTGTTCATTTATCTGTCTTTGGAAGGGTCAGGGGCACAGAAATGGAGGGACAGAAGTATGCAACAATGCTACTCAAGGGACACTGCTGAAAATGAACTACACAACCTGTGGGTGGGAACGGGAGGGAAAACCTGGGAGAGAGCGAGGGAAAGGGTGACACTGCCCAGAACCACTTGTGTAACTAACCGCTCTGTATATCTCCTTCTAATAACGAAGAAATAAAAATTAAATAAAAAGCATCAACGTTTACAATGCCAAAATAAAATATGAAAGCTCTGCCTAAGGAGCCAGCCAGGCAGAGCAGGGAGGGCCAGGGCTGGCTGTCGGGGTGGGGTGTGACACGCACCCTCATCTGACTCAGGGCTGACTCTGCTTTGGGGGACACCAGGGCGGCCACGCCGACACCCCAAAGTTATTTAAACAAGACTGTGGGCCTCATGGGAAATAAAACATTCAGACCAAAGGGAGTAAAATGTGGAGCTCTGAGGCTCAAGTCCCCCTCTGGGAAGCCACGCCCTGCTGGTGATAAACAATGTCCTGCCTGGGGGGGAGGGGGAGGGACACACACACACACACACACACACACACACACACACACACACACACACACACACACACACACACACACACACACACACACACACACACACACACACACACACACACACACACACACACACACACACACACTGCTGTCCTCAGCACATCCCAAACTCTGTGGATCAGTTCGTCCTAGGAGAAATGCACAATGCCTCTGTCCAAGGCCAGCTTTGCCTCTGTAGGCGCCGAGGCACAGGCTCTCTGCCAGAGGGACACGGCAAGCAGTACACATCCGATTCCTTCCGAATAAAGCTGACGGCTGGATATTCTGACTGGCTAAAAAGTAGTCGTGGTGTCTAGGCCGGATGCACGGGGAGGCACAGGCCAGTGGTAAGAAGCCAGGGACCCAAATGCAAGTCCAGGCCCACTGCCCTCAGCCTGAACATGAAATCCCAGGAAGCAAGAGCCTGTGTAGGAAGGGGAGGCAGGCAAGAAGCCGGGCTGCGGCGGCAGAGCCCGGGCTGGCCGGGGGGAGGGGGGGGGTGGGGGGGGGACCTCAAGCCCAGCTGGGACCAGACATGCCCGAGGCCACAGCTGGACAGCCGGGACTCAGACAAACGAGTTTAAAACTTAAGCGCCAACGTTTTAAACATGGCAGTTTTAAGTTTTAAACAATCAACACTACTGCCTTTTCCTAAGTTACGTCAGCCCTTGGCAAAACCTCAAAGTCAAGGACACCAAGGGGCCGTGGCTGCGTGGATGCCCTGAGTGGGGGCCTGGCCAGGTCTGGCCGCATTCCCCAGCCCGCCTCCTGGGTCCCCAGACCCACGCTGTGGACCGGAGTGACACTGTGACTTCACCACCACCTCAGGAACAGCGCTGGCACAGTGGGGCTGTGTCACCTTGAGACTGCACCGAGTTACGGTGTGAGAAAAGCAGGAAGGGGAAGCCAAACACGTACCTGGAGACCCGGAGTACCTGAGGGTCACCTGCTGCGTCTTTGCCTCCCCGGCCACGTTCTTCGCCATGCACTGGTAAACGCCCTGGTCGGCCTCCTGTGCGTTCTCGATCATCAGGGTCCCGTCATCCAGCAGGTTTAGGCGTGAGTCTGTCTCCATGCTCAGCTCATTGCTACAGACACAGAGACCCGGCGTGTGCCAAGGTTGGCGGCACAAGGACATGCCGCTTTCACCCTGAGCCAGTCCTGGTTCTACACAGACCCAGAGCTCGGAATGCAGTGGCCGGGCCGGAGCCGAGGGCAAGGGGAGCTGTCTTCCTCCTCGCTGCCTGAGGATTGGTGTGCACCCCCAGACACCCCCAGAGCACCCCCAGAGCATCACCAGACACCCCCAGATCATCCCCAGAGCATCCCCAGACACCCCCAGAGCATCCCCAGACACCCCCAGAGCATCCCTAGACACCCCCAGACACCCCCAGAGCATCCCCAGACACCCCCAGAGCATCCCCAGACACCCCCAGGGCATCCCCAGACACCCCAAGTGCATCCCCAGACACCCCCAGACACCCCCAGAGCATCCCCAGACACCCCCAGAGCATCCCCAGACACCCCCAGAGCATCCCCAGACACCCCCAGAGCAGCTCCTAGGCAGCTGCCCTGTTACTTAACCCACACATCTACTTTCATTATGCCCATGTCCAGTCTACCTAAACGCTTCTTTTCACCCCTGGGGCCGCTGCTAGTAATACCAGGGCTTGAACCCAGGGCTTCCCTAGTGTCATTATTTGGCTTTGTAGCTGGCACTCTACCAC
The DNA here is from genome assembly GCF_024711535.1 of Dipodomys merriami. Taxonomy (NCBI): domain Eukaryota; kingdom Metazoa; phylum Chordata; class Mammalia; order Rodentia; family Heteromyidae; genus Dipodomys; species Dipodomys merriami. Next base: position 4,148,924 of record NW_027206612.1, on the reverse strand, counting down.
GTGAGCGGCAGCTTCACTCTAGCCTTTTGTCAGCGAATTGGAGATACAAGTCTCTTGGATTTGTCTGCTCCTGCTGACTCCAAACCTCAATCTCAGATCTCAGCCTCCCAAATAGCTCAGATGATAGGTGTGAACCACTGGAACCGGCTACCTAAACGCTTCACGTAAACATGGTGCTGATTCCCAGGGGGAAAATAAACAGCAAAGAGAAAACTCAAAACGCTTTATTTCCACAAGTTATAGAAAGTGGTAAACATTTTTATGTGTTACCAAAATCAGGAGCTCTCTAGAAACTGCCTGTATTCTTTAGGCAGGATCAGTGTGCCTAGGGACATGCGCCTGGAGTCTGCTCAGGTCAGGGGGTCTCCCAGGCAGCTGTCACGTGGAAGACAAGCTGTGCGACCCTTTTCTCCTTCCTACCTCTCTGCCTGGGCAGAGAACACGGCAGTGTGAGCACCAGCAGCTCGATGCTCACGGGCCATTCATGGACTTGGACATGGTGCCCGGCCCAGCTCTGGCCCAGCCCCACTCACTTGTTGCGAAGCCAGATGATCTCGGGCTTGGGGTTGCCCTCGGCCTTGCAGGTGAAGTACGCAGTGGTCCCCGAGGTGACATCCACATCCTGGGGCTCTGATGTTATCCGGGGCCTCTCTGTGCCCAACAACCAAAGGGAAGCATGGCCTCAGCCCGGCTGAACACAGTGGAGGGCGCAGAGCGGACGCCAGCATGGGTTGGGGGCGCAGCGCCCTCCTCAGCACCGTCCCGGGGCCCGCCCGCCGCCCCAGGGCCCGCTCACCGCAGTTCAACTCCTCCGGTGTGATGGTGGCCACGGAACGCCCCTGGATGCGTCTCGGGTACTCGCAGGTGGCCGCGGCCTGCGTGCTCCCCGACTGGGCGTAGGTCTTCAGGAGATCGGCCAGCCACAGGATCTCACAGTCGCAGTGAAGTGCGTTCGAGTCTAGCCGCCTACAGAGAGAAGCAGCAGCAGCTTTGGGCACCGGAATTATGGTGGGGGGGGGGGGTTGTCAATTCATCCTGGACCCATGCCTTCCGGGCATGGGTCCACAGCCCTGGACCCCACTGGGGCCCAGCATGAGACAAGGTGGGTGTGAGGGTTCCCTCTGTGGCCAGGTGCCCTGGAGAAGACCTGCCCTTGTCCCAAACACCCACAGAACAGGCCCGGCCCTGCTGCAGGGGTCAGCATCGTCTGACAAAAGGCCGGCTCCAGGCAGACTCAGCGTCCAGGCACGAGCAGAACCACAGCCCATGCTGGAGTGTCAAGGCCATAAAGGTCAGCACAGGGATGAAGACAAGTCGAGGAAGGCACTGAGCTGGGAATGTGGCTCAGGAGCAGAGAGCCTGGTATGCGTGGGGCCCTGGGTTCAATTCCTCAGTGCCACATCATCAAAACTAAGGGGGGAGGGCATCAGGTATGACAGCTGGCGTTCCATTCTGTCACTGGCACGCCGGGGGCCCGGCAGCGGGGAGCCAGGGTGCGCTGAGCTGTAGTCACCCTGTGACTAAACCGAGCAAGGTAAAGCTGCGGGCAGCCCGCTCCATCCCCACCCCGGGCAAGCCCATTATCTTCTTCCTCCGACATGGAAGGTCCAGTCCACCTTCCCACCGAGAAGGTGGGCCTCAGTGGAACTGATGGTGTCCAAAAAAATAAACCGTAAGTAGTTTTGACAGTCTACATCCTCACTGAAAAGATAAACCCAACCAAGCGACGGGGCTGATGGCTCTGGCTGCCTCCTGAGTCTAGTTTATCACAGACACCCAATATTCCAGAGACACCTAACTGGAAAAAAAAGTGCCGTTGGGACCATGAAACGTGACAGGGATGCCAAATCACCCTCTCCCAGCTGGACGAAAATGTGACTGCTATTGTAAGGGTTACTCAGTGGGAAATGGCTGCTGCAGTCTGCTTGGAATAGAAGATTCTTTTCATGCCGGATTTTATTCTCTCTACTCAAATGTGTATTTCAGAACTAAAATGGTAATGGGAGGAATTCCAGCACATTTTAAACGTCACAGCCACCTCTGAGTCCTGCCTGCTGTGCTGTGCTGGGCTGTGCTGGGCTGGACAGCGGGACATGGGGCTCTGATTCCTTCCCGGCGCTTTCCATAGTGCTCTCTGAGGGCTGGGGAACGAGAAGTGATCGGGAAGAGAAGCGATCGTGACGTCTATATTACACTATCTCCCTGAAAAAGCAAGACAGACGCCCTGTGATACAGGGTTGCTCCTGGGAGCCAGCCAGTCCTCCCATGGGCCAGGCCGGCTGTGGCAAAGCCCCCTCCTCCCACAGAGCAGCCAGGAGGGGTGGGCAGAGCCCCCCACAGAGCGGCCAGGAGGGGTGGGCAGAGCCCCCCACAGAGCGGCCAGGAGGGGTGGGCAGAGCCCCAAACACAGAGCCACCAGGAGGGGTGGGCAGAGCCCCAAACACAGAGACACCAGGAGGGGTGGGCAGAGCCCCAAACACAGAGACACCAGGAGGGGCGGGCAGAGCCCCCCACAGAGCGGCCAGGAGGGGTGGGCAGAGCCCCAAACACAGAGACACCAGGAGGGGCGGGCAGAGCCCCCCACAGAGCAGCCAGGAGGGGTGGGCAGAGCCCCAAACACAGAGACACCAGGAGGGGCGGGCAGAGCCCCCCACACACAGAGACACCAGGAGGGGTGGGCAGAGCCCCACACACAGAGACACCAGGAGGGGCGGGCAGAGCCCCCCACAGAACAGCCAGGAGGGGCGGGCAGAGCCCCAAACACAGAGCCACCAGGGTCTTACTTACAGCCGTTTCATGGAGTCCAGGTGGTTAAAGGTCCCCTGTACAAGATGTGTGATCCGGTTGTTATGTAAAAACCTGTTCCAAGACAAAAACACAACAGGCCACTCTTAGAAAACACTTTCCAGACTCAAGGACACAAGGACACGTAAACAGTCCCACGCCCAGCATTTTTTCAAGGCCTCTGTGAGTCAGAGTTAATACAAATGAACATTTTGAAAGTAAGGCTCTTCCCCCTAGAAATAACTAGGACTTTTTTCCTGTTTAGTCTTAGGCCAAGCCCCACCGCGGACGGTTGGGCTAGGGGAGTTGTGCACAAAGCAAAGGCTGGTACTTCATCGATGGGCAGCGTGGGCAGGACCCCCTCACAAAATGCCAAGGAAGACGGACTCACAGCCTCTCCAGCTTCGGTAAGCGCTGAAACGACTCTGGGTCCACAGTTTCTATCTGGTTAAAATGTAGGTATCTAGGAGTTTAAAAGAGACACATCATGTAAGCAGTGTGATGGTTTCTCAAGTCTGCATGCTCTGCTTTAAAACCTTCCCTGACCCTGGAAATCTCTACATTCCCTATTCCTGAGCACAAGACAAGCGAAAGCCCTTCAGGAAGATGGGACACAACCGAAGACGTCACAGCACGGGAGCTTCAGGTTCACAGAGACCCCGCATCCAGCAGCCAGCAGAGGCCCAACCTGACACACTCACCTCTGAAACACTCAGGACCTCAAAAGGACAACGCCAACACAATCGTGAAGTCAGCATCTATATCCGTCTTACAACACCTGTGCTTTGCTCTTCTGCTGGCTTGCGGGAGCCCGAACCTTAATGCAGCCCTATGCGATCTGTCAGGCCTATCACTAGGCTCAGCAGAGGCAAAAGACAGCGTGCCCTATGGGGCCTGGCATCCTCCCATGTCCCCATTACGTCCCACAACTCATGCATCTTTGGTGTAACTCAACTCTTCTAATTCTACAGCTTCTCCCTTTCAGAACACAGGGATGCTTTCCTCAAGGCCATGCCTCCTGGGGGCGTGGGCAGACGCCCCACTCAAGAGGGTCTTCCAGAGGGTGGTCCCCGAGATAAGGAAATGTTCCTTCCTCCACAAGCGCTGTGACCAAACCACCAGCAGAGCCGACACCCAGCAGTACCAGGCTCTGTGCACAACTCAAGCGAGAGTGTCCAAGACAGGCTCAGTCACCACTTGGACTGGCTCTGAAATGATTAAAGGTCCCAAACTCAAGCTCCTTCCCCTGGGCAGGGCTCGTCGGTCCCTCAGGGCCACCGCCAGCAGGCCAGCAGCCACCAGTGGGTTTGGCACAGCGCCTCCCTGACTTGGGGTGTCTGCACCCACCATCTTCTACTTGAGAAAACAAAGCAAGTCAAGCAGAAAGAGGAAGGCACGGAGGCCACTGATCTCCCAGGACATCTGACCTGAAGATCTCGAAGTGGGTAAGACCACGCAGAAACCCTCAGTTTCCATCCCCAGAATCTGGGTCTGTGCCAGGCATATGGGGACAGATAACACATGGCCCTCAAGGTCCCTGGCCTCAGTGGCTCAGACGCAGACACCATCAGGGAGCGGCCAGGAAAGCCGAGAGCCGGGCTGGAAGAATGAGCTGAGGCCGGCAGAGGAAAGCAGGGGCGCTGACGTCTGTCTCTAAGGTGGCAGCTCAGGACTGTACGGTGAGCCTGGCAGGCAGGAGGAGCCAGCGGGGCCTGAAGCTCCTGCCTGAAGAAGCATAGGTCTTGGGTATCCACTCCCCGGACAGCTCAGCAAAGCTCCGCAGGAGCAGGAGCTGCCAGGCCCCAGCTGCGGCAGCAGCCAGGCCCCAGCTGCTGCGGAGATGCTCAGAGGCCCCGTGGACCCAGCATGGCTTCACAGACCCCACCCTCTACTTCAGGGCCTTGTGCTGTGCTGCCCACCTTCCCCTGCGGGAGGCAAGGACGCAGACTAGAACACCAGCGTTTGCAAGGAGGCGGGTAAGGAGCAGACAAGGATGCGGGAAAGGATGCACATCTAGATGGAAGGCTGCAGAGACGCTCTGTGCCGGGACAGGCCGAGACTGACAAACGTCAGGGACTGCAGGTGCGCCTCCCACGTGCTGTTGGTGGCCTGCTTTTGTCCCCTAAATGCACTGCAGGACTCTTTAAACGGAGCAGAGAGCCGGCTCCAGACTGGGACTCTCCAGCTGCTGTCCCATGGCAGCGTCTGCCTCCTGGAGCAAACGGCCCATCGCCACCGGCCCACACCACTCACTGAGCCACGCGGCCCCTCTTCCGCCCACTTGTCCCACCTGTGTCCCTCCACTGGACTTGCAGCCTGGCTGAGAATGGCCCCCAGGCACCAGAACCTTGCTGACACAAGAGCCGTTTCTCCACAAAGCCTCCCCGTGTGTGCAGTCCTCTAGATAGTTCCATGGGTCTCTGCCGTGGCGTGAAGCTTGCTTCTGTCTGAGACAGTTCTACAGTAACTGCAAATTCTCACGCATGCTCAGTCACTACCCAGCAAGCAGAGCGGAAGCTAAGCACTTGGACACGTAAATATGTGTTGAGCACAGGCTCACAGTGTGCGTCCTGGGCGCGGGCACCGGGGTGGGCCTGGGACTGGGCTGGCCCCTCTCCTGACTGCTGTACCCAGACTCAGAGCAGAAGGCTGACTTCCTCCTGCACAGAACCCCACAGGTCTCTCCTCAGGTGTGAGGAAGGCTGTCAGGAAACCCACAGAAGACCTTTACGCTTTTAACAGAACTTTGTATTTAAACAAAAAACACGCTGACTTCATAGAGAAGAACGACGTCAGATGCACAGGCGCAGGCACAGCATTTAGCCACACACATTTACTGCACCGGGGGGGGGGGGGGGGGGGGGCTGTGTTTTCCCCAGAGGCGAAGAACTGAAACTCTGAGTGCGGAGTGAGCAGCCCAGTCTCTCACCCACGGAGACCCAGGGGCCCTGGCCACGCCCAGACTCGATCATCCTTGCATGTCTGTCTCATGCACCGTGACAACCACACTGTTTCTGTGGGGCAGACATGGGGTGATCCTCCTGCTCCTGGGCTGGTGTATGCGAGGCCCAGGGTCTGGGGCACAGAGGACACAGCTTCCCTGCTACTCGGTGACGCTGGGCCCAGTGCCAGGTCAGACATGCCACGCGTCCTCCCTACCCCGGGCGGCTCCGACATGCACCATGCAAAGAGCAGGCCTGGCCCACCTCTCCCTGCGGAGGCGGAGGGCAGGCGACACCCAAGAGCTGAGGCACGGCGGGAAGGGGCACTTACAGTTGCTCTAGAGAGGTAAGTCCCTTAAACGCTTGCCTGTCAATTGACTGGATTTCATTCTTGTACAAATAGCTGCAAGAAGAAACATGGAGGGTGTTAGCGCACACAGGAGAGGCCGCGGCTCCCATGGAGAAAAAAATCTGTTGACACAATTGGCGACTGCATTAGGGGGCAAACAACACATCGGGCTGAGCACAGTGCTGCTCACAAACCTCCCCTCTCTGCCTGCACCGTAAGTCGGGCAAAAGCGGCCGGTCCAACCTAGGTGACCGACAGTGCCGCTGCCAGGTACACACAGACTGGCCCGCCGTGGCTGGCAAGCTCCCTGGACACGTTTGCTTCCAACCCTGGAGAAAATAAAACCATCTCCCCACATCCACCGTAAGACGCTGCTGCCGAGCCAGCACAGCCTCGAATTAACTCAGAAACAGGACCAGGCTGTGGCTTGGGTGGTAGAACACCAGCCTAGCAAGCTCCAGGCCCTGAGTTAACCAAAAAAGAAAAAAAAAAAATCCAGAAATAATTAGCAGGACAGACAACAGAGAGTCTGAAATGCCTTGAATTGCTCCCACTGGCACCTCACACAACAGAAGCAGCGAGGCCTCAGGAGGAACATGCCAGGGCCAGGCACCAGTGCTCACGCCTATAATCCCAGCTACTCAGGAGGCTGAGATCTGAGGATCATGGTTCAAAGCCAGCTTGGGCAGGAAACACCAGGAGACTCTTAAAGAAGCTACTCAAGGGCTGGGAAGGTGGCTCAGTGGTAGAGTGCTTGCCTTGCATGCCTGAGGCCCTGGGTTCGATTCCTCAGCACCACATAAGCAAAGAGAAAAAAGCAAGAAGTGGCGCTGTGGCTCAAGTGGTAGAGCGCTAGCCTTGAGCTGAAGAGCTGAGGGACAGTGCCCAGGCCCAGAGTTCAAGGCCCTACGACTGGACCAAATAAAAAAAAGCCAGAAGTGGCGCTGTGGCTCAAGTGGTAGGGTGCTCACCTTAGGCCAAAGAAGCCCCAGGACCCGCAAAAAATCAAAAACAAACAAAGAAGAGTAACATGTCAGGGCCAAGTATGGATGGCTGAGTTCCCCCCTTCCAGAACAGAAAGGCATCGTGGCTCATGCCTGTAGTGCAATTATTCAGAATGCAGAGGCGGGGGGTTCAGTCTGAGGTGTGCCCAGGCCAGAATGAGATCATATCTGAAAAACAAACTAGCAGCGCAAGGACGGAGATAGGCCCAAGTAAGAGTGATTGTGCAGCCAGGATAAGGCCCTGAGTTGTTTGAAAAAAGAGAGAGAGAGAGAAAGCCACATGTCCCACTAGGTCTGCTTTTGTCTAACCTGCGAACTACAAGCAGACTTACATTACTAAGTGGGTGAAGTTGTCAGAACAAGACCAATACTTTATGGCTGCAGGAGATGCCTTTTCCAAGGCCTCGGTAGGCTGTTCTTGGAACACAACCTCCCTCATGGCCCCTGGGAAGTTTCTGGTGCCTCTGTGCTGCATGGACAACCGAGCAGCCTGGTCCTGTGCAGAGAAAGCTCCAGAGTCCTGCACAAACCTAGCATGCAAGTGAAGAGACACCATGGACAACCGAGCAGCCTGGTCCTGTGCAGAGAAAGCGCCAGAGTCCTGCACAAACCTAGCATACAAGTGAAGAGACACCGCAAAGCTCCCTAGCTCCAGAAGGAACACGGGTAGGTGTGGCTGGGGGCCAGGGGCTCATGCCTGTAATCCTAACTAGATCTGAAGATCCAGGCTCAAAGCCTGGTCAGAGCAAAAAGTCCATGAGACTCTCCAAAATTATCAAAGAGCCACAAGTGGAGCTATAGCTCAAATAGGAGAGCACCAGCTTTGAGCAAAAAGACCAGGACAGCACCTAGGCACACATACATACATGCACCCATGTGCACGCACATGCACGCACACACGTGCACACACACACACATGCACACAGAGGTGGGTGTATGAGCTGAACTTTGCTGCACAGCTGATCCCTGTGGCACTGGGGCTGGTAACAGGTTTCCACCTTGATACAGAGGACCTGCCTCACTCTTCGTGGGACCCACCGGGCCTTCTCTCACAGGAGGAAGACCTGGCAGTGGATCCACGCTTTCCTGCACTGCCACGTCATCAGGCACTGCGCCACCTGGTGGCGTGTCCATGCGGCTACTCTCCTGAGTGAGCAGCACTGTCTCAGCCCTGTCCAGGGCAAAGCATGAGCTCTGGTGCAGTCCTGAACTCTGGCTGCGGGCCGGTTTCCCTCCCTGCCCCGGCTCGGGCCCGTTCTCCCCGCTGGCTCTAGGCCTTCCCTATGTTCCCACCTCCTCCCTCTGTAATTGCTGGCAACATGAAGGAGCTAGGAGCCCTACTACGCATGGCCAGGTACAGCCCACCTGTGATCAACGGCCAGGCCCCTCACGAAGCCAGGAGGGGCCTTCAATTCTCCTTCTGCTTGCTATGTGACTCTGGAGCCTTGGTTTCGTCCATAAATGGACAGGTGCTGGTAATGCAGTTAGTGAGTACAGAGCTTCTAGGATATGGCATTACTGCTCACGCCTCCCTGGGCCCCGTGGCTCCACAGGCCTGAGCCATCCAGCCGAGTCTGAGCTCACTTCCTGAAGCAAAGCGCAGCACCGAGGAGACCCACACGCCCTTCTAAAAAGGGAGTAATAGCTGGGCATGGTGGCTCACGCCTGTAATCCTAGCTACTCAGGAGGCTGAGATCTGAGGATCACGGTTCAAAGCCAGCCTGGGCAAGAAAATCTGTGAAACTCTTATCTCCAGTAAACCACCAGAAAACCGGAAGTGGCGCTGTGGCTCAAGTGGTAGAGCCCTAGCCCTGAGCTGAAGAGCTGAGGGACAATGCCCAGGCCCAGAGTTCAAGCCCCACGACCAACAAAAAAAAAAGGGGGGTGGGGAGTAATAGAATACTTTGGAAGAATATGTAAACAAGTAAATCCAATACAGATGCGTTTTTCTTCAGACATTGGTGGTGGGATGCTTGTTTATCACAGGCTGAGCTCTGGGTTCTACCCCCAGCACTACAAAATTTAAAAATAAAACAGTAAGTAAAAAAGTAGTCCTACTTCATAATAATAGTGATGCTACAATAGGGAGTTATAATGACTTGTAACTCCCTTTGTCGCAGAGTTGAATCTTGCCTACAAGTTCAGTGGCAATAATTCTATCGTCAGGATATAGGAATTCAAGGGAAGGCCACTGAGGGTTCCATGAAAGACAGACTGCTGACTTCCAGGAACGTAACTTTGGCACTGACCTGGCATGTAGGGCTGAAATGATGATACACTGCAGCAAGTCACTGAACATTTAACATACTCTACAATGACTGTGCAAGGGTATGCAGCCAAGGACCCCAAGGACTGGGAGAAGAAATCAGGCCCTGCATGTGGCGGGCCGCTCTGCCCTGGGCACTAGCCCGCCTCCCACACCTCCTTTACCAACACCTCCACCCCACCCAGCGGCCCATGCCACAGACTCCACCTGGGAGGGAAAGAAGAGGCCTGAGCACCCATGCTTAAGGGTGCTAGGTCGTACTTAAGTGAGATTGTGAGGAACAGCACCCCACACTGCCTAATGCTGAGCTTGTCTTCATACCCTCCATCTGATGTAAAACCAAGAACAAAAAGTAGGGTTAAAAGTACAAGTACACACACACACACACACACACACACACGCACACGTGCGCACATACACACACGCACACACACACATACACACGCACCCCACGGGCTTAGCTGTCAGCTAACTGTGCTGATTTTCCAGGAAATGAGAGCTCCCTTTCAGAGCTGGCATGGTAATTAAAAATAACAGCAACCTAAGGCTAAAAACTCAAAGGAGATCCTTCCTGTCCCTCATTGGAAAAATTACTAATATACATACAGCATTAAAATATCAGCTTTCTATTCCAAAGACAGGAAAGGGACTTGACACATATGTTTCATTAAGGAAAGTACATTGTTTATACCAGTTAGAGATAGTCCTGTAATTGGGAACCACTGACACCTAATACCAAAACAGATTCCAAATACACATCCACACAACCTAACTGCTTTTAAACTCAGCCTGTAGTTGTAGCTGAGTTACAGCACTCACAGAGTAACTGATGCAAACCCTTAATTAAAATGGCTCACTTTGGAACACTAGTCTTAAAAGGAAGAACAATTTGCTGAAACCAAGTAGAAGGACTTCTAACCTATCCAGACCCAGGATGCTACCCAGGCAAGACCAGCGTTTCCCTCTGCAGAAGGTGGCCAGCCTGCACGGCAGGGCACAGAGCAGCACACCCACAGGCGACGGCTGTAGACTTCGGCAAGCAAGTTTTAAACGATAGTTGTGGCAGATCAATTTTTAAAAGCTAAGTTAAAACTTCCCTAGATAAAAGTAAGAGGCAAACCTATTAGGGGAAGATGAGAACCTTAGCAGGAGTTAGTGAGATTCCACCCCAGCTACAAAAACAATGGCATCTAGCGGCAAAGGTTCATTCGCTGGGCGTGTGTGAGGCCGCCGTCCCCCACCCCCAACCAGGCCGCCCAACTTGTGCACTGTGTGCTGACTCCATTTCAGCCTGGGTCTTATACCACCGGCAACTCATTTAAAACTGAATCCCGCCACCATTTCACTCACCTGGAAAGAAGCCCCTTGGGCGGATGTACTATTCACAGACCTTCATTCATAAGGAGCAGACCGTGAGGTTACATTTAAACATTCTAAACACAGACAACACAGGCATGCAAGTTAAAAGAACTGGCCACTGACTTACAGATATTTTAAATTTTCCAAGTCTTCAAACGCCCCACTGGGTATCCTCTTGATCTGATTATTGTTCAGAAGCCTACAAAAGAAAATTCCAACAGAAGTTAACAGAGCAAAGAGACAAGGCCAAATCTACTTGCATCTGCTGAAGAAACACCTTGTGGTGCTGGGAAAGGATGGAGGCCCAGACCCAGCAAGACGGTAATGCCAACTCCAGGAGCCGCGTGGCTTCCACCGACACCACACCTTTCCCCTTCATATCCAGGCGAGAACTAAATCCCCTGCGAGACTAAAGGGTGGGCATCACTCCTGCCACGCCCACTGACCACTTCGGCTGGTTGTGGCCAGTAGGAAGCCACCATGGCGGCACAGGTGACCTGAGAGGCGTCCAGCCCTGCCCTCCCGGGGACTCAGAGGACCCTCTCTCCTCAGCCCAGCCAGGCGTCCGAGGCAGCTCTGTTGCTAGGTGGGCCCAACCAGCTCCCCAGGAGGTCCAAGACCTAGGGCATAATTCAGAGGCTTGAGAACCTTGTCTCAACGGGATGGAGCTCAAGCTAACCCTCAACATGGAAGAGGCCAAGGCAAGAAGCAACCCAGCCCTGCCAGCACAGGATGTATGAATGTGTTTACCTATGAGAGTCAGGGACTCCACACAGGCGTCAGACTCAGCGCCACCCCAGCTTCCGATATCACAGTCCATCTCCACCTCCACCTCCCCCCCCCCGGCCCTCCCACCGAGGAGAAGTGGGTAATGAGCAGAGCGCGGGTGCTACCTGCAGGTGATGCTCACTGTTCATTTGTTTTCTGCCTAGGTCATCAGCCAAACGCTTCAACTTACAGTGTATTCAGCTTCTGCAGCTGCCGGAACGCCCCAGGTTGGATCTCTCTGATTCTGTTAAACCGAAGGTCCCTGTGAACAAACGGGGCATGGTTGGCACAGGAGAGTAGCTCACGGCCGTGGCCACTCCCGTCCTTCCCACACAGCCACTTTCCAAACGGATTAAATTGCTCAAGTTGCTCTTGGCCGTCTAATCTTGTTGAGCCCAGTCAATGTTTGGGACAATGCCCACAGTAAGGGAATTTGTTTAGACAGTCAGGATGGGAGATGAGATTGCATTAACTACCTACGCATGCCATCACTGGCAGAAATTCCAGGACAACTCACTTGGGTAATTCTGCACAAGGCAACCCTGCTGTGCAACCAAGAGTGCAAAGCCTTCGCCGAGGCCAGGAATTCCATCAGCCAGGACTTGGCTGATCACCAGGTGCCTGCCCACGGCACGTCTCCAGGAAGGCTGCCCCAAAGCACAAAGCCAACTCAGCATGTGCGTCAGGAGGAAGAGGCTTTGTCCCCGACAGGTATGCTTACACATGCACGGCTAAAACGGTCATTTGTTTTTTTCAGGAGCCAGGTGAGACCTCTGCCATCATCTTCTGAGCTCCTTCTCATCTATCTTCCCAAGGATCATTTAGTAACTGTCGGTGGCTCCCAGCACGGGGCCTAGCTAGCTTTTGGTTCAGCACAACCTATTTCAAAACACTTTTGTTTAACACTGGAAAATCAACTGTTTAACTTTAGAGACAGCAAATGAAACTGGTCCTTTCTGGCCCAAGTTCTGTGTTTGGGGTCAGGGTCTCCAGGGAAGGAAAGAGGAAGGCCAAGAGCCTTTCCTCCCCACCCCCCACAGCTCCACCTCGGTCGGACGTCCATACTAGCCTTGGCCTGGATGTGCCACTGTAGCCCCGACAAGTCACACGAGTGGGGCTTTGATTTACATCCACATCCAGAGCGCCACAGAGAGTCCACATGGAGACAGGCTGAGCATCCCAGTCACGGAAGGGAGGTGCCAGCCATGGGGGGGAGGACACAAAAGAGTCCAAGTCCACCGAGAGGCCGGCAGCCCGCAGGCCAAGGCCCAGAAGGCCAGGAGGGACGTCTTCAACTAGGCAGGGAGCGCTGACCACTGCCACCATGCCACAGCCGGGCCTGGGCCACCACACAAGGAAGGGAACAAGCAGAAAGCACCACGTGCCACGGAGTGACACCACTGCCAGACACCACTCCACACGAACTCCAAAGCACAGAACAGCATTCTCCTTTCGGCTTTTTTGAACCACTTAAAAATGTGAAATGTTGGGGCTGGGAAGGTGGCTCAGTGGTAGAGCGCTTGCCTTGCATGCTTGAGGCCCTGGGTTCGATTCCTCAGCACCACATAAGCAGAAAAAGAAAGCTGGAAGTGGCGCTGTGGCTCAAGTGGTAGAGCGCTAGCCTTGAGCTGAAGAGCTGAGGGACAGTGCCCAGGCCCAGCGTTCAGGCCCACAACCGGACTCCCCCCCCAAAAAATGTGAAATGTAAGCCAGGCACCGGTGGCTCACACCTGTCATCCTCCCTACTCAGGAGGCTGAGACCTGAGGATCGCAGTTTGAAGCCAGCGGGGACCCAGCCAGAGGCCCTCCGACCCCGCAGCTCTGGCTCACCCTTCTCCCTGCCAGTCCAGCCCTGCTTTTATGGCGGGAGCAGAGTGTTTTAGGCCTCCTGCAGACGCACCAATCCATGCAAAGCACCCCCTGTGCTTTGTGAATAAACAACAACAAGCGGCTTCATGCACACTGTTTCCCTGGAAACAAAACCCAAAACTGCTTTTCACAGATGTTGCAAACTACCATCACTGTTGTCCAGACAGACACTGGCCAGACCACGTACCCCCTGGCTTCTGCCCCAGGAAGCTCCCCCCCTCCCCCCGTGTGCCATGCCCAAGCATGCCAGCAGTCACGTGACCAGAGGGCCAGAGTCCCATGCGCCTCTTCTAAGCAAACAGGGAGCCCCCAAAATCCAACCGCACAGATGAGCATGAAATCCACCATTCCCCAACAAGGGAGAACACATGAGCAGAGGATTTCCTCCTAATCGGAGACCTCCAAGAAAGCCCTGGGCGCTTCCCAGCAGGGCCAGGCCATCCCAGGAGATGGGAAATGGGGCTCTTGCGTGTGCTAAAAGGGTTGTGTAAGTCTTCCTGTTATGGGAAACAAGATGCAGGTGCAGAGTGCACCGTCCTCCTAACTGAGAAAGCAGACGCGGGCAGGGCCTGTGGCTTCCACTCACCTCCCAGGCCAAGGCCACGCCGCCCGCCTCAGATCCCAGAGATACAAGTTCTCAGGGAGGCAGGATTCAGGCTCCAGTCTGGCAGCCGGACAGGACACAGGGCACAGGGGAGAGAGAATCGAGTGCCAGCCAGGCTCTGCCACTGTGGCTCCTCTGCACCCCGCACCCGGACCCGCACCCCTCACCCCCGTCCATCCCTCACCCCTCACCCCCGTCATCCCGCACCCCTCACCCCCGTCATCCCTCACCCCGCATCCGCCCCACTCACCCCTCACCCCCGTCATCCCTCACCCCGCATCCGCACCCCTCACCCCGCGCCCCTCACCCCTGTCAACCCTCACCCCTCACCCCGCGCCCCTCACCCGCACCCCTCACCCCTCACCCCTGTCATCCCGCACCCCTCACCCCCGTCATCCCTCACCCCGCATCCGCCCCCCGTCACCCCTCACCCCCGTCATCCCGTACCCCTCGCCCCTCAACCCCATCATCCCGCACCCTCACCCCTCACCCGTCCGTCATCCCTCACCCCTCACCGGCACCCCTCACCCCGCGCCCCTCACCCCTCACCCCGCGCCCCTCACCCGCACCCCTCACCCCTGTCATCCCGCACACCCGTCATCCCTCACCCCGCACCCTGTACCCCTCACCCCGTACCCCTTACCCCGTACCCCTCACCCGCACCCCTCACCCCGCGCCCCTCACCCCTGTCAACCCTCACCCCTCACCCCGCGCCCCTCACCCCTGTCAACCCTCACCCCTCACCCCTCACCCGCACCCCTCACCCCTCACCCCTGTCATCCCGCACACCCGTCATCCCTCACCCCGCACCCTGTACCCCTCACCCCGCACCCCAGGCTGCGGCTAAAAGGCCCCATTCGAGGCCGGGTATTTCTTGGTGCAAACAAGCAAACAACACAGTGCACTGCACACAAGATGTCTTTTCCTCCCGACGATAGCCCTCGCTCCTCACTACAGTGCGGGGCAGGCTCCTCTTCTCCAGTCCGGCGGCCACAGGCACACGGCCAGGGAAGTGCCAGGAAGGCCTGCCGCGCCCCTCTGCCACTGGGCTGGTTCGGGCGGCACCCTGGGCCTCAGTGACTTGTGTGTACAGAAGTGACAAGATTGGTGCCTGGGGGGCCTCCAGGCCGAGTCCCCCCAAGTCTCCAGGATTCTTCAGGCCCATGCGGGACAGCACCCGAAGTCACCCCTAGAATTAACCCCAGCTGTGCCTCGGTTCAGACGTGTGCACTGCTTGTGTAAGCCCTTGAGTTAAGCTGCTTACATTTAAATTCTGAACTTAAAGCCCAGAACAGGAGGCCTGTGACTCATCCCCCCCCCCCCCGCCCACTGAAGAGGCTCCAGAGGAGGGGGCTCGGTGTGCGCCCCTCCCTGACAACAGCGACGCCCCACAGGCCAGCACATTCCGCGCTGTCTGTCTGCGGCCCGGGCTCTTTGTCTCTTTGGGAGCCCCTGCCCCGGCCGAGGACTGCGGCCTCAGCACCTTTTCCCGCTGGGTGATCACAGGCCGGGGTCAGAGCTCCGCAGAGAACAAAGCATGCCCGCACAGGCCTCTGCACAGCACCAGCTGACAGCCGTCACCCGCGGCAGCCGACCGTCATCAGCGCACGACCAGGCCACCCAACGCTTGTGGTGGAAGACTGCGTCCAGCAGGACAGGGTCCCCGGGCGGCTGGCCGAGGGGACCGCTCTCCCGTCATGGCCTCCTGCATGGACCCGACGGCTCCTCCACACCTGGACCTGTGGGACGCTCACCACCACGCCACACTGGCCGCCCTGCTAACGGTTTACCTAACCTGCCACACCAGTGAGTCCTCAGGCCTGAGTAGTCCCACATCTCTGCTGAAGGAACCCAGGCCCCATGTGAACACAAGACCCGCATCGGTGCCGAACACGGGGCCCCAGTGAACACAGGGCCCACATCAGTGCTGACCACCCCCCCCATCCCGGCCTGCAGCAGCCCCCAGGAAGAGCAGCATGGGTGCCTCGGGCTCTGCAGGCCCTCGCCGGACGTTCACTGCCACCAGGACTGCAGCCCAGAGGGGGAGTTCTAGACTGTGACCCAGGCTGCTTGTGAGTGGCTGACGGTGCTGCCAGAGAAGCAGGATCTGTGCCCTAGTGAGCACGGCACAGGGCACGCTGCCGGGGGACCTGGGGCTGCTCCACACTGAGTAACGTGGAGGAGGAGCCTGAAGGCACCGCAGGGCCCCCCCCAGTGTGGCTGCACCACACTGCCCTCCGTGAGACACCAGCACACTCCACACCTGCCCCACTCCACGACCCTGCTTCCCAACACGCAGGGAAGGCCCCTGCCGTCCCCTCCCAGCCCACAGCCCTCCCTGATTGGCTTCCATACCTGGCAAACAACGCAGCCTACCTGCTCCTCGGCGCGGGCGCAGCTCATGGCATGTTTCGCTGGGTTTTGGCAGTCGTGGATATGGACTCGGGGCCTCGCGCATGCTAGGCCCATCTCCTCCCACTCTGGTGTCTCATGAACGAGTCTCACGGGCCTGCCCAGGCTGCCTCCACCCGCTGGGAATGCAGGCCTCAGTCACGCTGCCCGGCCCACCAACAGATGTCCCTAACTGTGTACCCGTAAGTATCTGTCGTCCCTTCCTTACCTTCTTCTTCCCTTCCTTCTTGTTTTCTTCCTTCCACCCTGCACCTCCCCCTTCTTGCTCCCCGGATCCCTCTGTGGGTCTCTGTTCTGTATCCGGGGACCACTGCACCAGTGCTTTACAGATCAGGGCCGTGTCAGGCAGGACCAGGGTCAGGAGGGAAAGGGGGCAGGAGAAACATCAGAGAGGCAAGAAATACAACAGAGACAAAAAGCAAGAATTAGCTGAACATGGTGGCTCATACCAACAGTCCAGGGTCCTGAGAAGACAACAGAAGATGAGGAACACAATCAGCCTGAACAGAGGAATCTACAGGACACTATCTCCAAAACAACTAGCAAAATGCTGGACTAGTGGCGTGGCTCAGGCTGCAGAGCATGAGCTGTGAGCAAACAAGTCAGGAGAGCACAGTGCCAGGCATAGAGAAGACAAAGGGACATTAGAGAGAGTACTCTGCATTCCAGGAACCCTGGGGCTGGCCCTGCCGGGAGGTGCCTGCAGTTCAAGTCCACAGCCCAGGCAGGCAGCAGAGCGCCTCCCAGCCTACAAAGCCGCTCCTCGCTCCTGCCCCCCCCCCCCCCCCCCCGCGGCTGAGGGAAGGGCCTGACATGCTAACTGCCTGAGGCTGACCCTGTGGAGAGCCCATTCTGCTCTCCTGGAAGCCTACTGACTTCACAAGGACCTCTCCTAAGAAACACCTTCCCAGAAACAAAGCCGGGCCTCCCCTCTGAAGGTGGGAAAGTGCAGATGCTCAGCACTGCCATTCAAACGAGAGAACGGGTTAAGTGAGGTCTCTACAGGGAGCGGATGTGTTCTGAGTTCAGCCAAGCCGACGAAACTGTTATCCCACTGGGCGCCCATCCAAGTCAACGGGGAGAGGAAACCTCGCCACAGGCCCAGCGCCCCGCCAAGGGAGCCGCTCCAGGCTCCCCTCAAACACTGGATTTTGTTTGCTGCTTTTCCAAAGGCCTCAAATCGGGCCGATTACACTTTCATTACCTCCCCCGACAACATGGGTCTGAGAAGAGAATCAACAGGGACTGAGACCTCTCACACCAGCCCACCGAGGGGGCGCCTCACAGCTCACACGTAGAACTTGTAAGATAAGAAATGCGGCCAAGCTCACTCCAGAGAGACCAGCCTGCCCTGAGCACAGCAGGAGAAGGAGGTGCTCAAGAGTCAGGGAGCCCAGGAGCCCAGAGGGGCCAGAGGGGCCAGGCCACGGCAGGGACAAGTCACGGTGTCCATGGAGACCTCCTCCCCAGCCTCGGCCACAATCCCGCAGTCCACTCGCTCAGTGCTGAGGGTCAGGGTGTGGAGGCTTACTAGCTAGAGGCACCCCAGAGCAGCGCCCCTTGTGCATGGGAAGCTAGTCACTCACAATGCTGGCTGGAAATACAATCATTTCCCGAAGGAAGTGCGGGGGAGGCACTGTGACCAGGAAGAGCAGCGAAGGGTCAGATGTTAAGCTGGGGAGGAGGCCGACTCCAGGCCCAGGGCTCTGGCGCCAGCCCACCCTCACCTCAACCACGCAGAGGCTGAAGGAGGGGGACGCGTATCACTCATAGGCCGGCCACCCCAGACTGGGGGACACAAGGGCACCAGTGCCCAGCCTTGGGGACGGGTGGGGACAATGAGCGGAGAGGTGAATGGGTGGGCAAGTAGATGGACAGATGGGTGGAGAGATGGACAGATGATGGTAATGGTCTGCTAGATGTTGGATAAATGGAGAGTGGAAGGGTAAGTGGGTAGAGGGATGGATGGATGGATGAATGAATGGAGAGATGGATGGACAGAGGTGGATAGTTGATCAGATGGTGGATACAGCAGAGTGGAGGCATAGGTGGGTGGATAGAGATGGATAGAGGTGGGTGGATAGAGATGGATAGAGGTGGGTGGATAGAGATGGATAGAGGTGGATAGAGGTGGGTGGATGGAGGTGGATAGAGGTGGGTGGAAAGAGGTGGGTGGATGAAGTCGCAAAAGCATTTACTTTAGAAGATTATACAAGGCAAAAGACAGACAAGAAAACAATGTTCAAAGTTAATGTTTATCCCTTTGTTGCCAGCCAATGCAAACATCCTCAGCTCTAAGGAAGTAACCATGGTGACTAACTGCATCCTCTGTAACTGCTCTTCTTCAAGGTTAAGGGCAGGGCAGCCCCTCTGGTCACCTTTGGAAAACATTTGCTTCTCTCCAGGAAGTGACAGCCTCAATCTTCTCCCCTGAAGAAAGTAGCCTGGCTGTCTCTAGGAGGAGACCCAAACATGAACCACAAGCACTCCAGATAAGCTGCAGGCCTGTTTCCCACTGACAAAATACCAGGTGCTCCTGTAGTAAACTAAGAGCTTGCCTTGGATGAGCTTGTCTTTCCAATGACATTTCTGAGTGAAGAAATCACCCTTCCTAAGAAGGGCGATGTTTCCCCCTACACAAAGAGAAAATATTAGCCTAAGAATGCACAATGCAGTAGCCTTCTAGTTCCACTTTCTCCTTTCTCCTTGGTGGGGGACTAACATCAGATTCGCACAGATGTGGCATTTCAGAAAAAGGCCTGTTTCCCAAAATAAAGGGGCTAATGAAGGGTACCACAGCCAAGGATCCTCAGAAAAATTAGATGGTGCTTAAATATCTGGTCTGGTCTGCACTGAAAACCATACATCAGGGCCGGCCATTTCCTGTTGGCATTATGAGTCTCTGCTGAGAAGTCAGCTCATGAAAAACGAGAAGATTGGGCTGGGAAGGTGGCTCAGTGGTAGAGCACTTGCCTTGCATGCCTGAGGCCCTGGGTTCGATTCCTCAGCACCACATAAGCAAAAAGAAAAAAGCCGGAAGTGGCGCTGTGGCTCAAGTGGTAGAGCGCTAGCCTTGAGCTGAAGAGCTGAGGGACAGCGCCCAGGCCCAGAGTTCAGGCCCCACAACCGGACCCAAGGGAAAAAAAAAAAACCGAGAAGATCACATCTGAGCCACTCACTGCACTCAGAGGTGCTTTTCCTTCTGGAGCCTCAACGAGATGATAGAGCCTTGCAAGGCCTCAGAGACAAAGAGCCTCACTAGAGCCCTACTGAGATGATGATGGAGCCTCACCAGGGCGAATGGGCCTCCATGTCTCCGGGCTGCCCAGCACCCAGGCTCCAGTGGAGTTTGTTCCCATTCCTCAGACCAGTTGGCTCATCTGTCCCCTTACTGCCTATTCTCACTACAGGCTCTGTTACCTTTAACAAAAAGACAAAACGAAATTTCCCAGTGGTAGGGCTCAAGCCTGTAATCCTGGCTGCTGGGGGATGGGGAATTGGGGTGTTGTCTGCAAACCGTCGGGGCATCAAAGATGATTGAGACCCCATCATAAGCAAAGCTGGTGGCTGGACTCAGTGGCACTTGCCTGTCATCCCCAGCCAAAGAAGGAAACAGAAGCAGAGTATCAATCCCAGACTGGCCCAGGCGTAAAATGAGGCCTGACCTTGAAAATAAGCAATGCAAAATGAGGCTGGAGGCATGGCTCAGATGGTGGAGCATGTGCCTAGTAGTGTGTCCAACTGACAGAAAAGCCCAACAAGAGATATATTTTCCCTAATGTCTGGATCTGGGTTGTTTTGTTATCTGTATCTTCACTGTTTCTACCATACACAACTTGCCAATTACAAAATCAAGTGTGTGAAAAGGAAAATAAACAGAATGGTGCACTTAGTGGGTGAGAGGAGGGTTTCCTCACTCCTGCTACACTGAGGACTGCTCAGCTCTCGCTTCAGGCTGGAGTGGCTGGTTTGATGCTGGTGCCTCTGACCTACCACAAGCCCAGAGAGGCCCACAGTGCTCTGAGTCCCCAGAGAAGGCCCTGAGTGCAAGCCCAGAGAGGCCCACAGTGCTCTGAGTCCCCAGAGAAGGCCCTGAGTGGGAAGAGCCAGAGATTTCACATGTGTCCTGACAACTTCAGATCTGCCTGCGGTTGACAGGAAGAGCTGGAGCCTCAGCCAGAGGACAGGAATGCCTACCGGCCAGGCCACAGACACAAGCCACACCAGTGCTGCAGGGCACACACACTGCCAGCACACCGGTGCCGCAGGGCACACACACTGCAGGAGGCTGCAATGTGAAGAGCCTGGTTTGAAGCCAGCCCAGGCAGACAAATGCCAGATCCCTCATCTCCACTCAGGCAGCCAGAAGCTGAAGTGGCTCAGGCAGTAGAAGACCAGCCTTGAACAGAAACACCTACAACACAGTGCCCAAGCCTTGAGGTCAAGCCCCAAGACAGGCACGAAAACCATTGCAAGAACTCCAAGTGAACACTGTTCAGAAACACAGCCACATCCTGGTCCCCAGGAGCAGAAGGTCCAACTTCAGGACTAAGGAGTCTCCTGGCCTCCCCTGCAGGCCTCGCGGAGGCTGCCGCCGGGGGAGCTGGCGGTGAAAACCCCTTCCCCAGGCTACTCCCCCTCCTCAGGAGATCTGGCGTGTCCCTGGGCCACAACCACGGGACGGCTGTGCACAGGCTCTGCACTCCCAAAATGGAACAGGTCCTCGGGAGAAGGGCTGTTTCCCACTGCGGCCGTCTGTGCTCTCTCTCAACACAGCAGTCATTCTAGGGGGACTGCCCAAGTCGCACAGTCACAAAGCAATATCTGCTCCCTGGGCTCCAGGAGCCCTCACCAAGAAGGGGCAGCAAAGGCTCAGAGCTCTTCCTCCTGGACAGCGACACCCAGATCCTCCCCCCAGGGTCCCTGCCCCTGGCTGAGAGGTAAGGGCAGAGTTCCCCAGGCGAAGTGACCAGCAAACCTCGCCCCAGGCAGCTGAGGTCACGCTCCCGCTCCCGCCCCCCCCTCCAGGACAGCCTGGAGGCCGGCAGAGGCCGGCAGGGGCTGAGAATGGACCAAGCTGGGACACTGAGTCACCATCGGCGCCAGGCACGGTCTACAAACGCCAGACCATAGACATCCAACTGTTGACCACCATGCCACACGACCTTCATGGTCAGCAGGCAGACGTGGAGGAAAGGTACGAGTCGGCCACAGCCCAGCACAGCAGGACACGCCCCTCTCCGCCCCCTCCCCCATCCGCTGGGAACCACTGCCCTGTGCTGGCCCCAGGCAGCCCAAGGCCGGATACCCCGACACAGAGCATTCCAAAGACAGGGCAACACCACAGCCAAGTTTTTCAAGAATCTGAACTTGAGAATGGGAATTCTGATGACTTCTTAGCCACACCTTGCTGCAAAAGAATTTAAAGAAGGTTCTTTCCAAAAAAGAAAGTATGTGTAGACTTCAGCTTTCAGAAAAGAGAATGGAGCCGGACTCCTGAGCCGGCTGCTCTCCTGCTGAGTGCACTAGCCATCACGGCGACATCCCTAAGCGGGGACAGACACAAGCAGCAGCCCAGCTCTGCCCCAGAGAAGATGCTGCAGGGGTGCAGGGGAGGGGAGACAGGACATGAGTGTCTCAAGGGAGAAGAGGGAGTCCTGAGTGCCCAGTACAGGAAAAAGTTCCTGAGGACCAGAGGCAGTCGGGCCTCACAGGAGCCCCACCACATGCTGGTCCCACCGCCACGTGGACAATCTGAAGACGTGGGGGGGGGGAAGAGGAGGGGTCTCGCTCTGTCACCTGTGGGAAATTATTAGTCTATGACAGAACTCTGCTCCAGTCCTGCTGAACGGACCTTAAAAGTAAGGCCTGAAAGAACCAAGCTACCTTCATTACACCCCAAAACAAAGCTCAAGGAAAATTTAATCATGAAGAAGAGAGTCACAATGTCTGGATTCTAATTTAAAAAAAAAATACATCAGCCAGGGAGACTAAACCATGACATCCAAACCAACCCCAATGGACAGAGAAAAAGGAACACGGGAAATGGCCATTATTAGCATGTTCCAGGTTCCAAGTGTTGACTAGACACACCGATGCGTTTTAAAGGTAAATTTTCCAGAGGTGAAAGCTACAATGTCTGAGCTGAAGAATTTAAGATACGAATAGTCAATTGCACATTGCAGTTCACTTAACCAAACAATAAAAATAGTGTGGAGTTTTTGTAAAATGTTTGACAACATCATCACTATTCTGAGATTCTCATACAGCATCCAGTCGTGTAATTAAAGACAGGCATCTGTTGAGGGTGTGGAACACTCAAGTGGCAACGCAAGGCCTCGGCGGTGATCCCAGAAATACACACACGTGCACACACGCACACGCGCACATGCACATGCACAAAAACACATGCAGGTGCGCATGTACATACACAAATCTAATGTTGGAGTTGTTACATAGCTTAATGACAGCGTGAAGTCTTGAGTTCAATCCCAGCACAGCAAAACCCACTCACTCACTCAACTCTGTAATAAAATACAAATCCCAATGCAACTACTTAAATAGCACCAGGTAAGGATGCCTCAAGCGTAGAACCCCAGCCGAAGCAAGCCTGGGCCCTGGGAAAAGCAGCGTTCCAAGACCTGGTCTCCTGCGATCAACAAAACTGATCGCCATTTTCAAAGGCTGGTTATGGTGGCAAAAGAAAAAAGGCAAGAACGACTTTCTACTTGTGGGCACACGCTGATGTCACCACAGAGCTCACGGAACCCACAGAAACAAGGAAGTGCCAGACGCGGGTCCCTGAGGACGGAGGGCGTGAAGCGGGTTTGTGAGGATGGAGGGCGTGGGCAGACGCTGGCGTCCCCTCCACACTGGGGAACGGCTCCCCGGGGAAGCCCTCAGTGGGAGAAGTTTAACACCACCCTGAGAGGGAGCGCCAAGACCAGGAGGCTGCAGGGAGGCTGCAGGAGACACTGGGGAGTGAAGGAGGCACCTTGGAGCCCACCCCAGCCCACCCCAGCCCACCCCAGCCTACACCAGCCTACACCAGCCCACCCCAGCCCACCTCAGCCCACCCCAGCCCACACCAGCCCACACCAGCCCACACCAGCCCACACCAGCCCACACCAGCCCACACCAGCCCACCCCAGCCCACACCAGCCCACCCCAGCCCACCCCAGCCCACCCCAGCCCACCCCAGCCCACCCCAGCCCACCCCAGCCCACCCCAGCCTACACCAGCCCACCCCAGCCCACCCCAGCCCACCCCAGCCTACACCAGCCTACACCAGCCCACCCCAGCCCACCCCAGCCTACACCAGCCTACCCCAGCCTACCCCAGCCTACACCAGCCCACACCAGCCTACACCAGCCTACACCAGCCCACCCCAGCCTACACCAGCCCACACCAGCCTACACCAGCCCACCCCAGTCTACACCAGCCTACACCAGCCTACACCAGCCCACCCCAGCCCACCCCAGCACACGGACCAGGCTCCAGTGCTTCTCATTCCGTGAGGCCACCAAGATCAGACCACTCTACTCCAGTAAGGAAAAGCCAAAGAAGAGTAAAAGCCACCTTCTGGCTGTGCAGAAGGCTGGAAGGGGAAAACCTAGAATAAAACTCTCAGCACGGCTGATAAGACTCAGTTGGGAATTTCAATCGTCTTGTGATAAGGTTCCCCACACCCTCCACACCCTCCAAGTGACGCTTGATTATCCAAATGAAAGTCAATAAGGAAAGGGCCCCAGGTTAAGCTTCCACGTGGGACCAGGCAGTAAAACAAAAGAGGGGTGACCCACTGGGCTCAGTTCCTCAGCTAGAGCAGAGGGAGTGGACTACAAGGAGGAGCACCCACCCAGGGAGGGGGGGCTCCACTGGACACACGCCTCAAGCAGGGAACCAAGCCCATTCACTGTAACAGTTATTGTCAGGTTGGGGCTGGGAAGGTGGCTCAGTGGTAGAGCGCTTGCCTTGCATGCATGAGGCCCTGGGTTCAATTCCTCAGCACCCCATAAGCAGAAAAAGCCAGAAGTGGTGCTGTGGCTCAATTGGTAGAGTGCTAGCCTTGAGCTGAAGAGCTGAGGGACAGCGCCAGGCCCAGAGTTCAGGCCCCACAACTGACCAAAAAAACAAAAATAAAAAACCAGTTATTGTCAGGTTTCATCTTTCCTGAGCTGCAGGTGTGACTCTACACAGCCCACAGCAGCTAGCCCAGGGTATGCAAAGCCCGAAGTTCAAATCTCAGTAAGAAAGGGAGGCGAGGGAACAGGACTGAGCCTGGGCTTCTAGGAGCGAACATGCTGTGGGCCGTGAGATCGTGAACAAAAATGTCTGAAGTGAATCCCACAGGACAAGAAGGTCTGGGGGCCACGCCCGGGGCCTGCCATCTTCTCCTCGTGGTCCTGGTCCTCGGTCAGGTAGGAGGAGAAAGGTGGCAGTTTCCAGCCATTTCCACCACACCGACCAGCACCGTGCATCTGCACACGGGCAGGACTTAACTGGGGAACGTGGCCCACGTCATTGCCGGGCCAGGCCCCGTCAGCAGTCACGTCCAGAAACAGCGGCTTATCTCCCGTCTTCTGTTTGTGGGCTTGAGACTTGTGAAGAAGAGAACAAGGTCTCTCCTGCTTTTCTAATTAAACACTGGACTAAGAAAACAAAGCATCCCAACTCTCGATTTTGAAAGGCTTATTTTCATGTGGTAACACAGCACCCCTCCCGTGACACATACCTGTGAGTGGCAGCTGTGCTGGGCAGCCCTGGGGACAGTTAACCCCACTTCTGCCCGGTTCTCAGCCCCCAGCAATGTGAGTGCTCCCCCAGCAAAGTGAGTGCTCCTGCTGGCTCTCATCCCCCAGCAATGTGAGTGCTCCCCCAGCAATGTGAGTGCTCCCCCAGCAATGTGAGTGCTCCTGCTGGCTCTCAGCCTCCAGCAATGTGAGTGCTCCCCTGGCAAAGTGAGTGCTCCTGCTGGCTCTCATCCCCCAGCAATGTGAGTGCTCCCGCAGCAAAGTGAGTGCTCCTGCTGGCTCTCAGCCTCCAGCAATGTGAGTGCTCCCCCAGTTATGTGAATGCTCCCCCAGCAATGTGAGTGCTCCTGCTGGCTCTCAGCCCCACCCCTGAGTGCTCCGGCCTCCTTGTCTTGCCCCTGGACTCCACCAATCAGACCAACATAAAAGGAAGCCTGGGCACACCGGTGGTATGGACCAAACAACCATGGCAGAACCTGCCCGTCTAACTCCAAGTCAGGGCTGCCCTGGCTGTGGGTCAACACACCTCCTTCACAAGGAAGACATGGCCCTCAGAGGAAAACCACTGTGAGGACAGAGGAAGCGAGTGAGACCACTGTGAGGAGGGAGGGAGGGAGGGAGGGGGAACCAGGGCTGGGCACTGGGAAGAGACGGGGGGAGGGGGGGGACCAGGGCTGGGCACTGGGAGGAGACGGGGGGGGGTGTGAGGGGGGGACCAGGGCTGGGCACTAGGAGGGGATGGGGGGACCAGGGCTGGGCACTGGGAGGGGGTGGGGGGGGGACCAGGGCAGGGCACTGGGAGGAGACAGGAGGGTGGGGGGACCAGGGCAGGGCACTGGGAGGAGACGGGGGGTGGGGGGACCAGGGCAGGGCACTGGGAGGAGACAGGAGGGTGGGGGGACCAGGGCAGGGCACTGGGAGGAGACGGGGGGGGTGTGAGGGGGGGGACCAGGGCTGGGCACTAGGAGGGGATGAGGGGGGCCAGGGCTGGGCACTGGGAGGGGATGGGGGGGACCAGGGCAGGGCACTGGGAGGAGACGGGAGGGGGGGGACCAGGGCAGGGCACTGGGAGGAGACGGGGGGGGTTTGAGGGGGGGACCAGGGCTGGGCACTGGGAGGAGATGGGGGGGTGAGGGGGGGGACCAGGGCAGGGCACTGGGAGGAGACGGGGGGGTGAGGGGGGGGACCAGGGCTGGGCACTAGGAGGGGATGGGGGGGCCAGGGCTGGGCACTAGGAGGGGATGGGGGGGGCCAGGGCTGGGCACTGGGAGGGGGTGGGGGGGGACCAGGGCAGGGCACTGGGAGGAGACGGGGGGGGTTGAGGGGGGGACCAGGGCAGGGCACTGGGAGGAGACGGGGGGTGGGGGGCCAGGGCTGGGCACTGGGGGACTGGAAGGGACCTGGGCCCAGAGGGAAAGGCCTCTCCCCTCTGTGCGTGCACCAGAGGCTCTCAGTGCACTCAACCACCTCTCGGCCCTGGCAGAGCACTGAACAGTGGGAGAGAGGAATGGCTTTATCTCCTATAGTTATCAAAACTCATGGGGGGGGGAGGGGGAGGGCCTAGTACTTGGGCTTGAACTCAGGACGCCATGTCTTATCTCTGTTCACTCAAGGCTAGTGCTCTACCACTTGAGCCACATCTCAACTGTGGGCTTCTTGCTGGCTTACTGGACATTAGAGTTTCTTGGATTTGCCTGCCTGGGCTGGCTTCAAACCTGTCCTCAGCCCTCAGCCCTCAGCCTCTCTGCTCAGGAGGCTCCCAAGCTGATCCACCAGTGCCTAGCCGGCTCTAGTGTTTCCTAAGTGCGTGTATGGCATTTTCAAATGTATCGGGATGGCTACAGTAGCGTCTTGTGGCTTCAAGTCAGTAGTAACTATAAAAAGAAAGCAAAAATTTGTCTTACACAAAGCAAAGGCTCAAACTAAGGACTGCCAAACAGCTGTGACACACCCAGGCCACATGGCAGGGGACAGTGGGGTCCCCAGGGTCATGGCCAGGAGCCGAGTGCCTTTCCTGTTAGCAGGACACACATGGGCAGTGCCAGGGGCCAAGAGCAAGAGTGGCCCTCCCACGCCTTCTCCCCTCTCACAGGGAGTGACCAGCTTTATGGGAGCTGGTGGGATCTGTACCCCTGGTGGTGATGGGTGACGGAGCCTCAGGTGTGTAATTCAGGCAGGACACAAGCGCGATGAGACCCCCCAACTCCTGTCCGCCCAGGCCCCACAGAGAGCCCCTCCTCCCTCTCCTATCTCCTATTGCTCTATCTGAGGCCCCAAGCTAGAAACCAGAGGAAACACAGGCGTTGGGCAGGAGGGGCAGACAGCGTTTTCCCTGGTGGAATTTGAAGCATGGGACAATGGACTGAGACAGCAGGCCGAGGACAATGGGTCAACAGGGTGGCCCCGTGGACACCAGACAGCCTTGATTCCGCATCTGCTACCAAATTGTTTTCTTACATTATTGCTCTTCCTTTCCACAGTGGGTGGAGCTCTGGGCCTCAGGCATGCTGTAACAGTTCAGACTCAGATACAATCTCAGCCCCCCCCCATTTCTTCAAAACAGCCCATCTCAGGGTGCATAAGCACTGGGAGCTGCAGCAAGGCTGTCGATCCTTCTGCGAGACAGTCAGTGCAGCCCACACCACCACGCTCAGCAGGGCTGCTCTGGCCTTGTCCCCTTTCCATTGGAGGGCCTCCTCTGCCTCTCCCTCCTCCCAGCCCCCTTTCCCGAACCCTGACTCTGCCTGCCCCGCTCCTGGCTTCCAGCCTCTGCTCTTCCAGACCAGGCCACAGGGGATGAAATGAGCTTGTCCCCAAGCCATCATCTCACCTCTGCTCGTCTCTCTGGGGGATTTGATTGGGGCTTGGGTCACATAATGTGTGCTTTCACTTCAGAACTCAATTCTGAGAATCCCAAAATCACACCTAAGTCTTGAAAGGTATGGCTGCTGCGATTGACCCCTTCGGAGTTGTCTCCGAGCGATGGCTCTGCGCTTCCTTGCTGATTCTCGGCTACACTTTTGGGGACCACACCGTGGAAGAAGGCAAAGCACCTCACTTGTGCACCTGTGTGCTGCAACCCCTACTGTTCAGATTGGAGAGCAGAACACCGTACATGGAGGCTCTGACCACAGGTGAGCAATGGCGTCCGGACCCAGGTGTCCCAGCCACTCACTGGAGAGTTCAGCCTGGGGTTTGGAAAACCCTTGGTGGCCCTGGGGTACCCCTCCCCCAGCTCCCGAGGGCAAAGGCAGGCCAGGCCGGAAAGGGGGGCGAAAGGGGGGCGAGGGGAGAGATGCAGGGGGAGGGGACAAGGGTGGGGAGGGAGTAGGGAGTTGGGGAGGGGGGAGGGGGAGGAAGGAGGGGACAGGGGAGGTGCAGGGGGGAGGTGCAGGGGGAGGGGGAGGTGCGGGGGAGGTGAAAGTGGGGGAGGTGGGAGAGAGGGAGAGGTGCGGGAAAGTGGAGGTGTGGGGGGGTGCGGGGAGGGGGGAGGTGCGGGGGGGGTGGGGGGAGGGGGAGGTGCGGGGGAGGGGGGTGGGGGGAGGGGGAGGTGCGGGGGAGGGGGGGGTGGGGGTAGGTGCGGGGAGGGGGTAGGTGCGGGGGGGGGGTAGGTGCGGGGAGGGGAGGTGCGGGGAGCGGGTAGGTGCGGGGAGGGGGTAGGTGCGGGGCCGCTCGGAGGCCAGGCTGCCGCCCCTCGCTGAGGCTCCGCGCGGTTCCGCCCGGCCAGGGGGCGAGGACCATGGCGGGCGCGCGCGCGGGCGGCCTCGGGTCCCCGCAGCCTGGCCGCCCGGGGAGGGGGACCGGGGGGGGGCGGGAAGAGGCGCCCGGGGGCCCGGGATTCCCGGGGTTCGGGGCCTGCGGAGGCCGCGCGGAGGAGAACCGAGGGCTGACGCCGGGAACGCCGGCCGAGCGCCGCGCCCGGGGTCGCGGGGCCGAGGCCCGGGCGGATGCCGGGGTCCCGGGGGTGGGGGCGGCGCGGGGGGCGGAGGGGGGCGCGGGCCGGGGGCCGAGGCCGGGCTGGCGGCGCCGGGGGCGGGGGCGCGGGGACCCCGGGCTCCGAACAAAGGCGGCGCTCGGCGCCCAGGTCCGCGCCCGGCCGGACAAAGGCTCGGCGCGCCCCCGCGCCCCCTCCCGGGCCCCGCGCCCTCCCGGCTCCCCCGGCCCCGGCCCCGCGCCCTCCCGGCTCCCCCGGTCCCTCCCCGCGCCCGGCCCGGCTCCCCCCGGCCCCCCCCCGCCCCGCGCCCGGCCCGGCCCGGCTCCCCCCGGCTCCCCCCGGCCCCGGCCCCGCGCCCCGCGCCCCGGTCCCTCCCCGCGCCCGGCCCGGCTTCCCCCCGGCTCCCCCGGCCCCGCGCCCCGGTCCCTCCCCGCGCCCGGCCCGGCTTCCCCCGGCCCCCCCCGCCCCGCGCCCGGCCCGGCTTCCCCCGGCTCCCCCGGCCCCGCGCCCCGGTCCCTCCCCGCGCCCGGCCCGGCTTCCCCCGGCCCCCCCCCGCCCCGCGCCCGGCCCGGCTCCCCCCGGCTCCCCCGGCCCCGCGCCCCGGTCCCTCCCCGCGCCCGGCCCGGCTCCCCCCGGCTCCCCCGGTCCCTCCCCGCGCCCAGCCCGGCTTCCCCCAGCCCCGGCCCCGCGCCCCGGTCCCTCCCCCGCGCCCGGCCCGGCTCCCCCCGGCTCCCCCGGCCCCGGCCCCGCGCCCCGCGCCCCGGTCCCTCCCCGCGCCCGGCCCGGCTCCCCCCGGCTCCCCCGGTCCCTCCCCGCGCCCAGCCCGGCTTCCCCCGGCCCCGGCCCCGCGCCCCGGTCCCTCCCCGCGCCCGGCCCGGCTCCCCCCGGCTCCCCCGGCCCCGGCCCCGGCCCCGGCCCCGCGCACTCACAGGATGGAGGTCTGCGGCGGCACGGCCGGCACGGCCTCCAGCAGCAGATGCATGCAGCGCACCGTCGTGCGGAAGCACAGGCAGCGGCCCGGGCAGCCCGAGCCGGGCCTGGGCGCGACCGCCGCCAGCGCCCCCCCAGGCGCAGCACAGCGCGAGCGCCAGCAGGCGGCGGCGCCCCCGGGGCGGCCATGGCCGGCGGCTCGCGGGACGCGGGGCCGGGCGCGTCCGCCGTCGGCTGCGCTCGCTCCGCTCCGCGCCGCGCTCCTGCACTGGGCGCGCGCCGGCCGCGGTCCGAGTCCCCGCCGCGCGCGGGGCGGGACGGGGCGGGGCGGGGCGGGCACCGGGGCGGGGCGGGGCGGGGACGGGGGACGGCGGCCGGCGCGCGCCCCCTCCCCGCGGCGCCCGGGCTCGCAGCCCCAGCCTGCGCCCTTGGGGCGTGGCCGCGCTCCCGGCCGAGGCTGGGCCCCCGCGGCGGATCGAGGCCCCGAGTTGGGGTCGGGGCGCCCGGAGTGAGCGGAGGCCGGGGCCGGGTGGAGGCCGGGGTCGGGTGGAGGCCGGGGTCGGGTGGAGGCCGAGGTCGGTTGGAGGCCGGGGTTGGGGTGGAGGCCGGGGTCGGGGCGCCCGGGGTCGGGTGGAGGCCGGGGTTGGGGTGGAGGCCGGGGTCGGGGCGCCCGGGGTCGGGTGGAGGCCGGGGTCGGGTGGAGGCCGGGGTCGGGGCGGAGGCCGAGGTCGGGGTGGAGGCCGGGGTCGGGGTGGAGGCCGGGGTCGGGGCGGAGGCCGAGGTCGGGGTGGAGGCCGGGGTCGGGGCGCCCGGGTCGGGTGGAGGCCGGGGTCCGCCCTTCCCCGGTGCTGCGTGACGGTTTGGCGCGGTTTCGTTGGGTTCCACGCTCCGAGAGCGCTTCCCGCCCTCGCTGCCTCCCCTTCCGCTCTTTCCTCGTTCCCCCTGGGGAAACTGAGGCCCATCTAAGGGCTCCGAGCAGGCGCTGCGGATTCAGAAGCCGGTGGCTTCGGGGTGGATGGGAAGAGGCCCGGGTGCCGGCGGGGCCGACGCGGAGCCGCCCCCCCCTCCCCTTCCCTCCTCTCCCCTCCTCTCCCCTCCCCTTCCCTCCTCTCCCCTCCTCTCCCCTCCCCTTCCCTCCTCTCCCCTCCTCTCCCCTCCCCTTCCCTCCTCTCCCCTCCTCTCCCCTCCCCTTCCCTCCTCTCCCCTCCTCTCTCCTCCTCTCCCCTTCTCTCCTCTCCTCTCCCCTCCTCTCCCCTTCTCTCCCCTCCCCTTCCCTCCTCTCCCCTTCTCTCCCCTCCCCTTCCCTCCTCTCCTCTCCTCTCCCCTCCCCTCCCCTCCCCTTCCCTCCTTTCCCCTTCTCTCCCCTCCCCTTCCCTCCTCTCCCCTCCTCTCCCCTCCTCTCCCCTCCCCTTCCCTCCTCTTCCCTCCCCTCCCCTCCTCTCCCCTCCCCTCCTCTCCCCTCCCCTCCTCTCCCCTCCTCTTCCCTCCCCTCCCCTCCTCTTCCCTCCCCTCCCCTCCTCTTCCCTCCCCTCCCCTCCTCTCCCCTCCCCTCCCCTCCTCTCCCCTCCCCTCCCCTCCTCTCCCCTCCCCTCCCCTCCTCTCCCCTCCCCTCCCCTCCTCTCCCCTCCCCTCTCCCCGCCCCTCCTCTCCCCTCCCCTCCCCTCCTCTCCCCTCCCCTCCCCTCCTCTCCCCTCCCCTCTCCCCGCCCCTCCTCTCCCCTCCCCTCCCCTCCTCTCCTCTCCTCTCCCCTCCCCTCCCCTCTTCTCCCCTCCCCTCCTCTCCCCGCCCCTCCCCTGCACGCGTCCTGGTTCCCGTCTGCGGGTGGAATGGGGGAGGGGAGGGAGCCCCGCAGCCACGGTGGTGCCACGCACGGCCGGTCTGGAGCGGACTCGGTGGAGGGGGAGGCCGGACACGTTCACGCCGGCTCGGGCCCGCTTTCCGGACTCCTCTCCATCCAACAACCCTGTGCCCCACTCTGGCAGGACGGATTGAAATGGCACACCGGACCCGTCTGTCCTGGGGTGCTCAGGACTTCCGTCTCCACACTTAAAGCTCCACAGGCCAGGTCTGGCCAGACTGGGGCCTAAGGTGTGTGCCCAGGAGTCCCGGGTCAAAGGGAAATCCCCCCAGAGCACACTCCTGCCCCGACACTGTCCCGAATTCCAGGGGTAAACACATCCCTTTCTCTAAAAAGTGTATTTTGGGGCCAGTGCCGGTGGCTCCCGCCTGTCATCCTAGCTCTTCAGGAGGCTGAGATCTGAGGATCGCAGTTCAAAGCCAGCCCGGGCAGAAAAGTCCCCAAGAAACTCTTTATCTCTAATGAACCCCTCAAAAACCAGAACCAGAAATGTGCTGTGGCTCAAAGTGGTAGAGGCCTAGCCTTGAGCAAAAAATGCCCAGGGATAGACCCTGAGTTCAAGCCCACGACCGCAAAGAATGGAAGTAAGTGTATTTGGGGTCATGCAGCCTGTGGTCATAACCAGCAGCCTGGAAGACACTCTCTCCACAGGACTCCTCAGCCCCGTCAAGTCAGAACCAAATCCCAGCCCCACTCAGGGCCCCCTTGGGTCCTGGCTCACCGTGGGACACCAGCCCCCGGAGCCCCTCCCTCCTTCCTTCCACCCAAATCAGTCACCATTTTGGCCCTACAAACACCACTGAGCCAGTTTGACCCAGGTCCCCAGGCCTGGCTCCAGCTACAGGCCACAAAGGGATTGCCTGATTAACCCTTCAAGGCCCAGCTTAGTCCAGTCCCTGTGTCCCTCATGAATCCCTCCAGGACTCTGTCCTGCTCCTCCCAGCAGCCATCCTTACTTCTAGAGCCGGCCCCAGGCAAGGATGGATGCCCGTTGGCTAATTGTGTGTCCCCTGGCTGAGCTATAGAACCTAATGATTTGATCGATCCATCTAGGTGTTCCTTGGAAGCCAGTTTCTAGATGTGATTAAAATCTGTAATCAGTGGGTTTTAAGAGAGATTGAGGCCAGATAGATGAGGGAAAAATGAGGGACGGGTCAGCTTACAGCCAGTATGGGACGTGTGGCTTCCGTATACCTCCCTTAAGATTAGGGAGCAAAATCATTTACGGGAAAAGAAACAGATAACTTGAGAAAAGCCCTGAAATACGGATCTAGAAACAGAAGTGCCATTTTGCTTCAAAGACAACCGGATACATCCCTTCCTGAGGGGTGCATTCCTCACCCCAAGAATGAACATTTGTCCAACAGGATGCATGCCTTCCTGAGAAAATTGCTTCCCCAAACTTAAGTAACCTCCTGCCCAAAATGCAGATCGCAGGGCACCTCCTTATCTCCAGGATAAGGATCTGCTTGGCGGCAGGATGCATTCTTCCCTGGAGAGTCAGAAAGTAACACCAGGTGTGACCAGAGCACAGACAAAGCACCTATGTTTGCATAACTTTGAAGCCAGACCCCCTGCTTTTCTCTAGAAATACTCCAACAACCCAAGGAGC
Source organism: Dipodomys merriami (assembly GCF_024711535.1). Lineage (NCBI taxonomy): Eukaryota > Metazoa > Chordata > Mammalia > Rodentia > Heteromyidae > Dipodomys > Dipodomys merriami. Next base: position 4,115,480 of record NW_027206612.1, on the reverse strand, counting down.
TGTGTGTCTTTTTCCCGGTAAGAGCACCCACTCTCTGCCCTTTGGAATGTGGGTGTGCCCGGCACTTCTGTTTGTCTTTTTTTTTTGGTCAGTCGTGGGGTTTGAACTCTGGGCCTGGGCGCTGTCTCTGCGCTCTTCAGCTCAAGGCGAGCGCTCTACCACTTGAGCCATAGTGCTACTTCCAGACTTTTCTGTTTATGTGGTGCTGGGGAATTGAACCCAGGGCCTCATGCATGCGAGGCAAGCGCTCTACCACTTGAGCTATAGCGTCAGTTTTCTGGTGTTAATTGCAGATAAGAGTCTCCTGGGCTTTTCTGCCCGGCTGGCTTTGAACCAGATTCTCATATCTAAGATGACAGGTGTGAGCCACGGGCACCCGGCTTGTCTGTCTTTTTGCCTGCTTGTTGCCTCGCTCAATAAAGCTCCATCAAGTTTTCTTACCATCCTGACTTGTCCAGAACGTCTCATTCTGAGATCAAAGTCAAAGACCCGGGTGAAGAGCTCCTATCTTTAAGGGGAAGCTTCACTAACCCCCCTGCGTGCATCCCGTGTCAATAGGGCCCTCAGTCCTGTGCAGGGCCTCAGAGCTCAGCAGTAAAAGCTGAGGCTTCCCACAGAAGAAATTCAGCTTCAGGAGTGAGCAACAACTCTTTCCTGAGGGTTTGGTCACAGTAGTATTGGTACAGCAGCAGATGAGGGGGCGTGGTAGGCAGTGGAAACATTACCTCGATTTAGGTCGCAGAGAACTTGTGCTTGATGCGGCGGCTGCTCTTACAGGGAGCCACGCTTTCCTTCTCATCGCATGCACATGCATCTGTCCTCTGGAGGCCACAGAAGCCCCACCGCTCCAGTGTCTTCTCTGGGGATGAATTACTCAAGACTTGGGAACACTTCTTCCCATTTCCCTCTGATAATCACTCTCCAAGACCTGCCTGCAGTCCTTAATCTGATTACTTGTCCCACAGCAAGCATTTCCTTCCCGTGTTGCCTTACCTACTACCGGTCTTTTGGTGTTTCTGATTATGCACAGAGAGGCCAAGATGCTTGCATGAAGCGACACTGCCTTCTAATATTTCCACTCAGAACTGCTGGAGCCAAGCTCAATGCTAGGTCCTGGAGACAAGAAAACCGGTGGCTACACTGTCTCACCCTGCCCAGGTGTGCGCCGTGAGGTGTGCGCCGTGCTGTGTGTGGCCTCCCAACCCCTTGTGTGCAGACATTTAATTTTTCTGATCCACCCAACAACCTGTGAGGCAAATGCCATCGTCCCTTTTGCAGATGAGAGAGGAGGGGAGGAGGGGAGGAGGGGAGGGGGGCGGGGAGAGGGGAAGAGCTTCATCGGAGCCCTGCCCCATGTGTGGGCCCTGCCCTGCCCCGCGTGTGGGCCCTGCCCTGCCCCGCGTGTGGGCCCTGTCCTGCCCCGCGTGTGGGCCCTGCCCCGCCCCGCATGTGGGCCCCGCCCTGCTTGTGGGCCCTGCCCCGCCCCGCGTGTGGGCCCTGCCCTGCGTGTGGGCCCTGCCCTGCCCCTTGTGGGCCCTGCCCCGCATGTGGGCCCCGCCCCACCTGTCCTGTGTGTCTGCTGGAAGGCGTGGAGAGGCGGCCTCCTGCTGCCCCTGGGCTGCCCCCACCGGCCGCCGGTGTGCTCAGCAGCATTCCCTAGCACACCCTCTTCATGCAGCCTGGCCGTGGCTGGCTCTGCCCGGCGTGGCCTCTTCCGTAGCTTGCGGGCGCCCCGGGCTGAAGCCTCGCCCCTTGCGCAGCCTCCACTGCCTTCTCTACTCAGTGGTCCCGAGGTCTCCTGAGAGCCCCTCTGTCTCTTCACACCGCATGCCCACCCTAGGATGGAAGGCAGATGAACTCTTCAGTGCCCTGGCCTCCTAGGTATGGGGTCGTGGCCCTTTTCTTGCTCACAAGGCTGATCCTGGGTTCTGGAATGAGACACATGGAGCAGTAGCCTCGACCTACAACTTCCTTCCTTCCCTGGACCTCGGTTTCCTTATCTGTGAAACAAGGAAGGTGTCTACTCACAGCGAGCCCACACATTTCCTCAGCCAGCAGCAGCCATGGCACCAAGGCTGTGAGAGACCATGACACCACCTCCAGAAGCTTGTCGGGATCTGTGGGACGCCAGCCTGGGGAAGGCCGAGGAGCTGCTGGTCCAAAGGCGGCTCACCTCCCATAAGACCCGCGGTCTCCACTGCTCCGCCACCGGTGGCCTGGCACAGCCCAGAGCCAGTGCAGCCCTGCCTGCCTGCATCCCACAGAGAGAGCAAGGGGTCATCTCAGGGCAGACAGAGAGCCTGAGACCAGGCAACACAAATAACAAAAACACATCCTCCCTCCCACGGTCCTGAGCCAGAGGCCTGGGATGGAGGTCTGGCCAGCTCTTCTCCCTGGAGCTTCCCGGGAGAATCTGTCCCAGCCGCTGCTTCCGGTGATGCCACCCCCTGGCTTGTCCTGTTGACCATGTAGACGCACGCGTCCCGTCCTGCCTTCCTCCCTCAGCACTTCCTGGGGGCTGACACAGGCCACCCTGGACTCGCTCCAGTTTACGAATTACATCTGCCCAGTCCAGTTTCCAGGCCAGGGTCCGCTGGAGCCACAGAAGGTACACAGGTGCCAGGGCCGCCATCAGCCCTGCTCCCCGAGCTCCGACAGGCCAAGGAGAAGACCAGGGGATGAAGGCCAGCCCTGAGCTCCATGCACAACACGCAGGTAAAGGCAGCAGGCTCAGAGGAAGCGAAGCAAGGTTTGCTACTTTGACAGGCAAATGGGAAGAACAGCAAGCTGGCATCTCAAAAGCTGCAGTCTCCCTGGCCCAGTGGGGAAAGCAGATTTTCAATGGACCGCCCAGGAGTTCCGACCCTGGAGCCCAGTCTTCTGGTTTCATGGTGCACCGCAGGTGGTAAAGTGCTGGGGTTGGGGGAAGCCAGGGAATAGCACAGGGGACTGGAACTGTGTTTACAACTCCCCGTGAGCTAATCATTCATATTAAAACTTTTGAAAAGTATAAAGTTAATAAAGAGGTATTATCTCGATCTTAATGAACTTGAACTGTAAAAATAACTTTTTTCTATTTAGAAGAATATCATACAGCTGTGACAGGTGACATGCTTCCATGGAAGAAAGAATGAAGGGCTGGGAAGGTGGCTCAGTGGCTGAGCACTTGCCTTGCATGCATGAGGCCCTGGGTTCGATTCCTCAGCACCACATAAGCAAAAAGAAAGAAGCTGGAAGTGGTTCTGTGGCTCAAGTGGTAGAGAGCTAGCCTTGAGCTGAAGAGCTGAGGGACAGCACCCAGGCCCAGAGTTCAGGCCCCACAACTGACAAAAACAAATAGGAAGGAAGGAAGGAAGGAAGAAAGAAAGAAAGAAAGAAAGAAAGAAAGAAAGAAAGAAAGAAAGAAAGAAAGAAAGAAAGAAAGGGAACCAAGGTTCTGCCCAGCCAGCTTCTCCTGGCGTGGGGGAGGGGGGCCTCAGCTTCTCTCATGGGCCTTGTGTCTCCCAGGACTCAGCTCTGCCCCAGGATTGAGTAGGCATCTGAGCCTCTCAGGGGAAGCAGTACCTGCGTGATGGTGGAGGTCCTTCGCCCCCAAGTCTCTGTGCAGAGCCCGAGCAGCATATGACACAGGTGTGGTGCGTTCTCGGGCACAGAGCCCGTGTCTGCCCAGCCACCGTCCCCGGGCCATGTCTGTCCTGGGAGGCTGTACTGTGTGCCCACGGCGCCGCAGGTCTGTCACCTGTGTGTCTCCACACATACCCCGGCACACAGGCTGAGTAGCAAACCCCAGCCAGAGGTGGCTTCAGGGTGGCCCAGGACGGCACCAGCCACACAAGGAAGGTAGGGCTTTCAAACGCAAAGTCCATTGTCAGCATCCCCTCTGAACACAGCTGCCACCTTCTTTCTGCTCAGCATGAAGGCAGCAGCCATGATGTGTTGTCTCCCAGGGCCCCCAGAATGAACTGAGCCCAGCCGGAGCCCCCCGCAACACGCGCACAATAATCCCTGCCACCCTCAGGTGGGTTTGCCCAGTAGCTGGTTGCAGTGGCACAAGACTGACTAAGCCGGAGGTGGGTTCCTCTTTGCTGCGCCCACCAAGTGAGGCAGGAGGCTGGGCTAGTCTCTGCAGACCCTCTTCTAGGCGCTGCCGTGCGTCTGCAAGCTAACGCCAAGATGGAGGTTGCCATGGGTGGCCTGCAGGGGCCCCACGTGGTGGAAGGGACCCACATCGCTACCGAAAAGGCAAACAGCACTTGCAACAACAAGACAGAGTCTCCCGTAGAGCCCCACCCCAATTTTCCCTCCAAGCCTTCAGAATATTCGAGGCCTCTAGACCTTTCTGGAGATCAACAGTGCCAGGCTGCTCCATCGCAACCATCATGAAAATGCCCCCGGAGTTCTCAGTGCAGTGGAGCCCAAACCCTGGGCTGCTCGCTTATGAAAACTGTGGAGTCCAGGCTGCCTGCTGTCTGGGACACCAGCCCTGGGAACATCTCTCTGGGTGCTGCCACGGGAGGGGCTGGAGTGGGGGCTCCCCTGGACCACAGATGGGACAGGAAGGGCCAGGAGCAGCTGCTGCCAGCCACTTCACCCAGAGCTCTTACAGCTACATCTCCTTGGCCAGGCAGACATGGGGAGGTGGGTCTGAGAGACGCCAGCAGCCCGGGCCAGGCATTCAGAGCTGCTGCATATGCAGGTCATGCTGGAAACAGCTGGGCCAGGCTGTTGCCAGTGAAGAAGGGGTTAGAGCCTGGCACGCTGGTCTTGGGCACAGGACTCCTTGCTGACTCCCACCTGGAGCAGGGCAGCCCGGCAGCTGCTTCTATGCTATAGCAACCCCAGCTCCGAGCCTCGCCCAGGGCGCTGGCCTTTATCAGGAGAACGGACAGGGAGCGTGGCCAGTAGCAGCCAGTGACTCTCATCTGATGAACCTGCACGGGACAGTCATGGACGGCTCATGTCCACCTTGGGCCCGTGGTGTCCTGGGCACCCAGCTGCCATCTGTGAACAGTGGCCGTGCGTTAGGGACCAGCAGCTGAGCCAAGCTCCATACAGAGTTACTTGGTGTCTTTATGACTGAGGCTGTGTGTGTGTGTCTAACCAATCCTGTTTGACAGCTGAGGAATCAAAATCAGAGCCACGGGGCAGACTTCTAGGGTACATGACCAGTAAACACTAGTAGTGCTTCATGTGAACCCAATTTGACCACACAACCTGGCCTGCACCCCCGTTGGCCTGCATCCCCCCCTTAGTTTTCATCAAGTGCCACCGTGCCCACACCACGTCTGTCCCCACCGTTCCCGTGGGAACGCTAGTCATCCTTGAAGACCCTGACCCCTGCCTTCAGGTCTCTGATTTCCCACAAGCATGCAGTCCCTCTCTCTGGGCTACTGGAGTGGGGTTTGGTGTTCAGAACAGCCACCATTCCCCCTAAAATTCTCTAAGCACCTTGGATCTAAACCCCGGACTGCTTATCAAAACGCAAATCCAGGACAACCCAGGGTTGACTTTGTGCCCTGGACACACGTGAATCTCCCCCATGAGCTCTGAGGATGACAAATCTTCCTTCCCTTCCTGGGAGCTAGTCCAGCCCTGCTTCAGATCAACAGGGAGACGTGGAAATGAAGGGAAAGTCAATCGTGTGGTGAGCCCTGTGTAAAGTGGACAGGAATGCCAAGGCCAGAGGTCACCAGGAGGCCGGGCAGAGCCGGGAAATGGGCCAACTGGAACCTAGGTGTGAAACCAGGGCTGCAGCCATGCCAGAAGGAAAGAAACACCAGCCGATAGGTTCCATGAGGCAGGATAGCCTGACCGGACCCACAGGACCCCACTCCGACCCCGTCTCCCAGCACTGTCTCCCAATGACCCTGACTGGCCGTGGCAGGCTCTGGTTGGGTGTCCACCCACAGAATCCCTCTTGTGCCAGCATCCAATAAACTTCTGTTTCTCCCATCTTCCTGTCTTGGGATATTCTTTTACCAGCGCTCCACCTCAGCTCCAAATACCAGGACAAATACTGCAAAGAATACCAAACGATCCTACATGTTCTGGATTTTCAGGAAATGTTAAATGCTTTCTAGATTTGAATGGCAAGAAATGTAGGATACAAAATTAAAATATTACATTAGTTTGCAGTGAAGTTCATGCCTGCACTTTCATTTCTCTTGACCAATGTCTCACAAGACGGCTCTGCCCCCGCGTGCCAGACTTGCCAGGCCTTTGCCAGAAACAACCAGAGATAAGAGCAGTCCTTCTGCCTAGAAAGTGCCAGACACTAGCAGGTCGGGAGGCCAGGCAGAGGGAGCCCCTGGTCCAGTCGGACCTGAGGACCTGAGGCGCTGAGGGATTGGCTCTGTGAAGGCACTGAACACCCTGTCCTCTGGGTGTACAGCCGGCCCCAGCTCGCGCAAGACGGGATTTGGTGAAGGCCACCAGAGGCGAGCTTCCCTGTCCACCCCCAAGGGCCCGGGGCAGGCTAGCAAAACCACCCTGACCACCGAGGCCACGCGGTGTAGTGTCTGAGCTGTTCCCGAGGGCCGCACCGGTACTTGGCAGTGGGACTTTGTCGGGCAGCTCCTCCACACCGGTCCCTCTCTGTGCCCGGTCAGTCAGCAGGGGACATGCCAGACAGTGCAGAAGGCCCACGCGGGAACAGCCTGGCACCCACAAACAAATACAACCCCCCGGCCAGGCCCCCTGGTTCAAGATCAGTGTTAAAGACACTGGGCTTGGTGAAAACCAGCCTGGCAAAGCTGCCCGGATGAGGCAGGAATGGCCTCATGGGGCAGAAGGCAGGGCACCGCGCCCACCCACCGACCGCAGGACAGAGCTGGGACGGGGCCCAAGGCCTCTGCAGCCACTAGACTCACGTTCCTCTGGAAAGGACGGGAGGAGCCGGCTGAAGAACAAGAGAAAGTGAGCCCCTCCTGGACTCTCCGCGGGGCTTCTCCCCCTCCTGGGATTCTCTGCCTCCTGGGACTCTCACTCACAGCAACCTGGGGGGCTGTTCCAGTACATTCCGTCCTGCACCCCAGAGACACTGCCAGCCGGCGGATGGGGACTCCATCTCCTCCAGCCGCCTTGTGGAACGGTGGTTTCTAGGCGAACGCTCCACCTGAGGAGCTCAGGAAGCCTCGGCGCCACCAGCCCAACCCAGGGAGTTGCGGGAGATCCTGGTCCCGCCGTCTGCCGGGTCCTTGTGTCCTGAAAGAATTCAGGCAAAGTGGGAAATCAAAGAGACAGCCAGTTGTGCTACGGAGAGAAATGTCAGGGCCAGCCACTCACGCCTGGACACCAAGGAGACGTGAGAAAGGAGGCTTGCTTGCACAGCATGCCCGGGGAGCCGCGCGTCAGCTTCCCTGCGGCCATCTTCAGGGGGCAGACGTGGGCTTTCGCTTGGGTAAGGGGGCGGCGTCATGCATAAAGACTCCTAGCTGCGGTGTGCGCCGGCCGTTGGTTTGGCTCACCCTGGTTTGGTTCTCTGGCTTCCTGAGTCACTTGTGGGGAGTAAATCTAATTCCGGTGAGAGGACTCAACGGCTCCAGGCTCCAGCCTGGCCATTACCGTGAACGGTCCTCATGTGGGGTGGGAGGTGGGGGGAGGGGGTTCCTACCAGAGCCTGCCCGTCCTCAAGGGCAGTCTTAGTCCCTTGTCATGAAGATGTTGGCAGTCACTGTCTTTCCTGGAATCCAGAGTGATGGCAAAGTGACTGGAGGGAAGGACTTCCAGCAAAAACAAGATGGAGGCATGTTGCCAGGTGCTTCTCCTGCTTTAGGTAAATTGGAGGGTCGGGGAAGGAGTCACTGCTTACTAGTGAAGTGGTGTCAGAACCACTGGCAAATGCACTTTCCCTGGGCGTAAGGCGTGTGGTCTCTGGTGTGAGAGCACATGCATTTGCTCACCTGTGGGCCTTGGGTGGGGGCAGCCGCCAGCGACGTCAGACCCATGCAGCGCCCAGCGCGGGAGCAGCTCCTGGATTCACGCGGAGGGAGGCGCAGAGCCGTTGCTCCTCAGGCCGGGACGGAAATCCTGCTGGAGTCCATGAGCTGCCAGCTTCCTTGATTTCCTCCTGCAACAGGGCTTCCACCTGACACACTCACCTGCTTCCTTCCTTCCCTTCCTGGCCCAAAGAAGCAGCTTAAGGAAACTTAAAGGATTCAAACAACATTGCAAAAAGAAAGACCATCCACGTAGTTTGAAACAGAGAGAGAGGGCACTTGAAGGAGGTATGGAGTCAGAGTCCAGACAGCACAGCCTCCCTGTGCCAGGCTCAGAGCCAGGCCTCGCTGGACCGCAAGGCCCTGGGCGGCCCTTAGACACGGTGCACGGACGCCCAGGAGCTGGCTGTGGGTTCCCTCACCGGGCAGGCAGTTTGTCCAGCCAGCTCTGCTATGGCGGGCCTGGTCTCTGTGCTGATTTTCCCCTTGTGTCCGTAGTTCCTGCAGTGGCTAATTCTGTGTGTGTAACTTTGCGTTTTACATTGCTTCGGGTTTCAGATCCCAGGCTCCTCTGATTCTTGCTGTGCTGAGATGCCCTGCCTCGCGTAGTGAGGGCAGAGCTGGCCCTGCTCGCCGGCTGGCTGCCCATGAGGCCCCTGGACAGGCGTGACTGCCGTCCACTGCGCCAGGCTCAGGCGTGCAAGGGGTAGAAATGGCATCTTGTACATTTGGAAGAGCAGTTTCCTGCGATGGGGGCTGTGGGAGGACACTGTCCTGTCCACCCAACGCGAGGAGATGCAGCCAGGCTCCTGGCTCCAGCAGGACATCCCTGGACAGGCTTTGGGTGGACCCATCACCCACAGCCACCCACGGCCTGCCTGGAGGCCGTTTCCTGCTTGGCGTCTACTCTTTTCCTGTCTCCGTGTCCTGAGTTCTCTTTACTCTGCAAACACGGGGGGGGGGGGGGGGGGGGGCGGGGCGGGGGGGGAGGGGTGGGGAGGGGCGGGGGGGAGGAGCAGGGAGGGGTGGGGGGAGGGGAGGGTGGGGAGCCCGCACACCCCTCCCCTGCATCCCCTAGCCTCAGCCTTCCTCTCTGAACCCGCCTGGTGCTCCCAGTTCTCTGGCTTCTGGGTTGTCTGAGGTGGGGGAGGGGGATGGAGCGGTCCCTTTGGATTTGTAAGGCAGGGAGGGTACAGCCAGGAAGCTGCAGACAAAGACCAGACACAGAAGACTTCTCCTTTTAGTTTATCTTTTTCTTTCTTCCTGGGCTGGGCTCTCCCTGGAAGGGCTCTGTGCAGTGTCTAATCTGCGACACCCACCCATCTTCTCCTTTCCTCTTGTTCCAGAGGCCCCTGCCCAGACACCGTTCATGTAACCCTGGGAGGGGCAGAGCCCACTCACTCAGGACCCACTCGCCACGTATCCACAGCTCCTTATTGACCGATAGGCCTCATTTTAATAACTCATACTGGTCTTCAAATATGCTTTCCTTGGGTCTTGGAACTGGGGCTTGAACTCAGGGTCTGGGCTCTGTCCCCTACCACTCAAGGCTGATGCTCTGTCACTTGAGCCACAATTCTACTAGGCTGGCTGTGAACCATGATCCTCAGATCTCAGACTCCTGAGAAGCTAGGGTTACAGGAGTGAGCCATTAGTACCTGGCTTTCAAGTGTGCGTTCATAATCTGTCTACTTGTTCTAACAGGATATCATAGCTTTAAATTTTACTTTGGTTCATTTAAAACTGTTTGCTATTTTAAGCATACACTTTGGGAAATATTGAACTAAAATAATTTTTCTAAGATTTTTGGGAATAACTTTAACGGGCTGGGAAGGTGGCTCAGTGGTAGAGCGCTTGCCTTGCATGCCTGAGGCCCTGGGTTCCATTCCTCAGCACCACATAAGCAGAAAAAAAAGCCGGAAGTGGTGCTGTGGCTCAAGTGGTAGAGCGCTAGCCTTGAGCTGAAGAGCTGAGGGACGGCGCCCAGGCCCAGAGTTCAGGCCCCACAACCAGACCAAAAAAAAAAAAAAAGGTGGCACTTTTCAGGCACATTTGATGATGAGGTTGGCCTCCCGGGACACCCACACTCACCTTGTGAATCACCTGTCCAGCAGGCGTCCTCGGGCCAGCGCCTGTAACAGGAGGATGGGCTTCAGCCGCAGGCTGGAGGGCCAATGCGGCTCCGGTGGGGGAGGGGCTGCCCCGCTGGTCTGGGGTCTTGAGGCAGCAGGGCCCCCCGGGAGCAGGGGGGTCGCTTTTGGAATTAACACAGAAGGTGGGGTCTCTTCTTCAAAATTTGTAGGGATGATTGGAGGGTAGTCTGGCTTTTAAATCATTCGTAAAGGTAGCTCTTTGTCAGTCCTATTTGAAGGGAAACTTGGGTCTCGTGGGCGATGCCAGTGCTTAGGTCCTTGCTTTCCTGGGAACCACGGACATGGGACCAGTCCACAGCACCGGACACCATTGGGCCGACCCTGGAAGTGCCCGAGCTGTGGGAGAGGCAGGAACACTAGGCGCTGTCCTAGAATAAGGGAAGCAAAGGCACTGGGGCAGGCAATGCCCCAGGTGCCAGCACGTGGCCCTCAACCAACCCGAAGGAAAACCCTGGGGGGGGGGGCGCTAGCTTTAGTATGGACACCCCTAGGTCCAGACCTGCGCTCTATGGAAGCGCGTTGCTTTGTGGTGGTGTCTGTGCTATGGCGGGCAGGAGGATTTCTGTCACTCAGGGGACAGTTGCATCACAAAGCATGGTCAGACTCACACTTCTATCAGCCTGGGATGAAGAGGAACAATAAACGCCACACAAGTAGAACCATCTCTCCAAGAAAGTAGGGCCTGGTCGGCTCAGGGTCCAAGTACTCAGAGAGGGAAGTCATTCACTCCAGTGTACCTGGGGCTTAGGGCCAAACACTCCCATATGCCTCAAGGTTACGGTGGAACACAGTCTTGGAGACAAAGACAAATCAATTTGCTGTAGGGGTGGGGGAGGGAGGGAGGGGAGAGGGAATTGGGTGGCATTTCCAGGCTCCATTGAAGATCCAGACACAGCGAGAGATCGTTCGTGCTACAAACGTGGCAACACCTTTTTATTCAGAGTAAGATGTGTTCACATCAGCATGACAAAGTTTGTACAAAGTTCACAATTTAAAAATGAAGTATCACAGGAACTTGTGATTTCACACATTTATAGCAAAATTAAAGTGTCAACAAACCCATGCCGTGTAGTACAAAAATAAATCAAACTTCAGTTCCACAGAGAGCACAATAAATAGTTTATACAAAATTCTGTCTTAATAAATGATTACTTAAATTAACTTAGAAATGAATATGAACAATAAGTTATAATAAATAAGCTCTGATGAGTCACGATAACCCCGTGTGGAAGTCAGCATTCTAACATGTGACACTTGGTGATCCCTATATAATATCACAGATAACTTTTGATTGGATAGCATGTCCCAACGTTACATGAGCAGCAGATTTGTGCTTAGAGTCCCTTTCCATTGTACATAGGTGATAACGATAAGAATCCAAACTGATACTACCTATTACTCTACTAAAAGCGTTACTACATCGGCCAGGAAGCTGCAGAGGAGGCGCAGTGGGAAGTGCGTGTGCTAGTGTGAACAAGGTCCCGGGGAGAGGCGCCCCGCAGGCCCGTATGGCCCCGCCGCCCCCCAGTATGGCCTCAGGTGTCAGGAAGCACCTTGCTTCGGCTCTCAGAAAAGGCAGCTACGACTAATCGCACAACAGAAAGGGGGCGCTGTACAGACAGGGTCCTGCAGAGCCCCAAAGTAATTACATAATCCTTTTTTGTTTTTTGTTTTATGTTTTCCCCCCCCAGCTAGTTATTAAAGTCCTCGTGGAAAACTGTAAGCTTTTGTACACTGAACAGTATAAAGTGCCGCTGGGGTATTCATATATTTATACATATATATATATTTATATATTATACCGAGGTCGAGTATTGTATCAGAATGTTTGTCGTGAGATCCCTGTAGTCTCCCTTAGCCACTGTGTGGGTCAGCCGTGAGGGCCTCCGCCATGCTTCGTCCGGCTTCAGTGTGGAGAGGCGCCTGACTCGGGGGTGCACACCTCTGTGCGGGTGGAGAGGACAGGGAAGTGCAAATCGCCAACTGGCACATCGTGGGGCAATGACCCTGTAAGTCCTGTTCTGCTAAAAATAGTTTTTTATTTTACAAAACCCATCTTTTATTTCATAACAAAATCTCGAAGTACTTCTGTACTTCCTGCATCACATCAAGACATGGAAGGGAGGGGGCGCTTCTAAAAGGAAATGGGGCAACACAGGAGACACAACATGGAGTCGAAGGACCGCTACTCAGGAGGGGACGCGGCAGTCAAAAGTGGTCTTATGCATACATATAGTGCAGTCATTTGGAATAAAACAATCAAATCTTGAAGGTATAAATAAGTCTAAGATGATCTAGTTTAAAGCAAAAAAGTGCCGAAGTATATTTCATTAACTTTTAATAATCTGATTGCATTCATTCTTAGAGTAGGTCCCGATCAACCCCACAGGCTATGCAAATGCTACGTAGCAGGTCCTTTCCAAGTGCTCTGAGCGGGACCCAAGGCTAGTTCAAAGTCAGTGCCAGGCGGGGTGGGGCGGAAACCTGTACCCACCCCAGCCCTGTCCAGCAGAGAATTCTGTCCAGCGACCAGAACACTCACAGCCAGTAGCCTTTACCCCTCAACATAGGAAGCAAGAGTAACAAGAGTGGGTTTTTTTTTTAAGTGAAAAGGGGAAATAAATGCTCTTAAATGCTCTTTTCGCTCAAATCAGAAACGCTCAGCTCCTGTGAGGTGAGGTGAGGGTTCAGAGGGGCAGCAGCGGTGCTGGGAGAGGAAGGAGCAAGGGAAATCTTCGTGTGGTCCACCTCTGGCACGCGCCTGTCTTATGGAGAGTCCATCATCACACCATGTAATGTTTAGGAGTTAATTAAAAGTGCTGTGTAAGCTGCTTTGAATCTTCTGCCAAGTTTCCATGGTTTGATGTTGTCTTACAATAAATTACTTTATTTCTTACAGTTAATCCATTTCCTTGGAATGCAAAAAAACCTCACTTTTACAGTCCCCACCACACACCATCCTCCTAAAACAAACAAACAAAAAAGTCACATAATATTTCCAGGCATTGTTCAAAAATAAAGCATTTCTGCAACCAATTCTTCGCTATGAAACAATATGCACACAAAAGGTATTTCTTTAATTCCATAAAGTCCTCCAACATGAGGAAAATGGTCATCTAAAAAGTGGCCAGGGCCACAGCATGGTCAGACAAAGCTGTGTGTGTGTGTATGTGTGTGTGTGTGTGTATGTTTCTTTTCCTTTTTTTTTTTTTGTCCATTTCAGTTCAAAATACTAAAACGTTTAATCACTAAAGCATTAAAAAGAATTTACACTCTATTCATTTTTCATCAGCTTACCTCTTCAGAAATATATATAGATATAGATATATATATATACCCCCCAATGTGCATACAGGAGCATCTATAAACATCACATGATATGTCACACGATGCCAGCTCATATGAAAACGTACAAAATGTGAATGTATTCAAAAACTATTCTGCAGGTACTATCTTTAAAGCAAGACATAAACCATTATGAAGTCTTGTAAGCATCACACTGTTCCAACAGAGATAAATAGATAACACTTTCTGGTTAAGTACAGCAGCAAAAAACAAGAGGCATCCTTTTTAAGCAGGAGAGTCAGCGTTAGAGCCGCTGTTCACACCTGAATTCCTCTCACAGCCTGCTTTACATTTTCCAGTAGGGCTTTATTTTCTGGACTCTGATAACGATCTTGATTTGTATACATTTCCGTCAAAGTAGTCACGTAAGCATCAAAATTTTGTTCATTGATTGGATCCTACGAGATATTAAATAGTAGTTCATATACAACTTTTACTTCCGGAATATTCACAAAAGCATCAAACAGTATCACAGCATAGTGCCGGGGCGGAGCACCGACAGCGGGGCAGCCCACGCTTAGCTTTATGGAAGCCCCACCGATGTGTCTAGCGGTTAATGTTATGGCTTGGGGGAGGTGACCAAAAACAGCCAAAGGTCGAAGAACCATGGGATAATGATAAAAAAAAAAAAAAAGAGAGAGATCTACGTTATGAGGCGGTGAGGAGGACGGGCGTCCGTCCTGCAGGCTCAGTCACTTACCATGTGCGGGAGCTGGATGTTGGCCAGGCTGTGGATCAGGGACTGGCTCAGGCTGGCCAGCTCGTGCAGGAGAGACTCATTCTGCTGCTCGATGACCTTGTTCTCCTCTTCGATCGTCTTCAGGTTGCTCTCCATGGTGGTGATCTGAAACACACAAGGACACGGGCATGTAACAGGAGGCCGGGCCGCGCGCGCGCTCCCGCAGCGACTGTGGGATGGGTGTGCTTGGGGCGCAAAGGTGCAGGGGGCGGGCCCTGCGTGGCCCACAGAGCCCCGGGACACTGCGCGCCGGAGGTCTGGGCTCTGCGCCTTTGGGAGTGGCCCTGCTGTCCGCTGGCTTCGGGGACGGCGTCAGTTCTGGGCTACGCCACTCATTCTCGCAGGCTTACTCGACTCCCGCTTGGTCAAGTCCTCTCTGCCTCCGTTCCTGGGTGAGGTGTCGGCTCTGAGGGGTGCCAGGTGCCACACCTGTGCCCTGACCCAGCCGGCCCTGCACCCAGCCGGCTCCTGGGCCTGCACCTCCCGGAAGTCCCTGGGGCACTGTCCTGGGCACAGGCTCTGTGTCTCCATACCAGCGCTGACAGATGCCACTCGTGCTCTTCTAGAGAGAAGGTCACCTCACGTGGATCTGATTTCCAAGCTTGAGTATCACGTAGGGAAGGGGCAGGACCTCAGGGGTCCTGTCTCTCAGGGAGAGACAGAGCAGACGGCAGGAGCGGTGCTCACCCATGCTCCTGAGAGCCCAGCCTCCTGACCGGGCACCTCTGAGGTCACAGCCACACCAGGGATCCAGAGCCCCATTTCCCCCGCCCCCACCTCCCAGTGCCCAGGGCCCCACGGCCTCCAGAGGGTGGCCTTCAAGCCTCTGCATGCCTCCACCCTGCTCCTCTCTGCATCTGGTCCTGGCCAGTCTCCAGTCCTTCATTCACAGGCCAGGCTGCCCACTGCAGGGAAAGGGCTTCAAGAGAGGCTCGAACCACAGAACCCGCCCAGCCCCTCTGCCAGCACCCACAAGCGCTTGGTCACGTTCTCCTCCTGGCCTGTGTCCCCCGCTCCAGGGACTGGGCCCTCCAAGGAGGTCAAGGAGCTCAACCCGTCCCAGGGCCGCACTGAGCCCCACACCTAGCTGGGTGCTCGGTGCACTGACCCAGGACCTGCCACCTGCTCTCTGCTCTAGGTGGTGCAAATGTCCTGTGCTTCACTCGGCGGGGAAGGGGGGGAGGGGGAAATCCCAGAGACCACTGAGCATCAGGCCAAGGTTACGAAGGCCTCTTGTGTGTGCGTTTGTGGCCAGGGGCGCTGAGCCCAGCCTGGCATCTGGGAGCGGCGGGGTCAGTGCCGGACACCACACCTCCCTTCCCAGAAAAGTCTCAGTCTCTGACTGTACGCTAGCAGCGTCTTCTGCAGACTCAGGTCCCCCTGCCTGAAGCCTTGCCAGGAAGGACTCCTCAGGAGCTGTTGGACTGTGCTTTCCTGGGCTAGTCAGACAAACTTGGGCTGTTTAAGCAGGAGCCTCCTGTGGATTGTGTGCGGCTTGTAGGGAGCACTCAGGGCTGGCCTAGTGACGTGCCGGAGGGCACGCCCCCTCCAGAGACAGGCCTCGGGCGGGGCTGCTGCCCAGAGTCACCTGGGCCCTCCAGGAAGAGGGACGCTGGCTCCTGGCCCTAGCGTTCATGCCCACAGGAATCTGAGTTCTGAGGACTGCCTGGTCCCCTGTGGCAAGGACAGGAGCCCCCGGGCTGGGCCGCTGGCACGCAGGAGCCCCGGGACGGGCCGCTGGCACGCGGGAGCCCCGGGACGGGCCGCTGGCACACGGTTCCTCCCGAGGAGCCCTCCGTGCTTGCCACAGCCAGCCATGCGTCCAGGCCAGGACTGGGTGTTCGCTGTGTGTCCTGCGCCATCTCTCTCTGGCGTGAATGTCGGGCGAGGAGTTGCTAAAGGTCAAACTCGGCCTGAGCTGGGCTTTGAAGGCTATGACTGGCGTCGCTTCTTTGGATGGCTAGAGGAAGGACAGACCACGCGTGGTAATTCTACCGAGACGTGGAGGTCTGAGGACAGACAGCTCGGGAATAAAGAAATTCTGGGGTCTCCATGTCAACCACCGGGTGGTTGCAGAAGCTCACAACTGCCACCCCAGTGACCAAGGGAAGCGCGGATGGAAAGAATGGGAAGGCCTCAGCGCAGGCCAGCCTGACTCACGCAAGACCCTCCCTGGAAAATAACCAACGCAGAAAGGCGCGTGCGCAGGCCAGGGCGGAGGGCCTACTTAGCAAGCCCGAGGGCTGGAGTCAGACTGCTACTGTCCGCAACTCAAAACGATGACACTACTTTGTGACACACGGGCCACCGTCAGCTCACATTCCACGCTGAGCCCCTCAGGCAGCAGACCGGCCACGCCACGTGTGCCCTGAGGAGGCTCGCGGCCAGGCAGCGCCCAGAGGCTCTTGTTAACCTCACCTGTTCTGCAGACAGGGGGTGGGGGAGATGCAGAGGGCGGGGCAGGGAGGGCGGGGCAGGGAGGAGGACGGGGCAGGGAGGGCCGGGCAGGGAGGGCCGGGCTGCCCCCTCACAGTGGCTACACCCACACCAGCTTCCTACAGGACGGCTGCCGGCAGGGGCGGGAGGGCCGTGGGACCCTGGCCTCCCTGAGCGGCCAGGTGACAGCAGAGAGGGCCAGCCACCCCGAGCCCTGGTTCAGGCCTGTTAGCGTGTCACAACCCCTGTGCCCTGTGCAGCAGGGACAGCGAGTCATGTCTGGGAGGGGCGGCCGGGAGCTGGCTCTGAATGGACATGGGGGAGGGGCAGCTCAGAGCTGGCTCTGAATGGACATGGGGGGACGGGCAGCCTGGAGCTGGCTCTGAATGGACATGGGGGGGAGGGGCAGCCCGGAGCTGGCTCTGAGTGGACATGGGGAGGGGGAGGGGCAGCTCAGAGTTGGTTCTGTATGGACATGGTGTGTGCTCCCCACAACAGGCCTGGGAGTCCCTGGGAGTGCTCCCCACAGGCCCGGGAGTCCCTGGGAGTGCTCCCCACAACAGGCCAGGGAGTCCTTGGGAGTGCTCCCCACAACAGGCCTGGGAGCCCCTGGGAGTGCTCCCCACAACAGGCCTGGGAGTCCCTGGGAGTGCTCCCCACAACAGGCCTGGGAGCCCCTGGAAATGATCCCCACAACAGGCCTGGGAGTGCTCCCCACAACAGGCTGGAGAGTCCCTGGGAGTGCTCCCCACAGGCCTGGGAGCCCCTGGAAGTGCTCCCCACAACAGGCTTGGGAGCCCCTGGGAGTGCTCCCCACAACAAGCCTGGGAGCCCCTGGGAGTGCTCCCCACAACAGGCTTGGGAGACCCTGGGAGTGCTCCCCACAACAAGCCTGGGAGCCCCTGGGAGTGCTCCCCACAACAGGCTTGGGAGACCCTGGGAGTGCTCCCCACAACAGGCCGGGGTGCCCCTGGAAGTGCTCCCCACAACAGGCTTGGGAGCCCCTGGGAGTGCTCCCCACAACAGGCCGGGGAGCCCCTGGGAGTGCTCCCCACAGGCCGGGGAGCCCCTGGGAGTGCTCCCCACAGGCCAGGGAGTCCCTGGGAGTGCTCCCCACAACAGGCCTGGGAGTCCCTGGGAGTGCTCCCCACAACAGGCCTAGGAGTCCCTGGGAGTGCTCCCCACAGGCCCGGGAGCCCCTGGGAGTGCTCCCCACAGGCCCGGGAGCCCCTGGGAGTGCTCCCCACAACAGGCCCGGGAGCCCCTGGGGGTGCTCCCCACAACAGGCCTAGGAGTCCCTGGGAGTGCTCCCCACAACAGGCGCACACAGACAAGTGGGTGGGAACAGCAAATTGTCACAATTTCAGCAGAAGACCAAGACACCAGGTAAGAAATAAAGAGAAAAGGAGCAAAGTCAAGGGGAGACATCTACCTGTCGCTGCGTTTCCCTGTGCAGAGAGCTCAGGAGACCGGGAGTCGCCATTAGGACTGGAGCTGGGCTCCAGAACTGCACGCCAGAACCAGAGTTGAGGCTCTACACTAGAACTGGAGTTGGGGTCCCGTGGCGGAACTGGAGTGGAGACTCCACCTTAGAGCTAGAGCTGGGACACCACACCGGGCTGGGATTGGGGTTCCACACACTGTTACCTGAGTTCTGAGTTTGATCATATCAGCCTCCATCTGGGAATTGGATTCATTTAGCTCCTTGATTTCTTCGTCTAACTGTTTGATTTCTTCATCGTTCTCGATTCCTGTAACAGCAAGATGAGCATGTCATCACAGTCATGCCAGAACGCGCAGGAGCTAGGGTTTTGTGTTTTCTTTTTGAGTTTTCCTCGTCCTTTTGATGTTTTGTATTGAACTTGTTTAGGAAATATTCCCTCGAATGAACAAAAATGTAGGATGAACAATCTCCATGTCTTCTGGGCTTGTGGGAGCCTCCAAGGCACCGAGAGAGAGGGAGGGAGACGTGAGCCAGAAGCTGGCGCTGGCAGGCTGGGCCCCGGTTCACAGCCAGGTGGGAAGCTCCAGGCCTGCCCCTTGACCCTGGCCTGCTGCCCGGTGGTGGGAGCTCTGGGCTCAGCCCTGCCTCCTTCCCCCCTCCCCCCGTAGGCCCGCCCGGGTCTCATCCACACCACGCTCCAGACCAAGCAGGGTTGAACCTGACTGCTGGGTGGCCGAGTGGGCAGTGCAGGCAGGCCCGGCCTCCTGGTCAGCCCAGGCCCACGACAGGGCCCGAATGGACGGAAGGGCCCGGCAGCTCCGTGGCTGCTGAGCTGTGGTGGCCGCGGAGCCCTGCGCCTGAGTACGGCGGCAGTCCCTTCTGCCTGTGGCCTTGTGGCCTTGTGAGCAGGCGGCTCACAGAAGGAAGGAGGGCTGTGACAGCTCCTTCCGTTCCGTGGAGATGGAGATGGAGAGAGCACAGGCAGCCCAGCCCGGCAGGGCCGTGGAGAGCCGGACGTGGCCCGGCAGCTCAGCGGTCCTTCAGGGCACTAGCGTGCACAGAGCCCTGGCTTTCTTTTTGGGGTGTGTGTGTGTGTGTGTGTGTGTGTGTGCATGTGGCCTCTGGGTACCTTGCTCTTGTCAGCTGACCAACAATTCATTGTGTACCATGGGCGTGTGTATCTGATTAAACTCCCTTGTCCTTGGCTCATGGATTGACCCTGCACAGCACAGAGGACTGCGCATCTGGTGCTCTTGGTTTCCTCCACGAGCTACGTCACAGCTGCTCAACCTCAGGAGCCGAGGCAGTGTGGACTGCCGTGACGAGGGGTCTCTTCTCACAAGATGAAAAGGGTGTTGCTAAACGGACCACGTGAGCAAGGCTGCTCACAGTGGGGGAGCTGATGCTGGAGCTCAGAGCATCGCCCGGTTCTGAGTGGAACTGGAACCAGAGCCTCAGCAGGGAACAGCCCTGGATAACCACAGAAGTGCTACAAGCTGGTGCTGTGGCATTGGAGTCATGCCCAGGGCCTGCTCACAGTGCACTGTCTTTCTAGACCTTTGGTTCTCTCGGTTAACTTCGTATAAGGGAAACAGGTTACAGCAACAGACACCTGGAAGTTGCTTTCCTTTGCAAAGGAATTCAGTAAATCAGGCACTGGGTGAACTGGGGATGCTGAGAGGTGAGAGGTTTGGGGGGGGGAGATCTGGGGAGAGTGCAGTTAGTGAGTGTGTGTGTTTGTGTGTATGTGCACACACACATGTGCATGTGCTTGTGAGCACTGGCCAGGGCCTGGGTCTGAGGGTGCCGGCAGGAAAGGGGGCACCATGGGTGTTAGGAGCAGCCGCCCAGCCCTGGAGACCCTGTGTGCTGTGGGTCATGGCAGGCTGGGCCCGCGTGGCTGCTCTGGGGACACTCGGGTTCTGCCCATGTGGTTACCATTGCTGGCCCGCTGCTTGATCGTCAGCATCTGCTCTCCAGACAGCTTGGCCTTCTTCATGGCTGACGTGGCCCTTGGACACCCCGACAAGCTGTGGAAGGACAGAAGGTGGCCGTTAGCACCGAGGACCCGCTGGCTTCCGCAACACTCAACAAGATCAAGAAGACAATCAAGAGGAGGCCCCGGCAGGGACCCGTCGGACGCATCCCCGGTGCGCGGTCCGGGAGAGGACCGACTCCTGACCAGGCCCAGCAGCACGGTGTCTGACGCCGCCGCCTGGCAGCTGTCCTTCTGGTTCTCCTGCCTGGCTGTTGGCTGTGCTTCTCTATGCTCTGCCTGCCCACGGCCCTCTACCTCCGGGCTTTCTTTCCTGCCCAGCCCTGTCCACCTCACTGCCTGACTCACACAGAGCTGCGCAGACCAGGGCGGTCCTGCTCCAGGAGGCCGCCTGCCTGGTCCTGTGGTGCGGCCATCCCAGGCTCCTTCTCCCCAGTGGGCATCCGGCCCTACCCATCCCGGCACCTGCCAGCTCAGGCACACCGCTAGCTGTCAGTGGTTCTGGTGTTTGCGTCAGTGACATCGCATGAAGTAGCACGCTCCTTCAGCAGCTCTGCCCCAGAGCTGTGAGTGCTGTCAGGGCAGACCCCATTCCCCTTCAGATTTCAAAGCTGTTGGGTGGTAGAGATCACCAACACTCCCAGGGGGTGTGCTGTCCAGGCTGGGGCTCCCTTCTTGGGAACACAAGTTACTTAGGGTCTAGAACCTTCAGGACAAAGCTGAGACGGGCTCTGGAGTCACACTGTTCTGTGTTGTCTTCCTCTGTAAGATTGGCTGAAAACCAAACCAAAGCGTCCTCCTGGTCCTAGAGGTGGGGTTGTGCTAAGATGTGCTGTGCTGGTTCTCATGGGTACTGGAGACAGGGTTGTGCTGTGCTGGTTCTTGTGGGTGCTGGTGACAGGGTTGTGCTGTGCTGGTTCTTGTGGGTGCTGGAGATAGGGTTGTGCTGTGCTGGTTCTTGTGGGTGCTGGTGACAGGGTTGTGCTGTGCTGGTTCTTGTGGGTGCTGGTGACAGGGTTGTGCTGTGCTGGTTCTTGTGGGTACTGGAGACAGGGTTGTGCTGTGCTGGCTTCAGTGGGTGCTGGAGACAGGGTTGTGCTGTGCTGGTTCCAGTGGGTGCTGGAGACAGGGTTGTGCTGTGCTGGTTCCAGTGGGTACTGGAGACAGGGTTGTGCTGTGCTGGTTCTTGTGGGTGCTGGAGACAGGGTTGTGCTGTGCTGGTTCTTGTGGGTACTGGAGACAGGGTTGTGCTGTGCTGGTTCCATTGGGTACTGGCGACAGGGTTGTGCTGTGCTGGTTCCATTGGGTACTGGAGACAGGGTTGTGCTGTGCTGGTTCTTGTGGGTGCTGGAGACAGGGTTGTGCTGTGCTGGTTCTTGTGGGTACTGGAGACAGGGTTGTGCTGTGCTGGTTCCATTGGGTACTGGAGACAGGGTTGTGCTGTGCTGGTTCCATTGGGTACTGGAGACAGGGTTGTGCTGTGCTGGTTCTCGTGGGTACTGGAGACAGGGTTGTGCTGTGCTGGTTCCAGTGGGTACTGGAGACAGGGTTGTGCTGTGCTGGTTCCAGTGGGTACTGGCGACAGGGTTGTGCTGTGCTGGTTCCAGTGGGTGCTGGAGACAGGGTTGTGCTGTGCTGGTTCTTGTGGGTACTGGAGACAGGGTTGTGCTGTGCTGGTTCTTGTGGGTACTGGAGACAGGGTTGTGCTGTGCTGGTTCCAGTGGGTGCTGGAGACAGGGTTGTGCTGTGCTGGTTCCTGTGGGTGCTGGAGACAGGGTTGTGCTGTGCTGGGTCTTGTGGGCACTGGAGACAGGGTTGTGCTGTGCTGGTTCCATTGGGTGCTGGAGACAGGGTTGTGCTGTGCTGGTTCCCGTGGGTACTGGAGACAGGGTTGTGCTGTGCTGGTTCCAGTGGGTACTGGAGACAGGGTTGTGCTGTGCTGGTTTACACTTTCAGACGGCAAGCCTGCCAGCTGGAATGACCAACAGGGTTGTCATGGGAGGAGAACCCGGCTTGAGTGGGTTTGGGGAACTAAATTAGGAAACAAAGGCAGACCCGGAGAATGATGTGTTCTGCTCAGACGCGCCTCCCTGGGCTCCGTCCATTCCAGTCTGGTGAGTACATCATCTCGTGGGTCAAATTTGGAAGTGAACCCTGCGGGTCCTGGTTCAGGCCTGGGCGGCGGCCGGTCTCCCTGAAGACACTGCCAGCTGGCAGTGGCCTGTGCGGCCTCCCTTCGTGCTGCCCAGTAGCGTGGAGCGGGGGGGGGGGCAGGAGGAGGGAAGATCTGCCCTCACCACTTCTCCCAGGGAGGGGGCCAGGGCCGGCTTCTCTCAGAGGTGATGCGTGCTTCAGCCTGTGGACTGAGATCTCAAGGCTGGAAAGCGGTTAACAGCTCCCCCTCTCCCAGCCCGGACGTCTGGCACCAGGCACCGTGGCAGGAATTGAAGAGCAGGAGCAGCCAGGGCTTTGGTGGCTGCCCAGGGAGGGCTGGAGCCCAGGTCTGATCAGGCAGTCGGCCCAGAGGGGCTTTTCCTGGAGAACACTGGCGGGAGACAGCCGGCCTGCTCAGCTTCCCGGGGGTGGACCCGAGGACGGCCGCTCGTTGAGAGGAAAGGGCTCTGCCATGTGGAACAGTGCGCCGAGCGGACTGGGGTCCGGGTGAGGGGAGGCCCTGGTCAGAGCCCAGGAGCCCGCAGGAGCCCGCAGGAGCCCGCAGGAGCCCGCAGGAGCCCGCAGGAGCAGGCCGCGGTGGTGCCCAGGCGGGCTCCTGGTCCGGCCCACGCAGAGCCGGCTCTGTCCTCTGGCGTCCTCGGGAGCTGGGCCTCCTCTGAGCTGTTGCTCACCTTCCTGCACTTGCAGCTTCCTCGTGCCGTCCTCATGCGACCGTGTCCTCTGTGTACCGTCACACAGCAGGGCCCTGCTGGCACCATCCACGCCGAGTCATCTCCGTCAGAGACTGGCAGAGGGCAGCACAGCACTTGTCCATAAGTGAACACTGCCACAAGAGAACACCGCTTCCCCAGTGGCCTTCTCACTGGTGAAGTCCCCATGGTGGGGGGGGCAGAGGAGCCCCGAGGCAACTCCTGCCCTGCCCGGCGCCCTACCCCGCCCTGGAGGCCCTGCCTGGCCCTAGGGGGGCCCCGCCCCACCCTGGGGGCCCTGCCCTGCTCTGGGGGCTCTGCCCCACTGGGGGGGGGCCCTGCCCTGCTCCGGGGCCCTGCCCCGCTCCGGGGGGGCCCCCACCCAGTCCATCCTGATGTGACCCCTTCTCAGTCTAGTACCATAATCCAGAGGATTTTCTAACCCCCACAAGTCTGTGCACAGCTGGGAGCCCTAGTACCACAGGGAGAGAGATGTTTCTAGAACAGTGTTGAAAATCCACTGATGGAGTCTGAAGAGCTGAAACAAGCCATATCAACGGCCCAACATGGCTCAAAAGTCATGATTTCAGACTAACTTGGCAGCAAGGTCCGTTCCCAGAGTGCTTGGCTTGGAGTGTCATCACAGAAACCTGGCCCCGAGTTCCGAATCTGCCACGGGCTCCCGAGGTGAGGGCACGGGGCATAGTGCCACAGGCTCCCGGTGGGTCCCGGTGTGGGACGTGGCATCGTGGCTCCCGGCGGGCCCGGCGTGGGACGTGGCACCGTGGCTCCCGGCGGGCCCGGCGTGGGACGTGGCATCGTGGCTCCCGGCGGGCCCGGCGTGGGAGGTGGTACTCTCTGCATGGAGTTGGGCGTTGGTGTGAGTTTATAAAGGACCCTGCACCCGGTGACACACACGCGGCTCGGGATCTCCAGGGCAGTGTGCACAGCTGAGGCTCGCCGCGTGACCTTCCGTGCCCCGGACGTGTCCAGGCCCCAGGCCGGGCCTCCCCACTGGCAGCACCAGGTCACAGACAAAGTGTCTCTCAGAGCTGGAGACAACAGGGCCGCAGCAGCTTCGAGGTTGGCGTGGGCCCAGGAGATCAGTTCCGAAGCTGCTACTCTCAGCGGTGAACGGCCAACCCCCTGGGAGGGTGCGTGGTTTGTGCCCAAGGCAGGACTAGCGTAAGTTCAAGGCCAGGCTATCTCAAGACCAAAACCCAAACACCCTTCTAGGAAGCAGGCTGCAAGGAGACGTTTTAAGCGTGGTCTTGTGGGCATTGAATGTCCTATCGGATCCTTTCCTTAGCAGTGTCCCTGCAGCACTTGCATGCGGCGGGAAAGCTGGACAAAGTGGGTCAGTTTGAATGCTGGGCCACCCCGGGCCAGGACCTGGGGGGCAGGAGTGCTTCCTGGACTCAGGAGGTCATCGTGGGCCCCAGGGTGGGTGAGGGGCACAGGACTTTCAACAGGATTTGGGGGCCAGGAAGGTGGCTCACGTGGTAGAGCGCTAGCCTTGAGCTGAAGAGCTGAGGGACAGCGCCCAGGCCCAGAGTTTAGGCCCCACGACCGACCAAAACAAAACAACAGGATTTTGCCCTCAAGGTGCTTGTGTCTCATGACAGCCACTGACTCCTATTTTTTATGGCGGCCTCATTTCCATGAGGCCGTCTACACGGCGGTGTGGCTACACTCTCAGGGGCAGCCTTGGCATGGGGGCCAGAGCTGAACACCAGGAGTCTTGATTTGGGGTGTGGTCTGGGTTGAGTGATCCTGGAGCTGTGAAGGAGGGCCAGGGGCCTGACCGCGGTCAGACTTCCCTGCAGAGACCCAGCAGGAGGGAGCATTTGGTGAGGCCTCCTGGGGGAAGGGGGAGGACATTTTCTGCTGGAAGGCTCGCACCTGCGGCCCCGCGCCTGCCGCTGGTGGCATTGGCCCCTGTGCTCACATGGTCTTTTGACCTTAAATTGATATCAGCTGAAATCAAACAACTTGGCTGGCTCTCTTTCCCCAGACCCAATTTTAAGGGCCCAGAAGCTCCTGAGTCTGAGGATGGCCATCCGGCCTGCAGGTCTGGGGGTCTCTTGACTCCATAGGGAGGCCATGGGGTAGGTAACTGGTGGTGTTCAGTGATGATGGCTTGCCCTTGAGACTGATTCCAAGCAGAGAGGCTCCTCCCCTCAAATAGCCAAGCAGCAGGCTGGGCTTGTTAAAGACCACACGGGGGATGCAGTAGTGGAGCCTTTATAGATTGCATCTCGCTCACGCTGTCAGATGTCAAATCCAGCCCACTAGGTGTTTTCTCTGCCTCAGGCAGGGGCTTTTAGAGTGGGCAGTGCCCCACTGTGGGGCAGCAATATTTCCAGATGTTCTATAGTGCTCAGAGACTGGACAGAGGAAACTCACAGGAGCAGACTGACAGAGGTCTGGCCAGGGAGACTGAGACAAGGCCCAGGATCATCTCTGCCCCGGGAGACTGAGATGAGGTCCAGGATCAGGGCTGCCCAGGGAGATGGAGACGAGGTCCAGGAGCAGCTCTGGGTCAGGGAGATGGAGACAAGATCCAGGATCAGCCCTGTCCAGGGAGATGGAGACGAGGTCCAGGATCAGCTCTGGATCAGGGAAATGGAGACGAGGTCCAGGAGCAGCTCTGGATCAGGGAGATGGAGACGAGGTCCAGGAGCAGCTCTGGATCAGGGAGATGGAGATGAGGTCCAGGATCAGCCCTGTCCA
Organism: Dipodomys merriami; assembly: GCF_024711535.1. Lineage (NCBI taxonomy): Eukaryota > Metazoa > Chordata > Mammalia > Rodentia > Heteromyidae > Dipodomys > Dipodomys merriami. The sequence continues at coordinate 4,089,833 of NW_027206612.1, read as the reverse complement.
GGGAGATGGAGACGAGGTCCAGGAGCAGCTCTGGGTCAGGGAGATGGAGACGAGATCCAGGATCAGCCCTGTCCAGGGAGATGGAGACGAGGTCCAGGAGCAGCCCTGTCCAGGGAGATGGAGACGAGATCCAGGAGCAGCTCTGGATCAGGGAGATGGAGATAAGGTCCAGGAGCAGCTCTGGGTTAGGGAGATGGAGACGAAGTCCAGGAGCAGCTCTGGATCAGGGAGATGGAGATGAGGTCCAGGATCAGCCCTGTCCAGGGAGATGGAGATGAGGTCCAGGAGCAGCCCTGTCCAGGGAGATGGAGACGAGGTCCAGGAGCAGCCCTGTCCAGGGAGATGGAGACGAGATCCAGGAGCAGCTCTGGATCAGGGAGATGGAGACGAGGTCCAGGAGCAGCTCTGGGTCAGGGAGATGGAGACGAGATCCAGGATCAGCCCTGTCCAGGGAGATGGAGACGAGATCCAGGATCAGCCCTGTCCAGGGAGATGGAGACGAGGTCCAGGAGCAGCCCTGTCCAGGGAGATGGAGACGAGATCCAGGAGCAGCTCTGGATCAGGGAGATGGAGACGAGGTCCAGGAGCAGCTCTGGGTCAGGGAGATGGAGACGAGATCCAGGATCAGCCCTGTCCAGGGAGATGGAGACGAGATCCAGGATCAGCCCTGTCCAGGGAGATGGAGACGAGGTCCAGGAGCAGCTCTGGATCAGGGAGATGGAGACGAGATCCAGGAGCAGCTCTGGGTCAGGGAGATGGAGACGAGGTCCAGGAGCAGCTCTGGGTCAGGGAGATGGAGATGAGGTCCAGGAGCAGCTCTGGGTCAGGGAGATGGAGACGAGGTCCAGGAGCAGCTCTGGGTCAGGGAGATGGAGATGAGGTCCAAGAGCAGCTCTGCTCTTGAGCAAACCTCAGGCGAAGCTTGTACAAACAATTCTGCAAATGCCGGCGAGTGTCCTGAATCTAGGCAGGACATGTCCGAAGGCCGCCTTTTGCTGGGTGTGGTGGAATCCAGATGAGAAGGAGGAGGGCATTTTTATGAGGGAGTTGTGCACAGATCCTGCTGGTTTCTAGAGAAGGTTGATGGGAGTCTAAGTGGGAGCTGCTCTTCGTTCCTTCCCTGCAAGCCCTGTTGCCTACCTGCCAGTCTGGGAGCAGGGAAGAGGAGCTGGATCCAGGGCTTGGCTGTCTTAGCTGCTCCGCGTGCATTATTCCCATCTATGGATCGAGCCATCATCTTCCCTCGAGGAACACCGTCAGGGGTGAAAAGCAGGGAAAAGGTTGAGAGAATTCCAGGCTGAGGCTGTGGGGCTGCTGGTCCAGAGACAGCATGGACGCCCTTTCTGGAGCCATGGGGGAGGTCCGGGGGAAGGGCAGGAGGAGGGGAGCAGCCGTGCTGGGATGGAGGTGCCCGGCACTCGCCTGCAGTCACGGAGCTGCAGAGACGGAGCTGGAGAGCGGGGCTTCTGGCCGCGTCGGCCTCAGGAGCTTCTCACTGCCAGGGAGGCCTGGGGTCCAGGGCACAGCAGCATCGGAGAGGCCGCGCTGCACCCTTCCGGCGGAGCGGAGAGGCCGTGGGGCTTGGCGAGGAGGGAGAGAAGGAGCAGCGGCATGATGGAGGACCACAGGGAGTAAGGACACTCCAAAGGCGGCCCCTTGCTCCGGGTTGGGAGGGGAAGAGGCGCCAGTCTCCTCTCCCACGCCGGACACTGAAACCAGAGTTGAAAGCTTCATTTGCGGTGCTGGGCTCAAACTCGGGGCTCACGCGAGCCATGCGCGCACTCGACCACGGACCTGCCCCTCGTCCCGAGAGCTCCAAGAATGGTAAAGGTCAGAGTCTCCATCTGTTTCTTGGAGATAAAGCATCTTGAGTGCACGTTGGTCTTTCCCGTAAAACGAGAACAGGGGCATGGTCGAAGGGGCAAGGTCGAAGGCTCTGCCGACGCCTCTGTGTTTCTCCGGCATCGCTGGATGCTACTGAGAGGGGGGGGGGGGGGGGAGGGGGGGGGAAGGGGGAGAGGAAGGGGGGAAGGGCGGCAGAGGTGCAAGTGCTTCTGGAGAAACTTCACAGGCGGCGCGGGCTGACTGGACGGCGCGGGACGACCAGGCCGCGCGGCAGCCGGGGCTCCGGCATGGCCGTGTGCCGGACGCCTTGCTGCCTGGGCGGAGGAGGACCAGGCCACAGATGAGCCCCGCGGCCTCCGGCATCCGTGCGGTCCTGCAGGATGCACAGGGGAGACTTTTCTCTCCCCAAAGCTTTCTGTCAGACACTAAAACTGCTGATCTGAAAGAAGCGGAATGCCGGGGCAGGTGCAGAGGTGGCGTGGCGACCGGGGCTTCGGGAGCCTGCGGTGGGCACCCCGGCCACGGAGCCCTGGGGAGCAGAGCGGGGAGCTGGCCCCAGAGCTCCGTGGACACACGTGTCCCACAGGCCTCCTCACAATGACGGCCGGGGAGGGGGAGATGGAGCGAAGCTGGGGGGCGGTGTGCATTCTCGGCATCCACAGCGCTCGGGTGGCGTGGAAGGGTGTCCCTGCAAGATCCGACGAGTTCCGGCCCCGTGAGGTGTCTCTGCTGGGCTTTGAGTGGACGCCGCCCGTCCAGCCTCCCTCAGCAACCAGACCCATGCAGGACGGGCCAAGGGCCTGTGGGGCATGGCTTCCGTCTCTGCCGTGGACGGGGCTCCCTGGTCAGACGGCGGCAGGGCTGATCTGCGGGTCGTCTGGAGAGGGAGGGAAGGTGTGGGGGGCACAGCCAGGCCCGGGGATCTGCCCGCGGCAGGGATCCGAGTCCCGGACGCAGTGATCGTACAAACCCCAGGCTGCTGCGGGACCTGGAGGCTTCCAGAGGACTCCTGGGTGGAGAAGGTGTGGAGTGTGCTCGGTGTCCCCCGTCTGCGTGTGTGGTCCAGCCGGGATGGCCGCAGCCTTCACCCTGCCAGGCTGGCGAGGGCCCACCTTCACGCCGGCCTGCGAGGAGACCTGCTGACTGTGGCACCCTCAGGCCTCTGTGCTTGCAGCGGAAAGCAGGAGCCTAGCAGGACGCTGTGTGAGCTCAGAAGTGGCCGGGGAGGGGCACGTGCTGTCAGACAGGCAGGCCCGTTCCTGGGCTCCCCCTCTGCTGGGGGATGGACGACCGTCGAAGCTATGTGACGGCGTGTGACCCATCTGTCCACGATGCATAAAAACAACTCCAGAAGTATGCTGCACGTGGCAATCTGGTCTCCCCGTGGTTCTTGAGGGAAATATGAAGAAAACCACACGTCCCTGTGGCCCAGCCCGCGCGTGGGATGGCTGCCGGGAACGGAACGTGGGCTGCGGCACGGCAATGCGTGAGGGGAAGGCCCGCCGGTCAAGGCTTCTCCACGCCGGGACCTGCTCCTGGAAACAATCCTCTGAGGGAGGGTTGAAGCTTCCTGAGTTTCCTTCGGGGGGAGGGGGCTGGAGAGACGGGTCTCCTTCGGACTCCTTCCAGGAGTCAGCCCTTCCCTCGGCCCCCGGGCGTCTGGCCTCTGCTGCCGTGATGCCACAGCTCTCCCAGGCGGGCGAGCGCCAGCGTGGCTGTCCCAGGCCCCTCCTGCCGTGCCTGGTCCGGACAGCAGCAGATCAGGCGAGGCTCTGGGCAGAGCCCGCTCTCTCAGGGGCTCCTCCTTCTGGCTCCCCCATTTCCAGATGCCTAATGAATGTGCCTCACAAATCTCAAATGAAAATGTCGACGACCAAACCATCATGGATCCCGTTATGGCCTAATGTTGGGGTCCGGCAGGAGACGAGCACTTGAACAAGATCGTTAAGGTCCGGCAACATCATAAGGCGCCCGGAACCAACGATACTAACAGAGGCTCCCGTGCAAGTGAGGAGTGAACTTCCCTGGAGCCCCTCCTGCCGGGCCTGGGTCTCCGACCACAGCCCCCAGAGCCCCGAGAGACTGCTGTGCCCCAGGGGCCTTTGCTGGTAAATCGCACAGCCTGGCCCTTCTGCTGGGGCGGAAGTCCCTGGCGGCCACTCCCTGCCCGCTTCCTCCTCTGGCGCCCTTGCTTTGCTGTGTAAACCCTTCTCAAGCCTTCCTCCCCCAGGTGCAGCCCCAGGGCCTCAGTAAGGCTGCGGCCACGTCTGCCTCCCAAAGATGTGCTCCTCCTCCTTCAGCACTGGTCTCTGGTGTCCCGACTCCTCCACACCCAGGGACCAGGGGCCTCAGAGACCCTGGTGCGGGCCCTGCTGTGGCCGCCGCCACCAGGTTACACTCCCCTCCTGAATGAGGAAATCAGAGGCCCGTTGGCCTCTTCTTGAGGCTGGGGGAAGCCTTCCTCTGACGCACATTGAGAGCACAGCTGTTGAGAGACAGAGTCCATGGAGTGCTCTGTTAAGACCCAGCAATTCCCGAAGTCAAAACGAAGGGGTTCCTCTTAAGATCAGCTCTGCCTTCGGGCAGACACGACTTAGCTCAGGAACTAGGGTGGGAAGGAGACCCCCAGCTTCGGCGTTGCTCCGGACGCCCTGAGGCTGGGCTGAGCGGCGGGGGACCTGGGATGTGTGGAGGGAGTGGCTTCAGGCACTGAGGGCTGCGGACATTTGTCTGTTTCTGGTCCTTGCTTGTGCACCGGGGAGGCGAGGCGCATCTCTGCAGACTGCATCTCCGCTGGGAGACGTGTGAAGAGGGAAGGGGTGGGCTCCCCGCCTGTGGGGGCAGGGGTGGGGGGCCCTCCGCGCCTGCAGAGCCAGGTGGCTGAGACGCTCCCCTGGGATTGCAGGAGGGCCAGCGCCTAGTCAGCCTCTCTGCGGTTCGATCCACACCGGCACACACAGTCCTCCTTTCCTCCCTGGGACTCTGGCCAGTGGCCAGGGACTCTATGCCTGAGCGTGACTTGGAGCCTGTGTCTGGCTCTACCACAGGGCGCAGCACTGGACACGGCGTCTGTCTGATATAGAACGGGGGGGTGCAGCCACTGCGCCATTCCCTGGATGTCTGTGGCCCCCATAGACCTGGGGCCCAAAAGGGGATTGGCTGAGCCCCGGGGTGCGTCAGGGAGCAGCCGCGGAACCTGGCTGAGCCCCGGGGTGCGTCAGGGAGCAGCCGCGGAACCTGGCTGAGCCCCGGGGTGCGTCAGGGAGCAGCCGCGGAACCTGGCTGAGGTGCAGATGCGTTTCCAGCCTGTATGCAGGGATTTGTTAGGATGTGTCTGAGTCTCTGTCAGCTACTGGGGTGAGGAACAGGACAGGCGTTCAAACCTCACAATGCCCAGCGCCATCTTCTCTGCACGCCGGGCTGCCTTTTAGTTGTAGCCAAGATGAATGCTGCCCTCCACAGAGAGCCCCTGTGTGCCGGCGGGCACCTGCGGGCTTAAAATCTGCTTCTTACGGCAGATCCCTTGAAGACACTGCCCGACGGGGTGGAGGGCTCTGTGCTTTTCAAACACACTGAGAGCTTTGCCATCTTCTCCTAAACATCCCAGGCTTGCTGCGGCCTGCACTGGGTTTCCGGGGGGGGGGGGGATGCACCAGGGACCCTTTCTACCCAGCACCAGCAAGGCCAGGTCTCCCAGCCGGACTCAGGGCCAGGAACCCCACAGGAAGGACCCTGGCCAGGCTGGGACCCCACCTGCGGTGCGTCAGGATGACCCCCGTGGTGCGTCAGGACCCCTCCCCGCCCCGCACCCTCACCTGCGGTGCGTCAGGAAGGACCCGCTGACGTGCCCAGAGCCGTCGCAGCCCGGGGTGGGGCAGGACATGCCCTCGGTCTTCACAGACTTCCAGGAGAACTGTGAGCCGTTGAGATACCCGTCCTTCTGCCGCTTGGCGGCCAGTGGGCAGCCGGAGGCGCTGCGGTGGGACGCGTACTTGCCCGTGATGTGGCCCTGCCCGTCACAGCCGGGCACCGGACACCTGTGGGCACACGGACGGACCGCGTTAGCCTCCTGGCCTGACTTCCGGGACCGAGGGAAGCCAGCCTGGTGTGGGAGGAATCGAACCCCTGACTCCCAGCCCAGAGAAGAGGAGGACACAGCAGGAAGAGAAAGAGGGCCCAAGGCACCCCCTAGTGGGGACATGAAGTATTACTCTGTGGGGAGAAGGTTCTGGAAGGGGTCTGGCTTTGAGGGGCCCCTGGTGTAGAGGCTGTGAGGGTGGCTGGACAGAGCCAGGGCAGGGGAAGGCATGGGGTGTGGCCAAGGCCAGCCCATGGGTAGAATTACCACCAGAGGGGCCTGCTACCCATGGCCACCAAGAGCTGGAGAGCGCTCTGGAGGGGGCCGCGGGACGGAGGGGCAGAGGCGGGGATGAGCTGGGCAGGGGCGGGGCTGGGGGGTCCGGCTGCAGCTGCAAGCTCGCTAGGCAGATTTCCTGGCCCTGGGCAGGGGCTGAGGTGCCCGCTAGGAAGATGACTTCCTTTGTGTCCTTCTTCATGGCTCTGGTGACCTAGCCCACAGATTTACCTGCATTTCTTTTCTTTTTCTCTCTTTCTTTCTCTCCCTCCCTCCCTCTTTCTTTCTTTCTTTCTTTCTTTCTTTCTTTCTTTCTTTCTTCTTTCTTTCTTTCTTTCTTTCATCATGGGGTCCGAACTCTGGGCCTGGGCGCTGTCCCTCAGCTCTTCAGCTCAAGGCTAGCGCTCTACCACTTGAGCCACAGCACCACTTCTGGCTTTTTCTGCTTATGTGGTGCTGAGGAATCGAACCCAGAGCCTCATGCATGCAAAGCAAGCACTCTACCACTGAGCCACCTTCCCAGCCCCTGCATTTCTTTTGATCATCTGTGTTATCATTCCACAGCAACTCATATTTCCTAGGCATTTTGATACGCTTTAATTTCTCTTATCTCTTAACTTTTAGACTAATATTTGTCTCTAAAGCTATTGAGGTGGACATTCCAGGAAGCCCCCCAGCTCTTCTTGTGGGTTTCTGAGCCACGCAGGCTCGGTCAGGGCCAGCACTCGCTCGGGGGGGGGGGCTCCGTGAGTCAGCCTTCATGGGGTGTCATGCTTAGTCCCTTGGCAATCTCTCAAGAGTCTGATGTCCCCAGGAAACGCTGTGGGGGGTGGCAGTGTCTTATGGTTTGGAGTACACAAACACTAGTGGGCAGTGTTACTGTGTCTCAGCCCGCCGGCAGGCACACTCTGCATTTCCGGCCTACTAGCCTATGAAAGCCCAGCCAGTGCCCGCTGTGGCCTGCCCACTGTATTTTCTGGGACTTCACCGGGTGCTTCCACATCCCAGCCTCCACGTCCTGGCCTCTACATCCTGGCCTCACCAGCCACATACCTGATGGGCTCCTGGTCTTCCTTGTCTTCTTTGCTCTGTGCTATCCGAATGCCACTTTTCTTGGCCCTCGGGCATCCTGAAAGGCTAAAGGTAAAACATGTTTTAGAAACAGCCCACCTGCAGATTTGGCACCGTCTCCTAGCCTGGCCTGGCTCTAGCTCAAGTTTTTGGGGAGACAGGATGGAGGTCCAGAGAGATGAGTTGCATCTACTGCTCCTCGAGGGGGCCAGGAGCCTGGGGAGCTGGGTGTCGCACTCAGGGCAAAACAAATGGCCTTGAAACGGGAGCCGTTGGTGGATCACCTCTGTAATCCCAGCCGCTCAGAAGGCTGAGGTCTGAGAACCATGGAACCGGCCTGGACAGACAAACGCACAAGACTCATGTCTAGGTAAGCAGCAAAAAGCTGGAAGTGAAGATGTGGCTCAAGTGTTAGTGTGAGCCTTGAGTGAAAAAGCCAAGAGGGAGAGCAAAGAAGTTGGTGAGCTGAGGCTGGCCAGAAAAGATGTCAGGAGGATGGTTCCCCAGGGAGGGGGGGAGGAGGGGCGGAGCCAGAGCACACAGCCCAGGACTGGGAGGGGGCGGAGCCAGAGCACAGCCCAGGACTGGGGAGGGGGCGGAGCCAGAGCACAGCCCCAGGACTGGGAGGGGGCGGAGCCAGAGCACACAGCCCCAGGACTTGGAGGGGGCGGAGCTAGAGCACAGCCCAGGACTGGGAGGGGGCGGAGCCAGAGCACAGCCCAGGACTGGGGAGGGGGCGGAGCCAGAGCACACAGCCCAGGACTGGGAGGGGGCGGAGCCAGAGCACACAGCCCAGGACTGGGAGGGGGCGGAGCTAGAGCACACAGCCCAGGACTGGGAGGGGGCGGAGCCAGAGCACACAGCCCATGACTGGGAGGGGGTGGAGCCAGAGCACAGCCCAGGACTGGGAGGGGGCGGAGCCAGAGCACCGCCCAGGACTGGGAGGGGGCGGAGCCAGAGCACACAGCCCCAGGACTGGGAGGGGGCGGAGCCAGAGCACAGCCCAGGACTGGGAGGGGGCGGAGCCAGAGCACACAGCCCCAGGACGGGAGGGGGCGGAGCCAGAGCACACAGCCCAGGACTGGGAGGGGGTGGGGCCAGAGCACAGCCCAGGACTGGGAGGGGGCGGAGCCAGAGCACAGCCCAGGACTGGGAGGGGGCGGAGCCAGAGCACACAGCCCCAGGACTGGGAGGGGGCGGAGCCAGAGCACACAGCCCAGGACTGGGAGGGGGCGGAGCCAGAGCACACAGCCCAGGACTGGGAGGGGGTGGGGCCAGAGCACAGCCCAGGACTGGGAGGGGCGGAGCCAGAGCACACAGCCCCAGGACTGGGAGGGGGCGGAGCCAGAGCACACAGCCCCAGGACGGGAGGGGGCGGAGCCAGAGCACACAGCCCCAGGACTGGGAGGGGGCGGAGCCAGAGCACAGCCCCAGGACTGGGAGGGCGGAGCCAGAGCACAGCCCAGGACTGGGAGGGGGCGGAGCCAGAGCACACAGCCCAGGACGGGCTCAGGTCTTGTCCCTCAGGGGACCCTGGAGGCTGAAGCTACCTATTTCATTGCTGGTTTTCCCTCCTGTATCTCCTTGTCCACCCTGCCCAGGTAGCGCAGATGCTGACCCCGCTAGAGCTCCTGGTTGGGGGCAGTGTGGCTTCTCCCGAGGGTGCTCAGGACTTCCTAGCTGTTCATCCTGGTGCCCCCGCCCCCATGCATCCGGTCTGAGCGTCTCTCTCCGCTCTGCTGACCGCTGACATGCTTTCTCCCCCAACCCTGTGTCCTGGCGCGTCCTTCATCCCGCCCAGCCTCCTGCCCGAGTCTGTGTCCTTCCCTATGCTGTCCCCTGCCTTGGAGTTGGATCTTCCAAGGCGCCTGCAGCCTCCCTACTTTGAGAGTGCCACGGGGCCCTGCAAAGTCTGCTCTCTGTTCTCCAGGGTCCTCAGCCAAGGGAGGCAAAGCCTCTGGGTACCCGAGCCCAGGCCTTGGACGGAGCAAGGGCCGGCCAGTCCGGCCAGCTCCCCCCCCCCCCCCCCCCGCTCCCCCGGCCACATTCACTCCCCGGCACAGCGGGCTGACTGCGCCCGCGGCGACCACAGGTGGCATCAGAAGGACCTCAGGGTCCTTTCTGCTGCTGGCAGAGGTGCGCCTTCTCTGAACATGGTGCTAAATGACAAGGCAGCAGCCTGACAGGTCCACCACGGCCCCACGTTTGAGCCCCCCAGGAAGTGACCTGTTCTGGAGGTGGAGAAGCAACGCAGGTGTCCAGGTTCTGTGCTCTAGGGGCGTGAGAGAGGTTCCTGCCCGCTGGAGCTCACGGGGCCCCATGTGAGGCTCCTACCAGCACCAGGGTCCATCTCTGTTTCCTCCTGTGACTAACAGCACATGTGCTGTGACTCGCAGCCTCCTTCCCCCCCCCAACACCCTCCTCTCTCCACTCGCCTCTGTCTTAGGCCCAGCCTTTTTCTTTTTGTTTTTCCTCGCCTGGGTCTTGAACTCAGGCCTGGGCGCTGTCCCTGAGCTTCTTTGGCTCAAAGCTAGCGCTCTACCACGTGAGGTGAGCCACAGCCCCACTTCCAGCTTTTTCTGCCTATGTGGTACTGAGGAATCGAACCCAGGGCTTCGTGCATGCTAGGCGAGCACTCTACCCCTGAGCCGCCTTCCCAGCCTGGCCCCAGCCCTTTTCAACACACTTGTTTGCTTTCCTGCCCTGCCCTCCAGTGGTCATCTGTGGAGGCAGGGTACTCTGAGACGCCATGCTTTCCTAGCGTCTGGTGGATAAACAGCTGGGGGATGTACTAGGTTTCTAGAATTCTGTGTGGACATTTGGAATGATCCCAGATTTTCCAAAGAGACACTGCTGGCCACAGTTCACTGTTTTCATGTACAGTCCCATATGTATCTACATTTTCACGTGAGATGTAGGTGCTCGATGCACTGAGGACATTAGAGAGGTCACTCGGTGTTGGAGGACGTTACAGAGGTCACTCGGTGTCATGAAGACATTACAGAGGTCACTCGGTGTCATGAGGACATTACAGAGGTCACTCGGTGTCATGAAGGCGTTACAGAGGTCACTCGGTGTTGGAGGACGTTACAGAGGTCACTCGATGTCATGAGGATGTTACAGAGGTCACTCGGTGTTGGAGAATGCTACAGAGGTCACTCGGTGTTCAGAGTATTGGTGTTTTTGGCTTGGTTCCTGCAGCAGACCCCAGTACTCCAGGGTAAAAATCAAAATGGAGTCACTTACATAAGTTCAGGTCCCCAGTGGGAGAGGGCTGCTTCTGTGACCTGAGGTCAGGGATTAGACACCGCAGCTCTGTGATCTGTGACCTGTGGTCAGGGATTACACTGTGATCTGTGACCCGTGGTCAGACACCGCAGCGCTGTGATCTGTGACCCGTGCACCACAGCGCAGCCCCTCTGCCTGGCCCCCACGGCTGGGAGACACGTGAATCCTTGTTGTGCTCCCGCCTTCCAGGAGAGTAACCGGAAATGACCCGAGCTTGTGGGCCTCTGCCTCCCAGCCTCTGGCCGCTCCGGCACTGCTGTTTGTGGGGTGACGTCACACGACCCTGAAGCTGATGTAAGGCCAGTTAGGACCTTTAGTGGCGGTGTCCACCATAGACAGCGGTAAGTGTCTGGGACACCTGCCGTCTGTGGGTGAGAGACAACCTGGGGGCTTGGTGGCCCACAGCTCCGGATGGGGTGAGGAGGAGCTGCGGGAGGCCGGAGGCTGGAGGCCAGCTTCTATGTCCCGCAGAGGACTCACACGCACACTGTCAATGCTTCTGGGCTGGCCGTCAACCTGGGCAGAGGGCAGAGGCAGCGTGGGCCGTGAGCAGGCGCAGAGCGGTGGACGCAGCAGCGTGGGCCGTGAGCAGGCGCAGAGCGGTGGACGCAGCAGTGCGGGCTGTGAACAGGCGCAGAGCGGTGGATGCAGTGCAGGCCGTGAGCAGGCGCAGAGCAGTGGACGCAGTGCAGGCCGTGAGCAGGCGCAGAGCGGTGGACGCAGCAGTGCGGGCCGTGAGCAGGCGCAGAGCGGTGGACGCAGCAGCGTGGGCCGTGAGCAGGCGCAGAGCGGTGGACGCAGCAGTGCGGGCCGTGAGCAGGCGCAGAGCAGTGGACGCAGTGCAGGCCGTGAGCAGGCACAGAGCGGTGGACGCAGCAGTGCGGGCTGTGAACAGGCGCAGAGCGGTGGACGCAGCAGTGCAGGCCGTGAGCAGGCGCAGAGCGGTGGACGCAGCAGTGCGGGCCGTGAGCAGGCGCAGAGCAGTGGATGCAGTGCAGGCTGTGAGCAGGCGCAGAGTGGTGGACGCAGTGCAGGCCGTGAGTAGGCGCAGAGCGGTGGACGCAGCAGTGCAGGCCGTGAGCAGGTGCAGAGTGGTGGACGCAGCAGTGCAGGCTGTGAGTAGGCGCAGAGCGGTGGACACAGTGCAGGCTGTGAGCAGGTGCAGAGCGGTGGACGCAGCAGTGCAGGCCGTGAGCAGGTGCAGAGCGGTGGACACAGCAGTGCAGGCCGTGAGCAGGTGCAGAGCGGTGGACGCAGCAGTGCAGGCCGTGAGCAGGCGCAGAGCGGTGGACGCAGCAGTGCAGGCCGTGAGCAGGCGCAGAGCGGTGGACGCAGCAGTGCAGGCCGTGAGCAGGCGCAGAGCGGTGGACGCAGAAGCGCGGGCCGTGAGCAGCAGACCCTAGTCCTGAAGACTTTTCCTGGTCTCCTGGCTGTCTCAAGCCTGGTGTTTCATTGTCCCAAGACGTCTGCTTACAACAGGACTTAGGATTTTCCAGGGACACAGGAGAGACTGCCCACTTTCAGATAGAGCCCAGGACAGGGTCCAGGAGGGGAGGAGGAGCGGTAGAGGACAGGAGAGGGGAACTCCCTGCCTTTGTGTGTCCTGGGCAGGTAGGACAGCAGGGACCCTGAGGAGGGGACTCACATGGTGAGAAGCTACTGCAGTCTGGCCGGCGGTAAGCACTCTGTGGCTGGTCTCCTGTGTGGGTGGTAAGTGCTCTGTGGCTGGTCTCCTGTGTGGGTGGTAAGCACTCTGTGGCTGGTCTCCTGTGCCGGTAGTAAGTGCTCTGTGGCTGGTCTCCTGTGTGGGTGGTAAGTGCTCTGTGGCTGGTCTCCTGTGCGGGTAGTAAGCACTCTGTGGCTCGTCTCCTGTGCGGGTAGTAAGCACTCTGTGGCTGGTCTCCTGTGTGGGTGGTAAGCACTCTGTGGCTCGTCTCCTGTGTGGGTAGTAAGCACTCTGTGGCTGGTCTTCTGTGCCGGTAGTAAGCGCTCTGTGGCTGGTCTCCTGTGTGGGTGGTAAGTGCTCTGTGGCTGGTCTCCTGTGTGGGTGGTAAGCACTCTGTGGCTGGTCTCCTGTGCGGGTAGTAAGCACTCTGTGGCTCGTCTCCTGTGCGGGTAGTAAGCACTCTGTGGCTGGTCTCCTGTGTGGGTGGTAAGCACTCTGTGGCTCGTCTCCTGTGTGGGTAGTAAGCACTCTGTGGCTGGTCTCCTGTGTGGGTGGTAAGCACTCTGTGGCTGGTCTCCTGTGTGGGTGGTAAGTGCTCTGTGGCTGGTCTCCTGTGCGGGTAGTAAGCGCTCTGTGGCTGGTCTCCTGTGTGGGTGGTAAGCGCTCTGTGGCTGGTCTCCTGTGTGGGTGGTAAGTGCTCTGTGGCTGGTCTCCTGTGTGTGGGTGGTAAGTGCTCTGTGGCTGGTCTCCTGTGTGTGGGTGGTAAGCGCTCTGTGGCTGGTCTCCTGTGTGGGTAGTAAGCGCTCTGTGGCTGGTCTCCTGTGTGGGTGGTAAGCGCTCTGTGGCTGGTCTCCTGTGTGGGTGGTAAGCGCTCTGTGGCTGGTCTCCTGTGTGGGTGGTAAGCGCTCTGTGGCTGGTCTCCTGTGTGGGTAGTAAGCGCTCTGTGGCTGGTCTCCTGTGCGGGTAGTAAGCACTCTGTGGCTGGTCTCCTGTGTGGGTGGTAAGCGCTCTGTGGCTGGTCTCCTGTGTGGGTGGTAAGCGCTCTGTGGCTGGTCTGTGCGGGTGGTAAGCGCTCTGTGGCTGGTCTCCTGTGTGGGTGGTAAGCGCTCTGTGGCTGGTCTCCTGTGTGGGTGGTAAGCACTCTGTGGCTGGTCTCCTGTGTGGGTAGTAAGTGCTCTGTGACTGGTCTCCTGTGCGGGTAGTAAGCACTCTGTGGCTCGTCTCCTGTGCGGGTAGTAAGCACTCTGTGGCTGGTCTCCTGTGTGGGTGGTAAGCACTCTGTGGCTGGTCTCCTGTGTGGGTGGTAAGTGCTCTGTGGCTGGTCTCCTGTGTGGGTGGTAAGCGCTCTGTGGCTGGTCTCCTGTGTGGGTGGTAAGTGCTCTGTGGCTGGTCTTCTGTGTGGGTGGTAAGCGCTCTGTGGCTGGTCTCCTGTGTGGGTGGTAAGCACTCTGTGGCTGGTCTTCTGTGCCGGTAGTAAGTGCTCTGTGGCTGGTCTTCTGTGCCGGTAGTAAGTGCTCTGTGGCTGGTCTCCTGTGTGGTGGTAAGCGCTCTGTGGCTGGTCTGTTTCTGAGGCCGAGCCAGAAGCCAGGAACGGGCGTCAGGAGCAGGCAGCCTTTGCTGGGTGCTTTGTGTCTGTGGAGCCTGGCCCAGGGCCTTGAGGTCCGTTCTGTGTGTGTGTGGTGCTGTTGGAAGGCCAGTGGGTAGTGGGCCGGAGAGCCACTGAGTCCTGCGTGGGGGCAGCCCTGGAGAGCTCACGATGACCACGAGGAAAGAGAAGACCCAAGGCGGGGCGGGGGAAGATGTGCACAGCCGCCTGAGGAGGGGCCGGCCTGCCGGGCAGCAAGCCTGCTGGAGACGGAGCTGAAGCGTGTGGCCTGGCGTCTCCCCGCTTTGCTGAGGACCAGGCGCTGGGGAGCCCTGCCCGGTGGAGCGCAGGAAACGTCACAGACTCCGTCGACGTTTGTTAAAGTCATGTAAGGAGTTCCAGATCAGAGGTGGAGATGGAAAGCTACACCATCATTAAGAAACGCCCTTTGCAGCCCCCAAGGGCTCAGGGTCCCGGGACCTCCGGCTGGAGGCAGAGCTCAGGCTTGAGTTCCAGCTCTTCTTCACTTCTGAGTCTCCGTCTCCTTGGTGTCAGACGCGGTGGGCTCACCTTTGGTGGGCAGGAAGGGCAGGCCTGGTGCGCCCGGACAGCTGCGGCACGAGGAGGAGCAAGCCTGCGTCCTCCACGGCCCCAGTCCGGGATCGGGAGCGTCCGGTGGGTCAACCATTTGTCCAGAGCGGCACGAGCTCTAGGTACCAGAAGGGCTGGAGAGGGCTCTGTGGCCCGGGGGCCGGGGTGCGCCTTCTGGGACCTCACCCCTCACCGGCGTGCACAGGGGTGCAGGGCTCTGGACTCAGCGGGCGATGCACTGCTGCCTGCAGTGTGTGCGGTGCCTAGCTCGTGCTCCCGGGAGGAGTACCGGTGTGGCAGGAAATTCTCTGCCGTGCCAGGGCCGCTGGAGCCGCCTGGAGAAGGGCGTCTGTGTGCTCTGAGCAGCCGATGCACACGGACCTCCGCTGGCGACCCTGGGCCTGTCTTTCTGTTGACTGAAAGTGACGCGTTTGCATAACAAAGTGTCCAACCGCGTCGAACGCCAGAATTAGCAATATTTCAGTGTACTCTACTCCTAACCAAAACCCCGGCAGGGCTATATTTGCCGCAAACGAAATAAAATTTACAATCCTCGGGTCACTCAGTCCAGTGCAGATGGTGTGTCATACGGCGGACGCGCACGCACACCCGCCGCAGACCGCACAGGTGCTGCATTTATGGCTGTCTGAGAGGTTTCCAACGCAGCTTTAGCTGGCATCTTCAGTTATGACCCCTTCTAGCCCTCCCCAAGGCTAGCTCTAAATATATTCCAGTAACAGAATCATGCCCTGCAAAATCGCAACACTCCAAAACACCTAAGAGACACGAATTATAATATGTACGCTCCATTATGACTAAACTTATAGGATGCCAAAAAAGTCAAGAGAGGAACAGACACTGGACTTGACAGAACCCTCCAACACCCACTTTCAGCTGTGTAGACTTACAAAATGCTACAAGCACTAGCTGTGTGAGGACGGAGATATTGATTTCCTAGGGTATTAGAATAAAGACCAGTACAGAATGTGCTTGGCTTTTTATAGTTATCTCAAGTGTTACTGTTTCATAAGCTAAATAGTAATCTACCCTGGAATGCTCTTTGGACTGGCCTCACTGGGTCCTGCGTGCCCAGAGGCCCGGGGCAGCCTCTCCCGAGCTCCGCCTGCGGACGGAGACCCAGGAACTGCACAGTGGAACCTGGTGCATAAGACGGACCCTGCCACAGAGAATTATCGGCCCCCAAAGGTCCGTGTGGCCAAGAGCCTGGGCCGGCCATGGCACAGAGCCGGCCACAAGTCAACTCCCGTACTCTTCCCCAACACCCGTTCTGCCTGACACCAGCGCCTGGTCCAAGCAGAGCTCCCGAGTGACTGGACAGGACTGCAGGGACAGGAAGCAAGCAGTGGGTCCTCAAGGCCAAGCACTCGTGGCCCGCATCCAGACAGGGCCAGCCTCGCCCCAGCTCTGCGGCCAAGATCTGGACACTCAGGCGGGAAACGGCTGGCGAGACGTCTCCACTGCCAGGCTGTGCTCGGGACAGGGAGGTTTCCTGACTTCTGACCCTCACTGCGCTCCCTCCCGTCCTCCCTCCCATACTTCCTCCCTTCTTCCCTTCCTTCCTCCCTTTCTTCCTCCTTCCCTCCCTCCCTCCCTCCTTCCTTCCTGCCTTCTCTCCCTCCCTCCCTTCCTCCCTCCCTTCCTTCCTCCCTTTCTTCCTCCCTCCCTCCCTCCTTCCCTTCCTCCCTCCTTCCTGCCTTCTCTCCCTCCTTCCCTCCTTCCCTCCCTCCCTCCCTCCCTCCCTCCTGTCCTCCCTTTCCTGTCTGAATCCCTCTCCTTGCTTGCAGGCCCTGTTTGCTGTCTTTGAGGATTAAGTGTGGGCTGGCCCCCCTTCTTCGCGGGGAGGCTGGAGAGCAGAGGTCCCCAACCCTGTCTCCAGTGGTTCCCTTGAGCACAGCCAGGCTTGCCATCTTTAGCGAGCGTTTAGATACTCTCTTCACTACACCACGAGTTCCTTTCCACTCTCTTCTAACACGGGGCCTGTGTTAGAGGGTGTCTGTACAACGCTCACCACATGGCGGGAGGTGAGGCGTCCCTCACCCGGCGGCACCTCCCTCTCTACGCTGGACTCTTCCCGTGCTTTGGGAGGCTGGGGTTGTTACAGGGAACCCTTTCTGCAGCGTTCGGCCTTGTGTCCTTGAATAACCACGGTGCAGCTCTGCGGCTCAGATCCTAATGTTACGGAGAAGCCCGGCTGGGAATGGCTGCCTCTCCATGGCTGCTCTCAGAGTGTCACCCTTCTCTGCGCTTTCCATTTGGAGAGAAGTCCTGTTGTGTGACTAGAAACGTTTCCCTGGGGGTGCCAGTGCCCCAGGAAGACATCTGGGGTGACCTAGGAGCACAGCGGCTCGCGGAGGATGCTAGAATCCAGATTCCCAGCCTGCTGGAGCCAAACCTGGCGCCAGCACCCGCTCCGAGACGAGCCCCCATACGCACCTTCCGCCAGCACCCGCTCCGAGACGAGCCCCCATACGCACCTTCGATGAGAAGCGTAGTTGCCAGTGATGTGTCCGGAGCCGTCGCAGCCAGGCGTAGGGCACCTGGAAGTAGAAATGCAGACAGGGAAGCTTACTTGGAGGGAGTGTGGATCCTGGGCATTTAGCTTTCCTCTTCTCCAAAAGGCCAAGTCTTTGCCGCTCAGCCTGGTGGCTGAGAGAGGCTGGCTGAGCTGGGGACTTCCCAGCGCAGGCACACCACTGCTTCCTCCCCGACAAGGCCTTGCCACAGGGCCTTGAATTCTGCAGCTACTTTGGACTCCACGGTCTCTGGGACGTCTGTCTAGCGCCCGTGGTCATGAGGCTGCGGATCCCTGCATACCCATCCCCTCCAAGTACCCACTTCCTTCCCTTGTTACTTAGGTTTGTCACAGGTGCGTGCTTACACCAGTCCGCACATGAAGCAGGCTAGCACGTGGAAGACGCACACCCCGCTAGGGTACGGTCGCACAGATCTTCCACTCCCAAGCTGTGCCGTCTCCTCCCCTCACTGACCGGCCGGGGCCCCCGGCGCCCCGCAGCCTGAAAATGTACTCATCACCCCTGGACCCCCGAAGTCTTCCCGTTCACCACGTGAGGGCCAGGCGGAAGGACCCGGACTCCGGGCCGGGGGCTCCGGCTTGCGTGCAGGGCCTTGTCTGCCTTCTTACCACAGCACCACAGCCGCCCCAGGGCTGGTGCAGGAGACAGTCCCCTCAGCTCTGCCCTCCGAGTAACTTAAACTATGCCATTGGGGAAGAAGCAGAAACACGACACAAACACAGAGCTCTCTCATTGCTTTTCTACCACAATAAAGGGGGAAAAATTAAGGGACAAAATTCAGAAAAGAAATTCTCTTTCACTTAAATTAGTGAGGCTTCCTCAATAACCAGTGTGAAGTGATTGAGTAAAATGACCACCTAGGAATAAGGCGTAAGCTATGTATTCTCTAAATTCCTACCCCAGGAGAGCCTGAATGGCTGGGCTGCCGCGGGGGTGGGGTGGGCGGGGGGAAGCAAAGGGCAAAGGGCAAAGGGCAAAGGCCGCAGCCTCCAAAGATCTCCCAGGCCGAGTGTCCTGGAGCAAGGCAGGGAGCAGGCCTAGGACACATCACAAGGATAAGAATGTTGAGTTTGATATTTGGGTGTGTTAAACACTGTGGCCATTTTCAGTGTTCAGAAGTTTTCTAATTTCCCACCAGCCCCCAAAACGGGAATGTGATTCAGAGCAGAGAGATATTGGTATCTTCCCTATCATGTCCCACAAGAGGATCAAGTTTAATTCCGGCCCGAACCTTGGGAGGGTAAAAACAGGAAAGGAAGGGGGCGGAGAAGGCCGTGTGCTCCTGCCGCTGCTCCGCTCATCAGGACGTGGAGACTGGGTTTTGCTGGGGAGCAGAGGGAACATTAGACTTTTCCAGCAGCAACTGAGCCCCAGTCCTGTGCTGTTTCCTGACATTCACACTTCAGTCCTAAGGCCACGTGGGCAACAGCTCAGTATTTCCTAAATAAGAACTTACATGACTGAAGCTGATTTTCCAAATGATGCCACAGGTGTTCAGCCCCTGCTGGGATGCTTACTGGTAGAAAAACTTGGGGGTATTATCATTGTCACCAACATAACGTCTGGTGTGGAAATGTGTTTCTACCAGCCTATGCACGGCCTTATTTCTTTGTTCAAGGAAAATGATTCTTAAACTCTTCCTAACTTAAGCACCTCTTAAAGGTGACTTTGAAATTTACTCATTTTAATAGGAGACCACGTTTTGCATGCCCTCTTTTGGGTGGAGCTGCTCAAATTCAAGGTGAGATACTATAACCAGAATAATGCAATGGGGACCGGATTTTACCACCTATAAAAAGGAGTCATTCATCATTTAGTAAGAAAAGAGGTGTTTAAATGTCATTCTCCTTCATGAAAACAACCAAAAAACTCACGATCTTATTCATTTTCAGTTTTTTCTGTGTTGGGAAAAACAGCACAGGAAAGAAGTTTTTCTTTCTCTAAAGAATCGCTCTTATTTTCAGGTTTCTGCACCCTGGCTCTGGGGCCTGCCAGGCACCGAGGCTGTGGGACTGCTCGGCTGCACCAGTGTGTGCTTGGATTAGAAGGGATTTGTGAGGAGGAAGCAGAGGAGAGACTCTCCCCTGAATCCTGGGAAAGGGTGGGGCTGTCAGCTGTGTGTCCTGCGTCCCAGTGAGGACGCTGATTGCTGCTGATGGCTCCCTGAATGGCTCTTTTTACGTCTCGTCGGTAGGTGGCGGCCTTGGACTGTGCATGACGGCTCCAAGGCCGGCTGTCTCTTCAGCTGTCTCAGGCATTCATCGCTACGTGATTCTCAAGATGTTGAGTCTTTTAAAACCTCAGATTGACATATAAATTTCCCAGCTTTTAGGAACCTCAACATTGAAAAACCACAAACTTCGGCAGTCATGAAAGAATGAGGATTCGCGTGACACCGGGGACCTTTGCCTCAGAGTCCTCGGGGAGGGGGCGGGCAGGGAGCTCACTGGCCGGGTGGGACTGGCACTGTCTACGGAGCACACCTGGCCCACGAAGAGGGGCCCACGCGGGACGGTCAAGGCCCCGTGGGTGGATGGAATTGGAGGCAGCCTGTGCTCACAGCTTGGGTTTTGCAACGGCAGAAGAGACAGGCTGGGTTTCCATGGAAACAGCCCTGGGCTGGCTCTCAGCGCACAAGTGCGGAGCCCACGGCGGCCGGGGGAGGGAGGTTCAGAGGACCCTGCTCCAGGACCCTGGCTTTCCTAACAGCCACTACCAACAGTAGCACCTGGGCCAATCTAGGCTCCTGTCTTTGAGGATGTAAAGTTGTGTTAAACAAAGCATTGGCTTCCCTCTTTTCTACTCCAAAGGCACTATGGGCAAAAACACAGAGAGGAAACGATGAATAATCTATACTTGCTGCCTTGCAGATATATTTGAGGCAAAAATATCCTTGATATTTATCTCTGTTTTGTGTTTACTTTGATTGATTAAGCAATGTGAAGAGAAGATAATTTTGGCAATGCACAGTGCCATCCAGCTGGGAAAATGGGTCAAGAATGGTGATGGAAAATCACAGCACAGGGTTCTAAACGGTGCTTCACTGGGATGGCAGGTGGATTCAGGGGAAAAGTCTTAACAAGAACAAAACCGTCAGCAGCAGCCAGACGTGAGCTCCAACCTTGGGCTGGGACCTTTCCAGCCAGGCAGCGGTGTCTCTGTTGCCACTGTGTGTGCGAGGCCAGGTCCTCATGCTGCCCTTCGTTAATCACTACCAAAGAAGCACTGGACTTTGGTAAGAATCACCGCTGACCGCTGGGTGGCTAGGTAGGGATCAGATGTACCTGAGCAGCAGAAGCTAATTTGATGTTGTGAATCAACTGCGTAATCAGAAAACCATTGACTTGTGCATCGCACACCTCTGGGAGACAGAACACTGGCCGACACCGCTCGGGTCTGCCTGGACCTTGTCTGTCCTCAGAGGACGCAAACCCTCTGCCCAGCACCATTTGGTCCCCGTTTTATACCCCCCCTCAATGGACACAGTGCGAATGGGAATGTTTACCTACTGGCCTAAGCCTTATTGGATAACTTTGTAAAAACATCTTAGAAACATTTCCTCGATGTTCTCTCCCTGGTCCTTTCTCGAGGATTAAATCAATGCTCAAAACGCTGTAAGAAGTGCAAACTATGACACTGTGTGGAAGAAGTGCCCTCGGGCGGAGTGACCGGAGCTGCCTGGGTGGGCTTCAGAGAGGACCCACGCCGGGCCGACCCACTTCCTAAGCCAGAAACTGCTGGAAGAGTCCAGAATGCATCTAGCATGGTTTGCAGGGGTTGCATGAGCCCCTGTGCTCTTGATGGACACAACATGGTGAACTGTGAGTCTTCAGGGCTGCCCGGAGCAGTGGGCCACGCCAGGGCTGCTGGCAAGACGCCTCGGGGGCAGGCCCAGGCAGGGCCTGGGTGAGTCTGACCGCTCACACCCACCGGGCCAGGGAGAGCCAAACCATGCCGCAGACCCCACAGGCAGCACAGCAGGCGGCATCTGGACCTGGCACAGACAATTGCTTGTTTTTAAGTCTTATAGCAAAAGCCGCACACACTGCTGGCATGGCTGAGCTCGGCCTGGACCAGGCTCCGCTGAGCCTCCTCCAAGGCTGGCCTTCAGAGAAGCTGACGGGCTGGTGGCTGAGATGCAGAAACACGGGGAATGGGGTAATGAACAGGTGCCGGGCAGATGGACTTTGCGGACTCTGACGGATGTCACAGAGAGCTGCGTGAACAGACTTTTTTTACTCTTCTTTGTTTCGGGGTAACCCTATGTCAACAAGTAAAAATAAAACAAAAAACTCCACACTGAGTTAGTGCCTTAAATTTTAAAAGAAATTATACAAAGTGGAATTGGAGGTGAGGGCTCACATGTAGCGTGTGCAGCAGTGTCAGGAGCTGAGCTGAGGGCTCACGTGTAGTGTGTAGCATGTAGAGTGTGCAGCAGTGTGAGGAGCTGAGGTGAGGGCTCACGTGTAGCGTGTCCATGCAGCAGTGTGAGGAGCTGAGCTGAGGGCTCACATGTAGAGTGTAGCATGTGCAGGAGTGTGAGGAGCTGAGCTGAGGGCTCACATGTAGCGTGTAGTGTGCATCAGTGTGAGGAGCTGAGCTGAGGGCTCAGCGTGTAGCGTGTAGCGTGTGCAGCAGTGTGAGGAGCTGAGCTGAGGGCTCACATGTAGAGTGTAGCATGTGCAGGAGTGTGAGGAGCTGAGCTGAGGGCTCACATGTAGCGTGTAGTGTGCATCAGTGTGAGGAGCTGAGCTGAGGGCTCAGCGTGTAGCGTGTAGCATGTGCAGCAGTGTGAGGAGCTGAGCTGAGGGCTCACGTGTAGCGTGTAGCGTGTCCGTGCAGCAGCGTGAGCAGGTGAGGGGTAGTCCAGTGCTGCTTCGTACAAGCGGCACGCGGCTGCCAGGAGGCGTATCTTCTACAGTCACGGCACATGCGTGTGCCTGCAATCCTCTTGCCATGCGTGTCAGCCTCTGTCCCTGCATGCACTGTTTCGATCCCCCGTGTCAGGGTTTGCTCTGGCCTCTGTCTCTTTAGTTTCACAGTCTATGTCATGTTGGTGGGGGGCACAGTAAGATGGAAAAGGCACATTCACTCTTATGGTATAGTGCCAACAAAGTCTCTACAAAACAGAAGGAAAGCCGGGCACCGGTGGCTCACGCCTGTCATCTTAGCTACTCAGGAGGCTGAGATCTGAGGATCGTGGTTCAAAGCCAGCCCAGGCAGGAATGTCTGTGAGACTCTTATCTCCAATAAACCAGAAAAAAATGGAAGTGGCGCTGTGGCTCAAGTGGTAGAGCGCTAGCCTTGAGCTGAAGAGCTGAGGGACAGCACCCAGGCCCAGAGTTCAAGCCCCACAACCGACAAAAAAACCCAAAACCCAACAACAAAAACTAAAAACACAAAAGAGAGGGTAAACAGCTTGCTTATAAGCAATAGGTATGTCTCCTGGCCACATATTACGTAAACATCAGGGAAAAGCAATGTCCTGTAGGTTGTTTTTCAGTCTGTAAGATAGGGATTTTTCTCTTTTCCTGAAATTAGGCGTGCACAACTGGAGTTTCTCTCCTGCTCCACGGAGACAGCACAGGCCGTGTTATGCCTGAGCCTCCGGAGAGACCGGCTGCCCCCCTCCCCCCACTGGGGAGCCAGCCCCGGCCGCCATCCCTCCCTTCCAGGGTCCTATCGGGAAGGGATGTGCGGGCTCCACGGGGAGAAATCTGAAGGGCACAGAGGACTGCCAAGCCAGCCCCAGCCATGGCTGCCTGAGACCTGAGGGCTCTGAGGGAGCCGGTGTTGGGAAACCTGCCCTTCAAGACCACAGTGGCTGCATCCGCAGCCCTCAGTGAAAGGGTTTTATCTGACACAGTCATGCGCAGACGCAAAACACCTCTGTGCTACCACGTATTTTCCCCTTGTGATGACACTTAAAGCCCAAGATACACATGAAAGACACTTGAAAATTTCCTTCCCGTGGTTTTAAAATTATTTTCCCCTTGGTGACTTAGGACTCCAGGAACTAAGGAAATGTCTTGATGCAGACACAGTTCATACTCTGCTGCTAGCGACCCATGGCTGGTGGAGTCCGGGGCAGCGCGTGGCCTCAGCCGCTGCTGGGCAGAGGAGGTGTGTTCCTGGCTGTCACTGACATGGGGACGTGTGCGGTGAAGCGTCCTGGAGCGATTTGTGCTCGTGTCAACACCCTGGACTTCTGTGATCAGCTCAGGGGGCCACACGCCCGGGCTGTGAGGTGTGTGCGTGTGGTCTGCTCGACCCCAGACCTGCACGCCTGTGTGGCATGTGGGCCACGGTAAGCCTGTGTGCGTGTGACCATGCTAGAACACAGAACCAGAGCGGCAAACATGCTGAGCAACAGGAAAGCGTCGGCTCCCGGACTCGGTGGAAGGAACCACCGCGGAATATGGGGTCAGCCCAAACTTCGCTCCACAGAACACGGACAAGTGTCGTGGCCAGATGCGTGTGGCATTGTCACACCTACACACACCAGGCTTTCCGCACAAGCCATCAGAGGTAGCCGTGTGACTGACTGAAGGAATCATGCATTTGCTGTGAGCATCAGGTGACTTTTGACCCCGCTGAGTGGACCCAGTCCTACCCAGGTCCCCGGAGGGCATGAGCCGCACCGCCTCCGGTGTGAGGGCTGGAGGGCAGCGCGGGCCGCCGTGGGCCCGGCCCGTTCCTGCGCCGGGGGAGCTCGCGTGTGGCTCCTGGCGGCACCGGGCCGATGCAGTCCTGGCATGCGCGATGCGGCCCGGGTTCTCACGTTCCAGGCATGCGGCTGCAAGTCTGAACTCAGAGGTCATCTGTGCGGACCGTGCCGGCCCCGGGTCCCCGGGGGACTCTCGGTGCCAGCACCGCGACCCCGCCGCGTGGGCGGAGGGCACCGGGCGCGGGGCGGTGGCCGTCAGTGTGGCAGCACGTACCTAGCACATCCTGACGTCCCATTCCCTGGACGGGTGCGTCCATGGGGGCTGCTGCCGGAGCACATGCACGCCCAGCAGCAGGGGGCAGCTAAACAAGAGGCCGGCGGCTGCCGTCACAACTGAGTTGGACGCGGATGACCCATGCAAGAAAACAAATACAAAAGGTGACTGGTGCGGCGTGCCGAGAAGACAGACACCACATTCCTGACCTCCGCCCGTGCGGCCGCCGCGGCTCCGACCTGCAGAGGGCTGGCCGCCGGGCTGGGCGAGGCCGAGCCGAGGGGGGACCCGTACTCACCTTCGGCTGGTGACACATGGGGAGAGACCAGGGCCGGGGTCCCTCAAGTAGGGGAGGGAAAGACTCCCCCGGCGCGGCGGGGTGCGGACCTAGCCACACGTACTCTATACAACACGTCCCCACACGGCCAGAAATGTCCCTCGCCCGTGAGTGCAAGGGCGCGTGTGAACACACCCCATGTGCTTCACACTGAGCGGCCGGTCAGGGAAGGACCGTGGATCACAGGGCCTGGGGGAGGGGTGCTTCGTGGGGGCCGCTCCCGCATTGTGCCCAGCAACACCAAAATATGGATGCACTCAAGACAGATGGATATCCACATATCCACCTCCTCCCTGCCCCTACTGCAGCCAGGTACAGGCCGCTCCCACACCACCACGACCACACCTCCACCGGGATCACTGCACACCGCTCACACGCCTGCACCACCACTGCGACCATGTACACACTGCACCACGACGATGCACACACCGCTCACACGCCTGCACCACCACCACCGCAACCATTCACACACCTGCACCATGACGATGCACACACTGATCACACACCTGCACCACGACGATGCACACACCGCTCACACGCCTGCACCACCACCACAGCAACCATTCACACACCTGCACCACGATGATGCACACACCGCTCACACGCCTGCATCACCACCATCGCAACCATTCACACGCCTGCACCACGACGATGCACACACCGCTCACACACCTGCACCACGACGATGCACACACTGATCACACACCTGCACCACTACTGCGACCATGTACACACTGCACCATGATGATGCACACACCGCTCACACACCTGCACCACCACCACGACCATGTACACACTGCACCACAACGATGCACACACCGCTCACACGCCTGCACCACCACCACCACACACATTCACACACCTGCACCACGATGATGCACACACTGATCACACACCTGCACCATGACGATGCACACACTGCTCACACACCTGCACCACCACTGCGACCATGTACATACCTGTACCACGACGATGCACACACCGCTCACACGCCTGCACCACCACCACCGCAACCATTCACACACCTGCACCACGATGATGCACACACTGCTCACACACCTGCACCACCACTGCGACCATGTACATACCTGTACCACGACGATGCACACACTGCTCACACACCTGCACCACCACCACCGCAACCATTCACACACCTGCAACGACGATGCACACACTGATCACACACCTGCACCACCACTGCGACCATGTACACACTGCACCATGATGATGCACACACCGCTCACACGCCTGCACCATCACTGCGATCATGTACACACTGACCATGATGATGCACACATCGCTCACACACCTGCACCACCACTACGACCATGTACACACTGCACCATGATGATGCACACACTGCTCACACGCCTGCACCACCACCACAGCAACCATTCACACACCTGCACCACGACGATGCACACACTGATCACACACCTGCACGACGATGCACACAATGCTCACACACCTGCACCACCACCACCACAACCATTCACACACCTGCATCACCACTGCGACCATGTACACACTGCCCCACAACGATGCACACACCGCTCACACACCTGCACCACCACTGCGACCATGTACACACTGCACCACGATGATGCACACACCGCTCACACACCTGCACCACCACCACCACAACCATTCACACACCTGCATCACCACTGCGACCATGTACACACTGCCCCACAACGATGCACACACTGCTCACACGCCTGCACCACCACTGCGACCATGTACACACTGACCATGATGATGCACACACCGCTCACACACCTGCACCACCACCACCGCACACATTCACACGCCTGCAACAACGATGCACACACTGATCACACACCTGCACCACCACTGCGACCATGTACACACCTGCACCACGACAGTGCACACACTACTCACACGCCTGCACCACCACCACCACAAACATTCACACACCTGCACCACGACAATGCACATACCTGTACCACGGCAATGCACACACCACCACGATGATGCACACACCGCTCATACGCTCATACACCTGTACCACCACCGCAACCATGCACAACCATGCACACACCTGCACCATGACGATGCACACACCGCTCACACACCTGCACCATCACGATGCACACACTGCTCACACACCTGCACCATCACGATGCACACACCGCTCACACACCTGCACCATCACAATGCACACACGCAGCCATGATGATGCACACACCGCTCACACACCCACACCACCACCACTGTGTCCGTGCATACACCGTGCACAGCCTGGCTCTGAGGATGGAGGAACTCAGCAGGCCTGGCTGGCTGCCACACTCAGGCAGCTCAGACGAGGCCTTACAGATGTGTGGATGGAGTCCCCGGGGCTTCGGGTGCTTCCCGCCGTTCATGGGACAAACTGTCCTGGTCAGCTAGTGCAGCGGGAGATCTGTCACAGAGCCAGCTCGGTCGCACAGCTCCGGCTCAGCCCGCATGGGGCCAGGCAGGGGTCCCGGACGGCGGGCGGCAGGGAGGGCTGGAGGGTGCTGTCCTGTGGTTTTTGTGCTGAGTGTTGCTTTCTACTTGATTTTCTCTTCTATTTCCCCCTCTGTTTGTGGAAGCTTATCAGCTTAGCTTAAAAAAAGGTTTTTGTTTTTGACTCTCACGAGCCCAGATCCCCCCGATTCTCGGCCTCCCAGGGTGGGATTGCAGGCATGCACGCCGCAGCACACGGGGGGCACTGTCGCCCTAGCCGGGGGGAAGGGCGGACCTCACCTGTACCGTGCACCCCGGCCCCTGCGCCCCACATTCTGGGTCCTTCATCATCACCTGCCCCTCTTTTTGCAGGTTATATTTTCCTCTTTCAGTCTCTTCGACAAAACAAGAAGCATGTTTTACCTTTGTCCCGTGAAGTCTTTTCCACTCATTTCAAATACTGTTTTGTGTATGTGTGTGTGTGCATGCGCATGTGCGTGGTTTGTGTGTGTGGTGTGCATGTGTATAATGAATGTATGTATATAGGAATGTATGTATGTGTCTATGTTTCAAACTGACAAGGATTTCCCAGCCTTCGTTTTGGGAGAGGACTTATAACTAGATTCATCAGATAGCCTTATTTCACAGGCAAGGAAACCTCTCCAGCTAGCGCTAGTCTCCTCGAAGGCCCTGCGGGCCTCTTCCTGCCTGTCAGCCTCGCTCTGTGGCCTCAGTGGCCTCCTGCCTCAGTCTTCTGGCCCCCGGTGCCCCCTGTGCTCTGTCCACAGTGCTGTCCTTGGTGGTCTCTGGCCACCTCTCTGTCCACGGTCCCCACAGAGCCCGTCCTTGTCTGTGTCCGTGTGCCCTCTGCCCCCCTCCCCGCTGTCCTCTGTCCTCCCAATCTCACAGAGCAGAGTGATCGTCTTAATTCTGCTTGTATCAAGGATAGACCCTGGGGCCGGGGAGCTGTGTGGGAGCGCCAGGAGTGGGGGGGGGGAGGAAGGAGCGGTGTGAGAGGAAGCCCACGGTTTTCAGAGAGGACTGACTGAACGTGTGGGTGGTGTGCACAGGACAGACGGACACGTTTCCTCCTCTGTGTGTGGAAGTGCGTCAGTCCCTGCTCTGATGTCTTGGAGAGAAAAACTCTGCTGCCCAAGGTCTCAGGGTGGGCGCTGGGTACCCGTGCCCCCAGGGCTGCCACGTGCCAGCAGGCCGGCCGCTGCAGCCCCGCCCCCTGGCCTGAACAAAGAGCAAGCTAGGGGGATGACCGAGTGAGCAAAGATGCACGTGGAACAGGACAGACGGCGGCTGCGGGAGCAACTGCGGGAGCCGCTGTCGGGGTGGTCGCACAAGAGAAGACGCCAGGACGAGACCTGCGCCGCTGGCTCTCCTCCACGAGTGGTAGAAAGCCGGGCTCCAGGGGGAGAGCCACCTGCACAAGCATGGTCTAGAGACACAGGAAGACACACGGCCCGGCCACATCGCCCCGGGGACAAGAAAGGACCAAGAAGCCCCGAGGAAACAAGCCATCATGGAAGGAACGCGAAGATGCCCCTCTGCGCGGGCCGGAGCGGGCTGGCAGGAAGCACTCTCTACCGGACCGCTGACCTGTGGCCTGGGGCGGTCAAGAACAGTGAGTGACACCGAAGCAGCTCGGGGCCCCACAGCATGGACTGCAGCGAAGCCCCAGAGATGCCCTGGGACCCGGTCTCAGGCTGCTCACAGCCAGTCAGCAGGAGGAGGACAGCAGGAGGAGGACAGCAGGAGGAGGAGGACAGCAGGAGGAGGAGGACAGCAGGAGGAGGACAGCAGCAGGAGGAGGAGGACAGCAGGAGGAGGAGGACAGCAGCAGGAGGAGGACAGCAGCAGGAGGACAGCAGGAGGAGGACAGCAGGAGGAGGAGGACAGCAGGAGGAGGACAGCAGGAGGAGGAGGACAGCAGGAGGAGGACAGCAGGAGGAGGAGGACAGCAGGAGGAGGAGGACAGCAGGAGGAGGACAGCAGGAGGAGGAGGACAGCAGGAGGAGGACAGCAGCAGGAGGAGGACAGCAGCAGGAGGACAGCAGGAGGAGGAGGACAGCAGGAGGAGGACAGCAGGAGGAGGAGGACAGCAGGAGGAGGAGGACAGCAGGAGGAGGACAGCAGGAGGAGGAGGACAGCAGGAGGAGGAGGACAGCAGGAGGAGGACAGCAGGAGGAGGAGGACAGCAGGAGGAGGACAGCAGGAGGAGGACAGCAGGAGGAGGAGGACAGCAGCAGGAGGACAGCAGGAGGAGGACAGCAGGAGGAGGAGGACAGCAGGAGGAGGACAGCAGGAGGAGGAGGACAGCAGGAGGAGGACAGCAGGAGGAGGACAGCAGGAGGAGGAGGACAGCAGCAGGAGGAGGACAGCAGGAGGAGGAGGACAGCAGGAGGAGGAGGACAGCAGGAGGAGGAGGACAGCAGGAGGAGGACAGCAGGAGGAGGACAGCAGGAGGAGGACAGCAGGAGGAGGAGGACAGCAGGAGGAGGACAGCAGGAGGAGGACAGCAGGAGGAGGACAGCAAGAGCAGGAGGAGGGCAGCAGTGGGAGATGACCACGCTCCTGACTGAGTGCTGGAGGCTCGATGTCCCCCAGGGCAGAGGTGTCCCCGAGCCCCTCCTGGGAATGTGAGGAGCAGCGGCCGGTACCCCAGTTGTGAAGCCCCTGGCTCAAGGAGCCACTAGTGTCCCTGGCGCCTTCCCGCACGGCCGCTGTCACTTGGGCCTGTCTGAGCCTTGGGCGCGCCTGCCCTCCGCTTCCTCTCCCTCCTGCTCAGCCTTCCTTGAGCTCAGGCCTGTCCTGTGGGCCTGGTGTTGCTCATGGTAATCAGGAACTCCTCCACGACTTCTCTCGCAGGGCCGGGGAGTGCCGAGGGAAAGGGTCTTCTTTCCTTCCATCTGCGGTGTCCTGTTCTGATTTCTAGCTGAGTTCAGGGGCTCTGTGTGTGTGCACACACATGTGTGTGTGTGCATGTGTGTGCACATATGTGTATTTTACTTGTCTGCAAGGTAGCTCCTGGGGCCAGGCTGGGCAGTGATGTGGGACGGGAAGCGAGGTGCTGGAGTTCACGGAACCGGTCATTCGACTGCAGCTTTGGTCCCCTTGGGCTTAGTGGAGCTGCGAGCTGTTGTCCGGTCATTGCGTTGACGCCGGTGGGCCCTGCTTTGTGGTTCTGTAGTGCTGTAAGCGGAGTTTCCTGTTGTTTGTGGTTTTAAGGATCTGTGCTGGAGTCCTCTCATCACCACATTGCTGTTTGTGGTTCTGGGTGCTGGGCTCCGGCTACTTCCTGCAGAAGGCGGTGAGCTGTGAGACTACGGCGCGGGTCCGGGCTTGGCTCCTGGCGTCTGGGTCAGGGCTGGGCTGGAGGCGGGGGTAGGAAAGTGGAGGCCGCCGGCCAGGTGCCTAGCAGGGCTCTGGGCCATGGTCAGTGCCGCGCGGGCTTGCCTTTGTTTCTGGCTAGGCTGCAGAGCCGGCGCAGCCCCGGAGCGGAGGGTGTTGCATGATGGACCCGTGCCGAGGAGCCCGCCCGCCCGCTCTGCAGCGACGCACCTCGTCCAGGCAACCTGCTGGCAAGCACCACGTCACGGTGCCCTGGGCCCGTGGTTGGCATTCTCCTCATTCCCCCACCCGGAGGGCACAGCACGGTGCCCTGCAGTGATCTGCCAAGGCGTGAGGCGTGGGGCGAGTGCTGTCGGTGCAGATGAACGAGAGGGGCTGGGACAGCTTGGGGCAGAGCCAGGCCAGGGCTGGGGGGGGCCCAGCGGGAGCTGAGCCCGGGCTGGGGCCGGGCAGGGAGGGCCGTGTGAATACGGGATAGGGAAGGGCACCGCTGGCAGGGGGGAGGGAGAGGCGTGGTGGGCAGGTGGCCACGTCCCAGGCCTGGGCCTCCCTGGTGGCTGTAAGGACGGTGAGTGAGGGACAGAGGGAGGTCCTGCAGCGGGCCGGCAGCGCAGTGGGAGGAGAAGCCTCTGGCCAGCCCACCCTGCTAATGCAGAGCAGGCGCAACGCGGAGCGGGAGGCCCTGAGCACGGGAGGCTGCAGGCACCGGCCGGGCGTTGGCGCCCAGCGCCCAGAGCAGGAGAGGCCCGAGCACACGCCGGGGGCCCCGAGGCGGAGGCTCTGCCTGACTCTCGGTGCCCAATGCCCACGTCTACGCCTATCCCGTCACTAGAGGTTTGGGTCAGACGTGGCCAGGTTTTCCAAACTGTCAGTCACTCAGTTGAGACAGCAGTCCTCATCCTCCAGGGAGAAGCAGCTTGTCTGAGAGGGGCGGCGTGTTCTGTGGCAGGGAGATGGTCGGGTGGGGGCAGGAGGGGCAGAGCTCACGCCAGCGAGCGGGGCCCGCGGACGGCCTCCTGGGCCCCTCCGCCCAGGGCCTGCGCTGCCTCAGCCACTGTGCAGTCCCCACTGGCAGCAGGGGCCGTGTGCAGCGGAGGTGTGGCGACTAACCACGGATGCCCTCATCCATGCAGAGGCGTGGACGGGCCACTGGGGGCCGGAACCTCCACCAGTGGCGTCCCCCACAGACATGGAGACCTGAGGCCGCTCCACCGAAGACAGCACAGCGGAGCAGCCTCTGCCTGTGTGCACCGGCCTCTCCGGGGCCTTGGCTCCAGTTTTAAGAAATTTGCTCCAGAAATGCGGTTGCCTCTATTTACTTGCTTAAAACAAACAAAAAAAATGTGTTCTTAGGAAAAGAACCACATTAAAAAATGATTTACTGCTATGAGCACTGTGAAAGAATAGAAACAGCTCTGGGGAGGAAGAAGGAAGGAAGGAGGGAGAGGAGAGAGGGTAAAAGGGAGGAGGGAAGGAAGGCAAGAGGGAGGGAAGACGGGAAGGAGGGAGGGAGGGAGGGAGCCCTGTGTGACTGGAATTCCCGGGGAGGAAAGGTGATATTTGACCCTTAATCTTCTCAGAGACCAAGTGGAGCAGCCTCTGGAGACTCCTTCCCACTTGAAAATCAGGGCGGGTGCTGCCTGACTGGACGAGAGGCTCTTTGAAGGCCCCTGCTGGGTGGTGGTGTTCTGCTGCCTGCCTGCTCTGGGCACAGCACAGAGGCCTGCCCTGGGGCTGTGAAGGGAGGCAGGAGAGGAGCGAGTTGCCTAGCAACCCCGTTGCCAGGCTCCGGCTCCCTCCCTCATCGCCGTGGTGCGGGCGGTCTGTGATGTGGCTCAGCTCCCTGGGTGCTGAGCAGCTGACACTGTGGGGGGAGGCCGCCCAGCGTGGGGTGGCTTGGGACTGGGGTGCGGGCAGCGGGCAGCTCTCGCTGGGCCAGTGAGGACGGGCGGGCCAGGGACCGTTCAGACACACACGCCAGTCCTCAGGGAGGTCCTGCAGAACCCCGGCCTCGGAGGCTCCATGAACAGTCTGCCCTGAGTGAGGGCGGCCGTGGCAGGGGCTGCCAGGGGGAGGCCCACCCCACGGACACACCCATCGCCCAAACAGAGTAACACCCAGGGGAGGTGTGCACAGCCTTCTGGGAAGGGCCCTGTGACCACAGGCTCCCTCTGTGCTAGGTGTGTGTGGGTGTGCCATCCAGGACCATGCCCATGCACCCATGCACGTCATGTTTGCATGTTATGCACTCTTCATGGATGCATAAATGGTGTGCTGGTGCAGCTGAGCATGTGCGTGTGTGCACGTGTGTGTGCACGTGTGCGTGTGCACAGCTTCATACTTCACCGGGGACACACACGGTCTGTGCTGAGGGACCTCCTCCAGAGCCGGAGGGAAGTGGGAAGCGGTCCGCCACCTCACGTAGACACCCTTCCTTTCTGAATCTGGTCTCATTGATCTGTAACTTCCCGGCACAGCATCAGGTATTTAAATGCTAACTAGTGAGTCCGTCCTTATCTCAAGCTTGGAAGATGACTGCTGTCAACATCGCATCGTCAGACCTGCTTCACGAGCACCAGGCGCCGGTAGAGGCGGCCCGCCTTCCCGGCAGCCAGCCCTGGGTGCGCACCCCCGGTGTGCGCCGGCCACCTCGTTCCTCACCATGCTTCCAGCGTCTAACCCTGAGATCCACCGATGTGCTCCCAGAGCTTACTGCGCACGAAAGATCAACATGGCGGAGGGCTGTGCGCCGCCGGCTGCTGAGGAGTGGCCCCCGGTCCCTCCACGCAGACCAGGCAGACGTGCGGAGAGTTACGTCGTACTTCATGTGCCACCAAGCCTTTACCTGGTGGCTGGAGAGCTGATCCGATAAGCAAGGCTTTCTTCCCAGGGCCATGGGCCAACATTTCACCACAGTGCAGAGAAGATGGTGTCTCTGGCAGAGACACTAGGAGTAGCCACGCCGGGCCAGCTCAGCTCTGTGGTCTGTGGCACAGTCTTGCAGCCTCCTTGTGTTTGAGCACTGGCCTTTGTCTCCCCTGGGTGAGGACGTGGGCAGGGAGCACCCCTGTGTGGGCCAGGGCGCAGGGGCCCTGGGGTCCGGGCCTCAGGACCAGTCCTGACTCTTTGGTGAGCTGGTTTGCACTGCAGGCCCGCTCTGGCTGGAGAGGGCGGTGTCCTCTGGGGCAGCACGTGGGGCGGGCCGGGCCCCCTGGAGACGCCCAGTGGAGGGCATGGCTGTGGGGGACTTTGGGAGGGGGTGCTGCGGGTGAAGCGCGGTCACGTTTCTCCTCACGGAGGACCGGTCTGGTCTGTGTGTGTGTGGAGCAGATGCGGTGCCAAGTCACCGACTTGGAGAAGCCCCCTCCCGGTCTCAGCTGTGGACACAGTGCCAGGGGTGGAAACGCTCAAGTCCCGCCAGCAAGGTCGTTTCAAGGGCACACTGTGTCTGCGCCAGGCGCCTTGGTTCCAGTTCCCTGCTCTGCCTTCCACCTCTACCCACACTGCCCTCCGCCACAGCCGTTTGTTGGTGAGACCAGCATTTAAAACCATCGCTGCGTGGCCAGGCGCCCAGGGGAGTGGCTGGGCTGGATGGAGCCCACTGCCCAGGATGCCACTCCACCGTGGGCTCCTCCACACTGTGGCCCTTCCGGGCCACTGGACCCTGGCCATGTGTTTCCCAAAATGTGCCTCAGACTTCAGAACTGCCCTTCTTAAGATGCTGTGGAATCAAATGACCTCTAACCCAAAGCTACCCACCCTTGGGGTGAGGAAGAGACCACCACGGGAAGACTCTGCCCAGAACGGGTGGGGCGGCGGGTGGGCGGCCCCCAATAACTCTGAGAGCTGCTCTGCTCCCTGCCTGTCCGACCTCTGATGGGGATGCCACTGCCCACTCCCAAGAGGACCAGCGCGAGTCTCTCCAGCCTGGCAGTCTGTGGCACTGGGGGAAGATACATTGTTGCTTCCTCTAGACTAGACACTGGAATTGGGAAGGCCAGCATGCCTGTGGCCAGTGCAAAGGGCCTGCGCCCAGAGCCGCCGGGTCCCCCCCTCCATTCACAGGGGAAAGCAGCGGACCCCAGGACAGCTGGGGGTCCCCACACTGCGTGTGCCACAGAGCGGACACTTCTCATAAGTACTTGCTGATGATGTGGTGTATAGATCAAATGACACTGCCCATTTTGAAAGAGCTGAAGAACTGGGCAGTATAAGATGGCAGATTCTGCACGGCGGGGCTCCGGAGGGAAGCCGGCAGGGCCACTTCCGAGAGGATGCTGGTCATGCAGCCCTGACTTGAAGACCGCTGCTGAGGCCACAGCAGGAAGAGCCAAAGCAGACTTCGCAGGAGATGGGACACACGCAGGAACGATGCAGCACCTGCACCAGGGGTGACAGTCCCCAAGGAGAAGATGGCGCAGGAGCTGGAAGGGCCGGAGTCAGTCTGGGAGAGCCGCGTTGGTCTGCTGTGTAACCGCCGGCCTGGAAAAGGCCTGGCTTGCAATCTACAGAAGACAGGATTTCTCATGGTCTCTGACACTGTCTGACCTACCCTGACCCACAAGGAATAAAAAGCACCCCTGTTTCTATTACGGTCTCATCTCCAAAACACATATCATCCAAAAAAGGCAAGCGAAGTGAAGCAAGAACTCGAGTAGCTCGAGAAATAAAGACATGACAGAGAATAAAGACGGTCAAAATATGCCAGTTGGGAAAATGTGTCTGAATGCAGACGGCCGTGGGAGGAGAGTAGAATTAGCAAATGCGGATTAGATCTGAAGGGAATTTGATGGGCATTTGTATTTGATGATTTTAAATATGATTTGCAAGTCTGATATAAGTATTTTTAAATTGTACCACATTAGATAAGAGCGAGCAAAGGACATATTAGGAAAATGGAATTCTTTTATCTTTGAAATATTTTGATCTTGGTTGTTAGAGTTTCAAATGTAAGAAGTTTTATTTCATTCCTTGTTGGAATTAGGTTAGTTGTTTCTGCCTCTTTTCTCCTGATACTCGTCCTCCCTGTGGTTGGTCTCCGAGCTCCTACAGCCTGGCCCTCCTTGTTGCTCATGGCTGGGGCTGTGTGGTCTTGAGTCTATCTCAGTGCTCAAATAAATGTGTACACAGCTGCCCTGGACTACACGGAGTGCTTTGTGTACCCACTTTATGGGGAAGTGTCTCTGTGCGGTCCCCTCTTGTGGATTAGGGATTTGCAGGACCTGGGTGGCCAAGTCTGCATGCAACACAGGGACACCTGGGCTTGGTCCCTGCGCCCGCTCTGGCCTTTAGCTGGGGGCCGGGACCCCAGTGCATGATTGCCACTCCACACGTTGGGAGACAACCAAAAGGTGTCGAAGATCTCCAGGTCTTGAGAAATCTTTATCAATTCAGTTAAAATGTTCTGACTAGACTTCAAAAATAGTTCAAATGACACAAATACTAGACTCTAGATATGTGCAATGAAACAAAAATAAAAATTAGATCAATTCCAGTTTAGTCTGAACAGCTGCTCCGTTTGATATCCCTGGGGAAAAACAGGCGTGTTTTCTATGGTAAAAATTCTGGTCATGACATGAAAGAAGAGATATTAGAAACTTGCTAGAGAGCCCAGAGCCCAAGGCAGTCCTTGGGGAGGATCTGTGCCAGAGCCACAGTCAGGCACACATACCACCGTTCAGTCAGACACACACACCACCGTTCAGTCAGACACACACACCACCGTTCAGTCAGACACACACACCACCGTTCAGTCAGACACACACACCACCGTTCAGTCAGACACACACCACCATTCAGTCAGGCACATGGCAACACCATTCAGCCAGACACACGTACCACAGCTCAGACACATGGTGACACCATTCAGTCAGATACATGGCAACACAGTTCAGTCAGACACACACCACCATTCAGTCAGACACATGGTGACAACATTCAGTCAGACACATGCACCACTGCTCAGTCAGACACATGGTGACACTGTTCAGTCAGATACATGGTGACACCATTCAGTCAGACACATGGCAACACCATTCAGTCAGACACACACACCATCATTCAGTCAGACACATGGCAACACCATTCAGTCAGACACATGCAACACTGCTCAGTTAGACACATGGTGACACCGTTCAGTCAGATACATGGTGATACCATTCAGACACATGGCAACACCGTTCAGTTAGACACATGGTACCACTGCTCAGTCAGGCACATGGTGAGACCATTTAGGTAGACACATGGTGACACAGTTCAGACAGACACAAGGTGACACCTTCAGTCAGACACATGGTAACACCGTTTCAGACACAGAGCAACACCGTTCAGTCCGACACATGGTGACACTGTTCACTCAGACACACGGTGTCACCATTCAGTCAGGTACAGAGTGCCACTGTTCTGTCAGGCACACAGCATCACCGTTCTGTCAGGCACACAGCATCACTGTTGTGTCAGGCACACAGCATTATTGTTCTGTCAGGCACACAGCCTTACTGTTGTGTCAGGCACACAGCGTCACTGTTCTGTCAGGCACACAGCGTCACCATTCTGTCAGGCACACAGTGTCACTGTTCTGTTAGGCACACAGTGTCACTGTTCTTTCAGGCACACAGCATTACTTTTCTGTCAGGCACACAGTGTCCCTGTTCTGTCAGGCACACAGCGTCACTGTTCTGTCAGGCACACAGCATCACTGTTCTGTCAGGCACACAGCATTACTGTTCCGTAAGGCACACAGCATCATTGTTCTGTCAGGTACACAGCATTACTGTTCTGTCAGGCACACAGCATCACTGTTCTGTCAGGCACACAGCATTACTGTTCTGTCAGGCACACAGTATCACTGTTCTGTTAGGCACACAATGCCACTGTTGTGTCAGGCACACAGCATTACTTTTCTGTCAGGCACACAGCGTCCCTGTTCTGTCAGGCACACAGCATCACTGTTCTGTCAGGCACACAGTGCCACTGTTCTGTCAGGCACACAGCATCACTGTTCTGTCAGGCACACAGTATCACTGTTCTGTCAGGCACACAGCATCACTGTTGTGTCAGGCACACAGCGTCACTGTTGTGTCAGGCACACAGCGTCACTGTTGTGTCAGGCACACAGCGTCACTGTTCTGTCAGGCACACAGCGTCACTGTTCTGTCAGGCACACAGTGCCACTGTTGTGTCAGGCACACAGTGCCACTGTTCTGTCAGGCACACAGCATCACTGTTCTGTCAGGCACACAGTATCACTGTTCTTTCAGGCACACAGCGTCACTGTTGTGTCAGGCACACAGCGTCACTGTTGTGTCAGGCACACAGCATCACCGTTCTGTCAAGCACACAGCGTCACCGTTCTGTCAGGCACACAGTGCCACTGTTCTGTCAGGCACACAGCGTCACTATTCTGTCAGGCACACAGCATCACCATTCTGTCAGGCCCACAGCGCCACTGTTCTGTCAGACACACAGTGTCACTGTTCTGTCAGGCACACAGCATCACTGTTCTGTTAGGCACACAGTGTCACCATTCTTTCAGGCACACAGCGTTACTTTTCTGTCAGGCACACAGTGCCACTGTCCTGTCAGGCACACAGCGTCACTGTTCTGTCAGGCACACAGCATTACTGTTCTGTTAGGCACACAATGCCACTGTTGTGTCAGGCACACAGCATTACTCTTCTGTCAGGCACACAGCATTATTGTTGTGTCAGGCACACAGTGTCACTGTTCTGTCAGGCACACAGCATTATTGTTATGTCAGGCACACAGGTTCACTGTTTTGTCAGGCACACAGCATTACTGTTCTGTCAGGCACACCACTAGGAGCTCTGGGCTGACTGACCAAGCCATACAAAGCCCAGGTACCATTCTGGGCACTTGTTATCCAATCCTGGACAACAGTCTCAAACCCCAGGTCCAGGACTCATGCCTTCTAGTGAGCACTGAGACTGCAGATTCCATGTGTAAGCACTGTACATTTACTGCAAAGTAACCACAAACAAAATAAGAATAACCAACACACACATGCTCACTTATCAGGCTTCAGACTACAATGTGCATACATGGAGATATTTGGCCTGCAAATTGATCAGTAGAAAAGTTAAGAACAATTCAGTTGAGTGATGGGATGGAGTAGGATTGTGCCGCAGTTTTGGTGAAGAGAAGAAACTCATTATCAGAAAAGTGTGCTGTAACTTTTGTCTCAGGTAAAGGAAAACTGAAGGGCTTAACGACTTGACTTGTGGTGCAGCGTGTGAAAGGGCAAGAACTTGCCCTGGGGGCCCCAGGGCAGCCAGGACTGTGAAGCTGGCCACTGGTGGGCAGTAGAGCTCTTGATGGACAGGGGTGGTGCCTGTTCCTGCATTCGGGAGGAGGAGGTCCACCCCTGCTGTTTTCTCAGAGGCTGGGTGTCCCCGCTCAGGGGATGACAGATTTCATCTCCAGCACAGGAGGAGGGTTGCACTGTGTCACTGCAGTGGCTGCCCCTGTCCCTGCTCAAATGGCGATGGGTGAGCACCCCATCAGCCTTCCCTCCCTGCACGCTCGGGCTGAGTCCCAACTCGCACGACTCCTGCAGTCTCACTGACACTGATGCTCCAAGCAGCGGCCGCTGTGAGGGGTGCCCACTGGCTGCCCATCCGTGGCCCCACCGGCTGCCTGAGTAGCTCTCCATGCAGGGATTTTGGTGTTCTTACAAACAAGCATATTCGCGGCTGGGAAGATGGCTTAGTGGCAGAGTGCTTGCCTAGCATGCACGACGCCCTGGGTTCGATTCCTCAGTACCACATATACAGAAAGAGCTGGAAGTGGTGCACTGGCTCAAGTGGTAAAGCGCTAGCCTTGGTCACAGAGAGGCTCAAGGGCAGAGCCCAGGCCCTGAATTCAAGCCCTAGGACTGGCCAACCCCCCCCCCCCCCCAAACAAAAATAAAAACAAAAAGCCCCCAAACAAACCTATTCTCATTTACTCATTAGCTTAGTCAGTCAGCTGGAGGATTTACAGCAAGAGGGAAAGCTTGATGGGTGTGCTACAGCAGGGCCAGGGCCAGGGCCGGGCTGGGGCAGGGCAGGGCCAGGGCCGGGCTGGGGCAGGGCAGGGCAGGGCAGGGCAGGGACAGGGGCAGGGGCAGGGACAGGGGCAGGGCAGGGACAGGGGCAGGGCAGGGCCAGGCTGGGGCAGGGGCAGGGCAGGGCCGGGGTGGGGCAGGGCAGGGCAGGGCTGGGGCAGGGCTGGGGCAGGGCAGGGCAGGGCAGGGCAGGGCAGGGCAGGGCAGGGCCAGGGCCGGGCTGGGGCAGGGCAGGGCAGGGCAGGGACAGGGGCAGGGCAGGGCAGGGCTGGGGCAGGGGCAGGGCAGGGGCAGGGCAGGGGCAGGGACAGGGGCAGGGTAGGGCAGGGCAGGGACAGGGGCAGGGCAGGGCAGGGCAGGGACAGGGGCAGGGCAGGGCAGGGCTGGGCTGGGGCAGGGCAGGGCAGGGCAGGGACAGGGGCAGGGCAGGGCAGGGCTGGGCTGGGGCAGGGCAGGGCAGGGCAGGGCAGGGACAGGGGCAGGGCAGGGCAGGGCAGGGCAGGGACAGGGACAGGGACAGGGGCAGGGCAGGGCAGGGACAGGGGCAGGGCAGGGCAGGGCAGGGCAGGGCAGGACAGGACAGGGCTGGGCTGGGGCAGGGCAGGGCAGGGTAGGGCAGGGACAGGGACAGGGGCAGGGCAGGGCAGGGCAGGGACAGGGGCAGGGCAGGGACAGGGGCAGGGCAGGGCAGGGCAGGGGCAGGGGCAGGGGCAGGGACAGGGGCAGGGACAGGGGCAGGGGCAGGGCAGGGCAGGGCAGGGCAGGGCAGGGCAGGGCAGGGGCAGGGGCAGGGCAGGGCAGGGCAGGGCAGGGCAGGGCAGGGGCAGGGCAGGGCAGGGCAGGGCAGGGCAGGGCAGGGCAGGGGCAGGGCAGGGCAGGGCAGGGCAGGGCAGGGCAGGGCAGGGCAGGGCAGGGCAGGGCAGGGCAGGGCAGGACAGGGCAGGGCAGGGCAGGGACAGGGCAGGGCAGGGCAGGGCAGGGCAGGGCAGGGCAGGGGCAGGGCTTCTGCCTGTCTCCCAGCTCACACTCCACAGCACAGCACACACAAATGCAGATGGCCATGGACCAACACTGGCCAGCCCGGAGCGGAAGTCTGCTCCGTGGTTGTGAGTGTGGGATGAGGGGCTGCAGGAGGCTGGGTGGGCAGCTGACACTGGCTGTCACTGCGCCTGCAAGCTGGGTCAATTCTGGCGAACAGTCCAGGAAGGAGGCTGGAGGGGGCAGGAGCAGCAGGGGTGGACAGACTTCGCAAAGGGCGCTACGCATGCTTAAAGTGCTATTCTAAGAACGAAGGCAGATACTTCCTATTTCTCAAGCTATTGCCCAGTGTCAAAGGTCAAACACTGCATCCCTGGAGCCTGGTGGATCCACCGTCTTATAGGAGAAATGGAAGGGGTTCGTCCCACAGAAGGTATAGGCTTGAACTCCCCCAGGCCGCCTTCTGGAAGGCGCTGGGGGATTCCAGGTGATTCACCCATGGTGCATCATCACACTGAAATCCTCTCCCAGAGAGGAGGATTCAGAGTGCTGAATCCAAGAAGAGGCACGGTGGTCACGTGGCCTCCAACAAGACTTCTCTAGATGCCAGCCACATCCTCACAACACTGCAGTCCCACAGCTACGGACATCCATGCCCACGCCACACCTGGCTCTGTCTTCTTCTGTGTGCACACCGCCCTCCATCTGCTCCTGTGTGCACACCACCCTCCATCTGCTCCTGTGTGCACACTGCCCTCCATCTGCTCCTGTGTGCACACTGTCCTACATCTGCTCCTGTGTGCACACTGCCCTCCATCTGCTCCTGTGTGCACACCACCCTCCATCTGCTCCTGTGTGCACACTGCCCTCCATCTGCTCCTGTGTGCACACCGCCCTCCATCTGCTCCTGTGTGCACACTGTCCTACATCTGCTCCTGTGTGCACACAGCCCTCCATCTGCTCCTGTGTGCACACCACCCTCCATCTGCTCCTGTGTGCACACCACCCTCCATCTGCTCCTGTGTGCACACTGCCCTCCATCTGCTCCTGTGTGCACACCGCCCTCCATCTGCTCCTGTGTGCACACTGCCCTACATCTGCTCCTGTGTGCACACTGCCCTACATCTGCTCTTTGCCATCCTACAACTTCCCTGTTTTCCCTCCACACTCCCTCCTCCATCTGCTCCTGTCACATGCCCTCCTCTACGTTCTCTTCTGTATACTCTGTGGTCTGTCTAGTCCTGGCCACCTCTCTCTTCTCTTTCTACTCCTATCCTCACATTGTCTTCTCTCTGAGACTTATACCCATCCCACCTTCCCCTGTACGTTATGGATATGTTCATCATTTCCTGTTCACACCACCCCCCTCTGTCTACCTCTGTTCTTCTTTTTTTTTTTTTTTTAACTCCAGTTGCATTGCAGACAAGGTTTTCGCTGTGGTAATTCAAACAATTCTACATCAGGTGATGCCATTTTTTCTTGGAAACTCTCCATGGACGAATCTACATTCTTCCAGATTGAAAGGTCCTATTTGGGTACCATACTTCAGTCAGTCTAGAACTTTTTTTTTTGTGGTCATGGGGCTTGAACTCTGGTCCTGGGCACTGTCCTGAGATCTTTAGCCAAGACTAGCTCACTGCCACTTGAGCTGCAGTGACACTTCTTTTTCTGCTTTTTCTGCTTATGTGCTGAGGAATAGAACCCAGGACCTCATGCATGCAAGGTCAGCACTGCAGCACTGTACCACTGAGCTACCTTCCCAATCCTAGTCTAGAACTTTCTACCAGCCCTTCTTCCATTAGCTTCACCAGGATATTCTAGTCCTGCAAGAATTAGGATTCTGCTCTTTCTAGAGTTCTGAGGCCCCAGAATTCCGGGATGAGTTTTGTGCACTGTGGCTGGGACTTTCCTAAAGATGAATCTGATACAAACAATAGGAGGCTGAGAGCTAGACTGTGGTTTCAGACTTTCTATACAAGAATGCCCCCTTCAGAAAGCAGAGGTCTTTCCTTGGTTTGCCCATGGCGTAGACAACCATAGAGAGATACCCTTGTCTCTTCTTGGCAGGCCAGAGGTCAGCCATGGAGGGCAGGCCAGGGGGCAGGTCTGGAGGGCAGGCCAGGGGGCAGTCATGGAGGGCAGGCTTGGAGGGCAGGCCAGGGGTCAGTCATGGAGAGCAGGTCTGGAGGGCAGGCCAGGGGGCAGGCCAGGGGGCAGGCTTGGAGGGCAGGCCAAAGGTCAGCCATGGAGAACAGGCCTGGAGGGCAGGCCAGGGGGCAGACCTGGAGGGCAGGCCTGGAAGGCAGGCCAGGGGGCAGACCTGGAGGGCAGGCCTGGAAGGCAGGCCAGGGGGCAGACCTGGAGGGCAGGCCTGGAAGGCAGGCCAGGGGGCAGGCCTGGAAGGCAGGCCAGGGGGCAGACCTGGAGAACAGGCCTGGAGGGCAGGCCAGGGGGCAGACCTGGAGGGCAGGCTTGGAGGGCAGGCCAGGGGGCAGGCCTGGAGGGCAGGCCTGGAAGGCAGGCCAGGGGGCAGACCTGGAGGGCAGGCCTGGAAGGCAGGCCAGGGGGCAGACCTGGAGGGCAGGCCTGGAAGGCAGGCCAGGGGGCAGACCTGGAGAACAGGCCTGGAAGGCAGGCCAGGGGGCAGACCTGGAGAACAGGCCTGGAGGGCAGGCCAGGGGGCAGGCCTGGAGGGCAGGCCTGGAAGGCAGGCCAGGGGGCAGACCTGGAGGGCAGGCCTGCCACCAATGGCTGGGACTTGAGATTGTTGCTGCTGTTTATGACAGGCTGTTTCCCTTGAGATATAATACATCTATGAAATAA
This sequence comes from Dipodomys merriami, assembly GCF_024711535.1. NCBI lineage: Eukaryota > Metazoa > Chordata > Mammalia > Rodentia > Heteromyidae > Dipodomys > Dipodomys merriami. The sequence goes on along the minus strand of NW_027206612.1, from coordinate 4,046,927 downwards.
GAGTGTATAACCTATATGTTTAGCAGAAAGACAGGCTTCTAAGTTATAGATACACTAAGTAAATAAAAATGCCACAGAGCTATAGAGAGTGGGTTATACATATTTTTTCTTTTCTTTAGTTTCTCAAGTTTTTAAATTTATATTAAGTTTATTTTAAGTCATTTTATATTAAGTCATTTTAAGACTGGCTGGCACTGGACACCAGTGGTTCATGCCCGTAATCCTAACTACTCAGGAGGCTGAGATCTGAGGATCATGGTTCAAAGCCAGCCTGGATAGCAAAGTTTGTGAGACACTCATCTCCAATTAACCACCAGAAAGCCAGAAGTGATTCTGTGGCTCAAAGTGGTAGAGAGCTAGCCTTGAGTAAAAGAGCTCACGGACAGCACCCAGGCCCTGAGTTCAAGTCCTGTGACTGATACATAAACAAATTTGCTCACATAATGAGTTATATTTTCTCTAAGCTAAGAAGAAACGTATATCATACATGTGTACACCTGTTCATGTTTACATACACACTATAAATATATTAGTTTAATATAATAGGATTTACATAATACAATCAAACATCATTAGCTTTGGCCAGCAGAGCACAGAGAAGTGACCATTCTCACTGTGTGCCGGGGTGGTAGGTGGTGGCTACAGCAGAGGCTCCCATATTTGAGCAGGGTAAAAATTATCTTAATCCAGTCACCTACTTTATCCAGAGTCTAAAACAATGTGTAGCATAATGATAGCTTCATAATTCAATCAGGAGCAGGATGCTGTGTGCCTACAGTGTCCTGCCCTGTCCTGGCTCGCGGCCCCAAAGCTTGGAAGGAAGAACCCAACATGAGGGAGGAAGCTGGCTTCCAACAGCCCCAAAGCCCCGGGGTTTTCACTGTCTGGTGATCGGCCAGCGTCCCCAGTCACAGGAGAGGGGGCTCCTGGCCACCCGGCGCTGAGCTTCCCCACCCCACGTTTCCAATTCTGTGAGCTTGCTTACACCGATGACTGCTCTACCAGCCCAGAAAGCCATTCTCCCTTTACTCCATATGTACTAGGTGTGCACCATCCTGCAAGCACCAAAACTCTGAAGTTTATGCCAAATGTGAATCTGTCTACAAACTACAGCGATGGGAAACAGAGAACAGCTTATAAACAAGAAGCATTAATTTAATTGTCAATGGCTTAATAGTACAACAAAAATATTGAGAATGAGGCTGCCAAGAACCTTGTAAACTGCTCAGATGCAGGAATAAACATTAGGAATCAATATTCCTGAGCATTTATTAGGAGGTAGAAAAAATACACACCAAGGACGACTTTGGGTCTATGGGCCATTTCTAATATGTGCATACACCTGATACAGGTGAGCACTTAAGTCTGAATTAATCAACATTAATCATGACTAGGCATTCACTTCACAGGCTGGGCAGCTTCATCAAGTGGCTCATGGCTGCCTTGTGGGTCATGGCAGAAGAAGCATTCCATCATTCCAGAAGGTTCTTCTAGATAGTTAGTAGGCCCTCCTTTCACACAGACAAATGCTATTTTTACTTTGATCAACAGAAAGAAATGGCTTTGATATTAAAAAAAAAATCAGGTAAGCTAGCTAGGTGCTGCTTGTGGCTTACACCTGTAATCCTAGCTACTGAGATCAGAGGATCTCAGTTCAAAGCCAGCGCAAACAGAAAAGCTTATGAGACTTATTTACAGTTAACCAACAAAACACCAGAAGTAGGAGTGTGGCTTAAGTAGTAAAGCAACACTCAAAGTAGAGGTGTGGCTTAAGTGGTAAAGCACCAGTCTTGAGAGAAAAAGATAACCATGAACAAAAGGCAGAGTTAACATCATGAAAATGGCAATACTGCCCAAAGCAATTTACAAGTTAATGCAATACCATCAAAATTCCAACAGCATTCTTCAGTGAGATAGAGGAAGCAGTCCAAAACTCTGTATGGAATAACAAAAGACCCTGTGTAGCAAGAGCAATCCTTAGCAGGAAGAGCAGTGTTGGAGAAATAACAATACCAACCTTCAATCTCTAGTACAAAGCCATAGTAATAAAAACAGCTTGGTATTGGCACAAGAACAGACCTGAGAACCAATGGAACAGAATAGAAGGCCCAGGAATGAACCCACAGACCTATTAGCTATCTAATATTTGGCAAGGGAGCCAAAAACATAGGTTGTAAGAAAGACAAACTCTTCAACAAATAGTGCTGGTAAAATTGGATGTAGAAAACTGAAACTGGATACTTATATATCATCTTGAACCACCATCAATTCTAAATGGATCATTGAAGACCTCAATGTAAGACTGGAAACCACGAAATCTATATAGAATATGTAGGGAAAATACTATGGATTCTGAACACAGGTTGAAACTTTCTAAGTAAAGATCCAGTAACAACAAATCAAAGACAGGCTTGATCAGTTGCATTGCATCAATCTTGAAAGTTTCTGCACAGCAAAGGACAAAGTCGACAAGCTAGAAAAATAGTCCACAGAATGTGAGAGTACCAGCTATGCATATCAGAAAAGGGCCTAGTTATCTAGCATATACTTAGAGCTAGAAAAAATGAAATCCTCAAAAATTAAACACTCACAGAAACAACCACCCAATTAATAAATGGTCTAAAAACATAAACAGAGACTTCTCAGAAGAAGTAAGAATGGCCAATAGACACATGAAGAAATGCTCCACATCTCTAGCCATAAAGGAAATGCAAATCAAAACAACACTGAGATTCCACCTCACCCCAGTTACAATGGCTATCATCAAGAAAACAATCAATAACAGATGCTGGCACGGATCCAGCCATAAAGGAATGCTATTACACTGTGGGAATGTGAGCTTATTCAGCCACTCTGGAAAACAGTATGGAAGTTCCTCTAAAAAATTAAACATAGAACTACCCTATAATCCAGCAATTATACTCTGGGAATTTATCTAATAGAACACAAACCAGGTTATAATAAAGCCACTAGCACAACCATGTTCTTTGCAGTACTATTCATCATAACCAAGATATGGAATCTGCCCAGAAGCTCCTCCATGTGTGAATAGAAAAAGAAAAAAATATATAAACCATATATATGTATATATATATATACACACACAATGGAATTCCACTCATCCATTAGAAATAGTATTGTACCATCCATAAGGAAATGGAAAGACCTGGAAAACATTATATTAACTGAAGTAAGCCGGGTCCAGAGAAACAAAGGTTGTATATTTTCCCTCATTTGTGGTAGATAGAATGTGCTGGATGGTTTCCCTCATTTGTGGCAGATAGAATGTGCCTATAAACCCGTAAGTAAATACGTTGGGTGGTATGCAAGGGGTTACAGATGAATTAATGGAAGGATAATAGACTGTATGGTAGCTCAAATAGTATAATCTTCTAGAAAGACTAGGCCAAAGCCCAACAAAATCAAATGTTGAAAGGGTAGCACAAGACTCATTCTGGGGCTGGGAAGGTGGCTCAGTGGTAGAGCACTTGCCTTGCATGCATGAGGCCCTGGGTTCGATTCCTCAGCACCACATAAGCAAAAAAAAGAAAAAAGCCGGAAGTGGTGCTGTGGCTCAAGTGGTAGAGCGCTAGCCTTGAGCTGAAGAGCTGAGGGACAGCACCCAGGCCTAGAGTTCAGGCTCCATGATCGGACGCCCCCCCCCAAAAAAAAACTCATTCTGTTCACAAACTGCTTTGTCAAATAGCACCTCCTTTGTACAACGACTTAAAGGTAATTTTAAAAAAAGGCAAAAAGCCCCGAGTTCAATCCCCAGTACTAGTACAAAATTAAATAAGGTGAAAACCAAGGCTGAAGGGATGGCTGTGCAGTTCCACATCAGCCTGGCAAGGGTGGGGTTCTGAGTTCACACCCCAAGTACCAAAAACAGCAAGAGTGGGGTTCTGAGTTCACACCTCAAGTACCAAAACAGCAAGAGTGGGGTTCTAAGTTCACACCCCAAGTACCAAAAACAGCAAGGGTGGGGTTCTAAGTTCACACCCCAAGTACCAAAACAGCAAGAGTGGGGTTCTAAGTTCACACCCCAAGTACCAAAACAGCAAGAGTGGGGTTCTGAGTTCACACCCCAAGTACCAAAAACAGCAAGAGTGGGGTTCTGAGTTCACACCCCAAGTACCCAAAACAGCAAGGGTGGGGTTCTGAGTTCACACCCCAAGTACCAAAAACAGCAGCAAACCCAGGTAGGAATAGAACTGCTTTACAGTATTAGGGAATTTTTTCTACTTGTGTGGTCCTGGGGCCTGAACTCAGGGCCTGGGTAATGTCTCTAAGCTATTTGCTCTCGAGGCTGATGCCCTGCCACTTGAGCTACAGTTCCCCTTCTGCTTTTGTGTGTGTGTGTGTGTGTGTGTGTGTGTGTGTGTGTGTGTGTGTGTGTGTGTGTGTGTGTGTGTGTTTAATTGGAGATAAGAGTCTCATGGACTTTCCTGCCTGGGCTGGCTTCAAACCTTCATCTTCAGATCTCAGACACTTGAGTAGCTAGGATTACAGAGATGAGCCACTGGTGCCTGGCTTATTAGGAAATCCTTCACTTCTCTTTGTACGTAGATAGGGTGTTTCCCTCTCATCAATTTAAGAAGAAAGAATAAAATTTAAGCAGCAGTAGAGCTCAGATAATTCTAAGTGGAATTAGATGAGTTAGCAGTGCTGGGTTAGACATCTTCTTGTAAAAGTGCAGAGACCATGTGATTCCTCAGGATTGTCGCTTTGGGGAGATCACAGACCACGCCAAAGAATATATCTAACAGTAGTGAAATGTATAGATGGCCAGGTCTGCGGATGTGGCCTGGGGGCCGTCCTGCCTGGGCCTGTGCGGCCCACAAACAGCCCTCAGTCCCTTCCTGTCCCCTGATCAAGAAAGAGCCCCAGAGAGAATGATTCTCTCTTCTGAAATTGCCAGGGAAACACGTCCTCCAAAATCCTTGTCAATGATTTCCCTGAGGAATCATCTACTTTATTTCCAGTTTCATTCATTTTGCTCTGGGGAACTGTAAGTTAGTGAAGTGTTTCCTAAATTTAAACCTCAAATTTACCATTAAAGGCAGGGGGACCCCCATGTTGCTACCCAGGCCTCGCCTTGTAAGGGAATGCTGGTCTTCCTTCACCTAGGCCCCGGAAGGCCCAGGGTGGACCTGTGTGTGTCCAGTGTGGACCTGTGTGTGTGTCTGGTGTGGACGTGTGTGTGTCCAGTGTGGATATGTGTGTGTCCAGTGTGGATCCGTGTGTGTGTCTGGTGTGGAGCCGTGTGTGTCCAGTGTGGATCTGTGTGTGTGTCTGGTGTGGACGTGTGTGTGTCCAGTGTGGATATGTGTGTGTGTCTGGTGTGGATGTGTGTGTGTGTGTCCAGTGTGGATGTGTGTGTGTGTCTGGTGTGGACGTGTGTGTGTGTCCGGTGTGGACGTGTGTGTGTGTGTCCAGTGTGGATGTGTGTGTCTGGTGTGGATCCATGTGTGTCCAGTGTAGATGTGTGTGTCCGGTGTGGACATGTGTGTGTATCTGGTGTGGATGTGTGTCTGGTGTGGACGTGTGTGTGTCCAGTGTGGACCTGTGTGTGTGTCTGGAGTGGACATGTGCATGTCTGGTGTGGACCCGTGTGTGTCCAGTGTGGACCTGTGTGTGTGTCTGGTGTGGAGCCGTGTGTGTCCGGTGTGGACGTGTGTGTGTCCAGTGTGGACATGTGTGTGTGTGTCTGGTGTGGACGTGTGCGTGTCCAGTGTGGACCTGTGTGTGTGTGTCCGGTGTGGACGTGTGTGTGCAGTGTGGACATGTGTGTGTCCAGTGGGCTCTGCCTGTGTCTAGTGGAGCTGTCACCCTCGGGGCTTTTCAGTCATAATCTCCCAGAGAGCATGATGACAGGAAAATGGAGCCATTCCCAGTAATTCAACCTGCCATGAAGTATGAATGAATGTGTGTCATGGAAGGAAACTGGTATGGCTTGAATTTGAGCTTCATAACAGCTCTGTGTGTGTGTGTGTGTGTGTAGCTTATATACGTATTTATACACATGTATTTACATATATGTTCATTAATCTGCATGTACATAAAACGCCTTTATGGCTGCAGTACTTAAAACTATATTAAAGTAAGCTCTTCGCGTAGCTGGCGTGTAGCAACTAGGTGGTGAAGGCCCTGGAGGAAAAGCCAGCCGCTCGCTCCCTGGAAGGAGTTCCCTGTCGGGAGCCAAAAGTTGAGTCTCTCAACATGATAGGCTTGACTATCTCACTGGAACATCTTGAGGCTGAGTTTACAGAATCTGACCCTCATCCTGCCCTAGGCAAACATCCTGCAACTGCTAACAACCACCCTTTCCCCCTGCCCTAAGCAAACATCCTGCAGCTGCTACAGCTAATGAAAAAGCTTCCTTAACGGCCAATGAAAAAGCTTCCTTATTCCAAGCATATAAATACCCCTGTGTGAAAAATAAAAATTTGCAGCTTGATCAGAATCCCTGTCTGGCTGTCATTGTGTTTCTTGTCCCTTCATTCCTTCTTGCTTAGGTTCACTGCCCTTGTTGACGTCCTGGGGCACGAGCCTCTGACTAAGGAAGGAACGCCGTCCTCCGGGAAAACTTAGCCAAGTACAGTCCGAGATCGACAGACCCCGCCGAGAGACAGATCCAGGAGGAGAGTGAGGACGATGCATGGTGAGTGACCCACCATGGGACAAGCAATATCGTCACATGATCTATTTCCGTCAGGCCTCAAGGAGGCCCTCAAGACACGGGGAACACGGGTTAAGAAAAAGGATTTAGAATTTTTCTCGTACATAGAGGACTTGTGTCCTTGGTTCCCCCTAGAAGGGACCATAGACACAAAAAGATGGCAAAGAGTAGGAGATTGTTTAAAAGATTATTATGAAACCTTTGGTCCAGAAAAGGTTCCTGCTACCGCCTTTTCCTATTGGAATTTGATAAATGACATTTTAAAATGTTCTCTATTTCATAGTGGAATTTTTAAAACTTGTAAAAACTGGAGAGGAGGTTCTCCAACATGCCTCTCGGCCCCCGCGGCTTGCCCATCGGTTGTATTAGATATGCCTTCTGGTCCATTTACTGAAAACCCTGTTCAAGAATCTAAAACCTCCCTAAAATCTCTTGAAACTCCCTCTCAAAAGGTAGATGAACCTTTTTATCCTGTACTCCAGGCTGCCCGTTCCCCTCAGGATAATTTAAATCCTGAGGACGAGGCCACCCTGGAAGAGGAGGCGGCCCAATATCGTCAGCCTGATTGGCCCCCTTACTCAGTCACCCCCTACCTCAGACTAAACCCTCTACCCCAAACATTCCACATCCCTCCTATGCGCCCCCTTCCCTTTGTGGCCTGGCCCTTCAAGGGCCCACTGCCCCTCCAGATGTTTTTTCTCTCCCCCCTTTACCTAACCTGGCCCCTTTATGCGAGTCCCTTCAACATAGGCGAGAACACCTTCAACTTTTAAAAGAACTGCGGTCCCTTGATTATGAACTCCGCACACTGGCCTTGGCCGATACGCCAAAACCGCCTGATAAAATTAAGGTTAGATCACGTCATCAATCAGGCCTCGCCTTTCCAGTAACTCGGAGCCAGACAGATAGGACCTCAGAGGGTGAGGAGGATGAATCAGAAGAGGAGGAAAAGGAGGATGAGGAACAGGATACTGGGGATGAAGAGGAACAACCCACCCAGGGAAAAGGCCAACAAGAGCATAAGAGGCTTAGCCTCCGGTTTGTTGAAAAGCTTAAAAATGCACGTGCCCAATATGGCCGACTGCCCCTTATACGTTAGCCTTGTTAGAAAACCAAAGTGCGCGCTGGCTCACCCCTAATGATTGGAAGTTCCTGGCCCGCGCCACCCTTAGTGGGGGTGATTTTGTTTTATGGAATGTGGACTTTAAAAAATTTGGCTAAAACATCTTCAAAAACCTGGACCTATACTAAACTTTTGGGTAATGCACCCTTTGATACCAATGTTAAACAGGCGTGCTTTCCTACCGGACTTTTGGCACAAATTCAAAATGCTGGCCTTTATGCTTGGAAGCGTCTCCCTCAAAAGGGATCGGCTACTACTTCCCTGGCAAAAGTTAGACAGGGGCCAGAGGAACCCTACAGTGACTTTGTCTCGCGGCTTAACTTGGCCACAGAAAGGCTTCTTGGGCCTAGTGAAAGTGAAAGTGCCTTTGTTAAACATCTTGCCTTTGAAAATGCTAACCCTGCATGTCAAGATGTCCTCAGGCCACATAAAAACAAGGGTGACCTCTCTGAGTTCCTCAGGCTTTGTGCTGGAGTAGGAACCGCGCACACCATGGGGCTCGCCATAGGCGCTGCCTTTACCAAGGCATTTCAAGGTTCAGTCCCCGGCTTGCACACTTATTTTAATTGTAAACAACCTGGTCACTTTGCACGTGAATGTCCCATAGGCAAACAAAGCCAAGGGGCAGTGCCCTCCCAAGCTACAGGTAGACCACTCCCTGCCACTCTTTGTCCCAAATGTGGTAAGGGCAGTCATTGGGCCAACGAATGTAGATCCAAAACAAATGCCCTTGGACAGCCCATTCTCTCTCGTGTTTTGGGAAACTTCCCTCGGGACCAGCCCCTGGCCCGACTATCCCCAAGACAAGCTCAGGGGTGATAGGGTTTGTCCCCTCCCAAACTCCCGTTCCAACACAAGCCCCCCACCTCTCTCCACGATTGCCTCCCTCCAGTGGGCAACCCCAGGCAGTGCAGGACTGGACCTCTGTGCCGCCACCGACACAGTACTAGACTCTGTACAAGGACCTCAAACAATATCCACTGGGCATATGTGTGCCCTTATTCTTGGAAGAGCCTCTGCTATTGATAATGATTATACAGGCAGCCTATCACTCAAAAAAGACCCACCCTCACCCTGTGAATTGAAGGAAGGGAGTTTCAGGGAATTTTGGATACTGGTGCAGATGCCACAGTTATTTCCCAAAAATATTGGCCACCAAGTTGGCCCCTTACCTCGTCCCTAACTGACCTTAAAGGCATAGGGCAGTCAAAAAACCCTTTGGTCAGCTCCAGGGTTCTTAATTGGACTGACAAAGAGGGCAATAGGGAAACTGCTACTCCTTTTGTTGTTCCTGACCTCCCTGTTAACCTATGGGGCCGGGATATCTTGACCCAGATGAAAGTTATCCTTGCTAGTCCCAATTCTGTGGTTACACATCAAATGCTCCATATGGATTTTGTCCCTGGTACGGGTCTTGGAAAATCAGGACAAGGAATTGTTGAGCCCAACCAAGCTACCCAAAAAACAGATAAACATGGGCTTGGGTATTTGGATTTTTAGTATTGGCCCCAAGGTGGCTGCCAGAAAGCTTGATAAAACAGGTTAATGGCTTACCACAACCCAGGGTTGGAAACCTTCCCCCTGAGGATGATTCCTTTTCTCTTACAGATGCAGCTAGAACTCCAGACATGGACCTTCCTGTTTGAATTTATTAAATAATAGATTGTTCTCTTGGCTTCTAAGCCCATACAGGTTCATCGCCATCGCCTTGATATGGCAGACCAAGGCATTGAGATCTAGGATTTACCCCAGGCTTTTAATTAGTGTTTTGCCATGAGCTTGTTCCAGTGGGAAACAGCCCCCCTTCTTTTTCTTATTTAGAAAACCCTTCTCCTTATTCATAACTCCTGACCATTCGACGGGCAAGACCTATTGCCATAAGGGATAGGTTCGCCCCTCCTCCTGTAGGCCCCTCCGCTTGGGGGAGGATGCACCTATGGGAGGAAGAAAAAATGCTCAAATCAAGGGTGCAGGTAAGACTGCAGGGGGATGGATCCGCGAGATCCCAAAACCCAAGACCCCTGAGGGGCAAGCTCTGGTGCATGACGGTTGGCATGCATACCCACAAGCCGTCTCCTCAAAAAACATGCCAAGGCCTGTAAAACTCCCCTCCCCGAGTGAGGATGCTCACTCGGAGTGGAGAAAAACCCTGGGCCCTTAGAGGAACAGAGCCTCTGTCACCCCCTTAAAAAGAGCAGCCAACAATTGATGGTCAATTTTCTAAATAAGAAAGGGGGAGATGTCGGGAGCCCTAAAGTTGAGTCTCTCAACATGATAGGCTTGACTATCTCACTGGAACATCTTGAGGCTGAGTTTACAGAATCCTATCCTCATCCTGCCCTAAATAAAAATCCTGCAACTGCTAACAACCACCCTTTCCCCCTGCCCTAAGCAAACATCCTGCAGCTGCTACGGCCAATGAAAAAGCTTCCTTAACAGCCAATGAAAAAGCTTCCTTATTCCAAGCATATAAATACCCCTGTGTGAAAAATAAAAATTTGCAGCTTGATCAGAATCCCTGTCTGGCTGTCATTCTTCGTGTCTCTTGTCCCTTCATTCCTTCTTGCTTAGGTTCACTGCCCTTGTTGACGTCCTGCGGGTCGGGACAGTTCCCGCTGCACAGCTGTGTCCAGGCTCACAGTGCTCACGCAGTGAGCCCAGCTCACAGTTTATGGATACATCGCTCAAGCGCAGAGATGGGAAATGGGGCAGATCAAAGACCGGAAGGACAGCAGTGCCCGGCGGGCGCAGCGGTCTGGGAGAACGCGGGCTGCTCTGCGGGCCTCCCTCCTGCTAGCCTCCTGCCCCTGGGAGGCCCTGACCACGCTCAACTTCCACTGCCCAAGGCCGAGGCACTCTCCTCTGCCTTCCTGGCGATTACTCTGGTCTTTGTGGAAATGGATAACAGGACATGAATAAAACCATGAGCCTTGGGTCCTGTGAGGGAGGCTGAGGATGCGCACACAGCGGCTGGCAGGCCCTTCTGCGTTCACAGGCCCCGTGTGGAAGACTGCATGCCTGCTGTGGAAGCACTGGCCTGCGTGCTGTTCGCTGAAGTCCTCGCCCCTGGGCCGTGCGGGCCCAGCCGGGCACCGCGCCAGCTCTGGAGTGCTGGAATGCACGCGTGCCCTCCCTCCCGTGAAGGGCCCTGAACCACTTCCCAACCCGCACCGTGCCCCTTCCCGGGGCTGCCTGGGGCCCCTTTGCCCCCCCTTCTCTGCGGGCCACTCTGCCACGGTGAGCCCGGCTGGCGGTCCGTGAGGCCTTGCTGAGTCTCAGAAGGTGTGCCGCCCGCAGCCCTGGCTGTCTATTCCCAGGTGACACCTCCGTGTCCTTGCTCCAGGCCGCGCCATGGCCCGTCCTGCCTGTGTCCGGGACGCCCTCCTCTGTGCGCAGCCTTGCCTGCGGGGCCGGGCAGATGCCGGCCAGGGCCACCCTCCCCATCCCGCCACCCCGGCTGCCCGCTGCGCGCCTCTCAGCAGCTGGAGGGGCTCCTCTCTGCCGCCGGGAGTCTGGATTTACCGTGCTTCCTTTTGGTCTGCTTTAAATACACGGGCACGAATTCCTGGGGAAAATACTTTATCGCGGTGCCGACGAGAGGTTTCCAAAATGAAGGAATGACAAAATATTAGTCATGATGTCCCTAAGGGACCTCATGGCTCTGCTTCCATGGAGAGTTAGCAAGCTTGAGGGCTTCTAGAAGTATCCTGGGATCTGAGTACAGAGATAACAGGGAGTGGGGTGGACTCTGGGTGTGAACACGGGAAGGCAGGCACACACACTGTAACAACGACTCACACAGGCAGGCACGCACACTGCAACAATGACTCACACAGGCAGGCACGCACACTGTAACGACTCACAAAGGCAGGCACGCACACTGTAACAACGACTCACAAAGGCAGGCACGCACACTGTAACAACGACTCACAAAGGCAGGCACGCACACTGTAACAACTCACAAAGGCAGGCACGCACACACTGTAACGACTCACACAGGCAGGCACGCACACTGCAACAACGACTCACAAAGGCAGGCACGCACACTGTAACAACGACTCACACAGGCAGACATGCACACTGTAACAACAACTCACACAGGCAGGCACGCACACTGTAATGACTCACACAGGCAGGCACGCACACTGCAACAACGACTCACACAGGCAGGCACGCACACTGCAACAACGACTCACACAGGCAGACACGCACACTGTAACAACTCACACAGGCAGGCACGCACACTGTAACAACAACGACTCACACAGGCAGGCACGCACACTGTAACAACTCACACAGGCAGACACGCACACTGTAACAACAACGACTCACAAAGGCAGACACGCACACTGTAACAACTCACACAGGCAGGCACGCACAGCACAGCAGAAGGAGCCTGTGAGGGGGTCCTGTCGGGGGGGGGGCCCTGAGGGGGGCCCTGTGGGGGGCCTTGTGGGTGGCCCTGTGGGGGGGTCCTGTGGTGGGGTCCTGTGGGGGCACCCTGAGGGGTGGCCCTGTAGGGGCCCTGTGGGGGGCCTTGTGGGGGGTCCTGTGGTGGGGTCCTGTGGGGGCGCCCTGAGGGGGGGCCCTGTAGGGGCCCTGTGGGGGGCCCTGTGGGGGGCCCTGCGGTGGGGGGTCCTACGTGGGGGACCTGTGGGGGGCCCTGTGGTGGGGTCCTGTGGGGGTGCCCTGAGGGGGGGCCCTGTGGGGGGTCCTGTGGGGGGCCCGCCCACAGAGCATGGAGGGACATCCTGCAGCGTCCTCTGCTTATGTGAGCGACATGGAGCCTCCCAACGTCAACAGCTGAGAGCTGCTTGAGTGGAGTTCTCATTCCCGACCCCGGCGAGGGAGGCGGGTGCCAGGCCATTCAGAATGCGTTCTCGTCTGCCACACTGGAGTTGAGCTGGGGGCTGTGCACCTGCTAGGCAGGCCCTCTACCTCTAGAGCCAGATGCTAGAAATGGTAACTTGTGCATTTCCCTTCTTTCGTTGATGCATTCACCATGCACATAAGCTACCCACTCTGGGACTTCTGTGCACGAATAACATCTACCAAATGTCTACAGCAGCAGTGTCAGCCATTTCACAGACAAGGACGCGGAGGTGGGACCTGAGATGCTCCCTGCTCGGCCCGGAGGGCCTGCATGTGCCTTTCCTCTTGCAGGAGGGATTTCTTTGTGGAACCAGCATGCTGACTTGGCTATAGGGCCTACACACTGTCTCTGCCTACTTTCCTTTATCACTGAATCTGGAATTTCACCCAGCCTGCAGTGAACCCGACAGCAAGTGATCTCCAAATATCAAACCTGAGCTGCACTTTGCTCCTGGCTGTGGGGGTCTCTGGAGAGTTGTGGGGGCTCTGGTGGGCCATGGGGATCTGGAGGGCCGTGGGGTTCTCTGGAGGGCCGTGGGGGGGTCTCTGGAGGGCCATGGGGGGGGTCAGGAGGGCCGTGGGGTGATCTGGAGGGCCATGGGGGATCACAGGGCCGTGGGGGTCTCTGAAGGGCCGTGGGGGTCTCTGGAGGGCTGTGGGGGGATCTGGAGGACAGTGGGGGATCAGGAGGGCCGTGGGAGTCTCTAGAGGGCAGTGGGGGTCTCTGGAGGGCAGTGGGGGGCTCTGGAGGGCTGTGGGGGTCTCTGGAGGGCAGTGGAAGTCTCTGGAGGACAGTGGGGGATCTAAAGGGCCGTGGGAGGCTCTGGAGGGCCGTGGGGGGATCTGGAGGACAGTGGGGGATCAGGAGGGCCATGGGGGTCTCTGGAGGGCAGTGGGGGTCTCTGGAGGGCCGTGGGGGGTCTCTGAAGGGCAGTGGGGGCTCTGGAGGGCCGTGGGGTGATCTGGAGGGCCGTGGGGGTCTCTGGAGGGCCGTGGGGGTCTCTGGAGGGCCGTGGGGGGATCTGGAGGGCCGTGGGGGTCTCTGGAGGGCTGTGGGGGGATCTGGAGGGCCGTGGGGGGATCTGGAGGACAGTGGGGGATCAGGAGGGCAGTGGGAGTCTCTGGAGGGCCGTGGGGGGATCTGGAGGGTGGTGGGGGCTCTGTAGCTCTGTGAGGGCTGGCCAGGAGCAGGTGTCTTTTCTGTGTTTGGTTGCTTCTATGGACTCGAGGATTAGGATGAGCCCAGCCCCTTCCTGCCTGGAGCAGTCACTTAGGAGAAGAATAAAGAACAGCCCACACCCTAAGGATTTGTGCGGCCAGCCAGTGTCCTGGCTGTAGCTCCGGGGATCCCAGCTCAGAGGGCTCCCCAAGGGGACAGAAAGGGAGACTCTTCTACTTTGGCTCAGTGAGCCAGGGCCTGCCCTGTACTCTCCCTTCAGTCTTCAGTGACTGGTGTACATGTCTACCATGTGTGTGCACACGTGTGTGGCTGTGGCCACGGTTACACACACGCCTCCTCAGGCATGGCGGCTTTGAGAGGGAAGGCCAGTGTGCACACAGCTCAGCGTGGCTCATGTTTGTCTCTGATGCTGATCAGCTGAGCACCCCAGTCCAGGCTCGGCACCACCTCCACCGAGTGGGCCTGTGCCTCCTGAGGCCTAAGGAGCAGAAGCACAGCCCACCTGGGACCCCGGTATGTGTCCCAGGGCAAGCAGGGGCCTCGGGCCGGGGGAAGGCTCGGGCAGAGGCGGGACCTGGCTGTGCAGGGCTACGGCCCCGGACAGGCCACGTGCCTGCGGGGGGGGGGGGGGTGTGCCGTCCCTCCCAGGCCCCACCTCTCATCCTGACACCCATCTTCCACCCCATGGGGCTCCACCAAGATGGAAGAAAATGCCAGAGGGGTGGATAATTGCTAAGAATATCCTGCTCCCTAAACAATAGTGCTCTGTGCCTGCCTGCACCTGCCGCTACTCATGGCTGAACCCAGAGACCCGAGCACAGCCTAGATAGTTAGCTTTCCTATGTTGGCCCAAGTTCAAGTTTTTAATTGTTTGACTTACATTTAAAATAAATGTAACCAGTTATTTTGATATTGTACGTAACTAAAATTCCCGAATGCCTAAGTTAAAGATAGTTAGGAGATACTACAGAGCTCCCAAGAGAGTATCTAGAGGTACCAAGGGGCCCCATATCACGATGATGAACCAAAGGTCAAGTGTCGGAAGCAAGGCTAAGCCACAGCCTAAAATCCTTCCCACAGTAGTCATGACACCAGGACCCCCAAGATGAAGGCCCCAATAAGAAGATGCCTACGTTCTGCCCACCAAAATGCAAAGAGCAGCTAGTTTGGGCCCTGTTGTAAGAGCTGCTGGTATGTGACATCAGATTGGTTCCAGGGTGGCTGATGCCCCTCCGGGCAGCAGAGCAGCCTCGGGAGGGGAGAAGAAGCCCTGTCCAGGACTGAGCCTGCCCAGGCAGAGCCCAGCCCCACAGTGGCAGGCTCAGCCAAATTCACGAGAGGAAGACATTCCCCTTGTCAGAGAGTTCTCCCCCAAAGCTCACATTCGCAGCTTATTCTTTTTCGCTTGCTTTCTGGCCAGTGGCCTCAGTGTCACGGCCAGGCCATCGGGGGATGTGTGGGGCCATCCTGGACTGTGTCTGCCCTTTGCCAGGCTCTGCGGAGCTCCACCCTCCCTCCCTGAGCAGCGGCTGAGGAAGTTTCTACACCAGGTGGATAAAGGACCAAGGACAGAAGAGATCAGTGCTCCAAGGTTTGGATCAGGCTCATAGACACCGCACAATTTAATACATGTTTAGTTTACACACTGTATACAATTAGACACAAGATTATTAATTTCTTTTACAACTATCTAATCTTGGTACCTGAGTGTCACCTCAGGAAGTCTATGTGCTTTTGACCTACACTTTAGCTGGTGAAATTCATCTGGTCCAGAGTCAAGATGGCTTACTAATCGACACCTACAGACTCAATGTTGGAAACAAGAAGGAAATGTCCAGAAAATTCCATGTGTTAGTTGAGGCGTAAGAGAGAGCACTCAGGAGTAACTGGGACCTACTTCCTCTTAGGAGTAAGTGAGCAGTGAAGTGACTTTCCTCTCTCGGGCAGGAAGGGACCTCAGGTTCACAAGAAGGCCTGTGTGCGGATTATTGCAGGGGAAGCTGTATCCATGTTAGAGGGCTAGGCTGCTACTCTGCCTGCGAGACGCATGTGGCACACCTTTCTCTGATCAAATGGTGACAAATGAAGTTCCCCAGTTCAAAGGTCAGAGGGAAAAATTACTAGGAAGATCCATGGTTTCTCAGGTTAGAAAGACACATTGTCAGGTTCAATGTCAGTCTCTTTATAGCAAACATTGGTGGGGTGTTCTTAGTTTTCAAGACCCAGGAACAGAAATAGGCGACTTCTGGCCACTGGTCAAGGTTAGCTTTCACAGCAGGGGTCAAGCAAGGACAAGTTACTTGCAAGGTCAAGCTTAGAAATGTACGTGCTTAAAAACCTCCAAATCGCGCAAGGACAGGAGAGGGAGGAAGAGCGCGCTGGAGAAACAGCAGGACTGCTGGGGTTTCAAAGCCACATGGATGCCAGCCCAACGTCCAGGGCGCAAATGTGTGGAGCTGACCGCGGGGAGGGGCTGCCGGGGATGTGCGCTGCCTGGGGGCTACAAGGAGAGGGACCGCAGGGACGTGCGCTGCCCTTGGGGAGGGACCACGGGGAGGGGCCACGGGGGATGTGCGGAGGGGCCGCGGGGACGTGCGCTGCCCTTTGGGGAGGGACGGCGGGGAGGGGCCGCGGGGACGTGCGCTGCCCTTGGGGAGGGACGGCGGGGAGGGGCCGCGGGGACGTGCGCTGCCCTTGGGGAGGGACGGCGGGGAGGAGCTGCGGGGACGTGCGCTGCCCACAGGGAGGGACGGCGGGGAGGGGCCGCGGGGACGTGCGCTGCCCTTGGGGAGGGACCGCGGGGAGGGGCCGCGGGGACGTGCGCTGCCCTTGGGGAGGGACCGCGGGGAGGAGCTGCGGGGACGTGCGCTGCCCGGGGCTATGCTGCTGCTCCCGCAGTCAGACCTGAGCAACCGGAAGTGGCACTAAATGGAAGAAGCGCCATCATGGCCGGAAGTGAGACCACGGCCGGAAGTGCTAACACAGCCGGAAGTACGATCACAGCCAGAAGTGCCACCATGGATGGAAGTGCGACGACAGCTGGAAGTGCTCCCATGGATGGAAGTGCGACATGGCCGGAAGTGCCGCCACGGATGGAAGTGCGACCACGGCCGGAAGCGCCACCGCAGATGGAAGTGCGACATGGCCGGAAGTGCTAACACAGCTGGAAGTGCGACATGGCCGGAAGTGCTAACACAGCTGGAAGTACGACCACGGCCGGAAGTGCCGCCACGGATGGAAGTGCGACCATGGCTGGAAGTGCGAGGACAGCCAGAAATGCCCCTATGGGTGGAAGTGCCACCACGGCCGGAAGTGCCACCACGGATGGAAGTGCCACCACAGCTGGAAGTACGACCACGGCCGGAAGTGCCACCGCGGATGGAAGTGCCACCACAGCTGGAAGTGCGACCATGGCTGGAAGTGCGACGACAGCCAGAAATGCCCCCATGGGTGGAAGTGCCACCACGGCCGGAAGTGCCACCACGGCCGGAAGTGCCACCACGGCCGGAAGTGCCCCCATGGATGGAAGTGCCACCACGGCCGGAAGTGTGATGACAGCAGGAAGTGTGACCAGGGCTGCAACTGCTACCACGGATGGAAGTGGGACGACAGCCGAAGTGCCACCACGGCCGGAAGTGCCACCACGGCCGGATGTGCCACCACGGCCGGATGTGCCACCATGGCTGGAAGTGTGATCATGGCCGGAAGTGTGACGACAGCAGGAAATGTGACCAGGGGTGCAAGTGCTACCACGGATGGAAGTGCCACCATGGCCGGAAGTGCCACCACGGCTGGAAGTGTGACCAGAGCCGGAAGCGCCACCCGGCCGGAAGCGCCGCGAAGGCGGGGTCCTCGTCCCTGCCGGCGGGTAAGATCCTCCCCCGGGAGCACCGAGAACCGTCGTGGTCAGGCGGAGGCAGCCGCGCGGCCACTCCGGGGCCGGGCCGGGCGCGCCGCGGCCCGCGTGCCCGCAGGGCCGTCCGTCCCGGAGCGGGCGCTAGAGCGCCAGGGGCGAGGGACGCCCGCGCGGGGGGGGGGGTCCATGGAGGTCGCCGGGAGCCCGCGTGGGAGCTGGCTCAGAAGTCCCTGACCAGGAGCAGGTGAGCTAGGGCGCCAGGGCGCTGGGCAGGGCTCCTGCAAGACACGACGGGACGTGGGCTAGCCCCATGGGGGGCCGTGGCGTGGCGCGGGCAGGGGCGCATTGGGTGTGGGGCACAGGCGCGGGGCGCGGGGCACAGGCGCGGGGCCGGGGCACGGGGCGCGGGGCACAGGCGCGGGGCCGGGGCACGGGGCGCGGGGCACAGGCGCGGGGCGCGGGGCACAGGCGCGGGGCGCGGGGCACGGGGCGCGGGGCGCGGGGCACAGGCGCGGGGCGCGGGGCACAGGCGCGGGGCGCAGGGCACAGGCGCGGGGCACAGGCGCGGGGTGCGGGGCACAGGCGCGGGGCACAGGCGAGGGGCACGGGGCACAGGCGCGGGGCACAGGCGCGGGGTGCGGGGCACAGGCGCGGGGCACAGGCGCGGGGTGTGGGGCACAGGCGCGGGGCACAGGCGCGGGGCGCGGGGCACAGGCGCGGGGCACAGGCGCGGGGCGCGGGGCACAGGCACGGGGCGTGGGACACAGGGCGCGGGCGAGGGGCACGGGGCGTGGGCGCGGGGCACGGGGCGTGGGCACAGGGCACGGGGCGCGGGGCACAGGGCACGGGGCGCGGGCGCAGGGCATGGGGCGCGGGCACGGGGCACAGGTGCAGGCACGGGGCACGGGGCGCGGGCGCGGGGCATGGGGCGCGGGCACGGGGCGGCGGAGCGCGGGCGCGGGGCGCAGGATGCCTAGCGATGGAAACCGAGCATCTGACACCGGGCGCGGTGGCGCAGACCCGGAACCCGGCCATCCCAGAGACCCCTGGTTCTCCTCTTCCTGCGGGAAGGGCTGTCTGGCCGCCCCTTACCACACCTTAAGTCCTAACCAGAGTGAAGGGTTTAGGTGGTATTTCTGAAGCTCCCTCCTGCTCCTTGCAACACCTGCCTGGGGCTGGATGGGGCTCTGATGCAGAGCAGAGAAGCCAGCCTGGTGTGCACGATGGGCCACCATTTTCTAGGTTTACACTTAACACAGGCACAGAAATGGGGCAACTATCAGGAAAGTGTGTGTGTGTGTGTGTGTGTGTGTGTGTGTGTGTGTGTGTGTGAGAGTGAGCATACGCTGTATGTGAACGTACGGTATGTGTGTGGTTTGTACATGGTGTGTGTGTGTGTGTGATGATACCAAGGCTATGTAGGCTTGTGAACTACATCATCATTTCCCCGAGCAGTTAGTGACTAAGACCACATTTAGAGGACCTGTCCTCATCATGGTAGACATTGTTTTTATCCTTAGTGCTATTTAAGTATTCATATTTTGAATAATTATATTCTTCTCTGACTATTAAAGCTTAATTTGAATGTTTAAAATTTTCATTTCTAAAGGTTGGAGTAACTGCAAAACTTTTTTCTTGGAAGTTCATGCAAATCTGAAGAGAAATACCTATGCTTTAGAAAGTTCCAGACAGAAGGATGTGATATAAAAGAACTATGATAAATGTGAGGGAACAGGTAAGTTGGATGTGAGGGGGAAAAGGCAGGCAGGCAGGCAGGCAGGCAGGATGGATGGAGGGACAGGTGGATGGATAGATGGATGTGGGGAGAAGGCAGGCAGGCAGGATGGTTGGATAGATGGATGAGAGGGAAGAGGGCGGCAGGATGGATGGATGGATGGATGGATGGATGGGGAGAAGGCAGCATGCTTCCTCTGGAAGGGCCCTGTCCTGCATGCTACGTCATACCACTGTCACAGGAGGTCTGGTCAAGGTACTTTTTCTTTTCATCAACACTCGATTTTTGGTGAACTACCCGTGACCACATTTTCAAAAGCGAAAGTTGTCCAGAAGGCTTACTTGAGTTCTTGTGAGCTGGTGGCCAGCATGCTTCGGATGCTTTTGTCCGCCAGTGGGCATCCAGACAGACTGTAAGACAGGCCAGGAGGGGCAGTGAGTGAACCTCTACGTGCAGGCCGGCCCGCACAGACAGCACACAGTTAGGTTCGGAGGTCGGCGCGAGGCGCGGTGAGCGCGCGCTGTGTGGGGCTCGCACCGGGTCCCGGTCAGCGGTGTGAGCAAGCGTGGCCAGAAGCCGAGCTGCCGGTGCTCTTGGGCCCCGGGGGTCAGGGGCGGCAGGTGGGCAGACGCAGTGTAAGCTGGAGACAACGAGCGGAAGCGCATGCGCGCGGACAGGACACGCCGCGCCCCGGGCTGGCCCAGCATCCCAGTGCCTTGCGGGTTGTAAGCACTTTTCCAAAAACTTTCATTGTCTCCAGTTTAGCTGCAACGTCTGCGAGGGCCGTGAGCGCCCGAGAGAGCGGCCTGCCGGGGCGGCGGGGGCCGAGGGTCAGCGGAGGCGGAGGGTCAGCGGCGCGGCCCGCCGGCGCGCATGCCCAGACGGCCAGCACCTCCGGCTCCGCACCGGACCTCGGCCTGGGAGCTGGGGTGCCGCTGGCGCGCATGCCCAGACGGCCGCTCCTCCACCAGACCTCAGCCTGGGAGCCGGGACGCCGCTGGCGCGCATGCCCAGACGGCCGCTCCTCCACCAGACTGCGGCCTGGGAGCCGGGGCGCCGCTGGTGCGCATGCCCAGATGGCCAGGCAGGTGCAGGTCCCGGCTTCGGAAAGAAGCTTCGGGAAGGGGGAGCTAGGGAGCGTAGGCGCCGCCGCGCGCTTACGTTATGAGGTCCTTCTTGCTCTCCTTGCACTGGGGGTACTTGGGCTTGGGGCTGGGGATGGTCACCTCCCCGGGGTACCTCCTCTCCTCCAGCGCCTCCTGGAACGGGTCCAAGTCTTCTGGCTGCGGGGGAAACCAGCTTTAGAGCGGGCGCGGGGGTTGCGGGGGGGCGCGGGGGGCGCGGGGGGGCACGGGGGTTGCGGGGGGGCACGGGGGGCACGGGGGTTGCGGGGGGGCACGGGGGGCACGGGGGGCACGGGGGTCGTGGGGGGGCACGGGGGGCACGGGGGGCGTGGGGGGCGCGGGGGGCACGGGGGGGCGCGGGGGGCGTGGGGGGGCGCGGGGGGCTCTGGGGGGCACAGGGGGCACAGGGGGCACGGGGGGGTACGGGGGTCGCGGGGGGGCACCGGGGGGGGGTGCGGGGGTCGCGGGGGGGGCGTGGGGGGCACGGGGGGGCGCAGGGGGGCGTGGGGGCACGGGGGGCGCGGGGGGGGGCGCAGGGGGGCGTGGGGCGGGGTAGGAAGGAGGAGGGGCGCATGGGGGAGGAGGGAGGAGGGGCGCATGGGGGCGCGGGGGCGCGGGGGGGGGGAGGAGGGAGGAGAGGCGCAGGGGGGCGCGGGGGCGCGGGGGGGAGGAGGGAGGAGAGGCGCAGGGGGGCGCGGGGGCGCGGGAGGGGGGAGGAGGGGCGCAGGGAGGCGCGGGGGGGAGGAGGGAGGAGAGGCGCAGGGGGGGCGCGGGGGCGCGGGAGGGGGGAGGAGGGGCGCAGGGAGGCGCGGGGGGGAGGAGGGGCGCAGGGGGGCGCGGGGGCGCGGGGGGGAGGAGGGAGGAGAGGCGCAGGGGGGCGCGGGGGCGCGGGAGGGGGGAGGAGGGGCGCAGGGAGGCGCGGGGGGGAGGAGGGAGGAGGGGCGCAGGGGGGCGCGGGGGCGCGGGGGGGAGGAGGGGCGCAGGGGGGCGTGGGGGGAGGAGGGGCGCAGGGGGGCCCGGGGGCGCAGGGGGGAGGAGGGGCGCAGGGGGGGAGGAGGGGCGCGGGGGCACGGGGGGAGGAGGGGCGTGGGGGGGTAGGAGGGGCGCAGGGGGGCGCGGGGGGGGGGGGAGGCAGATGTTTCTTTCTCCACATTCTGCTTCTGCAACCCACACTGCATTTGATGCCACCTCCCATTTCACTCAGTATTGTTTTTTTTTTCTTTCTTTGTTCCCCCTTGTGAATAAAGAGTCATTATTTGCTGGGCGTTGGAGGCTCAAGCCTGTCATCCTAGCTACTCAGGAGGCTGAGATCTGAGGATAGAAGTTCAAAGCCGGTCTGGGCAGAAAAGCCCATGAGATTCTTTGCTTCAATTAACTACCAAAAAAGCTGGAAGTGGAGTTGTGTCTCAAGTAGTAGAGTGCTGACCTTGGGTAGAACACACCAAATGAGAGAGAAAGGTTCTGTGGTCAAGCCTCAGTACTGGCTTGTGTGCATACATATCCATACACAAAAGGTACCATAATTTTCAAGCTTACACATGGATGAAAATGTCCATCAAAAATGAAGTGATTTTTAGCCCAAGAGTCCTTACATCTACCTTAGTGATTTGAATTTGACCATTTGAACTAATACATGTCCTTGATGTAAGTGCTTATGTGCCATTGTTGATTTAGTCAAGTCTGGAATAGTCTTCTGAACATTGGTCTTAGAGAAGAGACACTCTTGTTTTCAGAGAAAAGGGTTGAATTAGCTCCTCCTTCTCCTTCTGTCAGTTGTGGGGTTGAACTCAGGGCTGGGCGCTGTTCCTGAGCTTTTTCACACAAGGCCAGTGCTCTACCACTTTGAACCACAGCCACTTCTGGGTTTCTGGTGGTTAGTTGGCGATAAGAATCTCATGGACTTTCTTGCCTGGGGCTGGCTTCAAACCCAGATCCTCAGATTTCAGTCTCCTGAGTAGCTAGGATTACAGGCATGAGCCACAGTACCCAGCTTTCTCTTCTTCGCAAGGCAGACTCTCTCTAAGTCAGCCAGGCTGGCCTAGAACTTGAGGTCCTCATGCATAATGCCCCCCGCGATGCCAGCAGCGGTCAGCCCCACACCTGTAGATGCCATTATTTAAGACTTACATAACTCTCTACTTACAAAGAAAACCGTTTCCTTTGAGAATGACCCTTATACATTTTCCTAGATAAATCATTTGTAAGGAAACATACTTGCTAGAAATAAAACTCTGCAAGAATCAGCAGCCTGTTTCAGTGAAAATGATGTTGGTCAGACATTTTTTCCTGGGCCATCCAAACGTGTTTTCCAAGTCCTTGTCAGCTAAGGTTGTGTTTAAAGAGGGAGCTTGTTTTCTGCTAGGGCCAGGGCTCTGCTTAGGGCCCCCCAGTCAACATGGGCAGGGGAGGCAGGGGGAGGTGGTGGAGGCATGGGAGGCTGGGGGGGGGGAGAGGTAGAGAAGTGGGGAGGCAAGGGGAGGTGGAGAGGCAGGGGGAGGTGGTGGGAGGCAGGGGGAGGGAGGCAGGAGGCATAGGAGGCTAAGGGGAGAGGCGGGGGGAGGGGAAGGGAAGGGGGGAGGGGGTGATGAGGTAAGGGAGGAGGGCGAAGGGAGGCAGAGGAGGGGGGAGGTGGAGGTAGGGGAGGAGTGGGGGGAGGCTGGGGAGCACTCACCGTGATGTCCTTGGGGTCGTCCTCGTCCACCCGCCGGGGCTTCATCTTGGTGTAGTCCACCGGCAGGTCCCAGCAATCACCCTCGCTCAGCTGGAAGCACCGGCTGCCCATCACGGCCTGCTGCTGCGGGGACATGGGCTCCAGGGGCGTCAGGACTGGGCAGCAGCTGTCCCTCGGCCTCTGCTTGTTCATGCTGAGGTCCAGGGTACCGTTCTCGTCCACCTCCATGTCCGGGTTCTGTGGACAGAGAGACGTGTGAGCCACAGGCTCACTTCCCAGCCCCCGGAGGGAGGGTGGCTGTGCCTGGGAACTCCGTGCTCCGGAGCGGACCGACCCGCATGCCCGCCAGCCCGCTCACCTGCAGAATCTCTCAGAAGACAGTTCTATGTTCCATCACCACCGTCTCCCCCACCCCACCTCTTCCCTCCAGCACTTAGTTCTGTTTCCAGTTCAGATACCTATATGACCAAATGCATGTGTGTGTGTTGTCTGCACATGTGTTTATGAATGTACATGTGCATATACAGGTGCTCAAGGCACCCCTGCAAGTCTATGTATGTGTGCACACATGTGCACAGGCACACAAGGCATATTCACACGTATGTAAATATACCCACACAAGCCTTTGCATGTATGTTCAGGTGCTCACACGAACACGTAAGTATGACCAATATGTTAGTGCATGCATGTGGAATACATATGCGTGCATAAATACGCATCTGCTTAAAGTATTCCTTTAGTTTTGCTGATGATAATAGTTCAAGAAGTAGAGAAGCGGGGAGGGTAGCTCAGCAGTAGCCTGGGTTCTATCTAAACATGGCAAGTCAAACGGAAGGAGTTAGAAGGAGTGGAGAGAGGCTGGCACTTCTGTTCTAACATGGACTCTGGAGTCGAGGGGGTGCCCACCCCGAGAGGAGGCACCTCCAGGCCCTGCAGCAACGGTCTGGCCTGCTGGAGGAATCTGCACCTCCGCCGCTCTGCCCATGAGGACGCACAGCAAGAGACTTAAGGAAGCACAGTGGTGTCTTCACATTGGCCAGAGCTGCTGAGTGGACCAGGTCAGGGCAGGTGAGGGACAGTGAGCCTGGAGAGCCCCGTTTTTCCCATTGTTCTCTCTCTCTGGCAAAAATGCAGTCCCAGAGCTGGAGTGTGGCTGTGGGGTCCCTGCAGGGGACCAGGGCCAGGAAGTCCTCCCCCAGTGGGAACTGCTCCATGGATACATCCTGCAGGGCCAGGCTGCCTAGCACCATCAACATGCAGTCCCCATTTCAAACTTCGGAAATGATGCTGCTGGAGTTGCTCTCTCATTCTTAGTACAATTTTGAGAAAGTGAAAAAGGAATGGAGAGGGCTTCCTGTCCTTTATTTTTGCCATGGATTCCTCTTTCTGGCTATTTTTGGTTTTTAGCAGCCTGATCACCCCAAAAAAATCACTGTCCTGGAGCTGCTCCGCTGTCTGAGAATAAATCAAAGGACAAAGCATTTGCCAAAACGTGGGGCTGCTGGCCTCTCAGTTCACACAGATGAGGCACTGTTGTGCGGGCAGTGTGCAGTCTTGGGTGCCCCAGGACACGGGTGCCCAGTCCAGAGCCACCTGCCCCTGGGCATGGATGCCCAGCCCAGAGCCACCTGCCCCTGGGCACAGTGCCCAGCCCAGAGCCGCCTGCCCCAGGGCACAGTGTCCAGCCCAGAGCCGCCTGCCCCAGGGCACGGGTGCCCAGCCCAGAGCCGCCTGCCCCTGGGCACGGGTGCCCAGCCCAGAGCCGCCTGCCCCAGGGCACGGTGTCCAGCCCAGAGCCGCCTGCCCCTGGGCACGGTGCCCAGCCCAGAGCCGCCTGCCCCAGGGCACAGTGTCCAGCCCAGAGCCGCCTGCCCCAGGGCACGGGTGTCCAGCCCAGAGCCGCCTGCCCCAGGGCACGGGTGCCCAGCCCAGAGCCGCCTGCCCCTGGGCACAGTGCCCAGCCCAGAGCCGCCTGCCCCTGGGCACAGTGCCCAGCCCAGAGCCGCCTGCCCCAGGGCACGGGTGCCCAGCCAGAGCCGCCTGCCCCTGGGCACGGGTGCCCAGCCCAGAGCCGCCTGCCCCAGGGCACGGGTGCCCAGCCCAGAGCCGCCTGCCTCTGGGCACAGTGCCCAGCCCAGAGCCGCCTGCCCCTGGGCACGGGTGCCCAGCCAGAGCCGCCTGCCCCTGGGCACGGGTGCCCAGCCAGAGCCGCCTGCCCCTGGGCACGGGTGCCCAGCCAGAGCCGCCTGCCCCAGGGTACGGGTGCCCAGCCAGAGCCTCCTGCCCCTGGGCACGGGTGCCCAGCCAGAGCCGCCTGCCCCAGGGCACAGGTGCCCAGCCAGAGCCACCTGCCCCTGGGCACGGGTGCCCAGCCAGAGCCGCCTGCTCCTGGGCACGGGTGCCCAGCCAGAGCCGCCTGCTCCTGGGCACGGGTGCCCAGCCAGAGCCGCCTGCCCCAGGGCACAGGTGCCCAGCCAGAGCCGCCTGCCCCTGGGCACGGGTGCCCAGCCAGAGCCGCCTGCTCCTGGGCACGGGTGCCCAGCCTGGCCCGGGAGGCTGGGCTTCCCTGGGGCCACCCAGCGGCCGGCCGGACAGCTGACCCCCTTCTTCCCTGCTGCTCTGGTACCACACAGGGACACCGCAACAAGTAACGCTCCCTGCCAACCCCGGCCAGCCGTGGGACCCTGAGCTCACCGGGGCCACCGGCGTCCGAGGGGAAGAGGCGCGATGCCCTTCCTTACTACCCATCTTCCCGACCCAGAATAAACCAGTCCTGGTGTGGGGGCCGTGCGGGGAGGTGCGCGTGTGGACGTCTGGGTGGGCGTCTAAGGGCGTGGCCTGGCCGGGTGGGCGGGCCCCTGCTGGAGTAGGCGTGACTTAGGTGGTGCAGGGGTGTCTTGACCAGGTGGGTGTGGCTGTGCACAGCAGGCGGGGATTTTGCGTCGTAAACCAATGTAAGCTGGCCTGGCATGGTGGGCGTGGCCCAACCCCAAAGGCTCTGCCTTCCTGTGGGCGCGGCAACCCCAATGGCTCTGCCTTCCTGTGGGCGTGGCCCAACCCCAATGGCTCTGCCTTCCTGTGGGCGTGGCCCAACCCCAAAGGCTATGCCTTCCTGTGGGCGTGGCCCAACCCCAAAGGCTCTGCCTTCCTGTGGGCGTGGCCCAACCCCAAAGGCTCTGCCTTCCTGTGGGCGTGGCCCAACCCCAATGGCTCTGCCTTCCTGTGGGCGTGGCAACCCCAAAGGCTCTGCCTTCCTGTGGGCGTGGCCGAGTGTAGGCATAGATTGGGCACTGTGGGTGGGGCCTGGTCTGGGACGTGGCCTGGAACAGAAGCTGTGACCAGGTTTGGGGTGTGGCCTATCCCGGGGGTGTGGCCCTCCCTGGGGGCTTAGACTGTCCGGGGGAGGGGGCTTAGCTTGTCCCAGGGACCTGTCCTGTCCTGGGGGCTTGGCACGTCCAGGGGGCGTGGCCTGTCCCAGGGATGTGGACTGTCCCAGGGGCATGGCCCGTCCCGGGGGCGTGGCCGTCCCAGGGGTGTGGCCTGCTGGAGGGGCGTGGCCGTCCCGGGGGTGTGGCCGTCCCGGGGGCGTGGCCGTCCCAGGGGTGTGGCCTGCTGGAGAGGGGCGTGGCCGTCCCGGGGGTGTGGCCTGTCGGGGAGGGGCGTGGCCGTCCCAGGGTGTGGCCTGTCGGGGAGGGGCGTGGCCGTCCCGGGGGTGTGGCCTGTCGGGGAGGGGCGTGGCCGCCCCGGGGGCGTACCCGCGTGGCGCACAGGTCCTGCGGCTTGGTGGACAGGTTCTGCGGCATCTCGCGGCAGCGCGTGGACAGGTTGAGGATGGCGGTGGCCGCCATGTGCGCCGCCTCCATGTCGTGCGTGTAGTCGAAGCTGCTCTTGCTGCAGGTGCTGCTGGCGCTGCTGCCGCCGCCGCAGCTCAGGTTGCTGCTGCTGCTGGGCGCGTAGCTGCTGGTGGTGCTGCTGCTGGGGCTGGCGTTCTTGCAGTACCGCTTGGCTGCGGGGACAGGGCGGCGGTCAGTGCGGCGCGGCGGCCGGCGGCCAGCCCGGCGCGCCCCTCCCGCCTGATCACGGAGGCGACCCCAGGCTCTGCTCCCAGCCCGCAGACCCGAGCCGGCGCCCCGGGAGCCCGACCGGGCCGCGGGCCATGCAGACCGGCCGGACCGAGCTCGCCGCGGCCCGCAGAGCCCCCGGCGGGCCTCACCCTGCCTGCTGCCTGCCCTCGGGGTCCACCCGGACCTCCGGGGCACAGGGCGGCCTGCAGGTGACCCCCAGGGAGTGCTGACCACACTGGGTGAGTGTCACAAAGACACGGCCTGGTCACAGCCCCTGGACAGCTCCGAGGGCTGACCACACCGGGTGAGTGTCACAAAGACACGGCCTGGTCACAGCCCCTGGACAGCTCCGAGGGCTGACCACACCGGGTGAGTGTCACAAAGACACGGCCTGATCACAGCCCCCTGTACAGCTCCGAGGGCTGACCACACTGAGTGTCACAAAGACATGGCCTGGTCACAGCCCCTGGACAGCTCCGAGGGCTGACCACACTGGGTGAGTGTCATGAAGACACGGCCTGATCACAGCCCCCTGTACAGCTCCGAGGGCTGACCACACTGGGTGTCACAAAGATACGGCCTGGTCACAGCCCCTGGACAGCTCCGAGGGCTGACCACACCGGGTGTCACAAAGATACGGCCTGGTCACAGCCCCTGGACAGCTCCTGATCACAGCCCCTGGACAGCTCTGAGGGCTGACCACACTGGGTGAGTGTCATGAAGACATGGCCTGGTCACAGCCCCTGGACAGCTCTGAGGGCTGACCACACTGGGTGTCACAAAGATACAGCCTGGTCACAGCCCCTGGACACCTCTGAGGGCTGACCACACTGGGTGAGTGTCATGAAGACACGGCCTGGTCACAGCCCCTAGACAGCTCCGAGCGCTGACCACACTGGGTGAGTGTCACAAAGACACAGCCTGGTCACAGCCCTTGGACAGCTCCGAGGGCTGACCACATTGGGTGTTATGAAGACACGGCCTGGTCACAGCTCCCTGGACAGCTCTGAGGGAAGATGCCCTGGATCGCTGTGGCACCAGGGCCTGCTCTGGTCACGGCTCTCGGGGGCCTGCTTTGGCTGTTCTATGCACAGCGACCGGCAGCTTGTTCTGGGAGGCCGACTCAGTGCTCTCCTCCAAGGAGGAGGGAGAAACCCAAACATTAACCAACCACTCATCCAGCCCCACAGGCCCAACGAACAATTCAGGGAGCAAACCCACACCCTCACTTGCAATACAAAGGAAAACCAGAATAGAGTCACCGCTGGTCACCTGAGCTGGGATTCCCACCAAATGCTGCACTCTTAGGATGTTAAGGAGAGGGATGCCATTGGCGACGTCCACCCTGACCAGGTGGTGACCAACAGCCCCAGGTGGGAGCTGGCCATTTCATACCCAGCCCAAAACTTGGAAGCAAGAGACCACTCTCCAGCCAGGCTGTTTAGCCTGACCCTGAAAGGTCAGGCTCCCTCAGGAGTGGCGAAATGCATGGAGCCACATGTGAACAGCCTTGCTCCTGCAGTGCTAGTCCACCTCAGCTGGGCCCTGGAGACCCACTTGCATGCATACACTGGGCACCAGCAGTCAAGGAGGCCCGGGGTCGGGGCCGCTCCGAAAGTCCTGTGCAGGGGGCAGAATGGAACATGGAATGGGGTGAGTCCAGCGCAGCCCAGGGCCAGGCTCTGACCCGAACAAACTCCAAGGAGGTGCTGGACTGCAGGGGGTAGTCAGGACACAGTGGCTGCTGCTGTCCCCTGGGCATTGTGGCCACACTGTGATGCCACCCAACCTATCTCTGTCTGTGGAGCAAGGCTCACAATTCTACATCATTTCAAATCTCATATAAAAAGTAAGAATAACTGGACACTGGTGGCTTGTGCCTGTAAGCTGAGTTACTCAGGAGGCTGAGATTTGAGGGTCATGGTTCAAAACCAGCTGGGCAGGAAAATCTGTGAGATTCATCTCCAATTAACTACCACAAAGCTAGAAGTGGAGCCGTGGTAGTGCGCTCTACTTGAGGAAAAAATAAAGCTCAGTGCCCAGTCCCTGAGATCAAGCCTCAAGACTAGCTTGCACTCACACACAGAAAATGAGAATTAGAAAGTTAAAGACCACTTAGAGGGTTTTTCTTCCTAAAATCTGTTAGTACTGGGGTTTGAGCCCAGAGCATCTTGACTGCTAGGTGGGTGCTCTATCCCTTGAGCCACCTCTCCAGCCCTTTTTTGCCTTACCTGGCCTCAGCCCATTGTCCTCCTACCTACAGCCTCCTGAGTAGCATAGGTGTAAATTGATGAGTCCATCTTTATAGATGGACCTGGAGCGTTGCCAACTTTTACCAGGCTGGCCTTGAGCCCAGCTCTCTCAATCTCTGCCTTCCAATTACAGGTGTGGCTGTTCATAGCTATCTTTCTACTAAAAGAAAAGGCTTGTTATTTTTTAAAGATGAACAAGTATCTGACTTTAAATCATTCTGAGAGACAGTGTCTGTCATCTTAATAACATTTCCTGTCTGTGATGCCGCGTGGCGGGTAGAGCTGGTGTTGGGTGCTCTGAGTCTGGCTCTGGCTTTCCTGTCTGTGATGCCGCGTGGCGGGTAGAGCTGGTGTTGGGTGCTCTGAGTCCCACTCTGGCTCGTGGCTGAGGGCACATGAGCTTGCTGCAGCGCGGTTGACACCTGGGTGCCTGGCCACCCTTCTCCTCCAGGCCCGATGGAGCCTTGCCTCTGTCATTGGCACACGTGTGTGTCCGTTCCTGCGTGGACAAGCATTTGCTGCACTTGCGGTGCC
Organism: Dipodomys merriami; assembly: GCF_024711535.1. Taxonomy (NCBI): domain Eukaryota; kingdom Metazoa; phylum Chordata; class Mammalia; order Rodentia; family Heteromyidae; genus Dipodomys; species Dipodomys merriami. Next base: position 4,016,837 of record NW_027206612.1, on the reverse strand, counting down.
CCGCAGGAGACTCTGGAGGAGTGGGTCTGCTTCTCTGCTAGAGGCCAGCAGGCGCTGAGGGCTGGGCAGCAGGCGCTGAGGGCCGGGCAGCAGGCGCTGAGGGCTGGGCAGCAGGCGCCGAGGGCCGGGCAGCAGGCGCTGAGGGCTGGGCAGCAGGCGCCGAGGGCCGGGCAGCAGGCGCTGAGGGCTGGGCAGCAGGCGCCGAGGGCCGGGCAGCAGGCGCTGAGGGCTGGGCAGCAGGCGCCGAGGGCCGGGCAGCAGGTGCTGAGCGCAGGGCAGCAGGTGCCAAGGGCCGGGCAGCAGGCGCCGAGGGCCGGGCAGCAGGTTCTGAGGGCCGGGCAGCAGGCGCCAAGCAGCAGGCGCCGAGCACCGGGCAGCAAGCGCTGAGCGCAGGGCAGCAGGCGCCGAGGGCCGGGCAGCAGGTTCTGAGGGCCGGGCAGCAGGTTCTGAGGGCCGGGCAGCAGGCGCTGAGCGCCGGGCAGCAGGCGTCGAGGGCTGGGCAGCAGGCGCCGAGCGCTGGGCAGCAGCTGGCTCGTGAGCACACCCAGCACCGTGGCTGCAGCGTCCTGTGCCTGGCCCAGCGCCGTGGCTGCAGCATCCTGTGCCTGGCCCGGCGCCATGGCTGCAGTGTCCATCCTGTGACTGACCCAGCACCGTGGCTGCAGTGTCCTGTGGATGGCCCAGCGCCATGGCTGCAGTGTCCATCCTGTGGATGGCCCAGCACCATGGCCGCAGCGTCCTGTGGATGGCCCAGCGCCATGGCTACAGTGTCCATCCTGTGGACGGCCCAGCGCCATGGCCGCAGCGTCCTGTGACTGACCCAGCACCGTGGCCGCAGCGTCCTGTGGATGGCCCAGCACCATGGCTGCAGTGTCCATCCTGTGGATGGCCCAGCACCATGGCTGCAGTGTCCATCCTGTGGATGGCCCAGCACCGTGGCCGCAGCATCCTGTGACTGACCCAGCACCGTGGCCGCAGCGTCCTGTGGATGGCCCAGCACCATGGCTGCAGTGTCCATCCTGTGGATGGCCCAGCACTGTGGCCGCAGCATCCTGTGACTGGCCCAGCACTGTGGCTGCAGTGTCCTGTGCCTGGCCCAGCGCCGTGGCTGCAGCGTCCTGTGGATGGCCCAGCGCCGTGGCTGCAGCATCCTGTGGCCAGCCCAGCGCCATGGCTGCAGCGTCCTGTGGCCGGCCCAGCGCCGTGGCCTCAGCGTCCTGTGACTGGCCCAGCGCCGTGGCTGCAGCGTCCTGTGGCCGGCCCAGCGCCGTGGCTGCAGCATCCTGTGGCCGGCCCAGCGCCGTGGCTGCAGCGTCCTGTGGCCGGCCCAGCGCCATGGCCGCAGCATCCTGTGGCCGGCCCAGCACCATGGCCGCAGCATCCTGTGGCTGGCATGGGCAGGACGCAGCATCCTGTGGCTGGCGTGGGCAGGCTGCAGCCACACTCCTAGGCATTAAGTATGGCTGCCCAGGCAGATGGAAAACCCAGGGCCAAACTGCCAACCAGAACCTTCTACTGAGGCCTACGGAGGTCCACTAACAGTGCTGGCACATCAGTTTCCTTGAGCTCTAGAGACCCCTGCAGGGGCAGACGAGGCTGTCCAGAAGGTGGGCAGGCGGGAAGGCGAGGGCTGGGTCCCGCCAGAAGCCAGGTGTGTCACCCTGGGCGATCTGGGCCTCACCTCCGCTGGTGTCCTTACTCTGCCGAGTGCACCACAATCCAGGGTTCCAGGGACACAGGAAGCCTGGCATTCTGGCAGTACACCGTTGGCCAGGACCTGCAGGGTAGGTCCAGAGGGTCTGGATTTCCGTCCATCAGCCACAGGGCCCTGGACACCGTGACGCCTCACGTGGCTCGAGGACCGGGCCTCCGCCCACTGGGGCTCACGTCTGCGGGGACGGCAGGGTGTCCACTGGCGACGTGAGCTGGGGCTGGGTGACACGGAGCTCCCTGGGGGCTGCCGAGACTGCCGTCCTGTGTCTCCATTGCGTGTCTCTGTGGAGGGCAGGGCAGGGGCCTGCAGGGTGGCGGGGGGTCAGTCGGAGAACCTCTGCTGCGAGTCTGCTGGCAGCTCACTGGGGGGGGGGGCTGCCCGGGGCCAGGAAGCCCTGGGGTTAATGACCTGAATGCAGGGTGGTGGCTGGCAGGGTGAGAGGAAGGACGGAGAGTGCGGATGGGGTTCGTGTCTGGAACCTTCCATCTCCTGGGTCTGTGTCTGTGAGATCCTGTGGGGCAGCCCAGGACAGATGAGCGGAGCTGGTTTAGACCAGTTCAGCAGCTCTGCCTGGTGGACCTGAGGCTGTGGGGTCGTCACCGTGGCTTCTGAGCTCTGCGTGGTCCGGCCGAGGTCTCAGGAGAGCAGGAGGGGCCACGGGCCACTAACGGCGGCCACGGAGGTTTGCCTGTCACCGTTTCCACATGTCCTAAGACATTTTCTTTTCTTCTTCAACTATCTAACATTATAAATGCCATTTTTTTTTTCCTCAGTAATACTGGGGTTTGAACTCAGGGCCTTGCAAGTGCTCTACCATCTGAGCCACATTCTGCTTTCAGTTCATTTTTCAGAGAGGATCTTGTGTTCTGTACAGGGCTAGCCTTGGGATTTCATTTTGCTCATCAGTCTCCTGAACAGTTAGAGTTACAGCCAGGCACCATCATCTCTCTCTTCCTTTTGAGCAGAGTTGTGTAATCTTTGTCCTACTGGCTTTGAACTATGGCCCTCCTATTGCTGCTCCCCCCGAGTGGCTAGTTCCTAGGATTATAGACATGAGCCAGTGTACCTGACCCTTAAGAGCATTCTGGTGTGTGTGTGTGTGTGTGTGTGTGTGTGTGTGTGTGTGTGTGTGTGTGTGTGTGTGTGTGTGTGTGTGTGTGTGTGTGTGTGTGTGTGTGTGTGTGTGTGTGTGTGTGTGTGTGTGTGTGTGCGCGCCAGGACTGGGGCCATAGCTCAAGGCCTTGTGATCTTGCTCAGTTTTTCTTCTCATAGTTGCCACTCTACCACACTCCCATGTCTGGCTCTTTGCTGGTTAACGGGAAGTAAGAGTCTCTTTGATTTGTCTGGGCTGGCCTCAAATCAAGACCACTAGATCTCAGCCTCCCGAGTTGCTGGGATTATAGGTGTGAGCCACTGGCACCTGCTCATGAGCCATTCTTAGTTCACCACAGGACAAGGAGAGGGAGGTGGGGCCTCGGGAGTGGCCTTCTTGCCCGCACGCCTGTCCACGTCCACTTCCCACAGAGGTGCTGGAGCTCCACAGAGAGGCAGGTAGGGAAGCAGTTTCCTGGCCAGTCCCACAGCCGAGCCCCAGTCTCTTCCCAGCCCGGCAGACCACAGGCCCCTGCCCTCACACAGTCCACTCGATCTCAGGACTGAGCCTCCCACCATCCCTTTGGTGGGGTGCCTCTTCCTCCGTCTGGCATAGGGGCCCCTGCAGCTCTGGGCCTGAGCTTGATACACGCTCTCTGTGCAGGTCAGGGCTTCTGACAGACCGACATGTGGGCAGACACTGCAGACAATCTCAGCCGTGTCTACAAAGGCCTTCGCTCATCAGGAAGGAGGCTGGCTTTGATCCTACAGCCCGGGAGGTTTAGGAGATGATGCTCAGGCTGCCCACTTCTCTCCTCCTCCATTCTGTCTCCATGGCCTGCCTGTCCACCTAAGAATGAGGTTTGCTGAGGCACGTTCAGCCTTCGGTTTCTTCAAGGAGCAGAGGGTTCTTTTCTTCTGCACCGAAGGGAGGCTTGAGGGAGACATCAGAAGTTCTGCCCTGACCTGTGGTGCCGGGAACAAAGATCGCTCCCATGGGCCACAGCCTGGCCTGCAGTCCTGTCCTCATCCTGACCTCTAACCTGCCGTCAGTCCTGTCCTCAGTCCTGTCCTCAGTCCTGTCCTCAGTCCTGTCCTCAGTCCTGTCCTGACCTCAGTCCTGTCCTCAGTCCTGTCCTCAGTCCTGCCCTCAGTCCTGCCCTCAGTCCTGTCCTGACCTCAGTCCTGTCCTCAGTCCTGTCCTCAGTCCTGCCCTCAGTCCTGCCCTCAGTCCTGTCCTCAGTCCTGTCCTGACCTCAGTCCTGTCCTCAGTCCTGTCCTGTTCTCAGTCCTGTCCTCAGTCCTGTCCTCAGTCCTGCCCTCAGTCCTGTCCTGTTCTCAGTCCTGTCCTCAGTCCTGTCCTCAGTCCTGCCCTCAGTCCTGTCCTGTTCTCAGTCCTGTCCTCAGTCCTGTCCTGCCCTCAGTCCTGTCCTCAGTCCTGCCCTCAGTCCTGCCCTCAGTCCTGTCCTCAGTCCTGTCCTGACCTCAGTCCTGTCCTCAGTCCTGTCCTGTTCTCAGTCCTGTCCTCAGTCCTGCCCTCAGTCCTGTCCTCAGTCCTGTCCTCAGTCCTGTCCTGCCCTCAGTCCTGTCCTCAGTCCTGCCCTCAGTCCTGTCCTGCCCTCAGTCCTGTCCTCAGTCCTGCCCTCAGTCCTGCCCTCAGTCCTGCCCTCAGTCCTGTCCTCAGTCCTGTCCTGCCCTCAGTCCTGTCCTCAGTCCTGTCCTCAGTCCTGTCCTCAGTCCTGTCCTGCCCTCAGTCCTGCCCTCAGTCCTGTCCTCAGTCCTGTCCTGCCCTCAGTCCTGTCCTCAGTCCTGTCCTCATCCTGACCTCTAACCTGCTGACAGTCCTGTCCTCAGTCCTGTCCTCAGTCCTGTCCTCTGCTGCCCTTCCTGGGTCTCTCTAAAGTCTGTCAGACAAGCAGAATGCAGAAAGACTTGAGTTGTGTGTGTGTTTTCTTGGCAGGCTGGGGTAAGGTCTTTGCTCTTGGTCTTGGAGATCTCGGGCGGAGGTCGAGTTGCACATTAGCAATGGTGTTTGCTTTCTGGTGGATCAAGGGAAACATGGTGCAGCCCGAGTTTCCCAGGCAGATGCTATGTGGGTGAGGGCGTGCTGGGATAGACAGTATCATATGTCTCTTGCTTTGCAGTTGGCAGAGAATCTACACACGGCCTCACCACCATCAACCTTCACAAAGCCCTGCTGGGAAGCTCTCGGCATTTCCCTGGCCATGAGGAGATGGAGAAGATCCATTCAGGCATCCGGAAGCTTCCATACAGCAGGGCTGAGCAGAAGTGACAGACTTGCCCTCATCCGTGTGGCCCCACATGCTCTCCCCTGGCGCCCTCTGCCCAGAAGCCCTCTTTATGCTAAACCTAGAGACCAACCATGGCGATGGCCCGGACAGCAGGCCATGCAGAGTAACCACAACGCAGGTGTCTAAAAAGGAACACCTAGTAGAAGAACTAGTTGAAAGACATCAATGGCTTGGAGATTATACTAACAATCTTCAATTATATAAATGCAATTTCTTTTTGATCCTTCTCTTGCAATGGAAGGAATGTAATTATAGCAAGAAGATCTGAAATTGGCAATTAATTATTACCAAGCAAACAACAAAACACAAATAATTATTTCTATTATACACAGCCACTCCTTTCCCCCACGTTTATCTGTTTCTGAATTTTAAAAGATTGACGCGCAAGGATAACTGATGTGGTATTTCAAAGAATTATTGAATTTTACTCATCATATACATTCTTATCATTGTAAGACATAACATAGCTAAGAAAGGTGTGCAGCAACTTCTGCTGAATTGAAAAACGGTTTCAGAATGCTATAAACATTCCATTTACATATGTTTTCCTGTGGGTTTGTGATTTTGATGAAATACCTTTTTCGGAAGGGAATTCTAAATCTTTCACAACTAACTCCCTCCCTCTGCTGGAGGGCGCCAAGGTGACTTTCAAATGACCTTCAGGCTGCTGCCATTTGTGACCCCAGTGTGAGGAGGTCAGCAGGTGGCCGGGAGCTCAGGGCTGGGCCGTGTGCACAGAGGCTGCCTTCCTCCAGCCCGTCTTTCAGATAGAGAATGAGCCGGGACATAGGCCCTGGCTTGGCAGGCTCTGGCCAGGTGGAGGGCACCAGCCGAGGCCGCTTATTGGTCACCTGGGAATCTTTCTAGAAAGTTGCCCTGGGAGTTTCCAGCTATCCCAGAGCAATTGTTCTGAGGCACAGACTGGGCACAGGAATGTGAGAAAGCCATCTCCTGACATAACTTAAATGCATACCCAGAACAGAGAGCATCCATGAGACGCAGAACAAACCGGTCCTCCCTGGTACTTGTCCTGAGCCCTCCCTGGTGCTTGTCCTAGGTCCTGCCTTGTACTTGTCCTAGTTTCTCCCTGGTACTTGTCCTGGGTCCTCCCTGGTACTTGTCCTGAGCCCTCCCTGGTGCTTGTCCTAGGTCCTGCCTGGTACTTGTCCTGGGTCCTCCCTGGTACTTGTCCTGGGTCTTCTCTGGCACTTGTGCTAGGCCCTCCTTGATACTTGTTCTAGGTTCTAACTGGTACTTGTCCTAGGTCCTCCCTGGTACTTGTCCAGGGTCCTCCCTGGTACTTGTCCTAGGTCCTCCCTGGTACTTGTCCTAGGTCCTCCCTGGTGCTTGTCCTGGGTCTTCCCTGGTGCTTGTCCTAGGTCCTCCCTGGTACTTGTCCTGGGTCCTCTCTGGTGCTTGTCCTAGGTCCTCCCTGGTGCTTGTCCTAGGTCCTCCCTGGTACTTGTCCAGGGTCCTCCCTGGTACTTGTCCTAGGTCCTCCCTGGTACTTGTCCTGGGTCCTCCCTGGTACTTGTCCTGGGTCCTCTCTGGTGCTTGTCCAGGCTTCCATCTGAAGGGCACTCACAGAGGGGCCCTTGGTTTCCCCTTCCACTTCCACAGCCAACCAGGGCACACTGCTGTGGAGTCACTGTGGAAAACATCCTCCTTCCAACCACAGCCTTGCCAGCCCTGCCACGCTCGGGCCTAGGGCTGGCCCAGCATGCCTCTGCCACCCACTGAGCGCCCCCTGGTGCTGGGGGTGGGGACATGGGTTCACACAACAACAACATCAGCATGGCGACGCATCTCTCATGTAGAAGAGTGTGCACCTCCTACCATCATCGCATCCTCTGGGGGATATGTCCCTGGTTTGCACCTTGGGAGCTATGGCCCGCTTGCCGTACGTATGGTTGTCGTAGCTGTTGTATTCAAATGACGTCTTGGAGTATTTCTCGAGCTCCTTGGCCAGGTTGGAGCGGGGCGTGGTGGTGGGGACATTGTTTCTGTAGCCATACTGAGGAATCTCCAGCTGCTTCACAAAGCACATGGGCCTGGAAATGAAGGAGACAACAAGGGAGCTAGTTTTCTCACGGGCATGCGGACAGCTGTGCACACAGGACTCCTGCGTCTGAATTCCCACACAGCACGGACACAGCAACTTCATTTCCCGCGGAAAGGACAAAGCTTGCTTTAAGGCATGGCCCCTGTACGGTGTTACCTGCAAGTGACACCGGGGTAAAAGGAACCAGAGGGAAAGCAACGGGCGCTGGCTCCTTTTCTCTTTCTCCTCTGCGGCCCGCTGTGCAGGAGGCAGTCATGTGCTATGAGGAGGAGGGGAAGCTGACATACAGACTTGGTCTTTGTGGGGAGAGGAAAATGTCCGGGAAATCAAGAAGAAATAAAGAAGCATTCCCAGGGGGATCGGCTGAGAGGAAACCACACGAACACGCGGTAAATCGTTTGGCTATGCGCTTATATAACATGTTCTTATTTTTCAGCTACTGACTAGCAGGTATCATCTGAGCCTTTGGGGTAAACTCTTGCAGGGAGGAAGACCTCAGGAATCTGCCCACTGGTGTCTTGTTTTGTGGGTTCCCGTCTGGGTGGATAGCAGGCTTGGGAGTGAATTCTTGAACGTTTCACTTGGAATGTCTTTTTACCTTTGGTTCTTCCTCCAACTTCTGTTTTGCTGATATAGACATGTGTTTACACATGGGACGTCTGTAATCTGATTAGCCTTTTAACACCTGGTGTTAAGGCATATAATTACAAAATACATAAAGGCTTACGTGCAGGTTTTGCTGTGCTAGTACCACAGAAAATTCAAGACACTGGTTCCTGGTTCCTGGTGATCCCTTCACTTGTGAGTTTATACAACATGTTTAACAAACGAAGACCCAAGAAAGGCAGGTGTCTCAGTAGGAACACAGAAGACCATGGTGAGTCATTGTGGGAGGGACAATGTTCCCAGTGGGTCCTCTCCTCTGCCAGTGGGGGGTAGTTCTGCCTGTACCTCAAGCAAAGCCTCGGATTAGGACACGGCAGGTGCAAAGGTCAACAGGGCAGGCAGGAATCCAAGGGACATCCTGCCTGTGCCCTGGGGTCTGGCCTGCTCCCATCCTGGTTTATGTTCCATTGGGCGTGGACAAACGAATCCTCTTTCTCAACCACATGCATGTTCAAACAGAGAGAGCAGGTGGGCTTATTTTAGGGATTAAAAACGTTAAAACCTCTGTGTTGGGTTTTATAATTATGAATGCAGTAAGTGACACTGAAAAATGTTTAGGAAATACAAACTTTTAGAACAATCACCTATAATTCTTTCAGAGATGAAAAATGGTTAAGATTTTGGTGTATTTTCCTGGTTGTTTTAATATTTATTTAACTAGATATTATTATTGTATTTCCTTAAACACCTTAGATGTAAGATTTTTACGTATTTTACACTTTATTTTGCCTGTCCTCTAATTTTCCTTTGAGTTACTTGGCTTTAACATCAGTTCTTAGCAACGGTACGGCATTAGAACCAATGAGTGCAGCACTACTCAAATGTTTTCCGTCTTTGATTATTACAATTACAAATTGTGCCACAACTGTGACTTACTTAATATGCATCCATACATAAACCTATTTCTTCTCTTTCTTAGAAATGACGTTGGTTTAGAGTAGCTGCAACATTGTGATAACTGCATTTTCAATGGGGGACCACGGCTGTCTGTGCTGTTTAGAGGACAGTGTGATAAAATACCCAAATGTCAACCTGTGTATTCTGACTTCCCTCCTCTTTCTTATTTTCCTCTTGTGGGAGAAACAGAACGATGACAATTGGTTGTCTGCTTGGGGGCCTTCTGCCTGGCCGTGTGGAGGCTGGCAGGAGCAGCAGGCCAGCCTTTCCTGGACAACGTCACGTGAGATCTCAGACTGCGTTGAGTGCAGGTGACTTGTGGTGGGCAGGCCAGGCTGGGTGCAGCTAGGTCATGATGAGAAGGATCGGAAGGAGATACTGCAGCACAGTTCATATTGAGGTTAGGGGCAAGAGAGAATTCTAGAAAAGAGACACCAAACCCTGTGGAACCTCAAGGTGAGGAGGTGGAGAGGGTAAATGCATTCCAGGGCATTCCGGGAGAGACTCAGGGCCCAGCTCGGGGCTGCAACTGCGCATTCTCCTGTGGATCAGGCTGGAGGGCTGGTGGCAGAACTGTCATCTCTAAGCCCGGGAAAGCTTAACATCCAACGAGAGGGATGGAGGTAGGTGGGCAGGCCCGGAGAAGGGGGGGGGGTCATGGGAGACTGCGTGTGGGGTGCAGGAGGTAGAGTTGGAGTCCTATGAGAGAGGAAGCTCTTCCAAGTCTGATGGAGAACTTACCTGAAGACTTAAAAACAAACCCACTTCAATCACTTAAACGACAATAGATACAGACTACTTCCCCGTTCCTTCCTGTCTATATGGAGATGTGGGGATACAGTGCTGGACAGATCCTGGCCAGCTGGGGCTCACATGGGCACCTTGGGCAAGGCCTGTGGAGTTGGAGGGCTTGCAGGAGCCCTAGAGTGAAGGCCATGCATCTCCAGAGGGTTGAGGCAAGGCTGGGCCCACTGCCCACTGTAGCTCCCACGGCCTGTGCTAGGGCTGGCCTGGGCTGGGGCTGGGCTGGGCCTGGGCTGGGCTGGGGCTGAGCTGGGCTGGGCTGGCCTGGGCTGGGCTGGACTGGGGCTGGGCTGGGCCAAGGCTGGGCTGGGCTGGGCTGGGCTGGGCTGGGCTGGGCTGGGCCTGGGCTGGGCTGTGCTGTGCTGGGGCTGGGCTGGGCCAAGGCTGGGCCAGGGCTAGTCTGGCTGGGCTGGGCCTGGGCTGGGTTGGGCTGGGCTGGGCCTGGGCTGGGCTGGGCCTGGGCTGGGCTGGGCTGGGCTGGGCTGGGGCTGGGCTGGGCTGGGCTGGGGCTGGGCTGGGCTGGGCTGGGGCTGGGGCTGGGCTGGGGCTGGGCTGGGCTGGGCTGGGCTGGTCTGGGCTGGGGCTGGGCTAGGCTGGGGCTAGGCTGGGGCTGGTGGGCTGGGCTGGGGCTGGGGCGGTGGGCAGTACCTGTGGCCCATGCTGGCTCTTGGCTTGTCCAGATCAACTGGACTGAGCCTTCTTTCTGTTCTAGAGTCTGTCCCCAGCTGGCACTCATACCAGCCAGAGGCTCGTAGGAAGATGGCTGGTCTGTCACACTGGCCAGCAGCTTCCCAGCCCTCAGCCAGGCCCTGGGCACGGGTATCACAACCAAGGCCTGGGTTTGAAGAGGTGACCCTTACAATCCCAAGCACACCTGGTTGGTCACTGCAGCCCAACCTCAGCGGCTGTCTGAAGACATCCTGTGTGGGGCTTCAGGAAGGGCAGGCACAGGGTGCTTTCTAGCCTTAGGGGTCTGACCAAAGCAGGCAGAGGGAAATTAATAATCCCTTCAGGTACAAATTTCCTTCGCCTGTTCTCTAACATGCCCTTGGCGTGGCTGCTCTGTCTGCATCGCTGTCCGTATCTTAGGGTAGGAGGGGTCCTCATGTTGCCCATGACTACTGTGGGTGGGGAGAGGGGGAGTCAGCCCTGGTGCTCTGTGCTCTGTGCTGTGTGCTGTGTGCTGTGTGCTGTGTGCTGTGTGTGCTGTGTGCTGTGTGCTGTGTGTGCTGTGTGCTGTGTGCTGTGTGCTGTGTGGTGCTGTGTGCTGTGTGCTGTGTGGTGCTGTGTGCTGTGTGCTGTGTGGTGCTCTGTGCTCTGTGCTGTGTGCTGTGTGGTGCTGTGTGCTGTGTGCTGTGTGCTGTGTGGTGTGTGCTGTGTGCTGTGTGGTGTGTGCTGTGTGCTGTGTGCTGTGTGCTGTGTGGTGCTGTGTGCTGTGTGCTGTGTGGTGTGTGCTGTGTGCTGTGTGCTGTGTGCTGTGTGGTGCTGTGTGCTGTGTGCTGTGTGGTGCTCTGTGCTGTGTGGTGCTGTGTGCTGTGTGCTGTGTGTGCTGTGTGCTGTGTGTGCTGTGTGCTGTGTGCTGTGTGCTGTGTGCTGTGTGTGCTGTGTGGTGCTGTGTGCTGTGTGCTGTGTGCTGTGTGGTGCTGTGTGCTGTGTGCTGTGTGCTGTGTGCTGTGTGGTGCTCTGTGCTGTGTGCTGTGTGTGCTGTGTGCTGTGTGCTGTGTGTGCTGTGTGCTGTGTGCTGTGTGGTGCTGTGTGCTGTGTGCTGTGTGTGCTGTGTGCTGTGTGGTGCTATGTGCTGTGTGTGCTGTGTGTGCTGTGTGCTCTGTGCTGTGTGCTGTGTGGTGCTCTGTGCTGTGTGGTGCTGTGTGCTGTGTGGTGCTGTGTGCTGTGTGCTGTGTGTGCTGTGTGCTGTGTGCTGTGTGCTGTGTGGTGCTGTGTGCTGTGTGGTGCTGTGTGCTGTGTGCTGTGTGCTGTGTGCTGTGTGCTGTGTGCTGTGTGGTGCTCTGTGCTGTGTGCTGTGTGCTGTGTGTGCTGTGTGCTGTGTGCTGTGTGTGCTGTGTGCTGTGTGCTGTGTGCTGTGTGCTGTGTGTGCTGTGTGCTGTGTGCTGTGTGCTGTGTGCTGTGTGCTGTGTGCTGTGTGCTGTGTGCTGTGTGCTATGTGCTGTGTGGTGCTGTGTGCTGTGTGCTGTGTGCTGTGTGCTGTGTGCTGTGTGCTGTGTGGTGCTCTGTGCTGTGTGGTGCTGTGTGCTGTGTGGTGCTCTGTGCTCTGTGCTCTGGGTTAATGACTGTCAAGGTTGCACATGGTGGAGGGTGTGAAGTTGCACATGAAGGCTGTGAGGTGAGGCTTCCTCCTCAGCTCAAGGAGACAGCCGTGCTTCCTCTCCCTGACAGGACAGGGCTGCAGCCCCTCCCCTGGGTCTCTCCCAGTCTCTGCACTCTGAGTGTCTTTCTTCGCGTGTCGGATGGCCGTGGCTCCGCCCCCTTCCCTGCGCCCCTGGGCGTCTGAGGGTTAAAGGAGACCACGGCTTTGATGGTTTCTCACGAAGCTCACATGCGTGCCAGGTGCACTTGGCTCTCGCACGCTCAGAAACAGGGCCCTGCGGTTGGCACCAAGCCCCGCCCCAGATCCAGACGCCATCACCTCGCCCTAGCTCCGTTCATCAGCCTTCAGAGCACTAGGGCAGGTCAGGTTCCGAGAGGACCCGAGACCCCGGTAACCGTGGGGCTGGGCCCACGGAGATGGGAGCGGGCTGTCCTCCAGGGACCCGAGACGTTGCTCGTGCGTGGGGCGGGGGGGTCACTCAGGCTTCTGGCCTGGCCCCCCTTCCCCTGTGGCCCGGCATGCGTGTCCGCCCCATGGAACACACTCTGGGCACGGCCCCGGCGGCCCCACACCCGCGTGCTCCCGTTGGGTACCTGAGGACGCGGTCGGAGGCTTGGTTGGACTTGGACACCTCACAGCTCTGGTGCTTTTCCTGGGCCTTGGCCAGTTTCTCTGCTGCAGCAATAGGGCATCCAGAGAGGCTGCAAGGACAGAAATCGGGTTAGTCGTCTGGTCTCCGATGGCTGCACAATATGCTGATCGAATTGCCATTTCCTCTCCCTCAGCCACGAGGAGCCGGGGGCGGGGCCTGGGAGTGGGGTAGGCCCCCACCCACTGTGGGCAGCCGCGACCCAGGGAAGTAGTTGGAAATGACCCAGCGCGGAGGCCGCAGGGTCAGAGGGTGTGACCCTCTCCAGGGACAGCCAGTCCCGTGTTGTAAGAGGCCGTGGGCCAGTTGCAACCCAGAGGCTCTGTTCTGGAACATTCCCCTCTTCTGGAGAAGAGGCAGCAATGTCTCCTGGAAGATGAGCTTCTCTTCTGAGAGAGGCAACTAGTGGGTTGGGCCAGGAGACGGAGCCCAGGCCAGCCCTGAGCGGCAGAGTCACCGGCCTTGGTTCTCTTGTGTTCCCCACAAGAAAGAAAACAGAACCGCGGAGAGAACTGTTTGCAGGGCTGTGCTCCAGTGCGCTTCCTTAGGGTTAATAAGGGGAGGCTGTTGGAGCTGCCCCCACGGAACGAGGGCGTCTGCACGGCGTGCCCGGTGCCTGCAGACCCCATGCCCACGTCATCACCCGGTCTGAGCGGCCCACAGAACGACCGCCCAGAAGGGACCTCTCCAGTCACCGCCTTCTCCTCCTACAGATAATGCACCAGGAAAAGCATGGACTGGCACAGGGGTGCAACGTAAATAGAGGACAAGTAACCGTGTTTATCAGTCACACAAACAGAAATCGAAGAGAACAGTTCCCACATTTGGATATAGTCTCTTAGGAGCATGAAAAACAGACACTGCAGATGGCAGGATGAGTGTGAACCAAGTCTCTTTCCTGCTACTGAAATAAAGAAGTATCTGATATAAACTGAATACTATGGAAACAATATCACTAGTGAACTGCAAAAAGGATAGGAAAGGAGAGCTAGAATGTCCTACACCAAAGCACGCAGCCATGGTCTAGAGGTTACTCAGCTGGGTAGAACCGTCACCGTGTTTGGGACACCAGCAAGTATTCCAACTATGTCTCTGCTCCTGGCCTGGGGCTCGGCAGGCGGTACTGTCCTGTGACACAGTTCGCCGTGCCACACGGTGGCTGCGGTCCTCCTCTCCGTGTGGGGCTGGTGGAGGCTGGCCTCATGCTAGCTGGTGCTGTGTTTGCCTGTGGTCCCATCTCAGATGTCCTAGCGGGGAGGGCACGGCATGAGGGGTGGAGCCCCGTCAGCATGGGGTAGGTAAGAGACAGCCCATCTACAAGAAGAGCATCAGAACACGGACCTTTTCTGGTGCTGTGTGACCCAACCGTGTCCCTTGGAAGCCGCTGCCAGGGCGGTTGGGAGTTTGGGTTTCTCTCAGGGAGAGAAGGGGGGGTGTGGCAGGGCGGCTCCGTGGAGGGGGCTGTGGACAGTCGCTGCCCGCGTGGAGCCCGGCTGTGCGTGGCTTACCTTCTGTGAGAGTTCCTGTTGCTATTCACATGACCGCGCCCCGTGCAGCCCGGAGTGGGACACTTGAGAACATTTTCGTGCATGGCAAGAACTTGACAAGGAGAGGCAGAGAAAACAGCCAGCATTAAAACGGAGAATCGGAGGGCGAAAGACAAGAACATGCAGTCACGTTCACAGAGGCTGGTCAGTTCACAACATCCTACAAACGTCTGTGATGGCATGATCAGGAGGCGGGGGGGGGGGCCCGGGGCATGTTGCCAAGCAGGTGCACGCGAGAGCGGGCTGGCCGAGCGGGGCTGAGTGAAGCCAGGGCCTCCCGGGGACCCCACGGTGAGCTGTGCACACAGGCCGGCCAGGGAGCAGCGCAGCTGTGCCCAGGAGGTCCAGGGCCCCAAAGCCTCCGGCCAGGAGGGAGCGCAAGCCCCACACACTACTTTTGAAAAGAGAAATTTAAATCTCCTTTCAGCTAGGAAATCGTCCTTTGTTGTTCTCTGAGTAGAGTGAGTTGGAGTCATGAGTGTCACTGTGCGGGACAGCAGATGACCTCTGTGTGTAAGGCTGCCTGGACTGGCTGGGGCACACGCTGGCTCGGCCGGAGCAGTACCCTTGCTGCTCTCCTAAGTGTGCTTGTTTATTTACCACTCCACCTAATTTTCTCTAGTGTAATGTCTTCCCTGGAGAGAGCCAATGCCTTCCAGCCTGGCTATGGTGTGTGTGATGTTGAATGTCTGCCTTCTGTTAAATGGAGATTGGCCTGGGGTGATCTACCCTGGCTGTGGGATTTGCACACTGGCTCTGGGGTCTGCACACTGGCTCTGGGATCTGCACATTGGTATGCACACTGGCCCTAGGGTCTGCACACTGCACACTGGTGTGCACATGGTCCTGGGGTCTGTACACTGCACACTGGTGTGCACACTGGTCCTGGGATCTGCACACTGGCTCTGGGGTCTGCACACTGGCTCTGGGGTATGCACACCAGTGTGCACACCGGCTCTGGAGCCTGCACACCAGTGTGCACACTGGCTCTGGGGCCTGCACACCGGTGTGCACACTGGCTCTGGAGCCTGCACACCAGTGTGCACACTGGCTCTGGGGTCTGCACACCGGTATGCACACTGGCTCTGGGGTCTGCACACTGGCTCTGGAGCCTGCACACTGGTATGTACACTGGCTCTGGGGTCTGCACACTGGCCCTGGGGTCTGCACACTGGCCCTGGGGTCTGCACACTAACTCTGGGGTCTGCACACTAACTCTGGGGTCTGCACACTGGCCCTGGGGTCTGCACACTGGCCCTGGGGTCTGCACACTGGCCCTGGGGTCTGCACACTGGCTCTGGAGTCTGCACACTGGCCCTGGGGTCTGCACACTGGCCCTGGGGTCTGCACAGTGGCCCTGGGGTCTGCACAGTGGCTCTGGGGTCTGCTCTTCTCCTGCCGTTCCTTCTCTTGAGCTGACTGGTATCTGACCTGTGTCCCCTGCTTTCGCAGTGCTGCTGCAGACCTCGCCATGCTCTTCCCCAGGTCTAGAACTGCAGCCCTTCCTCTTAGGCCCCTTGAAACCTAAGTGTGGCCCCCAGGCCTGGGGCTTTTGCAGAGAACCCTCCCCTCTTGGTTTTCTGGTGGTTCTACCCTTGGCCTTCCAGCTTCTCTTTCTCATCTTCCTGTCTCTGCATCCTGGGGCAAGCTTCCCGTACTTGGCTTTTTAAACTCCTGCTTTGTGCCTTTTCTCAGGCCATTCAGTCAGTTTCCCACAATGCCCGGCCCTCAGCTCTCCTGACCAGCACTCCCAAAGCCTGCTGGGAGCATCGCAGAGCCAGTAAAGGCAAGACGCATCCCAGGTCTTCTCCCTGCTCTCAGTCCCCGGCCTGCGGCCCTCCCCCTAACAGAGCCATGGGCGCTGTGTCCCCGGCCTGCGGCCCTCCCCCTAACAGCCATGGGTGCTGTGTCCCCGGCCTGCGGCCCTCCCCGTAACAGAGCCCTGGGCGCTGTGTCCCCGGCCTGCGGCCCTCCCCCTAACAGCCATGGGCGCTGTGTCCCCGGCCTGTGGCCCTCCCCCTAACAGCCATGGGTGCTGTGTCCCCGGCCTGCGGCCCTCCTGGGCGCTGTGTCCCCGGCCTGCGGCCCTCCTGGGCGCTGTGTCCCCGGCCTGCGGCCCTCCTGGGCGCTGTGTCCCCGGCCTGCGGCCCTCCTGGGCGCTGTGTCCCCGGCCTGCGGCCCTCCCCCTAACAGAGCCATGGGCGCTGTGTCCCCGGCCTGCGGCCCTCCCCCTAACAGAGCCATGGGCGCTGTGTCCCCGGCCTGCGGCCCTCCTGGGCGCTGTGTCCCCGGCCTGCGGCCCTCCCCCTAACAGCCATGGGCGCTGTGTCCCCGGCCTGCGGCCCCGCGTCCAGCCAGCTGGTCTCTGGGCTGCCCCCCATCTTGTCTGTCTCTCTTGTCTGTCTCTCCCTCCTCTGTGTCCTGGTTTTGTGTGGACTCTGCCATCAGCCTCCAGGAAGTGCGGTGGCCCCGTTCTATGCGACATGCCGCTGCTGCACTGCCTCAGGGACTCCAGGTCCTGGTCACCGTGACCTGGAAGCTGTGTGCAGTATCCAGTGTGTGCAGCAGGGGGGCTGCCAGGATGAGGCCGGGCTGGGGCGGCGGAGGGGTACAGGGGCGGGGGGCAGGGTGGGGGGGGCGGGGGAGGCAGGGCAGGGGGGACAGGGTGGGGGCGGGGGGGCAGGGCGGGGGCAGGGTGGGGGGGCAGGGTGGGGAGGACAGGGCAGGGGCGGGGGGCAGGGTGGGGGGGATGGGGGGCAGGGTGGGGAGGACAGGGCGGGGGGTGGGGGGGGCAGGGCAGAGGCAGGGCGGGAGGGCAGGGCGGGGACTGGGGGGGGGAGGCGGGGCTGCCCGTGGCACCCTCTGCAGGCCCAGTGCAGCACAGACTCCAGGGCACAGAATCAGCGGCCAGAGCAGCTAGTCTGGAAAAATACAACAATGCCCGGGATGGAGTCTTTCCACTGCTAAGAACATTTTTGTGGTACTATAAAGAACTGACGAGCAAATCCTCAGGATCCTCAGGTATGTGCAGTGCTCAGCCTGCCAGAGCCCGGTCCGTGTTCCTCTTAGGTCATCTAGACTGTTCTAGGCACATGTGGATCCGGAACAGTTCTCGTTTCTAGTGAGGGTCCAACTCTGCCTTGAAGGCAGCCCATCCGGGCCCTGAAGATGACTCACAGGAAGGACCTCTCCCCCTAAAGCTTTAGCTCTCAGCTCTAAGGCTTCGTGCTGTCTGGAGAACGGGAGAAGCCTGGGCCACACTGGCTGGGGCTGAGGAACCGAAGCCCCGGTTTCCTGGCGACAGGCCCAGCCCCGCTACTCGCAAGCGGCAGGTGGCTGCTGTCTGGGCGGCTTATCCAAGTACTGCGCCCCTCAGCTGCAAGCCTCTGCGCTGACCCCAGGAGAGGGGTGCAGCCTCCCAGTCCCGTCTCATTGTCTGAAAACCATGGCCAACGCTTCCGGTGGGGATTGATTCTGGGCATCGGATGATTAGTGCGAGCCAAGCCCGGCCCCTGGGTGTGGGCCGTGTCGTACACCATGCGTCTCCCTGTCATGTAACACACGGGATTGTACTCACTCCTGAATTTGTTCATTTGCACCACGTTCGTGCTTGTTCTCAAGAGTTAAGAGAAACATGAGCTTATTATTTTTAGTAGACATTTGCAAACCCTCGTAGCCACAAGAGCAGCTACAAAGGCTCAATCGCCTGCTTCCTGTGCTCCAGTACCTCCTCTGACAGATTTGCTCTCCAAGGATTTCATGTATCATTTCTACGGGGTCACTCAGTACTCCTCGGACCCATCGGTTGGCAGGTCAGCGTCCTCCCTGAAACTGCAGAGGAACTCACTCTGCGTGCGTGAGGCTTGAAGTCGGGCTCGGAGACCCATTCCTTTCTGAAAATGCTCCTGTGCCCCGAAGAGCAGATTCTGATCAATGTTACGTGGATGGCACACTTGACCGCCACAAGAGAGATCAACCAAAAGAGGTGTATATCAACCCAGTTCTGGAAAGAAATTAATTTTTTTCTACAGATTTTTTTTCCCTATACTACCAGACCCTATCCATCCAAAAGTGAGTAAAATCAAAACCCACCTGACTTGAACCTGCTTACTTAAGATCCTCTAGTGTGGAAATACCAGGGTGACTGTGATAGGAAACTGACTCTACCAGAAATATGCACACCTCTGCCCTCAGTGCTGACTGGACGATGCAGAGAAGTCTGGTGTCTGGCAGGAGATACCTCAAGGCCCCTTCCCCTGAGAGTCTACATTGGATGGGGTATCTGAGAGAGAGAGAGAGAGAGAGAAAGAGAGAGAGAGAGAGAGAGAGAGAGAGAGAGAGAGAGAGAGAGAGAGAGAGAGAGAGAGAGAGAGAGAGAGGAGAGAGAGAGAGAGGGAGAGAGGGAGAGAGAGACAGAGAGACAGAGAGAGGGAGAGAGAGACAGAGACAGAGAAAGACAGAGACAGAGAGACAGAGACAGAGAGAGAGACAGAGGCAGAGAGAGACACAGAGAGAGAAAGAGACAGAAAGAGGGGGAAGGGGAGACTGTCTTGTTCACTTCTGTACTTGGTGACGAGTGGCAGGGAGATGACCTTCCTGAGGTCATGGAGGGAGTTGAACTGAAGTCAGGACCAGAACCTCCTTCCAGACAGGGGCTGCAGGGCGGCACTACTCTCCAGGGGTGGTGGAGCGGGCAGAGGTACCCAGAAATCGGGGGCTCTGGGAGAAGGACTCAGAGCCTGCCGTGTCCTGGGGCCCGCCTGCCAGGACCAGGGGCCTGACCAGCTTCGGCTGCACCGCGAAGTGCGATGGAGATGAGGTTGGGAGTGACAGACAGAGCCAGTGCTTGCACGCTGGGGAGCGGCGAGGTGTGGACTTACTTTCTGGAGGGACCCTATCTTTGTGCGGGCATCCGGATAGACTGCGGTGATGCGGATAAAGCCCAGTTACATGGCCGGTTCCATCACAGCCGGGGGTTGGACACTTGCTCTCTTTCTTTTCTGTTCTTGAGGGATCTAAAAGTGACAACAGGTGCCGAGAGAGTGAGTGTTTACCAACCGAAGACAAATGTGGTTATTCAGCAATCTGAAGAGACCATGGCTAAACAAAGAAATACAGCAGGAGTCAGGGCCGGATGGGTCGGCGGACTGTTGCCTGGATGTCCTCGGCATGTGGGCGATCTGCTCCCTTACACAACGGAGTCACGAATCAGAAAGAGCTTCCGCTTTTATCCGAAAGGAAAAGAAAAGCCTATCCCTGACCTTCCCTCTTGATTAATTGATTTCCCGTGTGTTACATGATAATAAGCTGTGTTGCTCAAAGAAATCAATAGAAATAGTGATGAGACAGTTGCCTTCTTAGAGAACAAAACTCCACGCCACCGTCAGTCAGCAATTGCTGGTGAGATTCAACCAGAGGGTGAGATCTGCTCAAAAACCCTGGTGCTGAGTTCCTTCTGATCCAGAGCTCTGGCCGCCTCTGATATCAGCCGCGGAATTTGCCTGGCATTGACATCAAGCCCGCTGCTTCTCAGCGCAGCCATTCAGCACGTTTCGTTTTCGTTTTTTTAAGTGAACTGAACTCTCAGAAGGCACTGTAAGCAAATGACCAAAAGGGTGGAAATCCCACCTGGCAGAGGTGGTGGTAATCAAAAATGCTTCAGAAGCCGCCAGAGCAGCCATTGGTTTTGATTTCTTCGTCTGTACTGTGAACCAGAGGAAGGCCCGTGTACGCTGTGCGTGCATGCACAAAATTAAGAGGAAATGCTTGCCTAGAGCCTGGGAGCCCCCCTGCGGTGCCAGTCAAGGGCCAGTCAGAGCAGACGTTTGGTCCAGAATTGAATGCTAGATGCCAGAAATGTGACGATATTGCTAATAAAATCATTTCTACACCCAGAATTGACCGCACAGTTCACAATCATGCAGTACAACAGCTCCAGAGAATAGCCCTGATGCGGACCAAACGCTACGTCTGCAAGTGAGGTCGCTTTTGAAAACCAGTTGCTCAGATCACCAATGCAGAGTGGCTGCCATGGTTTGGTCTAGGGAATGGCATTTCAATTTTCAGCAATTTAATCTTTTATATGGATACTGCATCAACCTGGCCAATCGTGATGGTTAGAATTGTTAACCATTGTTAACAGTTCACTTATTTCAAGGACAAGCATTCTTGATTTTGAATTTTGTGCCTCTTGGGCTTTGCTCTTAGTCACTTCTGAGCCCTGGGGCTTGGTGTGCGACTCCTGGCACCTGCCAGTGCTGTGGCGCTCACAACAAGGCTCGGATCCGGCTGCTGGTCCGTCCTGCACGGTGCAGCCGTCCAGGCTGAGCCTGTCTAGGGAGGCAGCACTGGCTTCTGCCCCGCACGCTGGCTTCACAGCCTCTGCAGACAAGCCTGATTCTAGGTGGCCGTGCCTCGGTTTCTACTATGGCACACATGCGAACTAACTAGCCAGCATTTTGCTGCCTTTCAGTGATTTCATAATCGTATTTGTGAGATTTAATCAATATTGCTATAAAATAGTAATGGTTCCAAAGGAAAGGATTATTTAGAATCATAAGCTGGAGAAGAGAATTTTAACTGGCTGTAAGAGATTTGTGGAGACCATGATTAATCATTAATTTTTAATCATTAAGTGACTGCCTTTAACAGGATCCTTATGAATTCTCGCAAATTATTTTCAAAGTGCTTTGGAATTAAGTACAAATTTCCATAAAAAGCCACGTGGCTCAAAAGTGCTTCTGGCTTTGGAAGACAACAGGTCATGATCTCCTCCCGGTGGACGAGGCCCGGCTGCCCCGTCTGCTCCTCTCCATCTCTTATCTGTTCAGATTCCACTTAGTCTTTAAAGGAACACAAAACAACTAAGCACACAGGAGACCAACATTTAACAAAAGCCTGTCACAACCTATAGGAACAAAAGGTGCGCTGGATTTGGCTTGTGCTCCTGGGTGGAAAAGGCACAGGGTGTCTTTTCTTAGCAGCTAAAACCTCTGGAAATTTCCATCCAGATTTGTACTATCTTTGAGGACTGTGGCAAAGGGTGATGTGGAAGGTGCTGTCTGATCTCTGCTGTAGGAGCAGAGGCTGTGTGCACACGTGCGTATGTGTGTGCATGTGTGTGCGGCATTGTCGCTGCCGTTCACGCAGAGGGGAGCCCGTGACTGGGTTGTTTTTAAGGAATCTGCATCTGTCTACTTTGCTGGACTCTATTTGGCCCTGTCAAAAGACACTTGGGAAAACGTGGAAAATACTGACAGAAGACAGATCAACTGCTCTTGTCAGTGGCAGAAGACGGAGACAGAGCGGATGAGGCACGCGCCAGTGCTTTCCAGCTGTGGGAGCATTCCTCCCGCCCCGTCCCACGCCAGCAGGGCAGGGCTGCTCCCTCTCACTTTTTAACGTTCCTCCTCATCCCTGTCCCCTCTTATTTACAAAGGGGAAACAAACGGTTTAAATGCCATTGCTTGCAAAATAACAATAGAACAAAAAGCTGTCAGAATTTGCTGGATTTGGAGACCAACAGAGACCAAGGAAGGGGAGGCCACACAGGCTCTGCAGGGTCCTCTCCATGCACCAACTCTCAGCACTGACGGGAGAGACACGCACTGTCTGTGATTCCAAAGCAGAAGCTAACATGTGCTCATCTAACAGCAACCACTGTGGGTGCGAGACAAAAGGCACTACTTCTTCCTTGAAGTGCTTGGCTCCTGCATGATTCTCAAAAATCCAACTAGAAACTTCCAATGGGTGGTTTGAGCTGATCTTACTCACAATGATAGCTCCACAATTCAGTGCATGGATGCATGTTTACAGTCTTCCCAAGGTCCCTAGCAAGCCTGAAGCTTCGCCGGGCCAGGACACACACCCCTGTGTCACACCGCACACCTCCAGGGCTCTAGGCTTTGTGTCTTCCGCGCCCACACCCCGGCCGGCCGGGAGCCGCGTGCTCTGGCGCAGGCTTGTCTCCTGCTTCGATGTGGTCACGGGTTTCCTAGTGGACCACAGAGCTACGGGCCCGAGAGGAGAATGCACACCTGTGCCCCCATCGAAATGATGCCTTTTTTTTTTTCTGGTCCTTTGAACTTTCTATAGCAACTGATTTTCAAACTAAATTCCTGAGTCTTGTTATGAGATCCACAGAGAGAAAACTCAGTATTCATAATTCACAGAATTAAACGCAAGACAGAAGAAAGGAACATTTTTGGTGCAAATATAGAAAGATTTAAGAAGTTTCAATTTCATTCTTAAAACTTTTCCTTACTGAGTTCCAAAGGCATCTTGTGCATGAGATACATACGATGCCACGCTTCTACCTGAAGCAGAGGCCTCAAGAAACCCAGGGTCCTTGGTTCAGGTTGGACATCCACGCATGTTATACTTACTGCACATGTGTATAATGTATGTGTGTGTAGTTAATTCTGTAGATGGATACAGCTACATGCCCGTACGCCTTGCAGAACAAAACTCAGCCGAATCGATCGTGTTGGGTAGTTTTGAGTGTCCCACAACAAGTGATATTTGAGGAAGGAAAATACCGGCTTCCACCGTGCGAAGGGGTCTGTGGGGGGAGGGGTGCACTAAAGAAACTGCTATGGATTTCAGCCAAGCCCATGCCGTGGCTTGCATAGCAAACGGTTTCCGTTCCCTGACTGTCTGCGATAATGAATGTGCGGAGCTGACCTTATCTGAAGCCATTGCTCATCCTGCGGCTGTCGGTTTCTATCAGGGGTGTTTTCCATGGGGGCAGTTTCACCAATAACTGTCGCTGGGTGATAATTTTATAAATCACACGGCCACCTATCTAATCCAGTTTATAAGATGTGTGCCTCACCTATGGTTAGCTAATGGCTACAGGACTTTCATCACTGAACAGGGCTCTAGGCCCGAGGCAGCCCAGGCCTGCCCTGCTGCCCTCTAACACAAGTGTGCTGGTGCTCTGGCCTGCCTTCTCCCACTGAGTGTCCTGTGGTGCGTCTGCTCTACCAACAGCACAGAGCGCTGCCTTGTGTATATCTGCACACGTTTTACTTGCTCTCCTGGGATGCTGTCACCAACTATCGCTGTGGAATAGACTGCCAAAGTGTGCATTAGAGAGAAAACTCGGTGTGGCTGGTACTGCAGGCGTTCTGTGCCGCGCTTAGCTCATGTGCTCACCAGGCAACTTACGTTAGGTAGAAATATTACCTTTACCATAGTATGGCTTTTTGACATGACTGTCACTGGACTTGGGCCTCCTGTCCTCCCCAGACGGCTGGCGCGGAGACTGGTCCTCAAAGGGTCTCATGGCCTCCCTCCGCCCGGCGTCCAGGGCCATCTTCTCCCGCATGGCCTTGGCCCGCTCCGTTTCCAGGGCGATGGCCTTCTCCAGCAGGGTCAGGTTGCCCTTGGTCATGTCAAACACCTCCTCAGACCGGTCGGAGTTCACGGAGGCCGCGTCATCCTCCCTGTCCGGACACCCGTCCTCCTTCGCACAGCTGGAGAACGTTCTAGACCGGGGGCTG
This sequence comes from Dipodomys merriami, assembly GCF_024711535.1. Classification (NCBI taxonomy): domain Eukaryota; kingdom Metazoa; phylum Chordata; class Mammalia; order Rodentia; family Heteromyidae; genus Dipodomys; species Dipodomys merriami. The sequence continues at coordinate 3,993,265 of NW_027206612.1, read as the reverse complement.
AGCTGCTCCTCCAGCCGCATGAGGTTCATCATGTCCGAGTAGCTGCGGTCTGGCGTCCTCCCCGGGAAGTCATCCTCGGGCCGCCCGTGCTGGCGCAGGCCGGCGCCGGCCGGCTGGCTCCGGTCCTGCGGGTTGGTCTCGCTGAGCTTCCTGGCCAGGTCAAAGCACTGATTCCGCAGGCACTCCAGGCTGCTCAGACACACCTCCTCGTCGCTCTCCTCCACCATCTTCTCCATCAGCCCGTTGCTCATGGGCTTCCCCAGCATGACGTAGTTCAGATTCCTGCCGTCCTGCGGGGCCGCGCCGTCGGCGTAGCTCCGCTCGCCCAGGTTTTCCGAGAGCACCACCCCGTGGCCCTGGGCGAGCAGCTTCAGCGAGTCCACGGTCTCCCGCACCACGTCGCTGTCCAGGTCCAGGCTCAGCTCGCCCTTCCGGCCCAGGCTGTCGTTCTTGTCGCTGTCGCCCTCCAGGCTGTTGGAGGTGCTGCTGTTCATCTCCGACTCGGTCCTGGCCCGGTGCGCCGCGTCCTCGGCGATCTTGCCCAGGTTCAGCAGGGACTTGGCCACCAGCTCGTCGTAGTTCTCGTACTCGTCATTGTTGTTGTCGTCCTTCTCTGGGTCCTGCCCGACGCGAGAGCCGTGACAGCTCACCGGATGCTCATCTGCAGGGAGAGAGAAGACAGAGAGGAGGAGAAAGGGAAACGGGGCTCTCGCGGGGCGCTTCCTGCAACAGCCCGGGCCATGCGGAGACAGCGCACCACGCCGGTTTGGTCCTCACCAGACCCTCAGCTCCCGTCCGCAGCTGGGTGGAGTCTGCGGACGGGCCCAAGAACCTGAGGTCCCTGAAGACAATCACCATGAGCTGCTGGCTCCTGAACTAACCCAGAGGCACACAGGGGACGCAGCAAGCATCGTTTCCAAAGGCACAGCTTTGTTCCCCCCCCCCATCACAGCGCTGTCTGAGGGTTCACAAACTTCCTTTCTTCAGCCTCTTGAACAGATGTTTGCAGCGACTGCGTTGAATGGCTGATTCTCGCAGTCGTACTTAGCCAAGACAGAGGAGAGCCCCAGGCTTCTGAGCCTCTCAGGAGGACCCCGCATGTGCAGAGCCCCCAGCAGGGGGCAGTGTGAGAGCCGAGCCCAGCCGAGGCCTGCGAGACAGGCCGGCCCTGCTCTGTGGGGTGGCGGTGGAGGACCAGCTCCCGCTGCAGGCTGGGAAGCGGGCAGAGACACAAGGTCATCCAGGACAGGGCTGGAGGCTGGTGTGACCGCCACACGTACGCCGTGCCGTTTAACTGGCCGTGTGCTGGGGGAAATCTGCATGAGGCAGGGAAAGTGGGCACGAAGTCTTACTCACGCCTCTTTATTTCGGAGTGCCATGCTCAACCTCAAGCGCTTGCGGGGCCCCCTCTCCCCGCACTATCAGAGCCCCGGCTCCCACTGGCGCGCGCATCTGCAGCATTTTGTGTGAAACCGGCGGTGGTGGAAGGCTTCTCTGCTGGTCCACTCAGCTAGGCTAGCTGTCCACCATTTCACAGCTCACTTTTCCTCCCACGACTCAAAAAGCATAGTGGGAATTTTCCACATCTAATGCTGATCTGAAGGAATGAGGTACATGGACTTGTAGAAAATGCTGGTGCTCAGTTGTGGATCTTATATGGAAAAAGGTTTTGTAAGTGAAAAAAGAAGGATTTGGAGCTGAGTGTAGCAATCATAGAAAACATCTTTGTTTCTGCCTAGGACCAGCAGATATCCCAAACCCCAGCAGGCTGGCCACCACGTCACTCACTCTGAAGAGAGACAGTGTCTTTTAGACAATTACTACAGGTCATTTTCCTTATTATAAAGATAAACATAGCCCCAAAGGGCAGCAAGAAGACAGGAAGAGAACAAGGCCATCAAACGAGATCAGAGCACGCGCCTGGCCCCTGGCCGCTGCCCAGCTCCCAGGAGCGAGGTGATCCTGATCTAACGGAGCGTTAGCAGCGCTTTATGCCCTTGATGTCTGCACTCATCTGCGCCCCTGGCAGCACCCGTGGATGATGGCGGGGTACCGTGTACCCTGTGCCTCTGGTGGGTCTCACACACAGGGTCTCTGGGCCCGTGGAGCTGATCAGATCAACTTAAATACGAGAGGACCCGTGAGAGTTGGATCAAGGAAGCAGCCACGGCCAGGCAGGAGTTCTGTTCCCCAGACTTCCAACTCTTCACTGGGTCCTGGAGCATCAGAAGGAAGGCGTCGTTGACACTGGTGAGCCGCACAAGAAAGTCCTGCTGCTCCTCTCTGCTGCCCACACCGAGGCGCGGGGCCCTGGGCCTCTCTCCCCTTGCCACGGGCGCAGGCTCAGGCTGCGTTCCGGGCGGGCAGCCCCCGCCCGCCTTCCACTCCTCACTCCCCACCCGCACCTGCTACGCCATGCTGCTGAGGGTCAGCCTCACCTCGATACGAGTCTTCCCAACGCGTGGCCCGGGGAAGACGGAAGGGAGACGGACAACTTCCCATGGCTGCCCAGTGGATCCATGCAGTCCTTCGCTGCCTGGGGCCGGCACGCAGGGGAGCCACTCTGCCATGATGGGTGAGCGTGGTGTCATGGGACCCTCCACCGTCCTGGGCAAGGGCCCAAGCGTTCAGAGCCCAGTGGCTCATCTGATAGGTGGGGCTGGCAGGACTGCGTGGGCCTCCCTGTGCCCCCGTAAGAACCCCACCAAGCCTGCAATCCTAGCTCCCAGAAGGCTAAGAGCTGAGGATTGTGGCTCCAAGTCAAGCCTGGGCAGGAAGACTCTAATCTCCAGTTAACCACGAAAAAGCTCGAAGTGGAGCTGTGACTCAAGTGGTAGAGTGCTAGCCTTGAGCAAAACTGGTCAGAGACAGTGGTCAGGCCCTGAGTTCAAGTGGAGAACCAGTACACACACACACACACACACACACACACACACACACACACACACACACACACACGAATTCCATCACTGGGACACCCTGCAGGCTCCATTTCTAAGCACAGCACAGGTGGTAGCTGTGTTGTAATGCCAAGGAACAGGAGCCTGTGTGTTGAAGGAATCTGGAAACACAGGCACAGCATGAGTTGGCTTTTCCCTGAGATCAACATCTTGCAGCTGACAGCAGGGAGAAGGGAATGGCTGTAAAGATGGCAGGTGTGGCCCTAGACTTACAGGCCACAGGCAGCCTCAGGTTACCAGTGTGGAGCAGGCTCAGAAGTGAGGCGCTGGCCTTGCCCGGAATCCGCTCGGGGAGCTCTGGCTCCTCGCTTTCACCCAAGTTGTCTTCCTAGTTATGGCTTCTCTGGGGCTAATAATGAAATGAGTCACACGCAGACACGGGCTTTGGCAAATAGATCAGAATTTCCTGTGCCAGACAGGATTAAAATATGCTACAAAAGCTCCACTAAATGAGCATTCCAGCCATGAAGCTTCAAGCGTGGCTGGTCTCTATTGAGTGCCTGGTGTTCTATCCCAGAGCACGCTTTTCATAAAGCTAACGTTCATGTGTGTGTGAGCTGGGGGGCAGGGCTGTTTAGATAGATGGCTACAGGGACGTCAAAACCCTTCATCTTCCTGCTTGGGCTTTGGAAACCCGCCACTTAGCAGCGCTCCAAGCTCAGACTCTGAACCTCACCCTCTAGCAGAACCCCACGATTGGATTATGGCAGTCAGTGTTAGTGGGTGACAGCAGCTCTCCAGGGAATGGCAGAGCTGTCACACTGAGATGGAAATTCTGGATGTTCTGATCCTGCTACCCCCAGATAATGAGACAGAGCCCAGAGCTCAGAGTCCCCCGTGGCTAGGCCTGGGTGACCTCAGCAGAGACTCACCTCCGTTTTATTGCTATAACTCGGGTGATCTTAATCCTCAGGGGAGCTTTATCAAGTAATTACAGAGCTGAACCATCTCCTCTGAGTCAGGTTTTATGAGCCGTTTATGCTCTGATGATGCAACCAGTCTGAAGACTTCCCTGCAGTCTCTGTCAGATGCTTCTCCTCCACCTCCAGGTGAGGGCCCGGAGTGAACAAATGGTATGAGCTGGAACTGTTGCAGCCCCCACAGTGCCTCAGAGCCTTAAAGGTAGCTGCTTTCTAAACCAGCATTGGATTGGCCTCAGAAATGAGTATCTAAGTGGGCACCAGGGCCTCAGGTCTGTAGCCCATTACTTGGGAGGCTGAGGTCAGAAGGATTCTAGTTCAAGGCCAGCCTGCTCAACAGAAGCCCCAGGGCTGTGTTGTGTGCAAGCCTTTCTAGCTCCATGGGGAGCTGGGATCCTCGGACTGGCTCTAGCCTGACTCAATTTCCATGGAGGGAAGCTGGTGCAGGCCACACGCCTGTGCTCCTAGCCGCCACGGAAGCCTAACGTAGTGGACTGCGGCTCAGGCGCCTTGGGAAGGCTGCAAAGCCTCATACAAGCGTCTAGTGGAAAACAAGTCTGGAGGCCTTTTAGTGCTAGCTTAACAAGCACAGGGCTGAGCTCAAACTCACCCTGTACAGAACCGCACGAGAGAGGAGAGGAAGGAGAGAAGAAAGGGAAGAGGGGGAGGGTGGAGGGGAGAGAGGAGAGAGAATGAAATAAATAGACCAGCATCAAACGCTGACTTGCAGTGCTGAGATTTGATAGGCTATTGGAAGATGATGGAAAGGGGGAGATGCTTCGGAGCAGCTGCGGTCATGGGAGAGGAGAGCTGGTGCGCGGCACAGATGTGTGGTACAGGCCACGTCCCCGGGACCGTGGTGCACAGTGCCCCTGTGTATTAAGTGACACTGTCGGGGCAGACAACGCCTGGGCCGTGCGGACCCAGGTGTTGGAGCAGATCTGTCACCGCTGGTGCTCCCGAGGGGCGGGCGCCAGGATGGGGTGCACAGGCCTGGGCACAGTTCTGGCGGGCACAGGACTCAGCCTCCCTCCGCCCCGCGTCCCTGCAGCCTGGACATCCCGGTCCTTGACACAACCTTCCTTCCAGCTCAGGACAAGAGTGGCAGTTCTGCTGTCTGCTTCTCCTTCATCCTCGGTGGACGGGCGAGACTCAGCGGGAGGTCTCCTGAGCCCATGCACTCTGGGGACGCGGGAGGGGGCTCTGGCTGGCAGCCAGTTTCCTCCAGCCCAACCCCGCGGCTCACGGGAGACTCCGTGACTCACCTGAGTCACTGGGACTCACGCCCCTGTGCCCATCAGCTGGGTGTGCGCCAGGCGCCCAGTGCTTCCTTTCCTAAGCCACAGTACATTTGCGCTGGAAGGGATTATGAAGATGGCCTGCCATCTAAGATCTCTACCCGCCCCCCCCCCAGAGGTGCAAGGCAGGGAGGGAGCTCTGTGTGCCAGGCTAGAGGTACCTGGTCAGTCAGCTGCCACCGCGTCCCGGTCAGCTGCCACCACTCTGTCCAGCAGCGTTTTCATCACACACAGACACCCCCCTCCACCATTTGGAGGGGGTAGGTAGTCTGAGACGGCAAAGCAGAGTTACAGCAAACCCAGATTTCCAAGAAACAGGATCTGCGCTTAGAAAGCCTGGATCTGCTTCAACGGGAGAGGCCAGCCTGAGCCCGTGTCCATCCTGAGAGCAGATCGGCCAGGACACAGGCCTCCGAGAGGGCCTGCTGCAGGCCTTAGTGCACTGCAGCTCCCCCGTCGAGGGAGAGCTCAGGGGGCCACTGAAGGGAGGGCTCGCCTCCACACCAAGCCCAAAGCCACATGTTCTAGCACTTTCCCACTTCCAAGCTACTAGAAGAGCCCCTCTGGCCCGGCTGAGCTTCTTCAGCGCTCACAAACGTCCCCAGCCGGCCTGGGTCCCCGCGAGGCCCGGCCCTGGCTCAGCGGATGTGGCTCCAGCCCAATTCTGCCTTCTCTGTCTCTTACATTCTCTCCTAAACCACAGGGCGGGTCTGCGCCGCCAGGCTCTGCACTCAGTGTCAAGAGTGGAAACAGCACTCTCGTGAGGGCGCACGGGTGTGCGGCACGGGGTGCTGGGGGCCATGACGGGAGGAGACATCAAATCTGCTCTTGGACACTAGTCAAAGGCCCCAAGGTGTCTCCTAAAAGCCGTTCACAATGAATGGTGGACATCTAGGATAGATTTTCCTACAGCCTGCAAAAGCTATTGAGTTAACAGACTCAAGCAAGCAATCTTCCTGGTTGGACGGCTGGACTGACCGGAAGGCCCCACGCTCCGCAGACTCCATGTGCCACCTCCCCTGACGTCTGGCGGTGTGCACAGCTGTCCTCTGCCCGCACACACCTGCTGAGGAGGAAGACGCGCAGTTACAGCTCTGGGGCGGCCCGGCGAGGCCAGCCTCCCTGCGGCCAGGCCTCTGTCCCGCTCCCGCCGTGGGGAAGAGCACCGCGGGCAGGCGGACGCGCGGGGCGCACGTGGCCAGGGCAGCATCAGAGCTGGAAGAGGGTCGCCCGTGGCCGCTCCGGCCTGCCCTCCTCTCGCAGGCCTGTCGTGCCATGCCGGCTGCAGGGCTTCTTCCCACAGTAGTGCCTGCTCTGGTGGGGTGACGCCCTGCGGGCGTGGGTCATGTGCAATCGCTTCAGACATCCCTGGCCTGTTTTCCCAATGTTGTGTCAGCTCCCCTGCGGCTATTTCTGGGCTTTGGCCTCTGTGCCCTGAATATCTAACCGGGAAAGTGTCACTTGCTTATCTGCTGGTGCAGCACACACACTGGCCTTGAATCACTTTGCTCCAACTGCTTGCCTCTGCCTGGTGCCGCCCCCCCCCTTTGTAAGTCAACCCCTCCGGAGCAGCCGACACCCCCAGGCCCCAGGCAGGGGCTGGGCCTCAACCCTCCCGCCCTCCTCTCAGCGGCTGGCGGACAAACAGGCAGCACACAGCCGCCTCTTGCACAAAGGAGCCTACCCCGAGACATCTACTGATTCTGGCTCCTGTCGGGGCCTGAGAGGAAGTCCACGGCCTTCAGTCGCCAGGGCCCCACTCACGCTGACCGAGGTAACAGCCGCCCGAGAAACGCTGCTGGAGAAATGTCTCTCACAAGAACTCCCTAACACCAGAAATGGAGTCACGGAGCCCTAAGAGAGGACACTTGGCTGTCTCTTCACAGTGAAGCTCATTCCTGAGTGGAATGTGGCTATTTCCAGGAGACAGCCAAAGGAAACCCGCAGAGTGTCTGGAGGGGACCCGCCCGCCCTCCCCCGCAAGCGGCTCGGTCCCGGCTTTGCAGGAGGATCCCGCTGCCCCACGGCAGCGGTGAGCACCAACGCCACTCCTCTGCTCACGTCCACCACCGCCCATGGAGTCACACGGACGCCGCACCCTGTGGTCCGTGAAAGACCAGCACGAGTAGAGAACGAACACACAGGGAAGCAGATGGGAAGGCAGGGTCTGGGAGGAGCTCCTGGGGGACCCCGAGCAGAGGCAGGAAGGAGAGGAGGGAGGTCTGCTGGGGATGGCACTCAGCGTGCACGGAGGCTGGAGGTGGGTGGTGCTCGTGGGGCCGTGGACGGCCACACAGCAGCGCAGCATGCGGAAGGGCGGCGGCGGTCAGTGAGGATGGGGATGTGGGCAGAGCCAGAGCATACCACTGTCAAGATGCTGACCGCCGCCGCTGACGCCAGGGAAGGTGGCCATGACCTTGGCAGAGAGGTGTCCAGTGTGGAGCTAGTCCCTCTGTGTGGCCTGCTCTGGGTGGTCTGTGGGTAGTCTGTGGGTGGTCTGTTCTGGGAGGTCTCTGGGTGGTCTCTGTGTGGACTGCTCTCGGTGGTCTCTCAGTGGTCTGTTCTGGGTGGTCTCTGGGTGGTCTCTGTGTGGACTGCTCTGGGTGGTCTCTCAGTGGTCTGTTCTGGGAGGTCTCTGGGTGGTCTCTGTGTGGACTGCTCTCGGTGGTCTCTCAGTGGTCTGTTCTGGGTGGTCTCTGGGTGGTCTCTGTGTGGACTGCTCTGGGTGGTCTGTGGGTAGTCTGTGGGTGGTCTGTTCTGGGTGGTCTCTGGGTGGTCTCTGTGTGGACTGCTCTGGGTGGTCTCTCGGTGGTCTGTTCTGGGTGGTCTCTGTGTGGACTGCTCTGGGTGGTCTCTCGGTGGTCTGTTCTGGGTGGTCTCTGGGTGGCCTGCTCTGGGTGGTCTCTGGGTGGTCTCTGTGTGGACTGCTCTGGGTGGTCTGTGGGTGGTCTCTGTGTGGACTGCTCTGGGTGGTCTGTGGGTGGTCTGTTCTGGGTGGTCTCTGGGTGGTCTCTGTGGACTGCTCTGGGTGGCCTGCTCTGGGTGGTCTGTTCTGGGTGGTCTCTGGGTGGCCTGCTCTGGGTGGTCTCTGGGTGGTCTCTGTGTGGACTGCTCTGGGTGGTCTCTCGGTGGTCTATTCTGGGTGGTCTCTGGGTGGCCTGCTCTGGGTGGTCTGTTCTGGGTGGTCTCTGTGTGGACTGCTCTGGGTGGTCTGTGGTGGTCTCTGTGTGGACTGCTCTGGGTGGTCTGTGGGTGGTCTGTTCTGGGTGGTCTCTGGGTGGTCTCTGTGGACTGCTCTGGGTGGCCTGCTCTGGGTGGTCTGTTCTGGGTGGTCTCTGTGTGGACTGCTCTGGGTCTCCATGACTTATAACACATATGCCACTGTCTGCTTGCAGAGGAAGGAAGGGACCTGGGGTTCTGCTTATGGTTTTAGGGATGAGCCCAGCCTCCCTGTGACTCTGAGTCACACTGGGTTGTGTCACCATCCTGCTAATGACCAGCTGCTCCTGCTGGCCTGTCTCCAGTCAACCAGCTCTTCTAGACAGTCCTCACGGGGAAGGGGCCAGCAGAGCCAGGAAGCCAGCCCAGCCCAGCCCAGCCCAGTCCTGCAGCCCAGCCTAGTCCCCCAGCCCAGCCTAGTCCCCCAGCCCAGCCCAGTCCTGCAGCCCAGCCTAGTCCCCTAGCCCAGCCTAGTCCCCCAGCCCAGCCCAGCCCAGTCCTGCAGCCCAGCCTAGTCCCCCAGCCCAGCCTAGTCCCCCAGCCCAGCCCAGCCCCACAGTCCAGCCCAGCCCAGCCCAGCCCAGCCCAGCCCTGCAGCCCAGCCTAGTCCCCCAGCCCAGCCCAGCCCAGCCCAGTCCAGCCCAGCCCAGCCCTGCAGCCCAGCCTAGTCCCCCAGCCAAGCCCAGCCCCACAGCCCAGCCCAGCCCAGCCCAGCCCAGTCCTGCAGCCCAGCCCAGCCCAGCCCAGCCCAGCCCAGCCCAGTCCTACAGCCCAGCCCAGCCCAGCCCAGCCCAGCCCAGCCCAGCCCAGTTCTGCAGCCCAGCCTAGTCTCCCAGCCCAGCCTAGTCTCCCAGCCCAGCCCAGCCCAGCCCAGTCCTGCAGCCCAGCCTAGTCCCCCAGCCCAGCCCAGCCCAGTCCTGCAGCCCAGCCTAGTCCCCCAGTCCAGCCTAGTCCCCCAGCCCAGCCCAGCCCAGCCCAGCCCAGCCCAGCCCAGCCCAGCCTAGTCCCCTAGCCCAGCCTAGTCCCCCAGCCCAGCCCAGTCCTGCAGCCCAGCCTAGTCCCCCAGTCCAGCCTAGTCCCCCAGCCCAGCCCAGCCCAGTCCTGCAGCCCAGCCCAGCCCAGCCCAGCCCAGCCTAGTCCCCCAGCCCAGCCCAGCCCAGCCCAGCCCAGTCCTGCAGCCCAGCCCAGTCCTGCAGCCCAGCCCAGCCCAGCCCAGCCCAGCCTAGTCCCCCAGCCCAGCCCAGCCCAGCCCAGCCCAGTCCTGCAGCCCAGCCCAGTCCTGCAGCCCAGCCCAGTCCTGCAGCCCAGCCTAGTCCCCCAGCCCAGCCCAGTCCAGCCTAGCAACCCAGCCTAGCAACCCAGCCCCACAGCCGTTCTGCTTCTGCTCTATGTGTGGCCAGGAGCAGAGACTCAGAGACTCTAGGTTCCTTGCAACAGCACAGCATTGGCCATGGACACCGAGTACATGCCCAAAACAGTGAGCACAAGGGGTGTGGGGAGGTCCTGACTTGAGCTTGCTGAAATCTCTGGTTCTTCTTCAAGCCCTTTAAGGCAGTGGGCCATTTTGGACTCCACAGGAGAGAAAAACAATACAACCAGTGACCACAGACAAGGCCATCGGAACCCACAAGCCAGAGTAGCTCTCCCTCATCATTTTGTCACAATAATAGAAAGCTGGGAATAGAGCAGGAGTCCGTGCACAAGGAAGGGGGCCCTGCCGCTCCACTGTGAGCTCTGCTCATCCAGCTCCGCTACGCCCATCTGCAGGGTAAAACCGGCCGTCTCCAGACCGGAACCTCTCCATGCCAGTACTGTCTCCAGACCGGAACCTCTCCATGCCAGGACTGTCTCCAGACCGGAACCTCTCCATGCCAGTACTGTCTCCAGACTGACCCTCTCCATGTTAGGGCTGTCTCTAGACTGACCCTCTCCATGTCCAGGGCTGTCTCTTGAGCAGACCATTAGGCAGACAGGATGGACAGGGTGGGGGAAATCACTTCACTGGTTTTAAATGCTACCTTGTATAAGTTAGCCAGGATCTAAAAATCTTCATTAAAACTAAGTTAGTGGCTGGGCGGGGCGAGGGGGGGCAGGGCAGGGAGGGAGGTGGGAAAGGATGGGAAGGGGAAACCAAGGAGGAGACAACAATGCTTGATAAGAAATGCACTCATTACCTTGCCCGTGTAATTGTAACCCCTCTGTATGGTATTTTCACAATAGAAAAAAAAAACCAACAAAAAACTAAGTGAGGTAAACTAAAGAATAAGAAAACCAACAATGCTCACAAGGGGACCAAGTTGCACAGAGACTTCTAACTTAGAAACTGAGTTATGTTCACTTGTAAGGTTTTCATTCATTAGGGATCTCAATGAATGGAGTGACTGAATGAAAGCTTGTTTGCTCATATGTTTTGAGGGTATCTTTCTGGTGTCATTTAGGTATGGGGTTTATCTAAATGTGGGGACTTAAGTAAAGGACCACGGTCTCTCCAGCTGCTAGCGCTGAGGTCACCTGGGACATGCTACCCAGCTCTCTCTCTCTCATGTACTTCTGCTTTCTGTCACAGTGTCTGAGTCTGTGTGTCTGCATGTGTGTGTGTGTGTGTGCATGCATGTGCCTGCACACAGCCATGAGCACGTATGCGCACACACACACGCACGCACGCACATGCACATGTGTCAGAGCTTCCCGTCCTCTGGCTGGCCTTCAGCAGCACTGGCCCTGCAGGGCGAATCTGCACTGCTACGTTAGCCCGGGCCGGGGGTGGGAGCGTCCTGAGGAGGGAGCCTGCCCCGTGGCTCTCACCTCCCCCCCCGTGGCTCTCACCTCCCCCCCCCGTGGCTCTCACCCCCCCCGGCTCTCACCTCCCCCCCGTGGCTCTCACCTCCCCCCCCGTGGCTCTCACCTCCCCCCCCGCAGCTCTCACCCCCCCCCCCCGTGGCTCTCACCTCCCCCCCCCGTGGCTCTCACCTCCCCCCCCGTGGCTCTCACCTCCCCCCCCGTGGCTCTCACCTCCTCCCCCCCCGTGGCTCTCACCTCCCCCCCCGTGGCTCTCACCTCCCCCCCCGTGGCTCTCACCTCCCCCCCGTGGCTCTCACCTCCCCCCCCCGGCTCTCACCTCCCCCCCCGTGGCTCTCACCTCCCCCCCCGCAGCTCTCACCCCCCCCCCCGGCCCAGAGCCACCCCGGCGGAGGGCAGGGCCGCTTCACTGAGGGCGTCACCAGCATGCCGCTCACCGTCTGCACCCATCCACCTGCATCTCAGTCACAGCACACTAGCCCTGCCCTCGTCACGCACGGTGCCATGCCCTTTCACGAGCACACCCGGGGCTGTGAACACGCAGCTTCTGCCGATCTTAGAAGCAATGACCCTCAGCATGGCGCGGGCAGGGCTGTGTCAGGTGAGCCCGGCGCTCCGAGGGCTGGGACTGCTGCAGCCGTCAGTGTGCGCACGGCGCACCTGGACGGAAGGAGGACTGTCCGCAGGGCGCCCCGGCCTGGCGCGGCATCGGTGCCTGCTGAGCTCACGGGCTGTGCCTCCCCTAGGCTGTGGAGATGGGGAGGGCCCGGGCCTCACACCCGGGTCTGCCGGCCTCACACACTGAAGTTCAGGGAGGCTCTCAAGATGGCAGTGGAGCCCGCGCCTGGAACCCACTGCCATCCTAGTTGGCACCACCCTGAAACATGCGAATGCTGAGAGCAAACATCCGAAGCCAAGAAGCCAGGATTCCTCACAGCGTGCCTCAGTGTCCACCGCAATAGCATCACATCAGACACACTCTCTTATATGACTATTTTTTCACATACAAAGCCTTCCTCTGGTGCGGCAGGAGCGTTGTTTGCCTCCTATACAAACATTGCACTAAAGCTCCAAGTTTCCTGGTGCATACTGAAGTACCCAAACCTTCATGAGATATATGCAATAATTATATGTTATAATGAGGAGGAATTAGCGTGCACATTGCAAGTTTTATCCTGGCTGGATCCCTAGAAAGATCTCAGTGTAGATGACCCACTCCGCAGCCCCGGCCCGCACATCACGGAGCCCTCATTCTCTCTGCAGACTCAGGGAGGGGTTAATTTTTAAGATGATCAGATTCCATCCTTTTCCTTCTCCCCACGGTGTCCGCAGCCTCTCCCTGGCGGAAGCCTTGCATACTAAACACATCCTCTTTGTTCTGTGCTGGTCTCAGAATGCTCGCTTTTTCTGCTGACTGCAGTAGAAACCGGTCGGCTAATTCTGATTTTCACAGTCTGTCTGCACTTCAGCCCGCTCCCTCATCGGGGCATTTCCCCGAGGAAGACATAAGGGGATAATTGGCTGATCAATATGGAGGGCAGCATCCTAAGGGAAGCCAGGGATTCAGAGGCCGCCGCGCAGCCCGCTCATCACCTTCCCCAGCTCCTCCCTCGAGGCACGCCTGCCAGCTACCCCAAGTCATCAAGACACGGTAGCAACCAGGGGCCTGTTTGAAAGAAAGGGTACCCCAGGAATCTCACCATTCAGACTGTCTCAGTAGAAGGAATCTTCATGGTATCGTTTCTGCCTCAAGTTCCTTTGATGGAGTTCCTGCAGCGAGGAAGCGCCCTGCTAGAAGACTGTCTCCCGAAGGCTGAGGGAGCAGATCGGGCCATCCCGGTGACTCCGGTGGGAGGGGGTCCTGCCACACCCGCCCAGCACAGGCCGCACCTCCTGTGTGGTCTCCACAGCCCACATTGCTGTCCTGGCTCTGGTCAGCTGCTCTGCCTCGCCTGGGCAGTCACGTCAGACACAGGAGAAGTCTTAGCAGAACTATTCAAGGTTCGGTTCCTTCAAACGCCCGCTCCTCCTCATGGGGGTGGGGGTGGGGCAAATAGAGCCTCGAATCTCACAGAGCTGCTAATCTACACAGGGGCTGGCTGTGCGCCGGTAGTTCTCCTGATGGGCCGGCAAGGGCCGGGCAGCCTGGAGCTGCCTCTGAAGGCTCTGTGCCCAAGGAGGCCGCGCACACGCCTCCGACCTGGACCTACTCTCCTGCACTCCACAGAGCGCACACGCCTCTGGCCTGGACGCACTCCACAGAGCGCACACGCCTGACCTGGACGCACCCCACAGAGCGCACACGCCTGACCTGGACGCACTCCACAGAGCGCACACGCCTGACCTGGACGCACTCCACAGAGCGCACACGCCTGACCTGGACGCACTCCACAGAGCGCACACGCCTGACCTGGACGCACTCCACAGAGCGCACACGCCTCTGGCCTGGACGCACTCCACAGAGCGCACACGCCTCTGGCCTGGACGCACTCCACAGAGCGCACACGCCTGACCTGGACGCACTCCACAGAGCGCACACGCCTGACCTGGACGCACTCCACAGAGCGCACACGCCTGACCTGGACGCACTCCACAGAGCGCACACGCCTGACCTGGACGCACTCCACAGAGCGCACACGCCTGACCTGGGCGCACTCCACAGAGCGCACACGCCTGACCTGGACGCACTCCACAGAGCGCACACGCCTGACCTGGACGCACTCCACAGAGCACACACGCCTGACCTGGATGCACTCCACAGAGCACACACGCCTGACCTGGACGCACTCCACAGAGCGCACACGCCTGACCTGGGCGCACTCCACAGAGCGCACACGCCTGACCTGGACGCACTCCACAGAGCGCACACGCCTGACCTGGACGCACTCCACAGAGCACACACGCCTGACCTGGATGCACTCCACAGAGCACACACGCCTGACCTGGACGCACTCCACAGAGCGCACACGCCTCTGGCCTGGACGCACTCCACAGAGCGCACACACCTGACCTGGACGCACCCCACAAAGCGCACACGCCTGACCTGGACGCACTCCACAGAGCGCACACACCTGACCTGGACGCACCCCACAGAGCGCACACGCCTGACCTGGACGCACTCCACAGAGCGCACACGCCTGACCTGGGCGCACTCCACAGAGCGCACACGCCTCTGGCCTGGACGCACTCCACAGAGCGCACACGCCTGACCTGGACGCACTCCACAGAGCGCACACGCCTGACCTGGACGCACTCCACAGAGCGCACACGCCTGACCTGGACGCACTCCACAGAGCGCACACGCCTGACCTGGACGCACTCCACAGAGCGCACATGCCTGACCTGGACGCACTCCTCCGCACTCCACAGAGCGCTGTCATGTCCACGTATGGGGAATAAACACGTATCCCAAAGTATGTGCACACACACGCAGATAGAAACATGTAGACATGTGTGCATACATATGCATTCAAATAATTATTCTTTTTGTTGGATTACCTCGTGAAAACAAAGTATAACTTATGGACATTTTATATCCATTTAATCTACGCTTCTATCATAGGAAATCCCCAAAGACATTTGTCAAAATATATTTAAAAATCTGCTAATGAAAAGGCCTATGCCACTGAACAATATGTTGACATTGGGATGAGGGAATTTAATCATGTGAAAATAACCCCCCCATGGATATTTTGAAAATAGAATTCTTCTGATAGGTCAACTTTATACTAAAGATGTACTGATTAATTATGAGCTCAGTGTCATCTGAGATATTCAGCACCTGAGTAAATCCTTGTTATCCTTGTTGTTCAAATTTGCTGTTGTTCAAACAAACAGAAATTGATAAAAGAACTTGAGTTCTGTAATAAGAAAAACTATCAACTGAGTCTGACTATATAGCCACCACTTACAGAAAATAATTTAGGATGTGTTTCTAATTAACACAAAGAGAGTAAAATAGTCTCTGCCCCACTTATCCCATATAATCAACAGAAAGATCAAACACAACACTTCACATAAATATGCTCACAGCAAATGCACAGAATTATTTTGGTTTATGTGCAACTGCGATGTTTAAGGATCTTTGGAGTTAAAAGAAATACTTAATTCACAAGTCTTAAATAATGTTCCTTCTATAATCTGTGAGCTCCTGTGGTAATAATTTGATAATTTGTGCAAATTTGTTTTATCCAAAACAAAACCTCTCAATAAACTCCTCATTTCACTTTATAATCGAGACAGCATCATGGCAGGGATTGGATCATGATGGCGGACGCCCAGCTGCCCCCGTGGGGCCTGGCGCCCCTCACTTAGGGTCTGGGGGGTGTTGGCCTCCCTGCTCACAGCCCAGGCCCTGTGCTCTGCCCTCCTGCTTTTCCTACTTTCCGTAGGGCCCCTGTGTGCTGGGAATGAGGCCAGACGGCTGCAGCTGGGGCCTGCAGCTGGCTCCAGGGTCCACAGAGGCCTGGGACCCACCTCAAGACCGCACCAGACAGGGAGGCCGGTGCAGAGCGCATGGGCCCCGCTCTGTGCCCACGAGCTGGCGTGTGCCGACTGACTCGATGTCACTTCAGCAGGGAGCCAGGTGGAATGCACTCCATGATGAAAACAGGCCGGGCCTTCAAAGCCTTACTGTAGTGAAGGAACACACCTGGGGCCATGCACGTGACCCCTGGCTGCTTGATCCACAGAGCACGGCCGGTCTTTGATCTAGACTCTTCCTGGAGATTCCCGACTCTGACCGGCAAGGAAGTACCTGAGTGTGACCCACTTGGGCTGTAAGTGGGATACAGCCACGTGGGCCTGTGGGCTCCTGCGGGCTCCCGTGGGCACCCCCTCGAGTGACTGGCTTCAGAGAGCCCAGAATCAGGCACTCACAGAAATGTATTCCCAGGAGAAAGTCACAGGCCTGGGTCACAAGAGCCACCACTGCTAACTCTGGATGTCCCCAGACTCTCAGGGAGGCCATCCAAAAGGGGTCAGGCCTGCGCTTTCTACCCAAGAAATCTAGCCACTTGGATGTCTTTGCAGACAGTCCAACCTCACAGCAGCTCACATTTGAATTCTACTTGCGTCTCCTAGGTGGTCCCCATAAGGTCTCCTGACGTGACTGAGAGGTGGCAGATGCTAACCAAGGACTCTGAACGAGCACCCTGGGGTCAGCTTGGAGCCCTGGGGTCAGCTTGGAGCACTCCGGTCAGCACAGAGCCCTGAGTTCAGTTTCAGAGCACTCCAGTCAGCTTGGAGCCCTGTGGTCAGCTTGGAGCCCTGTGGTCAGTCTCGGAGCCCTGTGGTCAGCTTGGAGCCCTGTGGTCAGCTCAGGGCACTCTGGTCAGCTCGGAGCCCTGTGGTCAGCGTGGAGAACTGCAGCCAATCTGTGTGCTTCTTTGTGTGCACACAGTCAGCACACACCCGGTGCCCAGTGCCGTGCCCGGGCAGGGTCAGGGCTCAGGAGCCCTCAGACGCAGCAGCTGCTCATCTGATGCTCCTCTCACGCGTCCATAAGCTGTGAGCACATATGGAGTTAGTCCAGCAGCAATGCTATCTGGCTCACGAAGCCATCATCCTCTAAGCCATCAGATCCTCAGTTTAGAACAAACTGGCATTGTACTGACACATTCTAAAATGCCCTCAGTGGTTTAAAGAAAGGGCAGCACCTTGCATAGTTAAAGGTAAACTACTTAAGGTCTGACCCTAAAGATGCTAAAACCAGAAGTATAGTTTCTATGAAAAGCAAAGCCCAAACTTGAAGACTCTTAGTTCAATCCAGCACACACAGAAATACTTCATAATTCCAAGCGTTAATGTCTATCACCTCCCACACGAGCTGAGGATGTAAAACAATGTGATTTTATGCCGTCTGCGCAGTGAGCCCAGGCAAGATGTAAATGGCCCGTCGGTCTTGACAATTAATGTCACCCAGCCACCGCAGCCACCGCACGGTGATACCATGTCCAGAAATAGTTTGTGTGAACTGGTCCCCTTTCTGGCCCTCCACGTGTCTCATGACTCAGACAGGTGCGTTACTTCTCAGCCTTGCGTCAATGAGATGGCACGTCTGTCCAGGCCTGGCTGGGCAGAGCAGCACTGATTGTTGGCCATGCTCAATTGTACCTCATTAGGCTTTTCCTTGTCATGCTCTCTAACATAAAGCAGAACTATCGGGAGAATAAGCACTAACTTACTCAACGTATGTGTATGCAGAGATACAGAAACATGTATGCATGCAAATATAAGCGGCAAATGTTCCCATAAGAACCTGTGTGTGTGTGTGTGTGTGTGTGTGTGTGTGTGTGTGTGTGTGTACCAGTAGTTGGCCTTGAACTTAGGTCCTAGGTGCTGTCCCTTGGCTTTTGCTCAATGTTAGTGCTCTACCATATGAACTCCAGCTCCATTCCTTGGTGGTTAAATGGAGATGAGAGTCACATAGATTTTCCTGCCTTGGCTGGCTTTGGCCTGCTATCCCAGATCTCAGCCTTCTGAGTAGCTCCGATTGCAAGTATGAGCCACTGATGTCTGTGAAGATCTTAACCAACTCTGACCATCCAGGAGTGTGTCTTAAAGTTCAGATGGCCTGGCTTCTAAAAGCACACACTCAGACTGCACACAGAAGTGTCAACGCATGTGTGGGAAGGCGTCCCTTTGTTGGTGGAGGTGATGGCCATCCCAGGATTGACTCTTCTGAGTGCAAGGAAGAAGGGTAAGAAGGAAAACCTCCTTCCACACTTCCATCATTTTGTGGCATTTCTCTGAGGTGAGCTCTACACCAATAAAGACTCACTTCTTTCTAGAAAAAGTAACCTTTAGAACATCATAGTTTTGAGTCCTGTATGAACAGAAGACTACATACAAAATGAGGCAGCTGTTTGGGAAATGCCCTGCTCTCCGAAGAGACTTCTCTGATTGTGTGTCTCACAAGTGCCAGGCCAGAAACACGGATCTCAAATTCCAAGGCCCTGGGCCTTCCCATCCACCATGTTGCAGTTCGTCTTGATCACATGACATTCACCCAGCAGAGCTTCCGCGACTGATGGACAGAACCCCCCCCCCCTTCCCCAGCACGTGCCCTCTCACCCCATAGCTGTGTGCCAGCCACACCCACAACACTACAGGGCCTGGACCAGGGACGCTACCCCTTGGAGAGGAAGCTCAGACAAACCTAGAAGTCCACAAATGCTAAACTAGTCCTCTGGCTAAATTTTGCTTCTCTAATCAAATATGTGTACCATAAATATCTCAGAAATTGCTATGACAACCTATCTGAATAACAATTTGAGACAAAAATCTAAAGTTGAGCAGATCATTTAAAGAAATTCTTTAAGACAAAGGCTAAGCCTGCATAAACAGCTGATGTTTTCAGTATTGAGCAAGCAGACCTATTTGTAGGACAATCACTAGCGTACCATGGAAAAATAGCACCAGAAAACTCACATGGAAAACAGACTCAAACCATGACTGGACACTTGACTAGTATTTTAAAGATTACCATTTTCTTCTTCTTCCTCTTCCTCTTCTTCCTCTTCCTCTTCCTCCTCCTCCTCCTCTTCCTCCTCCACATCATCTCCATCTTCATCATCGTCATCATCATCTTCCTCATCAATCTCCTCCTCCTCGTCCTCGTCCTCGTCCTCCTCCTCCTCTCTGTCCACCTCCTCATCCTCGTCATCTTCATCCCCTTGCTCATCATCGTTGTCCTCCGAGAACTCCTCCTCCTCCTCCTCTTCCTCCTCCTCCTCCTCCTCCTTCTCGTCCATGTCTTCAGAGACGTCGCTCTCGTAGCATTCGTCCACCGAGGAGCTGTCTGCCTTCGCCGTGAGCGGTCTGCGCTTGGGAGCCGGCCCCTGGGGCTGCTTATCTTGGCTTTTCCTTTTCTTGGCTAAGGGACAGCCATACACGCTGATGGAACATAGATAACAAAAGAGAGAGAGAAATCTGTGTTACTGTTTTTGGCAGTCAGAGCAATAGGGGGACTGGATGAGCACTGTTGAGGCTGAGCGCCAGCGGTGTCACGTGACCACCAGGGGACAGGCCTGTGTGCCTGTCCTCACACACCAGTGCCTGCTGGCCAGGAGCATTTGCCTCACCACCATTCACATTTATGGCAAGTCCTCTCCCTCCTCCGTGCTCCAGGTACAAATGGCACAGAGATCCTGATAAAATCCCTGAGGGTGGGTGAGAGCCATTTGCACAGCATGCACCTCATACAAGCGACAAGGTAAGCCCAGCTCCCGCCGTTTACCTGACATAACCATGCACGACGCTCATCACACGTAATGTGAAATATAAAATGCATACCCCACAATAGATTTGGATCTGTATATTTTCTAGATAAACATATAGCTTTAGGCATGATCACCTTTAAGAAGGTAAGTCAGAGATGGGTATTAGGTATTTCCCCCCCCCCCTCCAGGCCTGGGGCTTGAACTCTGGGCCGGGGCTCTGTCCGAGCTTCTTTTGCTCAAGGCGAGCGCTCTACCACTTGAGCCACAGCACCACTTCTGGATTTTCTGAATAGTTTATTGAAGATAAGAGTCTCACGGACTTTCCTGTCTGGGCTGGCTTTGAACCGCGATCCTCAGCTCTCAGCCTCCTGAGTAGCTGGGATGGCAGGCGTGCGCCACGGCTGATTAGCCCGCTAAGGTTGGTGTTGTTGAGGAGAGCAATCACCCAAGTTCAGGCTGGGCAGACGCCTGCCTTGGCCGGTGTGAGTCTCGATTCCAGCACTCCAGAGTGACCTCACTGTTACTGGTAGTCAGTGCTAACTCAGGCCCAAATTGGCCGGGATTGGGTCCACCCTCACTGTGCGAGGCCACAGTCTTTCCCGGAGAAAGGGCAATTTTCCGAACAATGTTTCCAGTTTGGCTTTTTTCCTGACGTTCTTTCTGGAAATCTTATCCTTGCAGGCCAGACGTCACGACGGAGGGGCTGTGGTGGGAGACGCTGCTGGTCCGGCACGAGCCGGGGCCCGCGGCCGCGCTGGCCCTGTGGGACTCCTGCAGCGGGGGCTGGTTTTGGACCTAGGGATGGTGAGACTGGTCTGGGGCTGGACAGTCTTGGTGGGTCCCGTGCCACGCAGGAGGGGCAGAGATGAGTCCCAGAGCCCATCGGGGACTTGGGGATCGCAGTGACCCCCATTTTGAGCCAAACTGTGGTGCACCCCGGTTCCTCCAGCACCACGCGTTGGGACGTTACAACAGGATGCGCCACACGGAGGACGGGAGAACCCTCGGACGACGTGTCTGACGGGCGTCCGTCACTGCCCGGTAGAGCAAGGGCAGGCGGCATGGCGACGGAGGTCCTCCAGGAAGAGGGAAGCTGCCGTGAACGCCTCGGGGTACACCGGAAACATCCGGCAGGGAGAGACACACGGCAGCGCATGCCAAGCAAGACTGCATGTGCAAAGTGTGTGCGGAACAAAGCATGCCAGCTGCACGCCTGTAATCCTAGCTACTCAGGAGCATGAGACCTTTCAAAACCACCACCAAAGAGCCAGGCTGGAGGTGTGGCTCAAGTGGTAGAACACCAGCCAAGCAAGCCAGCTGGACATGTCTCAGGCCTTCAGTTCAAACCCCAGTATGACCAAAGAAAAAAAGGAAAGGAAAGAAAAAGATGCGATAGGTTCAGACAACACAAGCAGGAAGTGGCACTTCTGGAGAAAAGGAGCAGCGTGAGCAGGCGGGCATCACGCGGGCCGTGGACGGCCGTGGCCCCACAGGAAGCACGGCGCACTCGAGCTCTCCCGAGCACTTAGTGACGCCATGACTACGTCATGTCGGAGGATCTGGAGAGACACCAGGCAGCACAGGGCAGCCAGGCCGTCCGTGTGAGGACCGGGCTGGGGGAGGGTCTGGAGGGCAACTCTGCAGTCAGACACACCTGGGAGGGGACACCGAGGCCCGAGGGAGCCTCTGCCGCCCTCTGGGGGCCGCGGCTGCATGGGAGGACGCAGGAGGCAGGCACTGGGGACGGGCGGGAGTGTGATCGCTCGCGGCAGGGCTTATCATTGAGTGACTGTGGACGGGTGCTCAACGTTGCACCTCAGGTCGTCCGCTGGAGACGAGAACGGGTGCCTTAAGACATCCCCGAGAGGAGCCTGGTCCGGCTCTGGCACATTCCGCTCGACATGTGAGCGAGTACTGGTGGGTGACGGCGGTCGGGGAACACTGATGGTTTTATCGGGGATGCAGGAAACCCAGCCGGACGCTTGCGCCGCGTCCTGGTCTAGTGGGTGCGCTGCCGCTGGCCTTCAGTCCTGGAGGGGGCGCACAGTGCGATGCTGGGGGCCAGAGCGAGGCTCACGGGGCGAGGCCAGTTACCACATGAAGCAGAAGCGGTCAGGAAAGGCGGAGCTGTCTACCGTGTAAAGGCCACGGCCCTTGGATGTACGAAAGCAGAGCCACAGCAGGCTGCTGCTGCCCCGGGCACCGGGCGCGAAGTCCGGGCTTCCCCCGGGGGCTTCCTCGCAGGCTGGCGGGGCCGCAGTCCGGGCTTCCCCCGGGGGCTTCCTCACAGGCTGGTGGGGCCGCAGTCCGGGCTTCCCCCGGGGGCTTCCTCGCAGGCTGGCGGGGCCGCAGTCCGGGCTTCCTCGCAGGCTGGCGGGGCCGCAGTCCGGGCTTCCCCCGGGGGCTTCCTCGCAGGCTGGCGGGGCCGCAGTCCGCCTCTCCGAGGCAGCGGCCCCCACATGCTCTGTCCACACCTGAGGCCTTCCAACCAGCCCGCCACACCAGCGGCTCCTGCGCTGTGTCCCCTCCCGGAGGGACGCGCTGAATGTGCTGCCCAGGCTTGAGCCAATACCCAAGACATCGCGGCTCAAGCAGCACGCCGCTCCCTCCCCACCATCCCAGCTCCGCGCCCCGCGCCCTCACCCCGCGCCCCGCGCCCTCACCCCGCGCCCCGCGCCGCCCTCGCCCCGCGCCCCGCGCCGCCCTCGCCCCGCGCCCCGCGCCCTCACCCCGCGCCCGCGCCGCCCTCGCCCCGCGCCCGCGCCGCCCTCGCCCCGCGCCCCGCGCCGCCCTCGCCCCGCGCCCCGCGCCGCCCTCGCCCCGCGCCCGCGCCGCCCTCGCCCCGCGCCCCGCGCCGCCCTCGCCCCGCGCCCCGCGCCGCCCTCGCCCCGCGCCCCGCGCCGCCCTCGCCCCGCGCCCGCGCCGCCCTCGCCCCGCGCCCCGCGCCGCCCTCGCCCCGCGCCCGCGCCGCCCTCGCCCCGCGCCCCGCGCCGCCCTCGCCCCGCGCCCCGCGCCGCCCTCGCCCCGCGCCCCGCGCCGCCCTCGCCCCGCGCCCGCGCCGCCCTCGCCCCGCGCCCGCGCCGCCCTCGCCCCGCGCCCCGCGCCGCCCTCGCCCCGCGCCCGCGCCGCCCTCGCCCCGCGCCCCGCGCCGCCCTCGCCCCGCGCCCCGCGCCGCCCTCGCCCCGCGCCCGCGCCGCCCTCGCCCCGCGCCCTCACCACCTCGCCCTCACCCCGCGCCGCCCTCGCCCCGCGTCCTCACCCCGCGCCGCCCTCACCACCGCGCCCTCGCCCCGCGCCGCCCTCGCCCCGCGCCCTCGCCCCCGCGCCCTCGCCCCCTCGCCCCGCGCCCTCACCCCCTCGCCCCGCGCCCTCACCCCGCGCCCTCACCCCGCGCCCCGCACCGCCCTCGCCCCGCGCCCTCGCCCCGCGCCCTCGCCCCCGCGCCCTCGCCCCGCGCCCTCGCCCCGCGCCCTCGCCCCCGCGCCCTCGCCCCACGCCCTCGCCCCCGCGCCCCGCGCCCGTGCCCCGCGCCCACGCCACCCTCGCCCCGCGCCCTCGCCCCGTGTCCTCGGCGGCACCCTTCCTCTCCCGCTCGCGTGTGTCTTGATGGAGGTGGCCGCAGACGCACCGGGCCCATCTCCTGGGTGTGGCCCGATGCCTCCAGCTGGCGCCCTGACAGGGCCTCTGTGGGCAGCAGGAAGACGCCTCAGGGCGTCTCATGTCTCAGGGAGCCCCAAGCTTGAGCTGCGGAGCAACAGAGCCAGCGTGGGAAAGGGCTCTGGCAGGGCCTCGGTCAGCCCGGGAGGCTGCGGGAGGATACGCGGGTGCACGGAGCTGCGGGGGTGTGCGGAGGCGCTGGGGCTCAGGACACATGGAGCTGCAGGGGTGTGCGGAGGCGCTGGGGCCCAGGACACATGGAGCTGCAGGGGTGTGCGGAGGCGCTGGGGCTCAGGACACATGGAGCTGCAGGGGTGTGCGGAGGCGCTGGGGCCCAGGGCGCTGCGGGGGTGTGCGGAGGCGCTGGGGCCCAGGGCGCTGCGGGGGTGTGCGGAGGCGCTGGGGCCCAGGACACACGGAGCTGCAGGGGTGTGCGGAGGCGCTGGGGCCCAGGGCGCTGCGGGGGTGTGCGGAGGCGCTGGGGGCGCAGGGAGCTGCAGGGGTGTGCGGAGGCGCTGGGGCCCAGGGCGCTGCGGGGGTGCGCGGAGGCGCTGGGGCCCAGGACGCACGGAGCTGCGGGGGTGCGCGGAGGCGTTGGGGCCCAGGACGCACGGAGCTGCGGGGGTGCGCGGAGGCGTTGGGGCCACACGGAGCTGCGGGGGTGTGCGGAGGCGCTGGGGCCGCACGGAGCTGCGGGGGTGCGCGGAGGCGCTGGGGCCCAGGACGCACGGAGCTGCGGGGGTGCGCGGAGGCGTTGGGGACACACGGAGCTGCGGGGGTGTGCGGAGGCGCTGGGGCCGCAGGGAGCTGCGGGGGTGTGCGGAGGCGCTGGGGCCCAGGGCGCACGGAGCTGCGGGGGTGTGCGGAGGCGCTGGGGCTCAGGACACACGGAGCTGCGGGGGTGTGCGGAGGCGCTGGGGGCGCAGGGAGCTGCGGGGGTGTGCGGAGGCGCTGGGGCCCAGGACGCACGGAGCTGCGGGGGTGTGCGGAGGCGCTGGGGCCCAGGACGCACGGAGCTGCGGGGGTGTGCGGAGGCGCTGGGGCCGCAGGACACATGGAGCTGCGGGGGTGTGCGGAGGCGCTGGGGCCCAGGGCGCACGGAGCTGCATGTCTGTCATGCAGAGTCTTCGGAACAGCTTGTCGGCGGCCCAAGCAGATGCAGGAAGACCAAGTCCACATGCCGGGAAGGAAACGGAGGTTCCTCTCCAGGTTCCCGTTCCACCTTTTCTCTTTGGGGAACAGGAGGAGAGGGACTGGAAGAGGAAAGAGGAGCCAGGGGAGCAGAAACATAGCCAATCAAGACGGAGCCTGAGTGTGAACGGCCAGACGGAGGGGCCGGACCAGCGCCGGCTCTGTTCCTGCCACACTGGCACTGGGAGCCCTGCTGTCCACGTGGGCAGCGAGTCACTGGCCACCCGGACGCGGAGGGCAGTGGCACAGCGTGACGGTCCTGCCTGGAGCCGGGAGCCGGCCGCCCAGGGTTGCCAAGTTGAAGCCCAGGCTGGGAGCTCTGCTGGCGTCTGTCAGGTGCAAGGTAGCACTCTTCAAGTTCTGGGGGGTCAAATCGCCAGGGTGTCCTTCACGTCCGCCTCATTGTTGGAACCTCTTGGTAACACCTCAAGGCTCTTCCAAACGATGTCTGCTTTTACCTGGGCTGCTCGACAGATCTGGCGCACCCCTCGTAACCACACGGGTTCAATTTGGCAGCCATCGGAAGTCCAGCCTTGTACGTACCGTGGTTCCGGTCATGTTACAGGCTTTCTGTTCAGGCCTTGCTCGGTATCCATTGCTGTCAAGTGTAAGTCAAGTGCGCTTCAGCCATATACAATTCCCCCTTTGTTCCCGTCTGCCCATTGTTGCGGACGGCCAACCATCACGCTCTACTTTTAAAGAGAAAACCAAATGCCCACGCTACGCTTCCTCCTGTCTGTGTTATGCGTCCTGGCTCCAGCAAGGCTCCGAAAGCCGACGTCTGGCATATGGCAGAGGGAAGCCTTGGAAAGCGCGTCTGGGATCCGCCGGGGATGTGTGAAGCCCACAGGCCGAGGGGTCTGCGGCTGCCGGCGCCTAGAACGCCTAGAACGGGGAGGCGGCCTGGCCCCATGCCTCTGTGCCTGGAGTTTGCAAACCCTGCGGGGCTGCGCTCCACCCGCCTCACGCCGCGGGCCACGTCCAGCTCTGCGGGGCTCGCGTCTCCTGAACACACCAGGCCTCATTATGGGGCAACCAAGTGGGGCACGTGGAGAAGCGGGGGCTGACGGGGAAGCGGAGGACCCACGCTAACACCGTGGCCTCCGTCCTCACCTTCCTCTTCAGACGCTCAGGCTCACGTGCCACGTGCGATTCCTTACAACAGCTCCTGGGCTGTGTGGTGAGCCTGCACCGGCCGGCGTCCCCGGAGCAGCCGTGGAGGCCGGAGCCCGGCGGCATCCTCCGGGCGAGGACAGTCTGTGGCTTGCTTCTGGGGCGGAATGAGCACTCTCCATGACCCACAGGGCTGCAGCTGCACACTGCAGCTGTCCTTCACCAGAGAGAGGGGCCAGAAAGGCCTCTGGGCCCTGTCCAACACGGTGGCCTCTCCCCACAGGCAGCCACTTAATTAAAATGGAACAAAGCTAGAAGTTGAATTGTTCTGCGGCATGGTCTCATTTCCAGCTCCGTAGCTGCACGTGGCCGGCGGCTCCCTGGGGACGGGCCGGAGCACTTCCCACCGGCACACGGGGGTCTTTCCTCGGAGGGGACCCTGGCTGCTGCGGTGAAGAGGCTGAGGGTGGACAGTGGAGGGAAGGCCTGAATTTGGAAGGCAGCTCTAGACCCCTGAACTGTCCACCTTTACCCCAGCGGCTCCTGGAAGGAGTTAGTGATACCCCATCTCCAAGACAAAATACAAACACAAGGGCTGGGACAGGACGCAGTGAGGGCACCTGGTTCAAGGACCTGGGTTCAATCCTCAGAGGACAAAAAAGAGAACAGTTGGGCCCCCAGAGGGCCTGGTTGGCCTGAGCAGCTGGAGAGCTGACGCCCTGCGGCTCACGCCCCGACAGGCCCCTCCGAGGCCAGGGCCGCGGGGGCCGGTGGAGGGGACCAGAGGTGGGGGATGGCCTCTGGGCCTCTGGGCCACAGGCTCCTGCAGGATGCTGAGGCCTAACGTGTCTGGAGGCCAGCTCCCACCTGCAGCTGTTGGCTGACTGCTGCCACACACCCACCCTCTCCTCTAGACACAGCACCTTGTATGAATACAATATTTGGCGATTAGAGTAAGACTACATTTATAGTTTCTTTGGTCAGTTCTGGGCCTGGGCGCTGTCCCTCAGCTCTTCAGCTCAAGGCTATCGCTCTACCACTTGAGCCACAGCGCCACTTCTGGCATTTTCTGCTTATGTGGTGCTGAGGAATCGAACCCAGGACCTCATGAATGGGAGGTCAGCACTCTACCACTGAGCAACCTTCCCAGCCCTACGTTTATAGTTTTTGCACACAGTTGAAACATCACAGAATCCGTAAATAAGCTTTTTTCCCCTGAAGTCACGGTGGCTGGTCTTCTGTGGACCAGCGTGATCTCCTGAACTTCTGTTTGCCTGGCCACTCCTAGCGCAGGGCTCTGTCTTGAGCGCCTCCTTCAGCTTCCTGCGATTCACTATCACGCAAGGACACAGACCGGACACGTGGAACTAGGTGTGGAATTACAGCCAGAAGTTCTGGGGGTTCAGGCCGCGGCTCGTGGTGGCGGTGCCGGGCCCTCAGGCCCTCCTGGGAGCAGCCGCAGCTCAGACACACGCCGGGTCTTAGCTTGGTCTAAGCAATGTTTAGGTTGTTGTGGAGGGGGCTGTGCACAGCAGTTTTGGCCACGGACTCACACATGTTCCGTGTCAGGTGCCACAAGACCGGATATCTTCGAGGTCCTGCCCTCTGCTTTCCTGCATCTTTGTTTTAATATGAACAGTTGCTGTTCATATTATCATACACTCTGCTGTATGGTGGGGGTGCGGGGTGGGGGGTGGGGGACGGGGGGTAGGGGGTACAGGCGCGCCCAGCCCCCAGAGACCCCCACGCCTCCTCGTATTATAGGTCAACACACATTATCGATGTCTATAACTATATCTGCGTACTTAGATTGTTTAAATGTGATACAGACGCTTCTGGTATTGAAACTATCTGATGAAAAATTGTTCAGGATGTTTACTTGATTCTTGCTTAGAGAATTTAGCCTCACTTTCTGGAAGGTCGATGCTTTTTATCTTTTTAAGACATCTCTACATGACATCGCCTGTTAATTAACAGCATCCTGAGCAGTCATTCAGAGTCAGATAAGGTCTGAAATCATCACTAGCTTCAACCTCTCCTGTCTCTGCAAGGCCAGCAAACAAGTCAAGGCAGCCGGTGGTCACTGCATGTCACTCCGCGGTGGTAACACCTCTCGGCGCACCCAGCCATTGTCAAGCCAGAGATCCAGCTCCCTCCAGAGAAATTGTCCCCCCCACGTCTCCCACCCTTCAAGGCTGGGCTGACCTGCTGCTCCCCGTGGACCAGCAACCACTCCCTCTCCTCATGCCTACCCTTCCCCTCTCCCTCTTCCTTCCCACCCCTCCCTTCCAACTGCACACACCACATTACACCTAGGTTTGCCCCCAAAGCCAACTCTGGATGGGAGATGCTCAACACAGAATTGCACCAGACATGACCGCGTACAGTCTCCCCAGGGAAGGCTTCCCCAGGGGCCAGAGCCTGGCACAGTGGGCTGTGAAGGGCTGTGCCCAGCCTCTCCAAGCAGCCCCTCCTCCCGACACACTCCAGTCCCCTTTGGTTCTAAAATCCCACTTGAAATCACAGGCATTTTCTTGTATTACCATTTGATCAGGTCTGTCAGATTTACTTCTTCCATGTGGAGTCAGAGTCAGACCCCAGCGGCTGCTTTTCATTAGCACGCAGTTGAAGGTCCGTTGCACGAGCCTCCAGCTCCCTCTCGGGGTGACTGGCCCCCCTGCTCGGCCTGTCCACTGAGGCCTTGCTGGCCTCCACCTTGGCAAGGTGCGGGCCTTGCTCACCCAGGCCGGGCGCCCGGCGCTCTGGCGCCAGAGCAGCCATGTGTGCTTTGGCTGAGATCAAGCTGGGCTGTGATTTATTAGGCTCTTTTAGCAGGCCAGATACTGTACCGAGACTGCCTTTTCTTTTCCAAATGTTGCCCCCATATTCATGGATTTTGCATGTTCTGAAACTCCTATCGATGTGTGGATGCCCAGCCCTCCCTCGGGCGTGTCCACGCACTCCGGACACCGACTCTGCCTTCTGTGCTTGCAGCTGTTTGCCTGGGCCAGCTGGGCTAGTCCATGCGCTGTCCATCTGTCTTGAACCGGGTACCCCTGCCCTCTTGGTGGACCGTGTGCTCTCTGGCCCGGGGTGTTCTCCCACAGGGTCTCCTCTGGGGGCGCCTGTCTTCCATGTTTCCGGATCTTTGAGGATCTGTGACGCCCTGGTGCTCCACCTGTCCCAAATTACTGGCGTCTGATTCTGAATTGCAAAGTTTCCCGATGCTTCAGTGGCCCCTCTCCCTGCATCCGGATTCTTGTGAAGCTGTCAGGACAGAGGGCTTCGATCCCTCGTATGCAGCTTCCCTTTCAGGACTTCCTGGCAGCCGGGAGCGTGTTCTGGGATGCGGCGGCGGTCCTGCGCTTGGGTACCTGCTAGTAGCCGCGTGGGCTGTGTTGTGTGGCTGGGTCAGGGGAGGTTGAGGATGGCTCCTGCCCGTGGCCCTTGCTCTTTTCCTCTTCTCTTTTCTGGAGTGACGGTTTGGAAGGTGTCTTTCTGCCCAGTTCTTTTATTGTCCTCTCCTATTCTTCCCCATAATGCCTGTGTATGAGTGTGTGTGTGCACATGTGTGTGTACACAAGTGTATGTGCACATGTGTGTGTGCACGTGTGTATATGTGTTGGTCTTGGGGCCCGGGCACCATTCCTGAGCTTTTGTGCTCAAGGCTAGCACTCTAAAACTTGAGCCACAGCTTTACTTCTCACTTTTTTTGGTGGTTGATTGGAGATACAAAGTTCCACAGACGTTCCTGCCCTGGCTGGCTTTGAACCGTGATCCTCAGGTCTTAGCCCTTTGAGCAGCTAGCAGGAGAGGTGTGAGCCGCTGGCATATGAGCCACCGTGTCCTTTGAACTAGACACTTTCTTCAACTTTCTCTTCACCCTTCTTCAGCCTTAGTTTCTTGTTTTTTTTTTTCTAAACTTTCTAGCACCCTTAATTATTTTCCATAAAATGACTTTTCCTTCTCTTTAAGGTGAGGATTTTGTGCTTTTGGAGATGCTCTTCTTGGTGTCTGTGTCCTTCTTGTTTTTGGAGATGCTCTTCTTGGTGTCTGCGTTCTTCTTGCTTTTGGAGATGCTCTTCTTGTGTCTGTGTCCTTCTTGCTTTTGGAGATGCTCTTCTTGGTGTCTGCGTCCTTGTTGCTTTTGGAGATTCTCCTCTTGGTGTCTGCGTCCTTCTTGTCTCGTGGTTTTCGCGGTGGGGCATTCTTCCAGGGCTGGGCTGTGGCTGGCCACTCTTGCTGCGTGCGGGCTGGTGGCTTGTGGGGTGCGGAGGTGGCGGTGTGGAAGCATTGGTGGCTGGGGTGGCCGTGTCCGCAGGGGTGGCCGTGTCCGCAGGGGTGGCCGTGTCCGCAGGGGTGGCCGTGTCCGCAGGGGTGGCTCTTTCAGGGCCCTGTTTTGCGGGAAGATGCCGAGGCGGAGCCTGACCCCGGAGCAGCAGGGTCCCGCTCTTCCCGCAGGGCAGGGCACCCGGAAAGCCCTCCCGAGCGTCCTGAGCCCATAGGGCGCCTGCGGAGTGTCCACCGGCGTGCAGCACTGGAGCAGAGTGGTTTCTGGCACAAAGCTTTTCTGTCCTCCAGACGCATCCGCCTCTGCTTCCGGGTCCCAGGGGCTCCCGCGCTGCCCCCGAGGCCTGGCTTCCCTTTAGCGGGCCTGGCCTGCTGGCCCCACCGTGCCAGCTACAGCCCCACTATTTCCATAGAAACCTTTTCTTTCCCGTGCCCCCGTCCAGCGGCTTCTTCTTCAGCTGAGTGCATTCTGCGAGGCTGTAGAAGACACGGGGTCTCATTTTCACCCTGGATTCAGACACGTCGACAATGCTTGAGAACTCAAATTAGGCTCTACCAAAACCTGTATCATCACTAGTTATGATTGCTCACGGCTCATTTAAGAAAATGTAGAAAAGCCCAAAGCTAACCTTCCCCATTCTTCTTCAATTATGTGTGAAGTCGCCATCTTTAGACGCTCTAGGAGAGCTTGTAATGCTGAGATAGGACAACGTTTCTCCATTTGGAGTCAGGTGCAGTGGCTCAGGTCTGTGGGTCTCAGGGAGCAGAGACTGGGGATCATAGTTCAAGACCAACCTGGTTATAAAAGCTAGTGAGACTTTATCCCAAGCAGTGGCTGGGTATGGTGGTGGGCTCCTGTTACTCCCGCTACAGGGAAAGCGGGAGGGCCCGGGGGAGCTGGCTTGCCAGCCCTGACACAATAAGCACACACAGGAGGATCGCAGTCCAGCACAGCCCGGCACAAAGGAAGACGCTACCTCAACTAATGCGTGAGGGGCTGAGGCGAGGCCTAAAGTGTGGACCCCTCTAAGCCAAACACAAGCTCTGCCACTGCCCCAGGCCTTTACCATAAAACACACAGGATTCTAACACGGGGCACTGAGATCTGTAACTTTTACGTTTGACTTATTTATGGAGATATAATTGAATATCCCTAGATCAAAGAATTATAACCTTGCTAATGATCATGTAGATATCTAATCATTATATAAAGGAAACACTATCTCTATTAAGAAGTTTGAAGCTTCTTAAATATGCATTTTTTAGTGAGTTGTGAGTAGAATGTCGATAGATTGTACTTTCTCCACAGAGACTTTCAAAGCTGCTGAATAGTTAGTTGACCAAGGAACCCCGCTATCTGGTTATTACCATCAGGACTTGTGTTTATGCTATGGTATCCCCTTGATGTTGATTTCTGTGCCACAGTTGTTTACAAGCTGTTTGCATTTGGTCTTAGAGAGCATCTTGGCTGGGCACACATATTGTTGTTCGATTTATTTTCTTTCAAGTAACCATTAGGAAGACTTGTTGACGGACAGCACGGGCAGAGGCCTGCTGCGGGTCAGCCTGCCACAGTGCACACCGTGGGTCCTGAGGCTGCCAAACCGCACCCTTTTTACCCAGCACCACTCTCTTTTCTAAACTCAGTTGTTCTTGTGACAGACAATACTAGTTTTGAGCAGACAACTCTCCTTCATACAAAGTAATGTGCAAAGAGAAACTGAGACTTCCTCAATTGCTTTAAATGTGGGCAGACTTGGGCCATGATGGTGCCCATGTGCTGGTGGGGGCCCTGTCCTGAATTCCTGCTCAGAGGAGGAGAGACACTGCCGACTCCAGAGAGCTACCGCTTTGTATGGGTGGACATGCCTGTGAGTGTGTAGGTAGATCTGCACATGTGTAGCTGTGTTGGTAGATTGGTCTGTGTGCACACAGGTCAGAGCACACAGGACGGAGCACTCAGGATGGAGCACTCAGGACGGAGCACTCAGGACGGAGCACACAGGACGGAGCACTCAGGATGGAGCACTCAGGATGGAGCACACAGGTCAGAGCACACAGGACGGAGCACTCAGGATGGAGCACTCAGGACGGAGCACACAGGACGGAGCACTCAGGATGTAGCACTCAGGATGGAGCACTCAGGATGGAGCACACAGGATGGAGCACTCAGGACGGAGCACTCAGGATGGAGCACTCAGGACGGAGCACTCAGGATGGAGCACACAGGATGGAGCACTCAGGACGGAGCACTCAGGATGGAGCACTCAGGATGGAGCACACAGGTCAGAGCACACAGGACGGAGCACTCAGGATGGAGCACTCAGGACGGAGCACTCAGGACGGAGCACACAGGACGGAGCACTCAGGATGGAGCACTCAGGATGGAGCACACAGGTCAGAGCACACAGGACGGAGCACTCAGGATGGAGCACTCAGGACGGAGCACACAGGACGGAGCACTCAGGATGGAGCACTCAGGACGGAGCACTCAGGATGGAGCACTCAGGATGGAGCACACAGGTCAGAGCACACAGGACGGAGCACTCAGGATGTAGCACTCAGGACGGAGCACACAGGATGGAGCACTCAGGATGGAGCACTCAGGATGGAGCACACAGGATGGAGCACTCAGGATGGAGCACTCAGGACGGAGCACTCAGGACGGAGCACTCAGGATGGAGCACTCAGGACGGAGCACTCAGGACGGAGCACTCAGGATGGAGCACACAGGATGGAGCACTCAGGATGGAGCACTCAGGACGGAGCACTCAGGATGGAGCACTCAGGATGGAGCACTCAGGACGGAGCACTCAGGATGGAGCACTCAGGATGGAGCACTCAGGACGGAGCACTCAGGATGTAGCACTCAGGATGGAGCACTCAGGATGGAGCACTCAGGACGGAGCACTCAGGACGGAGCACTCAGGATGTAGCACTCAGGATGGAGCACACAGGATGGAACACACAGGACGGAGCAGTCAGGACGGAGCACACAGGATGGAGCACTCAGGATGTAGCACTCAGGATGGAGCACTCAGGATGGAGCACTCAGGACGGAGCACTCAGGACGGAGCACTCAGGATGGAGCACTCAGGATGGAGCACTCAGGATGGAGCACTCAGGACGGAGCACACAGGACGGAGCACTCAGGATGGAGCACTCAGGACGGAGCACTCAGGACGGAGCACTCAGGATGGAGCACACAGGATGGAGCACACAGGATGGAGCACTCAGGATGGAGCACTCAGGACGGAGCACTCAGGATGGAACACACAGGATGGAGCACTCAGGACGGAGCATGCAGGATGGAGCACTCAGGAT
Source organism: Dipodomys merriami (assembly GCF_024711535.1). Lineage (NCBI taxonomy): Eukaryota > Metazoa > Chordata > Mammalia > Rodentia > Heteromyidae > Dipodomys > Dipodomys merriami. Next base: position 3,960,272 of record NW_027206612.1, on the reverse strand, counting down.
GGAGCACTCAGGACGGAGCACTCAGGATGGAGCACACAGGATGGAGCACTCAGGATGGAGCACTCAGGACGGAACACTCAGGACGGAGCACTCAGGACGGAGCACTCAGGATGTAGCACTCAGGATGGAGCACACAGGACGGAGCACTCAGGATGGAGCACTCAGGACGGAGCACTCAGGATGGAGCACACAGGATGGAGCACTCAGGATGGAGCACTCAGGACGGAGCACACAGGATGGAGCACTCAGGATGGAGCACACAGGATGGAGCACTCAGGACGGAGCACTCAGGATGGAGCACTCAGGATGGAGCACTCAGGACGGAGCACTCAGGATGGAGCACTCAGGATGGAACACACAGGTCAGAGCACACAGGATGGAGCACTCAGGACGGAGCATGCAGGATGGAGCACTCAGGATGGAGCACTCAGGACGGAGCACTCAGGATGGAGCACTCAGGATGGAACACACAGGTCGGAGCACACAGGATGGAGCACTCAGGACGGAGCATGCAGGATGGAGCACTCAGGATGGAGCACTCAGGATGGAGCACTCAGGACGGAGCACTCAGGATGGAGCACTCAGGATGGAGCACTCAGGATGGAGCACTCAGGACGGAGCACTCAGGATGGAGCACTCAGGACGGAGCACTCAGGATGGAGCACTCAGGATGGAGCACTCAGGACGGAGCACTCAGGATGGAGCACACACCCCGGCCTGTGGGAGGTCGCGTGTGGGCACAGGCAGGGCAGCCGCGGGCAGCAGCCGGGCACGGCAACGCCTCCACCATGACTGCTGCGTGGCCTGCTGCCCGTCCACTCCGGGTCTTGGCTGCGGAGGTGAGCCAGGACGGGAGACGAGATGGTTCCACGGTCCCGAGGGTGTTCAGAGTGCCACCGCCCCGATGGGCGGGGGAGCGGGGAGCCGGGGAGCGGGTGGCAGCGGGATGCATTATTTATGAAGCAACGTCTTCCCGGAGGCTCCCGCTTCCCCCTCGCGCTCCCTGGGGTCTTGGGAAATGAAGCCTTTTGTGTAGGAGGGATCTCTCTGGCGATGTCAAATACAGCACTAATACCACCCGCAGCCCTGCAGAGTGGCTACTAAGCGACAAAGAATCCCCAGAATTACACACGAGGCACTCAGAGCCTCTCGGCAGCAAGCCGGTGCGTGCGTCCTCAGGAGCCGCCAGCGGCCGTGGAGGCTCCCGGAGGCCAGCCCGGGACGTCCTGCCCGGGACGCACACCTGTGGTCCTCCTTTCTTCGTAGCCCCTGGGCAGGCTGGGGAGAAGTGGGAGGCTCCCACGATGCTGGGCTGCCCCTCGGGGCCTGCGGGTGGCAGAGGGAGCCGGCTCCGGCACCCAGCTCGCAGGGCCCGGCGGGAAGCCCCCTGCGGCAGCCTGTGCCTCCCTCCGAAGCCGCCGGCCCCGCCCGCCCCAGAAGTCGCCTTCTGGAATGTGTTCTTTGTGGTTTGTTACCTAAATCCGAAGGGCAGACTGCGATGGGAAGATGATCACTCCCAGCTACAAGTCGCTGACTGGGCCGGTCCTCCCACGGGAGGCAGTACCACGGGGGACCCCGGAAGGGGTTTGTGGCAGGCCCGGGTGGCGGTGTGGACCCCTTCCGAGCGGTGCTGGGATCTGGTGTGAGTCCCTGCTCTGAGTCCCTCGGCCTTGTGACTGCAGTGAGGAGCGCTCAGCCTCCAGGAGGAGCAGGGACAGCGGGGAATGGAAGCGGGCAAGGCTGGGCCCGGGGTGCCGTCTGCTCCCCGTGGTGGCTCTCAGCGCGGCCTTGGGTTCCAGGCCCCTCCCATCCCCCAGGGCCTGGCGGCAGCCTCAGCAGCTCCCGACTCCCTACACACCTCGTCTGGCCGGTGATGCGCTGGCCTGTGGTTCTCAGACTCGGGCCATGTCCCGGGGACCTGCGGGGACCTGCAGCTCAAGGGCGGATGGCCAGTCCACCCAGTCCACCCAGTCCTGCTGCAGCAGGTGCGAAAGCCCCCGTGTGGGGCTCGGGAAAGGCGGTCACCCCCAGGCTTCCGAGTTGGGTTCGCTAGCTACTAGCAGGTTCCACGGCCCGCCAGGGAAGGCTCCAGAACAATCACAGCACCTGCTGGGACCAAAGGGACCCGAGGATACCGTGGTGCCTCCAAAGCCCCTCCCCAGAGCTCTGGAAACTTCCAGAAGTGCCTGGGTTGGCATCAGCTGCCTCCTATTGAGTGCAAGAGTGGGTTCTGTATTGTTTAATCATTTTGGGTGGGGTTTCCACCCGCTGCAACCGGACACAGCCTAAGAACTGTAAACTAGAAAGCTCCTTTCCTGATAAAGTTCCCACAGCATGAAGTAGACCAGGTACTGCTGGGGACAAGATTCTGATTGTTACACCCACACTGGACCCAGATAGCAGTGGCCTTCACAGACTCTGATCAGTATACGTTCTTCAGTGGTTCATCTAAACACACGGATGATGATGATGATGATGATGATGATGATGATGATGGTGGTGGTGGTGGTGATGATGATGATGATGGTGGTGGTGGTGGTGATGATGATGATGATGGTGGTGGTGATGATGATCATAATGATTGTGATGATGGTAATGATGATGATGGTGGTGATGATCATGATCATGATGATGGTGATGGTGGTGGTGGTGATGATGATCATGATGATGGTGGTGGTGGCGGTGATGATTGGTAGTCCAGGGGGTTTCACTTCAAGGCCTCACTTACTCAGCCCTTCTGCTCAGCCACACCCCAGCCCTTAAAACACAGGCATTCCCTTTAAACGTGGAGTTATAGGAAATACATTCAATGTTATCAAACATCAAAAATCAACGCCTTGCTGTGCGCCGCATGCTTTGTCTTGGGAACCCAGGGAGGGTGTGCGGCCAGACAGCGGCAGGCAGTGTTTGCTCAGGAGGATGGCCAGGAGTGTTTTTTTTAAATCAAGGATTTATTGTGACAGTAAAGGTTAACTGCTACCACAATCCCAAACCCGTGCGCGGCCTTGTGCTGTTCTCACACACACACAACCCAGGGCCACGGTCACGGGACGTCTCCTGCACCCAAATAAATCCCTAGTTCTCAACAGCCCCGCTCCGTATGCAGCCGGGCTGTGCTCCCAAATTAATGCTAAAATATGTGTGCCCTGACGTGTGATTTACAGCGGGAGACAGCGTGGGGAGGACAGCGCGTCGTAAAGCGTAGAGATGCTGGCAGCAGGTGGACCGACACCTCATAAAGAGTGGAGCGCGCTGTTTATTCTCGCGGACGGGGGAGTAACCAGAGCCCTGTGCGGCGGTGGCGGCGGCGGCGGCGGCACAGAGTCCCCGTAAGCGCCCCCCGCGCCCGTCCCACCACCGTCACTCGTTAATTAGGCGCCGGCAGGCACTGCCTGTGCCTCACGCACCCAAGTGGGTCTTTGCTTTCCACATGCAGGGCCCTCCTAATTAAAATCAGTTTTGCAATTAAACCTGGAAAATGGCGTTCAACTTTCAAGCGTGCTTAGGAAAAACGCAATTATGTTGAGGGCATTTTACTTTGATGCAGATAAATTCCTATCTCCATGAGGGCAGCCCAGGGAGGCAGGGGCACCCTGCTTCCATCCTCCTTTCTCCCTCTTCCTCTCCTCCCTCTCCTTCCTCTCCAGACAGCGGACGGGGCTCGCCGTTGTAACTCGCATGCTCCACTGTCTCCCAGCCAGCACCTGGCCCTGTTCCAAAGCTTTTAGTGAGCACGCTCTGTCAGGGCATGAATAATGTTGCCCAGGCTGTTGGCAGAATCCAAATGAGGCGTGCGTGTATCAGGAAGCCAGCCCCCCACGTTAGCCCCAGAGCTAGCTCCTGCGAAGACAGGCAATTATTCACCTGCCTGCCACCCTGGCACGCACACTGGTGGGAGGAAAGGGGCATGAAATGGAAGAGAATCTGAGCAGAGGCTCCGCACAACCAGCCAGGGAGAATCCAGCAATCTCCTAATAAAACCTCCCCCCCCCCACAGAAAACCCAAGGCCACCATTGAAATGTTTAATTTTAAAGTTACACCAAGTGATTTCTAAATTGGAGGGGTTTGAAATAACATATACTACTTACTGCCTAACTTTTGGGGGTTTGTCTAGCATGCGAGAACTATCAAGCTAAATTGTGGGTTGGATGTTTTGTCAGAAGTCTATACTCAACACACAAGTAATTAAAAGTTACGGTGAAGGGTTAGTGTAAAAGGAGCCCATAAATGTCAGAAATAAATCCAAGATTAATCACCAAACAGAAATGTAAAGAATGAATCCATACTCAGAATTCCCATGCCTCCCATTCTCTCTTTTTCCCTCTGTGATGTACTGAAGGTTGATATAAAAATCTCTTAAAATGATAAGGAAATCCAATTAATTCCAAGTGTCTCAGTATGTCTGTAACTATATTTGCAAGGAAAGCTAATATTTGAATTCCTATATACCGTTTACTATTACTCTGTAGCAGCAAATTTTACAAAATTGAAAAATTGTTCCTTATTTCTATTTTGGGGAAAACTGAAAAATCAAGTCAAAACAAAACAAAATCCTTTCTCCTGGCTCTGGAGGGTCACGCCTGTCACCCCTGCTACTCAGAAGGCTGAGATCTGAGGATGGCAGTTCAAAACCACCCTGAGCAGGAAAAGCCAAACAACCAGAAGTGGAGCTGTGGCTCACTTGGCAGAGTGCTAGCTCAGGGACACCACACACGCCCTGAGTTCAAGCCCCAAAACGGTCACAAAGTACATAAAAGAAAAACCCTCAGGACAACAAAGCCGTAAGTATTCTGAGGATGAAGATAAATTCCCCTGGGAATGACAGCGGTCTCTGTGCTTTTGTCAGGGCCGACCTGTGCATGCGGTGTCAGCATAGCACCCCAACTGGGCACCTGGGCCCCCCGCAGCCACCCCGCTGGCGGTGCCCCTCTGTACTTCACAGGGGCCCCTGGGGAGCACCGAGACCTAGACCACCCGGTGAGCCGCTCTGCTCCGATCTGGTGCCCGGCCCAGGGACTGTTGGATAGCTGTGCAGCCCCTGCCCTGTGGGGTCCTGAGGAGCGGGCGCCCGCGTGCCCTCCACAGGGGAGGGAGGTGCGGGGAGGCGGGGGGGCACGGGCCCCTTGCTCCACATCCAGCCTGTGATTGCTCCCTATCCCAGCTCCCCCTATCTGCAGGGGAGCAGCAGGCAGCCAAGCAAGCCGGGCTTTGGCCTTGAAGATGCTGGCAGCTTGCATAGGAGGTAATCGCAGGGAGATGGAGCTCCAGCCACTAGCGAGCCCTCTGCAGGCTTGGGGCCGAAAGCTACACGGGGTGGCTGAGGTTTTGTTTGCTCTGGAAAATGAAGCTCTGTGATTAGACGCCACACCTGAGAAGCATGCCTGTCTCCCACCAAGTGTGCTGTTCACATGCCGAGTAGAGCACAGAGCCACGCGCTCAGCCACGCACGCTGGACTTGAAGACCGGGCTGCTGTTCTGGTTTATATGGTACAGATTGCCCCTCGCCCTAATGGCAAATCTCATGGTGTTTTTGTATACGCAAGTGACATGAAACTGTGAGCCAGGGAGAGAAGATGGCGGGTTCACGTCTGGACACTAGAGAGAAAGAGCTGGCAGATTCCTATGTCTGGGCACTGAGGTCCCTGAAGATAATGGTGACATTTGCCAGCTTCCGGTGAGGCCAGGCTGCACCACCCAGATCGGGGCTGGAGACGCCGGCTGAGCTCCATCCGTTGGTGGCGTTTGGCCGCACGCCGTGTGTCTGTGTGGGCTCCAGCAGAGCAGCGGACGCTGCTGCTCACTCGCTCAGGCTTTGCCCAGGCTCCAGGACACTGCTCATGTGACACAGCACAGACCAGGAAAAAGACGAGCGCATCTTCTTAACACTTAGCTATCGACCGGTCAGCATGATTAGTTACAAACGCTTAGCACAAGTGGAAACCTACAAGTGGAATGATTTTGTTCAAAGACACAATACAGGAGTTAATGTGAAATCGCCACAAATCAGTCTTAGAATCTTACTCCTATTCTGAAAATTTTAGCCGGGATCTGAAACGGTGAGTTCCTCGCTCAGATGACTGTCTCCTATCTCAGGTTTGATCAGGTGGCCGGTTCTCTCTCAAGCTTTATAGATCCGCAGCTCTGTCTACACCTCCCACCCCGCAGCCCCCACAGGAAGGAGCAGCACTGCGAGCAGCAGCTCAGCCGCCCGCCATGGCGGCTCTCCCTCAGGGGAAGAATCTAGAATCCTGACAAGTGCTTGGTTTCCATAGGAATTTCCCTCCTTATAAATAAAAGATGAAGCCATAGGCATTATGTTAACATAGTTAATTATTTCCCCCAATACGGATATTTTTGCTTTATTTTTTGCATGTTCATGTTGAAGTAACTCTGTGAAGGGGGAACAAAGCTGCAGTCCTGACTCTGAGAGACAGACAGACAGACAGACAGACAGACAGACAGACAGGACAGGTACTTCTACCCAACCCAGGGCCAGACACCCTCTCTCTAAAACCAGAAACATAATCCAGGCATAACTGGAACTGTCCAAGCTTGAAATAGCAATAGTTATAAGCTGTTAAAACACAGGAATCTCATCTTGGTTTAAGAAGTTGAAATGTCATCTTTAGTTGTTACAGATAATGAGACCATATTGGAAAGTAAAAACTCAGAGACCTTCCCTGGTACCCCAAACGGACCCCAGCAAGCTGACACAGTGACTGCTTTGTGCACCTGAGAACCCCTGGGGTAACTGTCCTGAGGTCCCCAGGGGCCCCCGGAGCCCTGGGGTAACTGTCCTGAGGTCCCACAGCTCAGTCTTGGTTCTATCACACTATGTGCTAACCACTATTCATTTCTGCTAAAATATGTGGAGCCTTAGCATGACATCTGACAAAATGGTAAAAAATAAAATGAGGCAAACAAAAGGTTTGTCAGAAAGTTTGAAACTTTTCCTTTATGGTCCCTGGGTCCTCCCCAAGCTTCTCCCTACCTGCTCCTGGGAGTGACCAGCGTCCCCAGCACACACCCAGGGTGACCAGCGTCCCCGGCACACACCCAGGGTAACCAGTGTATGTGGCACACACCCAGGGTAACCAGTGTATGTGGCACACACCCAGGGTAACCAGTGTATGTGGCACACACCCAGGGTGACCAGCGTCTCCGGCACACACCCAGGGTAACCGGTGTCCCTGGTACACACGCATATCAAGGTTCAGTGGAAGTGAGCCCTGCTCCTCAAACCTCTCTTGGAGACCAGCTTCAGGCAGAGAAACAGCGCTCATGGTCAGATGCCTGTATGCGTGGAGCAACACGGCACTGCACAGGGTGCGAACTGCTTTCTTCCAAAGCCACTTGACATTATAACGTCCCTTACAGGCCACATAAAACACGCAGTGCAGGCGGGTGGCTGCAGCGGCCTGTGAGAAACGGGAGAAGCGTTGGGTCTGTCCTGTCCAAATGACTCTGAGTCCTCTGTGGCCCAGGGCTGGATTTTCTCCACTCCCACCCTTGACCGGGCGCATACTAACGGACCCCAGCACCTGCTCGGAACTTCACAATGACAGCGTGTTGATACAGCGAAAGCAGCGTGCTATTTGGAAACGGGAAGGTTTTTGCGCAAAACTGTGACCTGGGAATTCCACCCATCTCATACCTAATTAAAACTTTTTTAGCCAAATTTAATAATTTCTTCTCATAACAGTCTGATAAAGTCTAACTACTCGTTAATCAAGACATGATTAAAAGAAAAAGGAGATCTCACACTCAGTTTGCTAACATGCTTTCTGCCGAACACATGATTCAGCCTTTTAAACCTCTCGATTCAGAGCTTGTATTTGTACTCCTTCATAAGACAACACAGCATTTTAAGTACTCTATCAGTTATATGACCCAGTCATTTACTATTTTTCCCCTAATAATAACGACATGACAAACTGAATTTAATAATTTACACTGTGAAGTGCCCTGGGAAAGGGGCTGCTGTGAGCCACAGAAGATATCAGACAGGTACTCAAGAGGACCAGCTCCCGACAACAGCCCCTGCCCTGCCCTGCCCTGCCCTGCCCTGCCCTGCCCTGCCCTGCCCCTGCCCTGCCCTGCCCTGCCCTGCCCGCCGGCGCGGGGCCGCAGGCATTGGTGACTTTTCCGTTGGTCACTACAGTACCATCGGAGTAACTGCTTGATTTCACCCGCACGCTAATGTTCAACTAAAAAGGACATGGAGCCTGAGCCCGTGAGGAGGGGGGTCCTGAGATCGACACCCATTTAGAGTGGAGGTGACGGGTCTGCCCGGGAGCCTTGTCAGACCTGAGGCCGGAATCGTCACCACCAGAGACGTGGAAACGAGCCGGAGAGGCATGGTTGCCTGGAACCTGGGAGCGAGGTGTGCACATAGACATTCCCTTCGCCCGTGTGGTGGTGTGGGCTGTCCTGCCTCTGCCCCCATGGGACCCCAGCCTGCAGCTCCCAGCATGCTGCGCTCCGGCTTGCCTTTCCAGGACAAGCTCTTTTGGGGGGGGGGAACCCAGGCTCTTTGAGAATCATACTTTCATTTATGCCTAAGAGCCACCATCCTGTGTCTCCAGGATAAGCAAAGGTGGGAGGAGGAGGAGAAGGAGGAGAAGGAGTTGGGGAAAGGGGAAGAGAAGGGGAGGGGGAGAGAGGAGAGGGGGAGGGGGAAGAGGAGGGAAGGAGGAGGGGGGAGGAGGAGGCAAGGAGGAGAGGGGAGGGGCAGGGGGAGGGGGAGGAGGGGAGGGGAAGGGGGAGGGGAAAGGGAGGAGGACGGAAAGAGGAGGAGGGAGGAGGAGGGAAGGAGGAGGGGGGAGGAGGAGGCAAGGAGGATAGGGGAGGGGCAGGGGTAGGGGGAGGAGGGGAGGGGTAGGGGTAGGGGGAGGAGGGGAGGGGAAGGGGAGGAGGGGGAGGAGGAGGAAAGGAGGAGGGGGGAGGGGTAGGGGTAGGGGAGGAGGGGAGGGGAGGAAGACGGAAAGAGGAGGGGGAGGAGGAGGGAAGGAGGAGGGGGGAGGAGGAGGCAAGGAGGAGAGGGGAGGGGCAGGGGTAGGGGGAGGAGGGGAGGGGTAGGGGTAGGGGGAGGAGGGGAGGGGAAGGGGAGGAGGGGGAGGAGGAGGAAAGGAGGAGGGGGAGGGGTAGGGGTAGGGGAGGAGGGGAGGGGAGGAAGACGGAAAGAGGAGGGGGAGGAGGAGGGAAGGAGGAGGGGGGAGGAGGAGGCAAGGAGGAGAGGGGAGGGGCAGGGGTAGGGGGAGGAGGGGAGGGGAAGGGGGAGGAGGGGAGGGGAAGGTGGAGGGGGAAGGGGGGAGGGGAAGGGAAGGAGGGGGGAGGAGGAGGGAAGGAGGAGGGGGGAGGGGCAGGGGGAGGGGGAGGAGGGGGAAGGGAGGAGGGGGAGGGGGAGGGGAGGAGGGGCGGTGGCGGCGGCCTTTCCCTGGAGCAGTGGACAGACAGCCTGGCAGTGTCTGAGCACTGAGCCCCGAGTCTTAGCGTGTGTCGTCTGTGCCTCTGCAGCTTTGCCTGCACTCGCGTGGAATGGCTTCTGCTTTGAGGACTTGAACAGGGATGAAGTTCTCTTGAAGCGCTTAGGGTGTGAGAGGAGGGAAGACGGCGCGGCACGCGCGGCTCTCCGAGGACCACGTGCACCCTCACCATTGCAGTGGGCTCTCTGAGCGAGCTACCCGAGACGGCATGTGTGACAAATGCAGGCGTTACCTTCTGTGTCGTGCGTATTTGCCACTGACGTGTCCACTGCCATCACAGCCAGGAGTAGGACAGCTGCAACAGGAAAGAGCCGGTTACACAGGAGGGGCAGCGGGGGGGGGGGCCACCTCCGCCCCACCCAGACAGGAGACCGCCATGTGTACGCATTGTGCATATGTGTGCTGCACACACTCACACGTGTGTACAGGAAAGAGCTGGTTACACAGGAGGGGCAGCGGGGGGCGGCCACCTCCGCCCCACCCAGACAGGAGACCGCCATGTGTACACATTGTGCATAGGTGTGCTGCACACACACTCACACACACACGTGTGTACAGGAAAGAGCCGGTTACACAGGAGGGGGCAGCAGGGGGCGGCCACCTCTACCCCTGCTCACAGAGGAGACCGCCATGTGTATGTGTGCAGACATGTGTATGGCACACACACGTAAGTACAAGTGTGAACATGTGTGTGCATACATCTGAGTATATTTGCACATGCACCCACATGTGCACGTGTTCTCTGTGAGGGTGCATGAGTTTGTGTGTGAATGTGCAGGTGCATTCATCTGAGTGTATGTGTGCATGTGCATGCATGTGCACATGTTCTCTGTGTGTGCATGAGTTCATGTGTGAACTTGAAGGTGCATTCATCTGAGTGTATGTATGCGCACACATGTGCATGTGTTCTCTGTGACTGTGCATGAGTTCATGTGTGAACTTGAAGGTGCATTCATCTGCATGTATATATGTATGTGCACACACGTGCACGTTCTATGTGAGGGTGCATGAGTTCATGTGTGAACTCGAAGGTGCATTTATCTGAGTATGTGCACATGAGTGCACATGTGTGTGTGTTCTCTGTGAGTGTGCATGAGTTCATGTGTGAGCGTACAGGTACATTCATCTGAATGTATGTGCATGTGTGCACATATGTGTATGTATTTTCTGAGAGTGTGCATGAGTTCATGTGTGAACTCGAAGGAGCATTCATCTGAGTGTATGTGCACGTGTTCTCTGAGTGTGCATGAATTCATATGTGAACTTGAGGTACATTCATCTGAGTGTATGTGTACACATATGCACTTGTTCTCTGAGTGTGCATGAGTTCATGTGTGAACTTGAAGGTGCATTTATCTGCGTGTATGTATGTGCACACACATGCATGTGTTCTCTGTGAGGGTGCATGCGTTTGCATGTGAGCATGCAGGTCATGTCTGAGTGTATGTGTGCATGAGTGCATACATATGCATGTGTTCTCTGTGAGGGTGCATGCCTTTGCATGTGAGCGTGCAGGTGCATTTATCTGAGTGTATTATGTGCACACACATGCATGTGTTCTCTGTGAGGGTGCATGCGTTTGCATGTGAGCATGCAGGTCATGTCTGAGTGTATGTGTGCATGAGTGCACACATGTGCATGTGTTCTCTGAAGGTGCATGCCTTTGCATGTGAACGTGCAGGTGCATTTATCTGAGTGTATTATGTGAACACATGTGCATGTGTTCTCTGTGAGGGTGCATGCTTTTGCATGTGAGCATGCAGGTCATGTCTGAGTGTATGTGTGCATGAGTGCACATGTGCATATGTTCTCTGTGAGGATGCATGAGTTCGTGTGTGAGCGTGCATGCATGTGTGACATGAAATGCTCTGCATTAGCAGACCTCTGGGGGTTAATTTCATCCATGCAGCAGGGCGTGAGCAAGCTGTGTGAGCTGGGGATACGTTTGCCCATTAACAGGCACGACCTTTCCAGATTGCTCGCAAGGATTCGTTTCACTCTTAGAACACTAACCTGAACAGCTCCTGGATGGCTGGCTCCACAGGAACTGCAGAGAGAAGAGAGATAGAGAGTAGATAGCAATGGGCCGTCCATCGCAAGCACACTCTCCCACAGAAAGTGACCCACAGGGCCGTGCTGTGGGGCGGGCAGGTCAGTGTGAATCGTCACGGTGTTTGGGGGACCACGGGGGTCCCGTGGGACTCGAGACTCGGGACACACGGACGTACCTCGAACCCCCTTGGACCGCGTGCGGTGGCGCTTCTCCTCGGCGTCCAGGTCCATCTGGGGACAGAGTAGCATGTGGTCAGTGTCCTTGTCCTGCCAGTGTGGACGGCCATGCGCAGGGCCGCCTGCTGTCCCCGGCCGGTGGTCTCCAACGGCCCTCCATCCCGCGCGGCCCTGCTCCTCCGGGCTGGAGGCCGCGCCAGGGCAGAGCGAGACCAGGGCCAGGCCATCTCACCGTGCTATTTACAAATAGTAAGCGGACCTCGCTCTCCCAGGGAAGGCTCGATCAGGAGCCCGTGTGCTCTGCAGCGGGGGACGCTGGTGGGTCCCAAAGGACAATCTGATTACTCTCTTCTCAAGGATTTGATTAGGACATATCGGGGTGATTCCGAGGTGTACTTTGTAACAAGGCTATAACCGAGAGCTGTTAAGTTTATATGCAGACAAACACGTCTCCTTGTAACTGGAAGGTTGAATATGATTAGGCATGAACAGGAGAGGGGGCAGGGCTACAGGCCCTTTCTCCCATGAGGGGTGTCCTCCCAGTGTGGCCGAATTCCTGCTGTGGACTGGCCCTCATTCCGCCAGACCTGCACCTGCCCTCAACCTGCGTCAGCGGGCACTTGCAAGTCCACAGGACCCCCCCAAGGAACTCCTCTGTATACACGAGAAGGTGAGAACTTAGACCCTGTGACCTGCCTCAGTACTGCGGACAGAGGGTTTCGGGAGGGAGGACTCTAGATCTCAGCTGTTTGTAAGTAAGTGTGACACACAGCCACGCAGGTAGGGCTGTGCTAGTGTAATTAATGCTCCCCACGCATCTCCCCACATATTTCCCCATTCAGGCTGCACCCACGGAAGCTGACAAGCACAGACAGTGCAAGCATAGCTCCTGGAACAACACTCTGGAACCACCTCTCGGTGCCACCGCTTTCCCTTCCCTCCCAACACAGCGCATCCGACACGGCCATCCACGGCCACGCCAGCACGCGGGGCACTGAAGCCACTTTCTATGGGGTTTATGAGAAGAAAGTTTGCATGGACCAAGAGGGCTGTGGTCAGACACACAGAGCCCTGCGGGGCCCAGGCAGGGGTGAGTTTGCCTCTTAGGGAGCTGTGAGCATGTGCACGGCCTCTGGACCAGTGCTGCTAAGGAGGGGAGGGGCCACAGAGACGCGGGCAGCGCCGTTCCGTGCTCAGATCACCCGACACTCAACATGTGCCACCCATCCGTGCAGTCAGCACACTCTCAGGATAAAGAAGCACAGACTCACTCAGTGCAGGGAACGCATACGTAATGTGTGTTCAAGGTTATAATGAGGATACAATAATGTTCCTGACTTGAATGGGGAAGAATTTCAGACAAAGTGACTGGCTTCCCAGGGGATATCCCAGAGAGCTGCGACTGGTGACCAGAGCCACGTGTTCCATGAGCCATGTGTTCAGAGAGCACGTGTTCTGTTAGCCACGTGTTCATGTGGAAGGAAGAGGAGACTAGCTCTACCTCACGTGAAGACACTTAAAACACTGATGGAATGGATGGAAGAGTGGGAAGACGGATGGCTAGACTCATTTGTTTCAAACAGCTGAGATCTGAGGATCGTGGTTCAAAGCCAGCCCAGGCAGGAACGTCCCTGACGCTTATCCCACATGAACCATCGGAAAACGGGACGTGGAGCTGTGGCCCAAAGTGGACAAAAAGCCCAGAGCACCCCATCTCTGAGTTCAAGCCCCGTGACCATCACCACCACCAACAAAAATACAGGCTAGGAGTCAGAAGAAGCCGGGTAGCATATGGAAAAGAGCAAGGGGTTGGAGAGGAGCAGGAAGGACAGATGGCCGAGCTGAAGGCCGCGGAGACGGGGCGGTGGGACAGAGACGGCTGTCATTCCACGGTGGTCTAGTTGACTAGAGTATTTTAGAGAATGTCCAACAGGGTGGAGGTGGGCGGGTGGGGCAGTGTGTGGTCATGGAGGGGAACAGGCCAGGAAAGCTGCCTCAAGGAATCAGCCCCAAACCAGTAGCACTGTTACTCAAGTCCTGGGACGCAGCGGAGATGTCAGGAGCCCGCAGGGACAGGAAAATGCTATTTAACCTCCAGCAGCAATGGTGCATTTCCCGACATCCTGGAGGTTGTCCCAGGGCTGGGGGTGCAGCCCTGAATTGGGGTGAGTTAAAATCCTGAAGAGGGAGAGGTAAGCCGAGGCATCATGCCAGTGGGATAGGGTGGAGGGCTGTGGTCCCGCTGGGTTCTCAGGATTCCCGGGACATTTCAGGTCAGAGCAGGAGCAGAGGCCAGATCTGTGCTGCCCGGCCCTGCCTTCAGGTAGAGTGGCCTGGGAAGGCAGGGCCGGGCAGGATGGGCTCGGGGACTCTCCTCCCTCCGGCCCCGGCCTGCCCCGTGCTCATCTTGTGCGGGTGACGTGCGCGTGATGTGTCTCGCTCTCCAGTCACTCTCCCCCGCTGCCAGGATTGCTCCTTACAATTTACCAAACAACGTCCCGCGTCGTATCCAACACAGCAGACCCTAAATAAACCCCCTTTCTCTTTCAGCCACAGGAAACACACGGAAGAGTTTCTCATCTGTGATGCATTTCACTTTCAGACGTGTGTTTCAGTAAGGGCACAGGGTGGGCCATTCGGAAGAGTTTCTCATCTGTGATGCATTTCACTTTCAGACGTGTGTTTCAGTAAGGGCACAGGGTGGGCCATTCACGTGTCCAGAATTCCCCAACGTGTCTCATCGAGGTGTGGTCACAGGCCAGCTGCACTAGCTCCCGGCCCCTCCCCACCCAGCCGCCCCTCCCCAGCTCCTTCTCCAGGGACCCCTCCGTCTTCCTGGACAGGCTTTCCTCCAGCACGTGGCTGGTAAGGAGACGTGGGAGGCACAGAGGAGGGCGGAGCTCTGCAGACAAGTCTGCCTGGGCAGAGGGAAGGCCTGGGGGGGGGGCGTGGGCTCCAGGCCTCCTGGCCCAGGCCCCAGCTCAGCACGCTGGCTTTGGGTACTGCCCGGTGCTCGCCCGCCAGACAGCAGTGACCCCACTTGAAATCACCGGCTGTCCGATGATGCCTAAAACCATCTTCAAAATGTCACCTTAACGCCAAATCGTTTCTCTTGTGCTTAGTATTGTGTTTTTAAATGAATTATGTAGTTGCTATCCTGGTTTTACACATAAAGTCTTGAATTTAAGGAATATATTTGACCAGCAATGGTGTATTGAAGAGAAAGGAGGGGATTATTTTATAATGGGTAAACGTTACGGTCAGTATTTATTCTGATTACCTTGGTCTTCATTCCCTTCTCCCACTAAAACGCGTGCTTTTCCCAAGTTGAGCCTCAGTGAGGAAAACATAAATGTGTAAAATGCAGTGGAGTCTCAGCCGTTGAAATCCCCAGCAGGCTGCTTTCCGACATTCCCCTGTGCAGATGACCCTGGGTGGCGGGAGCTGGGCTCTGAGTCCGAGGACCGCAGGGGCCCTCGGTGTCACCCGATTCTTCACAGGGGATCTGCTCTCCCTCTGCGGGCTAGCCTGGACCATTGGCTGGGGGTGGGCGGTCCAGCCTGCCCTTGAGCACCTGTGCCCTGGCTCCCCTCAGTTTTGGGGGAAGCAATCATCCACACCGCTGGTCAGCTGACCCTATTGGTCAGCTCCTGCTATTCAAAGTTGTCTGTTTGGCTGCCAATTGCCGCTGTTGGGAGGGTGGACAGAGGAAGTGCGGGGCCTAAGTTCCCTTCCTCAAGTTTGTGATGGGGCAGATGTCTGTGGAAAGATCTGATGAAGACAGGTGAGAAGTCCCAGCAGAAGATGCACGTGGTTTCAACGCTGCACAGGTGTCTCCCATGAGCCCCTGCTCTGCGGCCTGCTGTCCTCCAGGCAACTAAGACCAGACATCCACACAACTCTGCAGGGCAGGAATCAGGTCGTGTTTCAGTGCAGACTGTAGCAATTTTGAGATGTAAATTCCACGTGTGGAGACCAGCAGGAATCAGAGTCTGTATGTTCTAATCATCACGGGAAGTATTTAAACAAGGTTCCATGACAATCTAAAGTTGCTTTCCAAAAGGTGACGAAACTTTCCACTCTTTAAGGAGTGTATGTAGGGCAAGTACATAGATATTCAGGGTTTAGGGTTCGTATCTGATATTCAGAATAAAGGCAGCTATGATGATCTAGCGGTGGCGGAAGACCGCGATTCTCCTACCACCATGATTCTTAATTGTGCACATTCACTATTCCAACCTCAGAGGACGGCAGTCAGGAGAAATGACACAGAACCCCCCCGGCGTCTCTGCTCCCACCTTTCCTTGGCCTCCTCCCTCCTCACAATCATAGGTGGGGGACTAAGGGCCAAACTGCCTTCCAAGGAAAGAGGCAGAACCCTGAGCCTCCTGCCCCAGGACCTGTACACTGGCACAAGGAAGAAGATAGAACAACGAAGAAGAAGGGGGTGACCAGCAGGGGTGACCAGCAGGGGTGACCAGCAGGGGTGACAAGCAGGGGTGACCAGCAGGGGGTGACCAGCAGGGGTGACCAGCAGGGGTGACCAGCAGGGGTGATCAGCAGGGGGTGACCAGCAGGGGTGACCAGCAGGCCCCAGGACACAGAGCGTGGCAACCTGGGAGGGAGCAATGTGACGTCACTCCCTGTAAGGCCAAAATCAAGGTGACTCTGCAAATAGCATTTTTTAAAAAAGAAAATAAAGAACAAGGAACACTTGACATACAAGAAAACTTGACACTCATTAGCATGTGATTTAGAGGCAAACAGTTTTACAAACTCTCCTTAAGAAGAGTTCAGAGAGCTTTCAATTTTTTTTGGGGGGGGGGCCTGGTTGTGGGGCCTGAACTCTGGGCCTGGGCGCTGTCCCTCAGCTCTTCAGCTCAAGGCTAACGCTCTACCACTTGAGCCACAGCACCACTTCCAGCTTTTTTCTTTTTGCTTATGTGGTGCTGAGGAATCGAACCCAGGGCCTCAGGCATGCAAGGGAAGTGCTCTACCACTGAGCCACCTTCCCAGCCCCTGGCTTAATTGTTTTAGAAGGTCTTCTTGGCTGATACTGCAGGAGCACCCCTGTGTTGGGGTCCCTCTGGTCCATTCCAAACGTGAGAGTGTGAGCTGTGAGATCGAGATTCTCTTGGCCTTGAGGTCTCACTGCGTCCGCCCAGATTCTGGTGACCAAGCATCGGCCTCTCTCTGTGTGTCCCCAGATCGTTTCTGACAGCAGCTCCTGGGTGCTGGGCCCGCAGCACACGCGGAGGTCCACTTGGGCCTGTGCTCCTGGGTGTGCAAGCCTGCCCACTGGCCATGCGGCTTCTCTGAGAGGCCCACTGTCTGTCTGATGGGGAGGCCTCTGGCATCTCAGGACCAGGCCACACTCACAGCCACAGGGCACGTTCCGAAGGCTGCCACGCCAGCACCACGCCTCCCTGGCTCACCTGGCTGGAGCTCACAGCACCCTAGGTGGCTGGCTCAGTCTACAGATGAAGACTGATCTACTGATCAGTCACGGTCAGAAGAGACAGGACAGGCAGGCCCAGATCCAACCTGTGTGGTTGGTCCTCACCCCGGGCAGCCCTGCCCAGGGCCTGTCCTGTGCCGCCCTCTGGAGGCCAGGACCTGCCCCCTCCCTCCTCACCGGGCTCTCTCCCATTCCACGGGTACAGGTCCCACGCACGCGTGGACTCCACAGTCCGTGTCAGCAACGGTCAACTCTCTCCTCCCCTGCCCCTAAGTCTCTCTGGGTTTTGCAGCTCCATCTGGCCCTGAGCCCGGGTCCTCATGGGCCTGGACTTCCCAGAATGCCCCTTCTGGCACGGCACCCTTCGAGCCTGCCGGGGACACCCACTTGTCCTCAAGGGTCCGTCTGTCCCTGGGGAGGTGTGGATGCTCTCCGTCACTTTCCCCAAGTTCTCACTCCCGAGTGCTCGCGTGTCTCCGGCCGAGGCCCCAGGCTGCTGAAGGGCTGTCTGTCCTCAGCTCGCCACTCACCTGACCTCTGGGAGCTCACTCGCCATCTCCAGAGCGTAACACGGAGCCCATTCAGGGCCGGCGTCACCGCGTTCCTCACGTTCCTCCCACCGTCCCACACAGACTGTCCCCGACCCTCCCTGGCATGGCGTAAATCTCCGTCGGGCTCTGTGCCCGAGGCTGCAGTGGCAGCCTGCTGCACTCGGATCCACATGGGGTCCAGGGTACCCCGGCATCGGTGCCCCGCTCTCCAGACATTGACTGAATAAACCAAACCTTTTCTAGCTGAGGACAAAAGCACACTAATAGAAGAGCTCTCTGCATGATAGAAGGTGACATAAAAAGCCTCATGTAAGAAGGGAGAACATTCTGGAAGATGTAAGGAGCAGTGAGGCACACTAGGTGGTGGCTGCAGGCTCGGTGTAGAAGAGCGATGGCGTGGACCCTGGGGACCGGGGAGGGTGGCACCCAGCTCTGGGCCTCGGCCCTGCCTCCGTCTTGTATGGGATCAGGGCCCAAGGCTCCCCCCGGGGCAGTTGGAGGGGCTGCTCTGTGCTCTGCCCTCCCTGCCCGAGGCCTCTGTGCTCAGGACGCCCGCGGTGAGCTCTGGAGGGACCCCAGAGAGGACAGCCTGTGTCCACGGCCCCGCAGGATGGAGCAAAAGAAGAGCTCCAGAAGCTTCTGCCCCTGCCTCGTTTACATGCCTGTCCTTGCCCTTTCAGACAGAGAAGAAGCCAGACTGGACTGAGCAGGGAGCAAACACAGAAGGGCAGACGTGATGGAGAGGCTGGGCGTCTGTGCGGAGAGACAGTATGCTGTGGCCAGGCAGCCAGTGCCATCCGCGCGGGCCGGGCCGGGGCCCCACGGCCCCTCCCGTGCACGGCAGCTCCACCGGGGCACAGTGCTAAAAGGCACGCGGCCTGCGGACCTGGCCTACCTTGCAGAAAGCCTTCTCTCCCAAGGACGGAGGCAGGGTGGCGCCGTGGGCAGGACGCAGGCCCAGGGCCGGGCGCGCGCGAGGCTCTCTCCCTGGGCCTTCCCAGCCTGGACCGCAGCAAAGTCACTTAATTTCCGTGTGCCTCCATTCCTCCATCTGCAACATAAAGAACAGCGTGAGCCCCTCGGGGCTTCTGGGCTTCTATAGCACCACCTTTTACTGTCTAATGATTGAGTTTTCCATTTTTTAATTTTTATCTTTCTGGTCTGGGTTACAACTCAGGGCTTCGTGTTCTCAAGTACTGTACGGTAAGCGCTCTGCCACCTGAGTCATGGCTTGTGTCTGCTTATTTCTGATAAGATCTTGCTTTTTGCCCAGCTGGCCTTAAAGAGCAACCTCCTAAAGCCTTCTGAGCACACAGGGCTGCAGGGTTGAGCATACTTAGCCGAGCATACCGCCTTATAAGTATTACTTTCCTATAATTGTTATTTTCTAAATGAGAAAATGCACAAGAAGTATCTAGCTTATCATTAAATGTTCAGTAAATAGCAATAAGCAATGATGCTGTCACTGTATACCAATTTGTTGGAATACATAATAGACCCATATACATTGTATCTCTCCATTTCAACTTCTCATTTAAATGCAATGGTGTCAGCGAAAGGCCAAGGCTCCATATGGAGCTCTGGCTCCCTAGGCCAGACTTTCAGCCTGGGATGGCTGTGCACTGTGATCCTCGGATCTCAGCCTAGGTATGGGAGCGGGCATTAATCAGTTCAGCAAGTTCACTAGCGACCGTCTTCGTGGGACTCTGCTAAAGTCTGTAACTCAAGGTGAAGCAAGATAGATTAGATACTGCTACACAAATTACAGCCGAGTTAAAAAATAACAGAGGCTGGGCAACCCAGGGGCAGTCTTAAGTGTGCAGAGTAATTCTGGGCATGAGAAAAGTAGGAAGTTCCAAAAGAACAGAAAGGAAAAGTTTATAAAATGATTCTTGAGTAAAAGAGAAAATCTAGAACCACCATTAAATGTATCCTTAAATAAGCAACACATGAGAAAAAATAAAATTATTATTATTAAGAAAATACTGACAAGCAGGGTACGGGTAGACTGAGATCTGAGGATCACAGTGCACAGCCATCCTAGGCTGAAAAGTCTGTGAGACTTTCAGCTCCAATTCACCACAAAAAGAGAAAGTGGAGCTGCGGCACAAGGGGTGGAGTGCTAGCCTTGAACAACAACAACACACCAAACAAACAGTAACAACAAAAACTCAGGGATAGCGCCCAGGCCCTGAGTTTAAGCCTCAGGATTGGTGTGTGTGCGTGCACGCACATATACACACCCATGCACACATGTGCATGCACATACGCACAATTACTAATTAATGTGCTAGTGTCACACTCAGCTGTAATGTGTCTTTTTAGTAAAATCTTTTGTAAAACTAAAGTTATTCAAGGGAGCATTTTGCAATCATTGACGATTCCTCTGTTAATAATGTTATCAAGCAATATCAGATGAATGGATAAAGAAAACGTGGTATATGGATACAATGGGGGTGTTTTTCAACCATAAAGAAACAGGATAACCCAGTGTAACAACGAGATGTACAAGACACTATGTTGAAAATGAACTTCACAACTTTGGGGGAGGGAGGGGAAGTTGGAGATGTGTGGAGGGAAATAATGGTAGGGGAAAAACAAAGGAAGGGGTAACAATGCTCGACAGGAAATGGACTCATGTAACTGTAACTCCTCTGTATAGTATCTTTACAATAAAAATATATTAAAAACAAAACAAAACCAAAAACAAAACAAAACAAAAAAAGAAAAATGAAATCATGTTATTTGCAGGAAAACAGATGGAAGGAATGGTAAATCATCATGTAAGGTAAAATAAGTCAGACTTAGAAAGACAAATGTCATGTGTTTTCTCTGAAATCTAGGTTTACAAAAAGACCTGACCTGGCAGTAGAAGAGGGACTAGTGTGGGTGAAGGGAAGACCAGAGGAGGGGGGAGGAGGAGAGTGAGAGTGGGGTGGGGGAGGGGAAGGAAATGGTCACATGACCCAAGTACATAGCATGTACATGTAAACATAGCATTAGGAAACACATTTGATGATTTAATAAAAAAGAAATAGAAACACAGGCAAGTAGCTCAGAATATTTAAAATAAACCAATTATTGATTTGTGACAAGCAAAGGACAAATTGTGCTACCGAATTTTGGGGCATGGGTTAGATTAGGGGTTCCTATCTGCAAAGTCGTCACAGGAGATACGGCGTTTATGAGGTGAACAGACTATGTTAGACAATGTCCTATGAGAGAAGACATGGGGGAACAAGCCTAGGACTGCGACCATTCCTGCCCTGAACCTGCTGCTCAGGAGTTCCCTTGGCAGGTGGCCATGAGAGACCCCGGAATGAGCCACGGCCCCTGCAAAGCCCGTGGCCGGAGGGAGGCTCGGGACCAGTGCCGCTCAGCCTCCTGGGGACGGAGGGGCAGGACCAGCCCAGCCTTGACCTACAGCCCCAACTGACCACTTGCAGTCCTGTCCCCAGTGGTGGGAAAACAGCCTCTCAAAATTCTTCCCTGATCTTAACTCCATTTTAGTTTTTATTTATTAAAGTCACTTTCTTGTATTCCAGAGGCTCCCTGCTGCAGGGCAAGCATTCATCTACCTGAGCCTCCACACCCTGCCATTCCCTCCTTTTCTAAGATTCTGTTTACGAGACAGGGTCTTCCTACCTGTTTACCTGGGTGAGCCCTGAACTCTAGAGTCTCCTGCCTCTGTCTCCTGAGTAGCTAGGACTCCAGGTGTGTACCACCATGCCTGACTCTCATTTGCTTTGAATTAATCCAATGTCAAGAATTCTCTCTGGGAAATTGATGTCAGGACAGCCAGACCTCAGGGTGAATCTTTCTGTTCATGTGCACTCACAGTTCTGGCCAGGACTGTGGCTGGCAGGGGGTCAGCTGAGGCCTGAGGAAGCCGGGCAGGGCTGGGGGGTCTGCTCAGCTCTCCCCATACATCTTCCCAGACCACCCAGAGAACAGACTGCAGTAGGCTGACCGGGAGGGGTGATCTCAGTGGGATCTCATGAGTCTGTGGCCTCAGTGTCCAGAATCTGTAGAATCAGTGTCTCCAATCTGTGTTCTCAGTGTCTGGAGGCTGTGGTCTCAGTATCTTAAGTCTGTGGTCTCAGTGTCTCAAGTCTGTGACCTCAGTGTCTGGAGTCTGTGTTCTCAGTGTCTGGAGGCTGTGTTCTCAGTGTCTGGAGGCTGTAGAATCAGTGTCTGGAGTCTGTGTTCTCAGTGACTGGAGGCTGTAGAATCAGTGTCTGGAGTCTGTGTTCTCAGTGTCTGGAGTCTGTGTTCTCAGTGTCTCAAGTCTGTGTTCTCAGTGTCTGGAGTCTGTGTTCTCAGTGTCTCAAGTCTGGGGTCTCAGTGTCTGGAGTCTGTGTTCTCAGTGTCTGGAGTCTGTGTTCTTAATGTCTGGAGTCTGTGTTCTCAGCATCTGGAGTCTGTCTTCTCAGCATCTGGAGTCTGTAGAATCAGTGTCGGGATTCTGTAGAATCAGTGTCTGTAGTCTGTAGTTTCAATGTCTGGGGTCTGTGGAGCCAGTGTCTGGAGTCTGTGGAATCAGTGTCTGGAGTCTGTGATCTCAGTGTCTGGGGTTTGTGGAATCAGTGTCTGGGGTCTATGGAATCAGTGTCTAGGTCTGGGGAGTCAGTGTCTGGAGTCTGTGGAATCAGTGTCTGGGGTCTGTGGAGTCAGTGTCTGGAGTTTGTGGTCTCAGTGTCTGGGGTCTGTGGAGTCAGTGTCTGGGGTCTGTGGAGTCAGTGTCTGGAGTCTGTGGTCTCAATGTATGGGTCTGTGCAATCAGTGTCTGGAGTCTGTGGAGTCAGTGTCTGGAGTCTGTAGAGTCAGTGTCTGGAGTCTGTGGAATCAGTGTCTGGAGTCTGTGGAGTCAGTGTCTGGGGTTTCTGGAATAAGTGTCTGGAGTCTGTGGTCTCAGTGCCTGGGGTCTGTGGAATCTGTCTGGGGTCTGTGGAATCAGTGTGTATAGTCTGTGTAGTCAGTATCTGGGGTGTGTGGAATCAGTGTCTCGAGTCTGTGTTCTCAGTGTGTGTAGTCTGTGGAGTCAGTGTCTGGAGTCTGTGGAATCAGTGTCTGGAGTCTGTGGTCTCAGTGTCTGGAGTCTGTGGTCTCAGTGTCTGGAGTCTGTGGTGTCAGTGTCTGGAGTCTGTGGTCTCAGTGTATGGGGTCTGTGAAATCAGTGTCTGGGGAGTGTGGAATCAGTGTCTGGGGTCTGTGGAATCAATGTGTGTAGTCTGTGGAGTCAGTGTCTGGGGTCTGTGGAATAAGTGTCTGGAGTCTGTGGAATCAGTGTGTGTAGTCTGTGGAGTCAGTATCTGGGGTCTGTGATATCAGTGTCTAGAGTCTGATGTCTCAGTGTCTGGAGTCTTTGGAGTCAGTATCCAGAGCCTGTGAAATCAATGTCTGGAGTCTGTGGAGTCAGTGTCTGGAGTCTGTGGAATCAGTGCCAGGGGTCTGTGGAATCAGTGTCTGGGATCTGTGGAATCAGAGTCTGGGGTCTGTGGTCTCAGTGTCTAGGGAGTGTGGAATCAGTGTGTGTAGTCTGTGGAGCCAGTGTCTGCGGTCTGTGGAATCAGTGTCTGGAGTCTCTGGTATCAGTGTGTGTAGTCTGTGGAATCAGTGTCTGGGGTCTGTGGAATCAGTGTCTGGAGTCTGTGGTCTTAGTGTCTGGAGTCTGTGGAGTCAGTGTCTGGAGTCTGTGGAATCAGTGTCTGGGGTCTATGGAATCAGTGTGTGTGGTCTGTGGAATCAGTATCTGGGTTCTGTGGAATCAGTGTGTGTGGTCTGTGGAGTCATTGTCTGGGGTCTGTGGAATCAGTGTGTGTAGACTGTAGAGTCAGTGTCTGGGGTCTGTGGAATCAGTGTGTGTGGTCTGTGGAGTCAGTGTCTGGGGTCTGTGGAATCAGTGTGTGTAGACTGTAGAGTCAGTGTCTGGGGTCTGTGGAATCAGTGTCTAGGGAGTGTGGAATCAGTGTGTGTAGTCTGTGGAGTCAGTGTCTGGAGTCTGTCGAATCAGGGTCTGGAGTCTGTGGAGTCAGTGTCTGGGGTCTGTGGAGTCAGTTTCTGGAGTCTGTGGTCTCAGTGTCTGGAGTCTGTGGAGTCAATGTCTGGAATCTGTGGAATCAGTGTCTGGGGTCTCTGGTTTCAGTGACTGGAGTCTGTGGTCTCAGTGTCTGGGGTCTGTGGAATCAGTGTCTGGGGTCTGTGGAATCAGTGTCTGGGGTCTGTGGAGTCAGTGTCTGGGGTCTCTGGAATCAGTGTCTGGGGTCTGTGGAGTCAGTGTCTGGGGTTTCTGGAATCAGTGTCTGGGGTCTGGGGTCTCAGTGTGTGTAGTCTATGGAGTCAGTGTGTGTAGTCTGTGCAGTCAGTGTCTGGAGTCTGGCGAGTCAGTTTCTGGAGTCTGTGGAATCAGTGTCTGGATTCTGTGGAGTCAGTGTCTGGGGTCTGTGAAATCAGTGTATGGGGTCTGTGGAATCAGTGTCTGGGGTCTGTGGAGTCAATGTCTGGAGTCTGTAGATTTAGTGTCTGGGGTCTGTAGAGTCAGTGTCTGTGGTCTGTGAAGTCAGTGCCTGCAGTCTGTGGAATCAGTGTCTGGAGTCTGTTGTCTCAGTGTCTGGGGTCTGTGGAATTTGTCTGGGGTATGTGGAATCAGTGTCTGGGGTCTATGGAATCAGTTTGTGTAGTGTGTGGAGTCAGTGTCTGGGGTCTGTGGAATCAGTGTCTGGGGTCTGTGTTCTCAGTGTGTGTAGTGTGTGGAGTCAGTGTCTGGAGTCTGTGGAATCAGTGTTTGGAGTCTGTGTAGTCAGTGTCTGTGGTCTGTGGACTCAGTTTCTGGAATCTGTGGTCTCAGTGTCTGGAGTCTGTGGAGTAAATGTCTGGAGTCTGTGGAAACAATGTCTGGAATCTGTGGTCTCAGTGTCTGGGTTCTGTGGTCTCAGTGTCTGGGTTCTGTGGTCTCAGTGTCTGGGGTCTGTGGAATCAGTGTCTGGGGTCTGTGGAATCAGTTTGTGTAGTCTGTGGAGTCAGTGTCTGGAGTCTGTGGAATCAGTGTCTGCAGTCTGTGTTCTCGGTGTCTGGAGTCTGTGGAGTCAGTGTCTGGGGTCTGTGGAATCAGTGTCTGGAGACTGTGTTCCCAGTGTCTGGAGTCTGTGGAGTCATGTCTGAGGTCTGTGGAATCAGTGTCTGGAGTCTGTGGAATCAGTGTGTGTAGTCTGTGGAGTCAGTATCTGGGGTATGTGATATCAGTGTCTGGAGTCTGTTGTCTCAGTGACTGGGGTCTGTGGAATCAGTGTCTGGGGTCTGTGGAATCAGTGTCTGGGGTCTGTGGAGTCAATGTCTGGAGTCTGCTGTCTGTGGAGTCAGTGTCTGGGGTCTGTGGAGTCAGTGTCTGGAGTCTGTGGAATCAGTGTCTGAAGTCTGTGGTCTCAGTGTCTGGAGTCTGTGGTCTCAGTGTCTGGGGTCTGTGGAATCTGTGTCTAGGGTCTGTGGAATCAGTGTCTGGGTTCTGTGGAATCAGTGTGTGTAGTCTGTGGAGTCAAGGTCTAGGGTCTGTGGAATCAGTGTGTGTAGACTGTGGAGTCCGTGTCTGGGGTCTGTGGAATCAGTGTCTGGAGTCTGTGTTCTCAGTGTGTGTAGTCTGTGGAGTCAGTGTCTGGAGTCTGTGGAATCAGGGTCTGGAATCTGTGGAATCAGTGTCTGGAGTCCGTGGTCTCAGTGACTGGAATCTGTGGTCTCAGTGTCTGGGGTCTGAGGAATCAGTGTCGGGTCTGTGGAGTCAGTGACTGGGGTCTGTGGAATCAGTGTCTGGGGTCTGTGTAATTGGTGTGTGTAGTCTGTGGAGTCAGTGACTGGGGTCTGTGGAATCAGTGTCTGGGGTCTGTGGAATCAGTGTGTGGGGTCTGTGGAATCAGTGTGTGGGGTCTGTGGAATCAGTGTCTGGGGTCTGTGGAATCAGTGTCTGGGGTCTGTGGAATCAGTGTCTGGAGTCTGTGGAATCAGTGTCTGGAGTTTGTGGAGTCAGTTTCCAGAGTCTGTGAAATCAGTGTCTGGTGTCTGTGGAATCAGTGTGTGTATTCTGTGGAGTCAGTGTCTGGGGTCTGTGGAATCAGTGTATGGGGTCTGTGGAATCAGTTTCTGGAGTCTGTGGAGTCAATGTCTTCGGTCTGTGGATTCAGTTTCTGGAGTCTGTGGTCTCAGTGTCTGGAGTCTGTGGAGTAAATGTCTGGAGTCTGTGGAAACAATGTCTGGAGTCTGTGGAGTCAGTGCGTGTAGTCTGTGGAGTCAGTATCTGGGGTCTGTGATATCTGTGTCTGGAGTCTGTTGTCTCAGTGACTGGGGTCTGTGGAATCAGTGTCTGGGGTCTGTGGAATCAGAGTCTGGGGTCTGTGGTTTCAGTGTCTGGGGTCTGTGGAATCAGTGTCTGGGGTCTGTGGAATCAGTGTCTGGGGTCTGTGGAATCAGTGTCTGGGTTCTGTGGAATCAGTGTCTGGAGTCTGTGTTCTCAGTGTGTGTAGTCTGTAGAGTCAGTGTCTGGAGTCTGTGGTCTCAGTGTCTGGGGTCTGAGGAATCAATGTCTGGGGTCTGTGGAATCAGTGTCTGGGGTCTGAGGAATCAGTTTGTGTAGTCTGTGGAGTCAGTGTCTGGGGTCTGTGGATTCAGTGTCTGGGGTCTGTGGAATCAGTTTCTGGAGTCTGTGTTCTCAGAGTGTGTAGTCTGTGGAGTCAGTGTCTGGAGTCTGTGGTCTCAGTGTCTGCGGTCAGAGGAATCAATGTCTGGGGTCTGTGGAATCAGTGTCTGGGGTCCGAGGAATCAGTTTGTTTAGTCTGTGGAGTCTGTGTCTGGGGTCTGTGGAGTCAGTGTCTAGAGTCTGTGGAATCAGTGTCTGGAGTCTGTGGTCTCAGTGTCTGGGGTCTGTGAAATCTGTGTCTGGGGTCTGTGGAATCAGTGTCTGGGTTCTGTGGAATCAGTGTGTGTAGTCTGTGGAGTCAGTGCCTGGAGTCTGTGGAATCATTGTTTGGAGTCTGTGTTCTCAGTGTGTGTGGTCTGTGGATTCAGTGTCTGGAGTCTGTGGAATCAGTGTCTGTGGTCTCTGAAATCAGTGTCTGGAGTCTGTGGAGTCAGTGTCTGGGGTCTGTGGAATCAGTGTCTGGGGTCTGTGGAATTAGTGTGTGTAGTCTGTGGAGTCAGTGTCTGGAGTCTTTGGAGTCAGTGTCTGGAATCTGTGAAATCAATGTCCGGAGTCTGTGGAATCAGTGTCCGGGTTCTGTGGAATCAGTGTCTGGGGTCTGTACAATCAGTGTGTGTAGTCTGTGGTCTCAGTGTGTGTAGTCTGTAGTCTCAGTGTGTGTAGTCTGTGGTTTCAGTGTCTGGAGTCTGTGGAATCAGTGTCTGGAGTCTGTGGAGTCAGTGCCTGGAGTCCGTGAAATCAGTGTCTGGAATCTGTGGAATCAGTGTCTGGAGTCTGTGGAATCAGTGTCTGGAGTCTGTGGAATCAGTGTCTCCAGTCGTCTCCAGTCTGTGGTCTCAGTGTCTCCAGTCTGTGGTCTCAGTGTCTCCAGTCTGTGGTCTCAGTCGTCTCCAGTCTGTGGTCTCAGTGTCTCCAGTCTGTGGTCTCAGTGTCTCCAGTCTGTGGTCTGGGCCCAGTGAAGGCCTCTTGGACAGTCAGCCCTCCCCTTCTGCCTTGTCCTTCTCTCCCCCCTGCTGTCACATCTGTCCACGGCTCTCAGTACAGACCGTGGCGGGGTGGGGGGTGGGAAGGAGTGCACAGAATGGCAGCAGTCTGTATAATTGCGTTTCTTCCACACTTAGGGTATTTTGGTACCAGCTGGGGTCTGGGCATCTGGCTACAAGGCCTTCAACCTTAGGCAGACCATACAGTTACAGCAGAAAGGCTGGGATGGCTCTAGGCCTAGACATCCCAGCAGCGCTGGCACACACAGCCCTCTGCCCAGCAGCACCAGCACACGCAGCCCTACGTCCAGCAGCGCCGGCACACGCAGCCCTCTGCCCAGCAGCACCGGCACACGCAGCCCTCCATCCAGTGCCGGTGCTGCTGGATGGAGGGCTGCGTGTGCCAGCGCTGCTGGACAGAGGCCCGAAACTGTGAACTCATAGTGGAACATAGAATGGTAAATCTTCGTGACCTCGGGTGTTACCAAGGGTTCTTAGCTATGATGCCAAAAGTGAGAGCAACAACATGAGAACAGGTAAATTGAACAAAAAAGAATTCCACCTGCTCCAGATACTCCACAACAGAGTAAATTGACCCCGACCAGAGAGAGCCCACCTGCATGCCAAGTATCACTCAAGGACTTTCTATCTAGATGATAGAGTTCATTTGTACAATCCAATAACAAAAAGCCGATGACAACGGCAGGTGGCAAAGGTTGTACATAATTTCTCTAGAGAAGCCGTCTGGGCCACCAGTTCGTGTGTGGAAAGGTGTCTCACTCCTGAGTTATCGGAGCCGTGCAGATCTCAGCCAAAGAGACTGGCCGGCGCAGGTCAGAGCATGGCAGGTGCTCGGCCAGGGTGGGCGGGGGAGATCAGGCTCTCCCTGTTCTGCGGCTGGGGGAGAAATGGCCCGGCCACTTTAGAGAACAATCCAGCAGCTCCTCGCACGACTCAAGGGAGAGTTACAGTGAGACAGCAAGAAATGGAAGCCTGAAGCGTCCGACAAGGGGGCCTGAGACCTCCAGGGCCTGGGCATGGACAGGCATCGGGTCTGGTCTGTCCAGATGAGCAGGGTTGGGCTGCTGGTGCCGGTTGTGATGGCACCCTGGTAGGTGAAAACGAGCACCCCCCGGAGCCAGCAGGCTCCTGCTAGTGTGTCTGCCGGCCTGGGGTGGGCGTGCCCGAGCCCTGGAGCCAGCGGGCCCCTGCTAGTGTGTCTGCCCGGCCTGGGGTGGGCGTGCCCAAGCCCTGGCTTCTTGCCCACGGCTCTATCCGCTCACGGGAGGGGGGGGAGGGACTCCAACTTCCACAGCGGCCTCCATCTTTCCAGGCCACCTTCCTGGGGCTGCCTCTACATTCCTTCCTTCCAGACAGACAGACAGACAGACAGACAGACAGACAGACAGACAGACAGGTTGCCGGTGCCCTGCGCCAAGCATAACCGGCTTCTGTGCCCACAGCCCAGCAAGACCTCCATCTTTGGGAAACTCAGTTGACCCCAGAGTCAAGGAGGGGTCTCATCCCTTCACCCTGGTCACTGCCGACCCCAGGAAGAGCAAACTGCCCAGGAGGTCCAGCTCGTGAGACCCTGTCCCGATGGCACCCCACCCCTGCCCACAGCACCGCCATGGACTTGGCCAGAGCCAAGGGAAGGAGGCCAGATGGGAGGACGAGGTGTCAGCACTGGGCAGAGCATTTGGACCGGACCGGAGCCAGGGCTGAGGGAGGGAGCTGCAGCAGGGGGAGCTGTGAGGGCAGGAAGGAGAGATGCTGGAACATTCCAGAAAGGGCATGGTCCTGAGGCAGGGGGGCAGGTGGAGGGCATCCCAGGAGTCAAGGTGTTTGAAGGCTGGGGTGGGCCGGCTAGCCGGGGCGGGGCTGCATGTGGGAGGCCGAGGTCCGAGCGGAGGGGGAAAGCAGACCGAGAGGCCGCCACGGCCAGGAAGGAGACCTGGCCACGTGAGCGGCCACACACGTCCTTCTCCCCTCCCCTCCCCATCCCCGACCAGCCGCGGCGAGCACCGGCCACCCCGGGCTTCGGCCTGCGACCCGTGCTTCCCCAAGGGCGCCCCCAGAACAACACCCCAGAGAGCGGGCGCTGCTGGGAGGAGTTGAACCCAGCACCTGGCCAGCTCCACGGAGTGGAGAGAGCAGACCTCAGGAGATGATGAGACAGAGTGACACCAGAACTGACAGGCAGAAGGGGCCCACTGGACAGGTAAAGGAGAGCAGGGGACAGACCCCACGGCCCACCTCCCACCCCTGCTCAGGACCAGTGCTCCCGGGTCCCCACAGACCCGGGTCCCCGCACAGTCCTGGGAACCCGCAGTCCCGGGTCCCCGCAGTCCCAGGTCCCCACAGACCCGGGTCCACGCACAGTCCCGGGTCCCCACAGACCCGGGTCCCCGCACAGTCCCGGGTCCCCACAGACCCGGGTCCCCGCAGTCCCGGGTCCGCACACATTCAGGACTGCGGTCAGGCCCGCGTCTGTCACGCGCAGCCTGCACGTGGTGAGTGGAAGCAAACCCGCCCCAGCCCACGTCGCACTTCACAGACAAACTTGCAAAGCAGAAACCCACCCGTGGGGGGACGGTTGAAGGGAGATGAGGACAAAGCCCGGCTGAGGGCTGCCTGACCGGCCGCCCGCAGCTGCCCCGCTCACCGGAGGGACATCGCCGGCTGCCGGGGCCGCAGGGCTTCGAGGCCCAGCTGCAGACAAGCATGGCTGCTTTGTTCACAGACTGCAGGGACTCAGCGCCGCGCAGAGACATGCAGCCACTGTGCTGTGTTCTGGGCACCCCTGCTCTGTGCTGTGCTCTGTGCACACCTGCTCTGTGCTGTGTTCTTTGCACACCTGCTCTGTGCTGTGTTCTGTGCACACCTGCTCTGTGCTGTGTTCTGTGCACACCCCTGCTCTGTGCTGTGTTCTGTGCACACCTGCTCTGTGCTGTGTGTTCTGTGCACACACCCTGCTCTGTGCTGTGTTCTGTGCACACCTGCTCTGTGCTGTGTTCTGTGCACACCCCTGCTCTGTGCTGTGCTCTGTGCACACCTGCTCTGTGCTGTGTTCTGTGCACACCTGCTCTGTGCTGTGTGTTCTGGGCACCCCTGCTCTGTGCTGTGTTCTGTGCACACCTGCTCTGTGCTGTGTGTTCTGTGCACACCTGCTCTGTGCTGTGTGTTCTGTGCACACCTGCTCTGTGCTGTGTGTTCTGTGCACACCTGCTCTGTGCTGTGTTCTGTGCACACCTGCTCTGTGCTGTGTTCTGTGCACCCCTTGCTCTGTGCTGTGTTCTGTGCACACCTGCTCTGTGCTGTGCTCTGTGCACCCCTGCTCTGTGCTGTGTGTTCTGTGCACACCTGCTCTGTGCTGTGTTCTGTGCACACCTGCTCTGTGCTGTGTGTTCTGTGCACACCTGCTCTGTGCTGTGTTCTGTGCACACCTGCTCTGTGCTGTGTGTTCTGTGCACACCTGCTCTGTGCTGTGTGTTCTGTGCACACTTGCTCTGTGCTGTGTGCTCTGTGCACACCTGCTCTGTGCTGTGTTCTGTGCACACCTGCTCTGTGCTGTGTTCTGTGCACACACCTGCTCTGTGCTGTGTTCTGTGCACACCTGCTCTGTGCTGTGTTCTGTGCACACACCTGCTCTGTGCTGTGTTCTGTGCACACCTGCTCTGTGCTGTGTTGTGTGCACACCTGCTCTGTGCTGTGTGTTCTGTGCACACCTGCTCTGTGCTGTGTTCTGTGCACACCTGCTCTGTGCTGTGTTCTGTGCACACACCTGCTCTGTGCTGTGTTCTGTGCACACCTGCTCTGTGCTGTGTTGTGTGCACACCTGCTCTGTGCTGTGTTGTGTGCACACCTGCTCTGTGCTGTGTTGTGTGCACACCTGCTCTGTGCTGTGTTCTGGGCTCATTCCTGGAGTGTACATGACACAGAGGACTAGGAGCATAAATCAGAATCCAAGAATTTCTACATATTTTCCCTCGATCTTTCTGTAGCATGTATGTTGTACAGAGATGCTCATGGCATCCTTGAATACAGGTTTTATTCTCCAGTATTGAAACCTCTGTACCTTTACCCTTCTCTTGGAAATCAATAGCATGAAATGGAGTCCTAAGGGACCTGAGTAGTCCTTCACGACAAACATCCCCTTTCCTCCCCTCCCCTGCCCAGAGCACGCGCGCGTGCCCACACACCTCACCCCTTTCCTCCCTTCCCCTGCCCTGCCCAGAGCATGCACGCGTGCCCACACGCCTCACCCCTTTCCTCCCTTCCCCTGCCCTGCCCAGAGCAT